>NW_027507785.1:326213288-326813288 GCF_037356315.1 Lithobates pipiens | reverse complement strand
TGGCCTAGTCAAAATCCAGACCTAAATCCGATTGAGAATCTGTGCCAAGACTTGAAAATTGCTGTCCACAGACGCTCTCCATCCAATCTGACAGAGCTTGAGATATTTTGTAAAGAAGAATGGGCAAAAATGTCCCTCTCTAGATGTGCAAAGCTGGTAGAGACATTCCCAAAAAGACTTGCAGCTGTAATGGCAGAGAAAGGCGGTTCTACAAAGTATTGACTCCGGGGGGCGCCATACAAATGTACCCCCCCACACTTTTCACAGATTTATTTGCAAACCATTTATCATTTTCCTTCCACTTCGCAATTATGTGCCACTTTGTAATAAATCATGTGATGTAATTTCATTTACGTGTTGATCTTGTTCTTATTTGACTGATTTAAAGTCCCAACTACTTCTCCTTTTCTATGAGCCACTTTGTGTTGGTCTATCTGATAAAATCCCAATAAAATACATTTACATTTTTTGGTTGTAACATTACAAAATGTGGAAAATTTCAAGGGGTGTGAATACTTTTTCAAGGCACTGTATGTGTGAATTACTTTGCTTTTATATTTTCTAAGTCTGACAAGGTTTAATGCACTAGGTGTGCCACTAATCTTATACTTTATGTTTTTCTCTATCTACTATACCTTTGACTATATATATATATATTTTTTTTTTTTTCTTGCTTTGTATTCTTTGGGATCCGGTCTGGATATCGGAGTCCTATATTTCACAGACAGACAGCATCACCGTTTTTTGTTCCCAAATCACAGAGTTGACTTACAGAAAGATGGTAATTTTGTGTTCACTTGTATGCAGACATCGGCGCCGCGGCATCGCGGGTATTGTTCACGCTCTTGTTTTTGTAGGTGTGATTGCTTCGCTCAGGCACTCTCGGTTGTCCTTTTTGTCCGCACAGCTTTTGTTGTGTCTATCTCAATCATAAACGTCTTACCACAAATCATTCTTACTCATTGTTCTCATGCATGTCTGCGCAGACAAATTGATGGTCCTAAAAAAAAAAAAAAAAACACACAAACCCGGCGCAGTCTGCTGCTGGACCCCAGCAAGTGAAATGGTCAGATCACAGATCTCCTGTTATAAAGTATAGCTAAATCAAAACAAAACTTTATTTTTTTTGGGGGATAGAGTAGGGATGTAAGGTCCACTTCCGGCCCCACCGGTCAGAGTAAAGCATCTTCTTCACCTACAGGAACCCTCAACCTTTAAAGCAAGCAGGCCTACAAAAATGAGGTTGCCCCCCAGCGCTTAATATACCAAACTATAAACTCTGGAAGTAGGAGGTCTCTGGAGAACCCAAAGTAGAATAGTATAGAATAGATGTATTGTACAGAGATGAGTGGATCAAGCCACACTGGAAGAGTCAGCTGGCAACAGGTGTAATCTCTGAATGTAGCAAATGGTAGAGGCAGATGGTAGAGGTATCTGGTAATCTAACAAAAGTCAGCAGACAGGAAAATAACCTGTTAAGCATAGCAAAGGTCAGGGCAGGCAGTAGACAGGAGAAGTACCCTTTAAATGTACAATTGTAGGGGCAGGCAGTAGACAGGGGATGTATCCTTTGAAGGTACAATTGTTAGGGCAGGCAGTAGACAGGAGAAGTACCTTTTAAATGTACAATTGTAGGGGCAGGCAGTAGACAGGGGATGTATCCTTTGAAGGTACAATTATCAGGGCAGGCAGTAGACAGGAGATGTATCCTTTGAAGGTACAATTGTCAGGGCAGGCAGTAGACAGGAGATGTATCCTTTGAAGGTACAATTGTCAAGGCAGGCAGTAGACAGGAGAAGTACCCTGTGAACGTACAATTGTTAGGGCAGGCAGTAGACAGGATATGTATCCTTTGAAGATACAATTGTCAAGGCAGGCAGTAGACAGGAGATGTATACTTTGAAGGTACAATTGTCAGGGCAGGCAGTAGACAGGAGATGTATCCTTTGAAGGTAAATTGTCAGGGCAGGCAGTAGACAGGAGATGAATGCTTTGAAGGTACAATTGTCAGGGCAGGCAGTAGACAGGAG
Source organism: Lithobates pipiens (assembly GCF_037356315.1). Taxonomy (NCBI): domain Eukaryota; kingdom Metazoa; phylum Chordata; class Amphibia; order Anura; family Ranidae; genus Lithobates; species Lithobates pipiens. The sequence continues at coordinate 326,811,258 of NW_027507785.1, read as the reverse complement.
ATGTACCCTTTAAATGTACAATTGTCAGGGCAGGCATTAGACAGGAGTTGTATCCTTTGAAGGTACAATTATTAGGGCAGGCAATAGACAGGAGATATATCCTTTGAAGCTACAATTGTCAAGGCAGGCAGTAGACAGGAGAAGTACCCTGTGAATGGACAATTGTTAGGGCAGGCAGTAGACAGGATATGTATCCTTTGAAGATACAATTGTCAAGGCAGGCAGTAGACAGGAGATGTATCCTTTGAAGGTACAATTGTCAGGGCAGGCAGTAGGCAGGAGATGTATCCTTTGAAGGTAAATTGTCAGGGCAGGCAGTAGACAGGAGATGCATGCTTTGAAGGTACAATTGTCAGGGCAGGCAGTAGACAGGAGATGTACCCTTTAAATGTACAATTGTCAGGGCAGGCATTAGACAGGAGTTGTATCCTTTGAAGGTACAATTATTAGGGCAGGCAATAGACAGGAAATATATCCTTTGAAGGTACAATTGTCAGGGCAGGCAGTAGACAGGAGAAGAATCAAATAAACATAGAAAAGATCAGGGCAAGCAACAGACAGTAGGGAGATTCAATCATGTAAAAAAGGTCAGGGCAGGCAGTAGACAGGAGAAGTACCCTTTAAATGTACAATTGTAGGGGCAGGCAGTAGACAGGAGATGTATCCTTTTGAAGGTACAATTGTCAAGGCAGGCAGTAGACAGGAGATGTATCCTTTGAAGGTACAATTGTCAAGGCATGCAGTAGACAGGAGATGTATCCTTTGAAGGTACAATTGTCAGGGCAGGCAGTAGACAGGAGATGTATCCTTTGAAGGTACAATTGTCAGGGCAGGCAGTAGACAGGAGATGTATCCTTTGAAGGTACAATTGTCAGGGCAGGCAGTAGACAGGAGATGTATCCTTTGAAGGTACAATTGTCAGGGCAGGCAGTAGACAGGAGAAGTACCAATTGAATGTACAATTGTCAGGGCAGGCAGTAGACAGGAGATGTATGCTTTGAAGGTACAATTGTCAGGGCAGGCAGTAGACAGGAGAAGTACCCTTTAAATGTACAATTGTCAGGGCAGGCATTAGACAGGAGATGTATCCTTTGAAGGTACAATTCTTAGGGCAGGCAATAGACAGGAGATATATCCTTTGAAGGTACAATTGTCAGGGCAGGCAGTAGACAGGAGATGTATCCTTTGAAGGTACAATTGTCAGGGCAGGTAGTAGACAGGAGAAGAATCAAATAAACATAGAAAAGATCAGGGCAAGCAACAGACAGTAGGGAGATTCAATCATGTAAAAAAGGTCAGGGCAGGCAGTAGACAGGAGATGTATCCTTTGAAGGTACAATTGTCAAGGCAGGCAGTAGACAGGAGAAGTACCCTTTAAATGTAAAATTGTCACGGCAGGCATTAGACAGGAGATGTATCCTTTGAAGGTACAATTGTCAAGGCAGGCAGTAGACAGGAGATGTATCCTTTGAAGGTACAATTGTCAGGGCAGGGAGTAGACAGGAGAAGTACCCTTTAAATGTACAATTGTCAGGACAGGCATTAGACAGGAGATGTATCCTTTGAAGGTACAATTGTCAAGGCAGGCAGTAGACATGAGATGTATCCTTTGAAGGTACAATTGTCAGGGCAGGCAGTAGACAGGAGATGAATCCTTTGAAGGTACAATTTTTAGGGCAGGCAGTAGACAGGAGATGTATCCTTTGAAGGTACAATTGTCAGGGCAGGCAGTAGACAGGAGATGTATCCTTTGAAGGTACAATTGTCAGGGCAGGCAGTAGACAGGAGAAGAATCAAATAAACATAGAAAAGATCAGGGCAAGCAACAGACAGTAGGAGGGTTCAATAATATAAAAATAGGTCAGGGGAGGCAGCAGTCAGGAGACTAATCTGTTAATCATAGAAAAAGTCAGAGCAGGCAGCAGAGAGCAGAAGTATATGTTAAATGTAGCAAATTTCAGGACTGGCAGCCGACAAGAGAAGTATGTTTTAAAATGTAGCAAATGTCAGAACAGGCAGCAAAGAGGAGAAGTATCTGTTACGTGTAGGAATCGTCGGGGTAGACAGCAGACAGGAGAAGTATCTTTTAAATGTAGGAAATGTCAGTGTAGGCAGCAGACAGGAGAATATTCTGTTAGTCACAGCTAAGGTCAGAGCAGGCAGCATACAGAAGAAGTATCTGTTAAATGTAGGAAAGGTCAGGACAGGCAGCAGACAGGAGAAGTATCTGTTAAATGTAGCAAATATCAGGACAGGCAGCAGACTTGAGAATATTTGTTAATCATAGCAAAGTTCAGAGAAGGCAGCAGACAGAAGAAGTAGCAGTTAGATTTAGGAAAGGTCAGTGCAGGCAGTAGACAGGATAAGTATCTGTTAAATGTAGCAAGAGTCAGGACAGGCAGCAGACAGGAGAATATTCTGTTAATCACAGCACAGGTCTGAGTAGGCAGCAGACAGGAATATCTGTTCATAACATGTAGGGAAGACCTGACCCGGTATTGTATAAGGCCTACGCTATTTTGGCTATTGGTAAATATTATGTGCTCCCTTTTTAAATGTTTAAATTGAAAAGGAATTGTTTGTATGTATTATCTGTTCTAGATCTATTGTAATAAAATTTACTATTTTAACACTTTTTGATTGAGTTGTTTTGGTACCGCAATAATCCCCATCTTCTCTGTTTCCTTTTTTCTACAATCATTGGGATGAGGTGCCTTATCTAAATACGGACATATCTGCCACTTTTTCCAACACATGAGCATTATTGGGTGACAAGGACAAAGCGTTGTTACCCAAAGCAAGAAGTGGCTAAACAAGGCCCCTTTGTGGATGAAGCACCAGTAAATATTTTCATAAAATCCACAGATTTAATATTAAAACCGCCATTTGTAGTCTCCTTTGGTAGGCCAGGGACAGGAGACAACTCCTGGAGCCCAATTGGGTGACAAGGACAAAGCCTCTTGAAACTGATACTTGTGGTCCCTTTTGGTAGGCCAGGGTGACAACACATGGGCATACGTGGGTTACAAGGACAAAGTGTTGTTGTCATCCAAAAGAAGAGAGAAGTGGCTAAATAAGGACCTTGGTGGAAGGCGCACCAGTGATTGTTTTCATCAAATTCTCCAACTTAATAATATTGAAACCATCATTTGTAGTCTCTTCCGGTAGGCCAAGGTGATAATTCAGGAGCACAATTGGGTGACAAGGACAAAGCCTTGTCACCCAAAACAAAAAAATGGCTAAAGAAGGATCTTTGTTGAAGGAGCACCAGGGATTATTTAAAAAAAAAAAAATCTTAGACTTCAATCATTTTGAAACTGATATTTGTAGTCCCTTTGGTAGACCAGCGTGACAACACATGGGAATACTTGGGTTACAAGGACAAAGTGTTGTCATCCAAAAGAAGAGAGAAGTGGCCAAACAAGGACCTTGGTGAAAGGCACACCAGTGATTGTTTTCATCAAATCCTCCAACTTAAAGTGGAAGTAAACCCTCCTATCGTTTTCAGCCAAGGAAGCTGCCATCTTTACATCTGTTTAATCTTCAACTGCCATGTTGTTGCACATGTGATCAGTTATGACACCAGCCATTGGATGGTTTAACAGTTTGGTTGAGAGCACAGCCAATGTGACAGTTACATTTCCGGCATGCCGGGAACGTAACTGTTTTTTGAAACTGTTAATTTAATGGGTTTACTTCCACTTTAATAATATTGAAACCATCATTTGTAGTCTCTTCCGGTAGGCCAAGGTGATAATTCAGGAGCACAATTGGGTGACAAGGACAAAGCCTTGTCACCCGAAACAAAAAAATGGCTAAAGAATGATCTTTGTTGAAGGAGCAACAGGGACTGTTAAAAAAAAAAAAATCAGACTTCAATCATTTAGAAACTGATATTTGTGGTCCCTTTTGGTAGGCCAGGGTGACAACACATGGGCATACTTGGGTTACAAGGACAAAGTGTTGTTGTCATCCAAAAGAAGAGAGAAGTGGCCAAACAAGGACCTTGGTGGAAGGCGCACCAGTGATTGTTTTCATCAAATCCTCCAACTTAATAATATTGAAACCATCATTTGTAGTCTCTTCCAGTAGGCCAGGGTGACAACACAATTGGAGGACAGGAAAAGAGCGTAGTCACCCTATAACAGGAAGTTTCTGAACAAGGATCTTCATGGCAGGATCGCTGGGTAATATTTTATTGAAATCTGCAGATTTAAAAAGGTTGTAAATTATTTTTGTTTTAATTACAATAACAAATTAAAGCTTATATAAGATTTAATTGGTCAGAGTTTCATATACTTAGTTAAAAAAATTTAGCAAATTAATTTTTAAATTTTTTTTTTTGGAGGTGTTCTTTTTCCCGGAAGAATGCACCAGCTCACCAAGCCTTCACTGGCCTCCAACCTCCATGCCGCAAACAAGAAACCTCACCGAATGTGAAGCGCTTCTTGCTGACAGCTTTAATGACAAGGCCTTTCATTCCTTCTAATGAGGAGGACTCGACAGGCCTGCCTGAGTGTGTATAGACACAAGAGGCAGAACTGTCAGGTTTCCCAGCTCGTCTCCTCCTCTTTGTCCCCAACCAGACAAACTCTCCATTTATAAACCGCGCAGCCTGGATTCGCCGCCAGTGTTTTTTTTTTTTTTTTTTGCTCGGCGTAATGAGATTTTCTGTTCTTGGTTTGTTATTTTCTGTTTAGATAAAAACAAGAAGATGCTCATTAAATTTTGCTCCCTCTTGGCTGAGCTCCAGCGCCTGGCTGCTCCACATTTCCCATAGGCCGGGGCCAGCGCGTTAATAAGAGGCCGATGGAGCGATGGGTTGTGCCTCGCGGCTTTTCCCCCGACTCCGGACAAGATTTGCTGGCCAAGAACTACTTGAACTTTTTTTTTTCTTTTTTCTTTTCTTTATTCTTTTTTTTTTTTTCCTTGTTTTTTGAACCTTAACCACTTAAGGACCGGGGCTTCTTTTTCAGACTCAGTGTTTACAAGTTTAAAACACGTTTTTTTTGCTAGAAAATTACTTAGAACCCCCAAACATTATACTTTTTTTTCTTCTAACAACCTAGAGAATAAAATGGCGGTCATTGCAATACACCGGATTTGCGCAGCGCACTTTTTTTGGACAAAAAAATAAGACAACAGTAAAGTTAGCCCAATTTTTTTTATACTGTGAAAGATAATGTTTTACGCCAAGTAAATTGATACCCAACATGTCACGCTTCAAAATTGCGCCCGCTCGTGGAATGGCGTCAAACTTTTACCCTTCAAAAAAATCTCCATAAGCGACATTTTAAAAAATTCCACAGGTTGCATGTTTTGGGTCATAGAGGAGGTCTAGGGCTAGAATTATTGCTCTCTCTCTAACGATCGCAGCAATACCTTCATAATTCTGTGGTTTGACCACCGTTTTCATATACGGGCGCTACCCACGTATGCGTTCGCTTCTGCGCGCAAGCTCGTCGGGACGGGGCGATTTAAAAAAAAATATATATATATTTTTTTATATTCTTTATTAAAAAAAAATGTTCTTATTTATTTTACTTTATTTCTTTTTACACAGTTTAAAAAAAATAAATAATTTTGGGTCACTTTTATTCCTATTACAAAGAATGTAAACATCCCTTGTAATAGAAAAAAAACATGACAGGTCCTCTTAAATATGAGATCTGGGGGGTCAAAAAGTCCTCACATCTCATATTTGGACTTAAAGCGGGAGTCCGCCAGGACTCCGCGTTTTTTTTTTTTTTTTAAAGTCAGCAGCTACAAATACTGCAGCTGCTGACTTTTAAAATAATGGCACTTACCTGTCCAGCGCGCCCGTGATGTCGGCACCCGAAGCCGATCTCTAGATCGACACTCGGGTGCTGCCGCCGCCATCTTGGGTATGGGAATCAGGAAATGGAGCCTTTCGGCTTCATTTCCCGGTTCCCTACTGCGCATGCGCGAGCCGCGCGGCGCAATCCGGACGGTCCCCGCTGCCTCTGGGAACTGTGTGTTTCCCAGCAGGCAGCGGGGCACTTGCGCAAGGGGGCGGGCAGTTGCGGAAAGGGGCGTAATCTACGCCCCTTTCCGCAGACAGCTATCCCGGAAGTGGGTGCAGTTACCTGGATTATCCAGGTAACTGCACCCCCCTCCCCCCTGAAAGGTGCCAATTGTGGCGCCGGAGGGGGGGGGATTCCGATGAGCGGAGGTCCATTTTAGGGTGGACCTCCGCTTTAAATGCAATAAAAGAAAAAAAAATGTATAATTTGAAAAAAAAAAAAATGGCAACAAAAAGAGACGTATGGGCGGAAGTGAAGTTTTGACGTCGCTTCCGCCCTGCTATGGTATGGAGACGGGTGGGGGACATCTTAGCCTCACTCGTCTCCATACCCAGCTACGGACAGGTCCCGTTCGCCTCTGGTAAGCGGCGGAGGGCTCGGGAGAGTGGTGGGAAGGGGGGGGGTGGCCCCTCTCTCCTGCCGGTAACAGTGATCTTACGGCGAATCCGCCGCAGAGACCACCGTTATCATAAACAGGACCGCCGGCTGAAAAGACGGATACCTCGGCTATGGCAGCAGTTGCTGCCGTTACCGGGATATCCGTCTTCAAAGTGCCGACGTATATGTACAGGAGCCGGTCGGCAAGTGGTTTTAATGTATTTATTGTGTTTTATTTTATTTATTTATTTTAGTTTGGAGAGCCGAGCTCTGCTCTCAGCGCTGGGTTTAAAATTGCTGCAGAATTAATACCAATATCGTGGACAACCAATCAGCTGCCTTGTAAGAAGTGACATCACCGATGAGGCTTCATACTGCAGTGACTACGGAATTGATACATTTTAACCTGATGGAGGTGACACTAGGTACACAATGAATGAAAATAAAAAATAAAAATAAAATAAAATGATACATATACCCCCCTTGCCGACCAGCGCACGATGATGTACATCTGCACGACGGCACGGTTGAGAAAATGGGCATACACAGGGTTGGACTGACCATTCGGGCACTCGGGGCACTGCCCGAGGGCCCCATGCCAATGAGGGGCCCCATCAGGGTTGCCAGCCTCAATGAAACCAGGGAAAGTATGTAAAAATCTGTGTTTTTAAAAAAAATCCCAAGATTATAGCTGCCCCGCCTCTCCAGCACCTTTTCAGTGTGTGTAAGTGTATTCTGTGTGTGTATACTATATATTGTGTGTCTGTGTGTTCATACTGTATGTGTGTATACTATGTGGCCCCATAATCTCCTATTGCCCAGGGGCCCCATAATCTTCTCCTATTGCCCAGGGGCCCCATAATCTTCTCCTATTGCCTGGGGGCTCCATAATCTCCTTTTGCCTGGGGGCCCCATGAGTTGTCAGTCCGTCCCTGGGCATACAGGTACGTCACCCTTTAAGTGTGAGCACAATGTGAGCACTCCATGAGCGTGCCCGCGGGTCCCGTGGACTTGATGTCCGCCGGGTGGGGGGGGGGGGGCCACGACCGCGTCACGGACAAGTCCGAACAGGGAGATGTAAACACGCCATTTCCTGGTTCTGCCTAGCAACACGACAGAGATCACCGCTCCCTGTCATCAGAGGCAGTGATCTCATGTTCTAGTGAGGCAATCATTCCCCCCCCCCCCTACAGTTAGAATCACTCCCTAGGACACACTTAACCCCTTGATCGTCCCCCTGGTGTTTAACCCCCTTCCCTGCCAGTGTCATTTATACAGTAATCAGTGCATTTTTTATAGCGCTGATCGCTGGATAATTCAAATAGTTCAATTTGTCATGTTACAACCAAAAACGTAAATGTATGGATTTTATGTGCTAGGGATATGCAATTAGCGGACCTCCAGCTGTTGCAAAACTACAAGTCCCATCATGCCTCTGCCTCTGGGTGTCATGCTTGTGGCTGTCAGAGTCTTGCTATGCCTCATGGGACTTGTAATTCTGCAACAGCTGGAGGTCCGCTAATTGAATATCTCTGTAAATAGACCAAGACAAAGTGGCACATAATTGTGAAGTGGAAGGAAAATGATAAATGGTTTTCAAAATTTTGTACAAATAAATATGTGAAAAGTGTGGGGGGTACATTTGTATGGTGCCCCCCGGAGTCAATACTTTGTAGAACCGCCTTTCTCTGCATTTACAGCTGCAAGTCTTTTTGGGGATGTCTCTACCAGCTTTGCACATCTAGAGAGGGACATTTCTGCCCATTCTTCTTTGCCAAAAATGTGAGATACTGTATACACTATGTTGCCAAATGTATTGGGACGCCTGCCTTTACACACACATGAACTGGCATCCCAGTCTTAGTCCGTAGGGTTCAATACTGAGTTGGCCCACCCTTTGCAGCTAGAACAGCTTCAATTCTTCTGGGAAGGCCGTCCACAAGGTTTAGGAGATGTGTCTATGGGAATGTCTGACCATTCTTCCAGATCTTCCATATTGAACCCTACGGACTAAGACTGGGATACCATTACAGTTCATGTTGCGTGTAAAGGGAAGCGTCCCAATACTTTAGGTAATATAATGTGTGTGTATATATAAAACACAGTCACTTCCAGCGCTAATAGGCAGGGCCATCTTTAAGGCAGGGCAAAAGGGACAGCTGCCCTGGGCCCTGTCATTGTTGTGGGGCCCAAAGCAGCGGTCTCATACTTGCCAACTATCCCAGTTTACATTCCCTTGTCCCATGAGGTTTTAGTCCCCCTGCTGTGTCCCGATATCTCAGTAGTGCTGCTACTAATGCTGCCCAGTTCTGCCCTACTGTTGTGTACAGATGACTCACCTGCAGACTCTGCGTTTACATGTAAATAACCGGCAATCATATGTACATAGCGGCGGCATTCATATGTAAACAGCTGCATCCGACGGCATCGATAAGTAAATAAAGGCGGCATTCATATTTATATCTTGCCCCCCTGCATTGAGGAGATGATGTGCTGTAACCTCTAGCAACCAATCAATGAGCAGTATTACTGTACAGTAATCTCTAGCAACCAATCAATAAGCATAAATCATGTGCTGTAACATTTAGCAACTAATCAGTGAGCCGTAATGTGTGCTGTAACCTCTAGTAACCAGTCAGTGAGCGGTAACGATACACTGTAACCTCTAGTAACCAGTCAGTGAGCGGTAACGATACACTGTAACGAATCGCAATCGCTGCCTGATCTGATACAGTAAACTGATTTTAAGTCCAGCTGCTATTTATTGTATGTCTCAGAGCAGATGGAGAGCGAAATTGTGTGTGTGTGTGTGTGTGTGTGTGTGTGGGGGGGGGGCAAGAAAATGTTTGCCCAGGGTCCAATCAATATTAAAGACGGCCTTGCTAATAGGTCTTCCAAGGTGTGGAGTAACAGATGTCAGATGAAATGGTGGTGTGAAAGGTTTATATATGGTATCCAAAACTGGGTGAATGCTGCCTTCCTCAGGTGGGGTAATCCGAAAGGAACTGCAAGAAAAACAGAAATGAAAGGCGCGCACACCTAGTGCATTATTACCAGAGCTAAGACATTTTTATATAAAAGTGGGTACTCACGAAATGCAACTGATAAAAGGCCATAAAGACAGTGCATGGACATGCACAGAACACAGGGTACAACTAACGCGTTTCGGCGGCGCACCCTCTTCCTCAGCCTATCTCTGCTACTGGGGCGGAGGTTCGCCTTCCAGCAGGACAACGACCCCGGACATACAGCCAGAGCTACAATGGAATGGTTTAGATCAAAGCATATTCATGTGTTAGAATGGCCCAGTCACGGTCCAGACCTAAATCACATTGAGAATCTGTGGCAAGACTTGATCACAGACGCTCTCCATCCAATCTGACAGAGCTTGAGATAATTTGCGAAGAAGAATGGGCAGAAATGTCCCTCTCTAGATGTGCAAAGCTGGTAGAGACACCCCCAAAAAGACTTGCAGCTGTAATTGCAGTAAAAGTTGGTTCTCAGGGGGGCGCCAAACAAACCCCCCTCCCCCCAATCCACACTTTTCACATATTTAGTTGTAAAATAATATTAAAACCATTTATCATTTTCCTCCCACTTCACAATTATGTGCCACTTTGTGTTGGTCTATCACATAAAATCCCAATAAAATACATTTATGTTTTTGGTTGTATTATGACAAAAATGTATGTGTAAAATGTCACAATTTTTTTTTTTAAAAAGGTCCTTTTAAAAAAAAAATAGAAAAAAAATGTTCTTTAAGTGCACTGTGTTCTGACGTCGGACACAGTGCACTATGGGAAGCGCCACGTCAATGCAGTCACGAGATTGCAGACAAGGCGCTTCATTTGCAGGCTTTTGACCTGCTTTGCGGTGCAATCCAAAGCGCCAAATAGCTTCCCCCCTAGTATTACTACGGGCAGGAGCTTTGTTGTTCAAGTTAAGAGGTTACTTCCAGTTTCCCTGTTGTAGAGGAAAGCTGGAAGTGACGTCGGCAGCTCCGTGGAACACATGGCCCGAGTGGAGCTGCCTGTAAGGTAAGTAAGTAAAGCTCAGGGCTGCATTTAATGTGGCACAGTGAGAGCATGTGCTGGGGCACAGTGAGGCTGCATATGATGGGGCACAGTAAGGCTGCATATAATGGGGCACAGTGGCTGCATAAAATGGGCATAGTAGCTGTATTTGATGGGGCACAGTGGCAGCATTTGATGGCACAGTGGGAGCATTTGATATGGCACAGTGGCTGCGTTTGATGGGCACAGTGGCTGCGCTTGGCACAGTGGTGGCAATTGATGGACACAGTGGTTGCGTTTGATTGCACAGTGGCTGTGTTTGATGGTACAGTGGTGGTATTTGATGGGCACAGTGGCTATGTTTGTTGGCACAGTGGCTGCGTTTGATGGTACAGTGCCTGCGTTTGATGGTACAGTGGCTGCGTTTGATGGTACAGTGGCAGCAATTGATGGGCACAGTGGCGGCAATTGATGGGCACAGTGGCTGCGTTTCATGGGCACAGTGGCTGCGTTTGGCACAGTGGCGGCAATTGATGGGCACAGTGGCTGTGTTTGATGGCACAGTGACTGTGTTTGATGGTACAGTGGCGGCAATTGATATGCACGGTGGCTGCGATTGATCTCACAGTGGCTGAGATTGATGGCACAGTGACTGCGTTTGATGGTACAGTGGCGGCAATTGAAGGGCACAGTGGCTGCATTTGATAGGCACAGTGGCTCCGTTTGGCACAGTGGCAGCAATTGATGGGCACAGTGGTTGCGTTTGATGGCACAGTGGCTGTGTTTGATGGTACAGTGGTGGTATTTGATGGGCACAGTGGCTATGTTTGTTGGCACAGTGGCTGCGTTTGATGGTACAGTGCCTGCGTTTGATGGTACAGTGGCTGCGTTTGATGGTACAGTGGCAGCAATTGATGGGCACAGTGGCGGCAATTGATGGGCACAGTGGCTGCGTTTCATGGGCACAGTGGCTGCGTTTGGCACAGTGGCGGCAATTGATGGGCACAGTGGCTGTGTTTGATGGCACAGTGACTGTGTTTGATGGTACAGTGGCGGCAATTGATATGCACGGTGGCTGCGATTGATCTCACAGTGGCTGAGATTGATGGCACAGTGACTGCGTTTGATGGTACAGTGGCGGCAATTGAAGGGCACAGTGGCTGCATTTGATAGGCACAGTGGCTCCGTTTGGCACAGTGGCAGCAATTGATGGGCACAGTGGTTGCGTTTGATGGCACAGTGGCTGTGTTTGATGGTACAGTGGTGGCAATTGATGGGCACAGTGGCTATGTTTGTTGGCACAGTGGCTGCGTTTGATGGCACAGTGGCTGCGTTTGATGGTACAGTGGCTGCGTTTGATGGCACAGTGGCAGCAATTGTTGGGCACAGTGGCTGCGTTTGATGGTACAGTGGCGGCAATTGATGGACACAGTGGCTGCATTTGATGGGCACAGTGGCTGCGTTTAATGGCACAGTGGCAGAAATTGATGGGCACAGTGGCTGTGTTTGATGGTACAGTGACTGTGTTTGATGGCACAGTGGCAGCAATTGATGGGCACGGTGGCTGCGATTGATGGCACAGTGGCTGCGATTGATGGGCACAGTGGCTGCGATTGATGGCACAGTGAAGCTGCAATTGATGGTTTTTTTTTCAGAATTTTTCAGTTTGTTTGCGCCCCCCTAAAAATTTTGAGCACCAGTCACCACTGGTGGGTCCGGAGGACAGGAGTTGAGAACCACTGCTTTAGACATGCATGCCTCACAGACATTAGTATTGGTTGTGCAATCTGTTACAATAGCAGGTGTGATAGAGTACATTCAAGCAACTGATCAACAGATTGCACAGATAAAGTCAGCACCCCTCTTGGGCCAGCTAGGAGGAGCATGCATGTCTAAAGGGATGCTGGGAATGTGTTTTTCATATAGCTCTGTCAAACACTGAGACTGATCTCCACCCCACTATCAGACAGTGAGGTGCGAGAGACGTGTCAGGTTAAAGAAAGGTATTGGAGCTTAGTAAGCCATACTGTGTGTGATTTATGGCCATTTCTTGTCGGGATCTTATTGAATTCCCATATGCAATAATAATCAGTTCTATTGCATTTACATCCACTTGAAGGGTTAATATTGTGAAAAAGGAAAATGATTAAGCGCATCTACATGAAGCGTGACTCAGAAGTGTTGATGAAGAGGGATCAGGGGACGTGTAAGGATCAGCATTAAAAGCGTTCTTCAACTGCGCCCGTCTTGTTTGGTTTAAGTGACGTTACTGAAGAATGAGAAGAGGGAAGCGAGGAAGAGCCATTAATGCCGCTTTTATGAGTCAGACGTAATGAAAGTGGAGCCGTCACCATCGTTCTCTCGTTCCTACATTGAGTTATATGGAGCTTTTTTTTTTGCCCACTGAAAATCTTGTCATTAGAATTGTTTGCCACCCCACAAATACCGTCCTCCGATCTTCATGTTTACCAGCTAATCAAACTCCCCTCCCCCCCCAGCTTTTAATGGTTTGTTACACTTAGGGGGGGTCTGTCACGTACCTGAAGGGAGACTGAAATTACGAGGTCGGCCTCTCTTTTATCTCCAGTCCAGGTCCCGCTGAGAGTGAGACAGAAGGAGCCCAAGGACCAGAGGCACACGAGTGCCTGTAGATGAAGACCTGAAGACTTGCAGCAGGAAGTCGCAGCCGGTCGCAGGACTGTAGTTGCAAAGCAGGTCGCAGCCGGTCGCAGGACTGTAGTTGCAGAGCAAGTCACAGCCGGTTGCAGGACTGTAGTTGCAGAGCAGGTCGCAACTGGTTGCAGGACTGTAGTTGCAGGGCAGGTCGCAGCCGGTTGCAGGACTGTAGTTGCAGAGCAAGTCACAGCCGGTTGCAGGACTGTAGTTGCAGAGCAGGTCGCAACTGGTTGCAGGACTGTAGTTGCAGGGCAGGTCGCAGCCGGTTGCAGGACTGTAGTTGCAGAGCAGGTCGCAGCCGGTTGCAGGACTGTAGTTGCAGAGCAGGTCGCAACTGGTTGCAGGACTGTAGTTGCAGGGCAGGTCGCAGCCGGTTGCAGGACTGTAGTTGCAGGGCAGGTCGCAGCCGGTTGCAGGACTGTAGTTGCAGAGCAGGTCGCAGCCGGTTGCAGGACTGTAGTTGCAGAGCAGGTCTCAGCCGGTCGCGGGACTGTAGTTGCAGAACAGGTCGCAGCCGGTTGCAGGACTGTAGTTGCAGAGCAGGTCGCAGCTGGTCGCAGGACTGTAATTGCAGAGCAGGTCGCAGTCGGTCGCAGGACTGTAATTGCAGAACAGGTCGCAGCCAGTTGCAGGACTGTAGTTGCAGAACAGGTCGCAGTCGGTCGCAGGACTGTAGTTGCAGAACAGGTCGCAGCCGGTTGCAGGACTGTAGTTGCAGAACAGGTCTCAGCTGGTTGCAGGACTGTAGTTGCAGAATAGGGTTGCAGGACCGGGGTGGCAGACACTCGGATAGTAGCGCTGAGCCGAGCAGGGCACAGAAGCAAGGTCGTCAGGAAAGCCGGGTTTGTCAACGGGCGGGCAGCAGGGTACAGTTACATCAGGCTGAAACAGGTCAGGGAGGAAGCCGGGGTTGTCAACAGGCAGGCAGCAAGGCACCTGAGCATCAGGCAGAGACATGTCAGGTGGGGAGTCCAGAGGCAAGGTCAACAGGAGCCAAGGTCAGCAACGGAATCAAACGGAACAGCACAGGTTTCAGGGTAGCAGGATACATCTGAAGACCAATCAAGACAGACTGGTGGACCCCTTTAAATAGTCTGTCTGACGCCAATTGGTGCAGAGTGTGAGTTCCTGCACGCGCGCGCAGGACGCCGCGCACGCACATGCGCATAAGCGGGCACAGGCATCTGCAGTCGCATGCGCGCCAGGCGATTTCTATTCATTACCTTACAGGGTCTATGTGTAAAACATTTGATGTGTGGGTGTCATTCCCATAAATAGTCATCCTATTGTTTAAAATATGATTATCTTCTATGAATGCCAGCTCCATCTAGTGGTAATAAGGCAATATTTTCCAGAAAACCTTCACTAATAAAAAAAAAAAATACTGCATGATAGCCACTAGATGGAGTTGATAATTATAGGAGATAATGATATTACAAACAATACAACAAACATCTGTGGTGCCCATGCTTTTCCTTTTTCCCATGCAAATGGTTAAGACATCCACATAGTGAATGTTTTATACATACACGCCTCTTCACCACTTGGTGACCAGCCGTCGTCGTTATATGGTGGCAGGTCGGCACGTTCCTGCAAATTGACCGTAGGTGTACGTCGGCGCCTCTAAGGAGCCGCAGCAGCCACGTGCGTGCGGCCGCTGTACGGCGGGGGTGACCCTATGCGCCGGGACCTAGAGAAAGAACGGGATCTTTCAATGTAAACAGACAGATCCCCGTTCTGTCAGGGGAGTAGAGGGACATCTGCTGTTCCTAGTGATTAGGAACAGTGATCTGTCTCCTCCTCCAGTCACTTCCCTCCCCCATGTAGTTAGAAACACCTCCCCAGGGAACGCACTTAACCCCTTGATCACCCCCTAGTGTTAACCCCTTCCCTGCCAGTGTCATTTATACAGTAAACGGTGGCTAATTTTAGCTCTGATTGCTGTATAGATGTCAATGGTTTCCAAAAAAGTGTCAAAAGGGTCCGATCTGTTCGCTGTAATGTCGCAGTTCCGCTAAAAATCACAGATCGCCGCCATTACTAGTAAAAAAAAATTTTTTAAATGCCATAAATCAATCCCCTATTTTGCAGATGTGATAACTTTTGCGCAAACCAATCAATATACGCTTGATGCTATTTTTTTTTTACCAAAAATATGTAGAAAAATACATATCGGCCTAAACTGATGAAGACGTTTTATTTTTATTTTTTTGGGGGATATTTATTATAGCAATAAGTAAAAAATATTTAATCGTTTTTCAAAATTGACGCTCATTTTTTGTTTATAGCGCAAAAAAATAAAAACCGCGAAGGCGATCAAATACCACCAAAAGAAAGCTCTATTTGTGGGGGGAAAAAAGGGCGCCAATTTTGTTTGGGAGCCACGTCGCACGACCGTGCAATGGTCAGTTAAATTGACGCAGCGCCGAATCGCAAAAAATGGCTTGGTCGGGAAGGGGGGGTAAACGTCTGGTCTGTAAGTGGTTAAAGTGTATAGGGAGAAACTGTGAGGGCCCGGTCAGGTAGGCTGTATGGGGCCCCTTTGATTTCTACTGCTGGCCTTGCGCTCGACACCCATTTGTCACGTCTGATAAAAGGAAAATTCTGGTAAAACCCTAGTTACATTAAAGCAGAGCTCCACCCAAAAGAGTAAGCTTCCCCACTCTTCCGGGGGCCATATTTGGCCCCTTTCGAGGGGGGGGGGGAGGGGGGAACGGGTATCTGTTTTTTGGCAGACCTGCCTGCGGCCTCCCTTCTCCTACCGCCTCCACCGGGCCATTCACAAAGCAAAGCGCGCTTCATGCATGCGCAGCGGGGAGCCAGCTGTGGAGGTTTCCTTTACAGGCAATGGCAGCGGCATCACCCCCGAGACACAGGAAACATCAGCCAGGGGTGCCGACATCGCTGGACCGCGGGACAGGTAAGTGTCCTAATATTAAAAGTCAACAGCTACAGTATTTTTAATTTTTTTCATGGGGGGAGGGGGACTTCCTCTTTAAGGACCCTTTTACATTTCTCAGTTAAGTTGCACTTTAACCATTTGCCTACCGGGCACTTCCTGCCCAGGCCAATTTTTCAGCTTTCTGCGCTGTCACTCTTTGAATGACAATTGCGCGGTCGTGCTACTCTGTACCCAGATGACATTTTTATAATTTTCTTCACACAAATAGAGTAGAGCTTTCTTTTGGTGGCATGTAATCACTCCTGTTTTTTTTTTTTTGTTGTTTTTTTTACTACAAATTAAAAAAAGACCAAAAATTTGAAATAAAAAAAAAAAGTTTTTCTTCATTTCTGTCAGTAAATTTTGTAAATAAGTAATTTTTCTCCTTCACTGATGGGCGCTGATGAGGCGGCACTGATGGGCACTGATGGGTGGCATTAATGCGCAGCAGTGATAAGCATTGATGGGCAACACTGATTGTCAGCACTGGTACTTGTGGGCACAGATTGGTGGCAATTGTGGGCACTGGTTGGCACTGATTACTGGCAGTGGTGGGCACTTAATTGTAATCAGGGCACTGATCATCAGTGCCCTGATTACATTCCTAGCTGTCCGCTGTGAGGAGACGCCGCTGATTGGCTCTCCTCTCCTCACACTATGTCAGTAGTGTCCTGCCATCATATAGTGTCCGCCCCGTACTGCGCATGCGCAGTACGGGGCAGAAGAAGATTTGGAAAATCTCCCAAGATGAACGGCGCCTGCGCCGTGAGTCGAGGTGGTAGCCCCACCATCCAAGCGGACATAGGGCTGGGAAAATTAGAGGGCCCCTCGCAGACGAGCTTCGCTCGCCATGCTTCGGGCTGGGCCTCACTGCGCTCGGCTCTTTTCTATTCCAACTCTATGTCCCCCAGGGGGGTTAGGGCGGTCTTTCTAGGAGAGCGGTCATATGACGTCCACTCAGAACGTCATTTGACGGCCAGCTTGGCGGGAAGTGGTTAAAGATGAATTCCAGGTATGGCACTCTTTGCATAATTCAATTGGTCCAATTGGTTTGGAACAATATAATACACTATATTACCAAAAGTATTGGGACACCTGCCTTTACACACACATGAACTTTAATGGCATCCCAGTCTTAGTCCGTAGGGTTCAATATTGAGTTGGCTGCGCCCTTTGCAGCTATAACAGCTTTAAGTCTTCTGGGAAGGCCGTCCACAAGGTTTAGGAGTGTGTCTATGGGAATGTTTGACCATTCTTCCAGAAGAGCGTTTGTCAGGTCAGGCACTGATGTTGGACGAGAAGGCCTGGCTCGCAGGCTCTGCTCTAATTCATCCCAAAGGTGTTCTATCGGGTTGAGGTCAGGAGGACTCTGTGCAGGCCAGCCAACTTCCTCCACCCCAGACTCGCTCATCCATGTCTCTATGGACCTTGCTTTGTGCACTGGTGGGCAGTCATGTTGGAACAGGAAGGGGCCGTCCCCAAACTGTTCCCACAAAGTTGGGAGCATGAAATTGTCCAAAATGTCTTGGTATGCTGACACCTTAAGAGTTCCCTTCACTGGTACTAAGGGGCCAAGCCCAACCGCTGCAAAACGACCTCCACACCATAATCCCCCCTCCCCCCACATGCATTGGGGTGCATTTAAAATGCATAGCACAGCAAAGCATGCAAAGCCCCTGAGGCCCTTAAGCCGCCATCGCTATAAAGAGCCCCCCCACCCCCCCGAAGAGGTTAACTTCCCGCAATTAGCAATTAAACTCTTCTTGCTTCGCAAGTCTTCTCCGGCGTGCCGGAATTTTTACATAACACCTCCCCCAGGGAAATTCGGCCTATAAATAAGGAATGGGAGCAAAAAGGAGGAGTTTTCTGTACATCGGAAGGGGATCCGGAGAGGAGAGTAATAATTACTCGGGGCAAGACGGCTGGAAGCTGGAGGGAGGAGATCCCGTCACTTCAGCCGCCGCAGGAACCGCGCCTGTACACAGCGTCCCTTTAAACATCTTTTAATCAAGCGTGTGAAGTGAGAGCGTTTAAGTTAATGTAGTCATTGTGCGCTTTTTATGGCGCAGCTTCAATTTCAAAGTAATAATAAAAAACAGTTTTTTTTTCTCTCTTTTTTTTTTTTATGCTATATTCGCACTCGGAGCGAGCAGCGTGGTTCAAAGATAGAGATTAGCACAATTACTAGGCAGATAAATGACATTTGAATAGCACAGAATAATTTGAAATTTAATGAGGGTCTGTGATTCAGAAGGGCCTTTTACGGAGGAAGCGGCAATCTCGCCATTACAGTGACATTTTGGGGGGGCATACAGGTGGGGATGAAATGTTATGAAGGGTTTGGGGGGGGGGGGGATCATTTGTGGAGAAGACAGATTGCATGGAGATGGAGGAGTGGAGTAGAGGGAGGGTATAAGCAGTGCGCCCGGGCTCCACTGACTCAGCAGGGCAGCCCAGGCCTGGCACGGCATCGTCATTTCAGCATTTTAGCAGACTGCGGAAGAGCAGAACATTGTCATGATGTGGGGTGATGATATTTTTGGAGAAGACTGAAGATGGATTGCATGGAGCTGCAAAAATGGGGGTATAGGCAGTATGCTCATACCCAGCCCGAGCCTGGGCCCCACCGGTTAAGCGGGTGAGCGTATAGGCAGTACGTCCGTACTGTGCTTGGGCACCATCGGTTCAGCAGGGCGGCCTGGGCCTTGCATGCCAGCATCATTTAAACGGAGTGCAAGAAAACAGAACATTCTCATGATTTGGGATAATGATTTTTGAAGAAGACAGCTTGCATGGAGCTGGAAAAGGGAGGGTATAGGCAGTACGTCCGTACTGTGTGCCAGGGCACCATCGGTTCAGCAGGGCAGCCTGGGCGTTGCATGCCAACATAAATGTAACAGAGTGCAAGAAAACAAAACATTGTCATGATGTGGGATGATGACTTTTGGAGAAGACAGTTTGCGTGGAGTGGCAAAGGGAGGGTATAGGCAGTACGTCTGTACTGTGCCCGGGCACCATTGGTTCACCAGGGTGGCCCGGGCATTGCATGCCAGCATTATTTTAACAGAGTGCAAGAGAACAGAACATTGTCATGCTGTGGGATGATGATTCTTGGAGAAGGCAGATTGTGTGGAGCTCCAAAGGGGGATATAGGCAGTATGCCCATACCCAGCCCAAGCCTGGGACCCACCAGTTCAGCAGGTGAGGGTACAGGCAGTACGTCTGTTCTGTGTCCGGGCACCACTAGTTCAGCAGGGCGGCCCAGACTGCATTTGGCTCCAAAGGGAGGGTATAGGCAGTACGTCCCTACTGTTCCCGGGCCCCATCGGTTCAGCAGGGTGGCCCGGGCCTTGCGTGCCAGCATCATTTTAGCAGAGTGCAAGAGAACAGAACATTGTCATGATGCGGGATGATGATTTTTGAAGAAGACAGATTGCATGGAGCTGCAAAGGGAGGGTATAGGCAGTACATCCGTACTGTGCCCAGGCCCCATTGGTTCAGCAGTGTGGCCCAGGACTTGCATGCCAGCATCATTTTAACAGTGTGCAAGAAAACAGAACATTGTCATGATTCGGGATAATGATTTTTGAAGAAGACGGATTGCATGGAGCTGCAAAGGGAGGGTATAGACAGTACGTCCATACTGTGCCCGGGCACCATTGGTTCAGCAGGGCGGCCTGGACCTTGAATGGGAGCATCAATTTTAACAGTGTGCAAGAGAACAGAATATTGTCATGATCAGGGCAGGACTTAGGGTGCTGGGGGCCCCTGGGCTTGAGTCACTTTCGGGCCCTACCTTCTATATTAATCTGTCGTCATCTGGTGCCGTAACAATATAATCGATCCAATCGTTATTTGAAGTGCCAAGCTACTTTTAAAAGGTGACTGGTACCGTAGACAGTGTTAAATGCTAAACAAAGTTATAATCTATTACTGATTGAAGCTTGAAAAGTTTTTTTCCAATAAATAAATAATGATTAAAAAAGTTCAAAGTGATGAAGTGTTTATTGCAATGCACAAATGTCTTGGTCAGAATGAGAACATAAAACACTTATTTACCTGGAAAACATATTGAAAAACAATCAACTACCTTGTAAGATTGCAATCATAACAAATCAATTGCAAGAATATAACAAAATAACTCATTGAACAAAGTAGTGCAAGATAAATTGTACATTCTACTCCTCCTGAGTATTACAATACCACATGTGTGGGACTTTTCCACAGCCTGGCCACTTAGAGAGGCCCAACATGCAGGGAGCGCCATCACGTGTTCTAGGAGCATAAATTACAGATCTAACTTCTTGACTACCTATTACACTTTTGAAGGCCCTGGAGCACCAGGACTATGACACGTGACACTGATGTGGCACTGATGACACGTGGCACTAATGTGGCACTGCTGACAGATGGCACTAATATGTGGCACTGCTGACAGATGGCACTAATACGTGGCACTGACGACACGTGACACTGATGACAGATGACACTAATACATAGCACTGAAGACACGTGACACTGATAACAGATGGCACTAAAATGCGGCACTGATGACATGTGACACTGATGAGAGATGACACTAATATGTGGCACTGATGACAGATGACACTAATACGTAGCACTAATGACAGATGGCACTAATACGTGACACTGATGACACGTGACACTGATAACAGATGGCACATGGCACTAGGGACAGGTGGCACTGAGGACAGATGGCACTGGGGACAGGTGGCACTGGGGACAGGTGGCACTGATGACACGTGGCACTGGGGACAGATGGCACTGATGACAGATGGCACTTATATGTGGCAAAGGGGACAGGTGGCATTGGGGACAGATGGCATCGATGACAGATGGCACTTATACGTGGCACTGGAGACAGGTGGCACTGATGAAAGATAGCACTTATATGTGGCACTGGGGACAGATGACACTGGGGATAGGTGGCACTTATACATGGCAATGGCACTGGGGACAGGTGGCACTGATGACAGATGGCACTTATACGTGGCACTGGGGACAGGTGGCACTTATACATGGCAGTGGCACTGGGGACAGGTGGCACTGGGGACAGATGGCACTTATACGTGGCACTGGGGACAGATGGCACTGGGGACATGTGGCACTTATACATGGCAGTGGCACTGGGGACAGGTGGCACTGGGGACAGGTGGTACTGATGACAGATGGCACTTATACGTGGCACTGGGGACAGGTGGCACTGATGACAGATGGCACTTATACGTGGCACTGGGGACAGGTGGCACTGATGACAGATGGCACTGAGTACAGATGGCACTTATACGTGGCACTGGGGACAGATGGCACTGGGGACAGGTGGCACTTATACATGGCAGTGGCACTGGGGACAGATGGCACTTATACGTGGCACTGGGGACAGATGGCACTGGGGACAGGTGGCACTTATACATGGCAGTGGCACTGGGAACAGGTGGCACTGGGGACAGGTGGTGCTGATGACAGATGGCACTTATACGTGGCACTGGGGACAGGTGGCACTGATGACAGATGGCCCTTATAAGTGGCACTGGGGACAGGTGGCACTGATGACAGATGGCCCTGAGTACAGATGGCACTTATACGTGGCACTGGGGACAGATGGCACTGGGGACAGGTGGCACTGGGGACAGATGGCACTGGGGACAGGTGGCACTGGGGACAGATGGCACTGGGGACAGATGGCACTAGGGACAGCACTTTACATTGTTTTTTTTATTTTTTTACTCACAGTGACAGGCTGCACGTCGCTCTCCCTCCTCACAGGCTGTCTCTGTGAGGGGGAGAGCCGGCGATGAGAGATGATCTCATGATATCATCTCTCATTGGACACTCAGATCAGTGCTAAATGGCCACTGTGATTGGCCATTTAGCATGATCTGTGATTGGCTGTGTCCAAGGGACACTGCCGACACAGAACTTCCCCGATGCTCGCCCGCGGCACGCATCAGGGGAAGTAAACAAGAGGAGGACGTCCAGGGACGCCCTCCCAGCAACTGCCGTCCGCGCTGTAGCCTGCTATAGCGCGGACGCCTAGTGCAAAGTATGGGCTGGCGGGGCCCCCTATTGGACGGGGCCCATGGGCTTGAGCCCCGTCAAGCCCTATTGAAAGTCCGGCCCTGGTCATGATGTGGGGTGATGATTTTTGGAGAAGACAGATTGCATGAAGCTGCAAAGGGAGAGTATAGGCAGTACGTCCATACTGTGCCCATGCCCCATTGGTTCAGCAAGGTGGCCTGGGACTTTAAAAAAAAAAATTGGGGGGTGATGGGCCTGGAGCTCCTCTTTAGGTAAAAATCAACAAGATAAAAACAGATAACACATAAAATAACAAAACCGACTTTTGGTGCTCTTCTCACCTTTAGGCCAGAGATTTCCCTTGCCCATCATCAGGGCATTTTGCTACAGTGCCTGGAAAGGGTCTTCATAGACCTTGAAATTTTACCAACATTTTGTCATGTTACAACAAAAATGTAAATGTATTTTATTGGGATTTTATGTGATAGACCAACACAAAGTGTCACATAATTGTGAAGTGGAAGGAAAATGATAAATGGTTTTCCAATTTTTTTACAAATAAGTATGTGAAAAGTGTGGGGGGTACATTTGTATGGCGCCCCCCGGAGTCAATACTTTGTAGAACCGTCTTTCTCTGTAATTACAGCTGCAAGTCTTTTTGGGGGTGTCTCTACCAGCTTTGCACATCTAGAGAGGGACATTTCTGCCTATTCTTCTTTGCAGAATATCTCAAGCTCTGTCAGATTGGATGGAGAGCGTCTGTGATCAGCAATTTTCAAGTCTTGCCACAGATTCTCAATGTGATTTAGGTCTGGAATTTGACTGGGCCATTCTAACACATGAATATGCTTTGATCTAAACCATTCCATTGTAGCTCTGGCTGGATGTTTCGGGTTGTTGTCCTGCTGGAAAGTGAACCTCCACCCCAGTCTCAAGTCTTTTTCAGACTCTATGATTGTCCTGTATTTGTCTCCATCCATCTTCTCATCAACTCTGACCAGCTTCCCTGTCCCTGCTGAAGAAAAGCATCCCCACCACATGATGCTGCCACCACCATGTCTCACGGTGGGGATGGTGTGTTCAGGGGGATGGGCAGTGTTGGTTTCCTCCACACATAGCGTTTTGCTTTTAGGCCAAAAAGTTAAATTGTGGTCTCATCTGACCAGATCACCTTCTTCCACATGTTTGCTGTGTCCCCCACATGGCTTCTCACAAACTACAAACAGAACTTCTTATGACTTTCTTTCACCAATGTCTTTCTTCTTGTCACTCTTCCATAAAGGGCAGATTTGTGGAGAGACGACTAATAGTTGTCCTGTGGACAGATTCTCCCCCCTGAGCTGTGGATCTCTGCAGCTCCTCCAGAGTTACCATGGACCTCTTGGCTCTTCTCTGATGAATGCTCTCCTTGCCCGGCCGGTCAGTTTAGGTGGACGGCCGTGTCTTGGTAGGTTTGCAGTTGTGCCATACTCTTTCCATTTTCCGATGATGGATTGAACAGAGCTCCGTGAGATGTTCAAAGCTTGGGAGATTTTTTTTATAACCTAACCCTGCTTTATACTTCTCCACAACGTTATCCCTGACCTGTCTGGTGTGTTCCTTGGCCTTCATGATGACGTTTGCTCAATAAGGTCCTCTAACAAACCTCTGAGGGCTTCACAGAACAACTGCATTAATGAGATTAAATTACACACAGGTGGACTCTATTTACTAATTAGGTGACTTCTGAAGGCAATTGGTTCCACTAGATTTTAGTTAGGGGGTATCAGAGTAAAGGGGGCTGAATAGAAATGCCCCCCCACAAATTTTCACATATTTATTCATAAAAAATGTTGAAAACCATTTATCATTTTCTTTCTACTTCACAATTATGTGTCACTTTGTGTTAATCTATCACATAAAATCCCAATAAAATGCATTTATGTTTTTGGTTTAACATGAGAAAATGTGGAAAAACTTCAAAGGGTATGAATACTTTTTCAAGGCGCTGTCTATGGGTTTGCAAAGGCAAAGCGGAGTAATATGCTTTGTGGCTACAAAGGAATATATTTATATTTGTAGTTCAGCTGTATATCTAAAATAGTACAAAAGGTCCTGTGTAGAATGAGCGTTATATTGTTAAGTTGGCATTTAATCAAACATGCCAGACGGAAAATTCCGAGTTTTTGAGCTTGACTATAGCTTGTGTACCGAAAACAATATCCTTTTTATATATAGCCTGTGATCCATATTTATATAATGCAGGGAAGGTGTAGGCAGCGGCGCGCGGGAACCGCGAGTCAGTAATGCTTATCCTTCATACAAAGTGTCAAAATACCGAATGTAAGACAAGCCTGAGATCCAACTTCCTTCCGCAGCCTCATTTTTCTTTTCTTATAGAGTAATACCAGGAGGGGGAGGAGTTGGCTTAAACCTTCTACACCATTGGCAGAATTCCACACTAGTCTCAATCACCATGAACTATTTTTAATCCTTATGCTACTAGCATTAGTAAATGGATAGGAAGATATATTATATTTACTTGTTATAAACTTTTGAAAATTCGGATCGATTTGAAACATTTTCAAATACATTTCAAATCGTTTTTGAATTCGAATAGATTTCCAATTTGCAAAGAGAATAGAATAGAGAATAAAGGAACAGAATAGATAAAAATAATATTTTTTTTCTATTCTATTCCGCTATTTTATGTTCTATTTTATTCTCTTTGGAAATTGGAAAACTATTCGAATTAGAATTTCGTCAGAATTTTTTTTTTTTTTACATTATTACAGATTCGTTTAAATTCAGTACTATTCTAATTTGGAAATTTGGATATATTTGAATTTCAGAGAATAGGTAAAGGAGCTACCCCTTTCTGAATAAATTCTTGTCTCCACCCCCTACCCGCCTCCAACCACTGTTCCTTGGTTCCACCCCCTACCCACCTCTGAGCACTGTTCCTTGGTTCCACCCCCTACACGCCTCTGAGCACTGTTCCTTGGTTCCACCCCCTACCCACCTCTGAGCACTGTTCCTTGGTTCCACCCCCTACACGCCTCTGAGCACTGTTCCTTGGCTCCACCCCCTACCCGCCTCCAAGCACTGTTCCTTGGTTCCAACCCCTACCCGCCTCCGAGCACTGTTTCTTTGTTCCATCACCTACCAGCCTCTTAGCACTGTTCCTTTGTTCCACCCCCTACCAGCCTCCAAGCACTGTTCCTTGGTTCCACCCCCTACCCACCTCTGAGCACTGTTCCTTGGTTCCATCCCCTACCCACCTCCAAGCACTGTTCCTAGGTTCCACCCCCTACCCACCTCTGAGCACTGTTCCTTGGTTCCATCCCCTACCCACCTCTGAGCACTGTTCCTTGATTCCATCCCCTACCCACCTCCAAGCACTGTTCCTAAGTTCCACCTCCTACCAACCTCTGAGCACTGTTTCTTTGTTCCATCCCCTACCCACCTCTGAGCACTGTTCCTTGGTTCCATCCCCTACCCACCTCCGAGCACTGTTCCTAGGTTCCACCCCCTACCCACCTCTGAGCACTGTTCCTTGGTTCTATCCCCTACCCACATCTGAGCACTGTTCCTTGGTTCCATCCCCTACCCACCTCCAAGCACTGTTCCTAGGTTCCACCCCCTACCCACCTCTGAGCACTGTTCCTAGGTTCCACCCCCTACCCACCTCCGAGCACTGTTGCTTGGTTCCACCCCCTACCCAGCTCCGAGCACTGTTCCTAGGTTCCACCCCCTACCCACCTCCGAGCACTGTTGCTTGGTTCCACCCCCTACCCACCTCCGAGCACTGTTCATTGGTTCCACCCCCTACCTACCTCTGAGCACTGTTCCTAGGTTCCACCCCCTACCCACCTCTGAGCACTGTTGCTTGGTTCCATCCCCTACCCAGCTCCGAGCACTGTTCCTTGGTTCTACCCCCCTACCCACCTCAATAAACGCTTATTGAAACTTTTTTTTTACCAAAAATATGCTGAAGAATACGTATTGGCCTAAACTGAAGAGAAAAAAAGTTATATATTTTTTGGGGATATTTATTATAGCAAAAAGTAAAAAATAATGCTTTTTTTCAAAATTGTTGCTATTTTTTTGTTTATAGCGCAAAAAATAAAAACCACAGAGGTGATCAAATACCAGAAGTGTGAACGCTATTTAAAAGACTTGTTTGATTTCATGGGGATTACTCATGGAGAATAGAAGTTTTAGTTTAGCTGCTGCGAGACTGATTTATTTTTCCTTCTTGTACGCTATGGATTATTTTGTTTATATCAGTAGTGCATTTTCTGTGCCTAGGCACCCTTTTTTAGCCTCATGGTTGTATAACTGCAGTGTGAGATCATCTAAGGCATTGCTGCCTCTTGACCAATGTTTCTCACCCTTTAAAATATCTTCATTCATTCTTCCTGAATGCTTCCTGAACTTCCACTTTTGCAGCCATCAGATAGCCAGTCATCTGGGGGGGGCAGCTCCGACATAAGGAAGCAAAGCCCTGCTCACCTACCAAGATGGCCATCTCCACAGAGATACAGTGCAGAAAAAGGCATGGTAAGTCAGTATGGGGGAGACAAGGGGCAATACTGGTGACTAGTCTTTTGCCTTCTGCCTATCTTTTTTGGACTTGGCTTCCATAGTGCAGGTCTTCTTTAAAGCCAAACTAAATTTTTTTTAAAATTCAACACCCACCAGATATTAAAGTATATCCACTTCCAGCCTCGTGCCGTCACCCTTAGACCCATGGCTCTGTGGTCCAGTTACTGGTCCTCCTCTGGGGGGTTGAAACACGCCTTTTGTTCTAAATGCAGTCTGAACTGGGCTCCCTGTACTCCAGGACAGACCAATGCATGCAAGGAATCACTGAAGCATTGTGCTGTTCTTGAGTAAGGCCCATTTACTACCATAGGAAAGGCCAATCAAGTTCCTCCACCCCACGTTCCTCTACCCCAAGCTCACTCACCCATGTCTTTATGGACCTTGCTTTGTGCACTGGTGCACAGTCATGTTGGAACAGGAAGGGACCATCCCCAAACTGCCCCCACAAAGTTGGGAGCATGAAATTGTCTAAAATGTCTTGGTATGCCTCATTAAGAGTTCCCTTCACTGGAAGGGGCCAAGCCCAACCCCTGAAAAAAAAAATCAGACACCATAATCCCCCTTCCACCAAATGATTTGGACCAGTGCATAAAGCAACATCAGTTCCTCCTGACCTCACAAATGCTCTTCTGGAAGAATGGTCAAACATTCCCATAGACACACTCCTAAACCTTGTGGACGGCCTTCCCAGAAGAGTTGAAGCTGTTATAGCTGCAAAGAGCGGGCCAACTCAATATTGAACCCTACGGACTAAGACTGGACATGTCATTAAAGTTCAGAACAAAATATTACAGACACACATACAAAAAACACATTTACCTCCTGCAAGGCTATTTAAAACACTTAGCCCACGTACACACGGTCGGAGATTTTGCCCATCAGATTTAGTCCGGCGGATTGTGTCCGAAACTGTTGCATACACACGGTCGGGCCAAGTTGGCGAAAAATCCGATCTTTCACAACGTGATGACGTAATTTCGTTACGATGGGACTACGTTCAGGCTAGTAGCCAATAGCTTTGATGTAGGAATTTGATCTGAGCATGCGTGGCACTTGGTCTGATGAAAATGCTCTACACATGATCGGATTAGGTCCGTTCGGCCCAGTTGGTCGGGAAATCTTTCCAACATGTTGGAAATTTGGATCAGACGGAGATTCGGACAGAATCAGTCCGATGCATACCACACACAGTCAGATTATATGATGACACTGTCCGATAAGACTCATTCCGACAGATTCTCCGACCGTGTGTACAAGGGCTTAGACATTTTAAAAAAACATTAGCAAAAAATATGGGAATTTGGTCGCACTATATTGCTATATGATGCTTAAAGAGGAAGTAAACCCTGATGGATTTACTTCCTCTTTGATTCCCTGCAAAGGTAAATCATAATGGACTACTATGCATCGCATCGCATCGCATAGTAGTCCATTATGTGTCACTTACCTGACACAGGAGCCAGCGATGTCACCGATGTCCCCTCTTCCACGGAGCGTCCATCTTCTTTCCGGGTATCGTGGCTCTGGCGCTGTGATTGGCCGGAGCCGCGATGACGTCACTCCCGCGCATGAGCACAGGAGCCGCCACTAACGGCATATCCGCGCGCCTGCGTGCCGCTTTCTACAGCACAATGCGCCGTACACAGAGGTGCCTGTCTTTCTGCAAATATCTCTTAAACCGTGTAGGTTTAGCAGATATTTCTTGGACCTACAGGTCAAAGTGGTCTGTAAGGTTTTACAAACACTTTAAGCCCACTGACTGCAACAAAGTACCCCAGGGTTAGTGGGTCCTACGCTATCCATAGACTGGGAGATCCTGCTTCTCTGAACCATGGGAGCTATACTCCTCTATATGGGAGAACTAATAGGTCTTCACCCATGACACTAATGAGAAGCACTGATGAGGGAGTCTATGGATAGCGTAGGACCCACTAATCATGGGGTACTTTGTCGCAGTAAGTGGGCTTAAGCGCCGTATAGCAATATGGTGTGACCAAAACCCCATATTTTTTGATAATGTTTTTTGAAAATGTCCAGGTGTTTTAAATGGCCTTGCAGGAGGTAAATGTCTTTTTTGCATGTATGCACTGTAATATTTTGTTCTGTTGTATGGTCTTATGGCTGCACCATCTTTAATGCATCTTTTAGGGTGGTTGAAGTGCAAAGGCAGGTGTCCCAATACTTTTGGTAATAAAATGTATAAATAAATAAATATATAAATATATATATATATATATATATATATATATATATATATATATATATATATATATATATATATATATATATATATATATATAATTTTTATTATAATAAGGAGGCTCCAAATGTTCACTCCTGTTAGGGAAGATTATAGGCTTATGTTTTATTATGATCAGTACATATATATTGTATATATTGAACATAAACTATAAGCCTTTATCTTCCCTAACAGGAGGTAACATTTGGAGCCTCCTTATTATCTGATGCCGGGACGGCACGCTGTGCTTTCAGTTTTTTGCGCAGTGAGTGCCAATAACGCGCCCCCCGCTCTCCGCTCTGATGATAAAACTCTTAGAAAGCATTTCACCACCTTTCCGATGGGTTTTACTTGCCCTGTTTGTAATTAATTTGATCGGAGGGAAAGAAATGCTCTAAACTAATTAAAAAGGCTCCACTACAACAGCGTTATATTGCGGATTCAGATTGCACCGGAATAAATTAAGATAAACGCGGTCTTCCTCTGTTTTATTAAGTGCTGCGCTTATCCCGATGCTTCTGTACTCCGTGTATGATATCCCGAATGTGTCTTATGTAACCCGCTTGTGGAAAGAGATATTATAATTTTTTCTGCATAGACATTTTTTGGTTTAAGGTGGAGCTGAATATTTATTGTTTATCTGGCTTTCCTGTTAAAAGGAATAGTATAGTGTATTTTCTATTGAGTTTGACTACAGGAACGCGGTCCTAAGTACAAGTGTATGGGAAGCACCAGGATAGGTTGGTCCAGCGTGTGGGAGGATGAGGTGAAGAGAAGGGGTGCTGGAGGGGGTCAACTCCATATTGATGTCCATAAGGGAGGGCGGCAAGTCCATATTGATGTCCATAAGGGAGGGCGGCAAGTCCATATTGATGGCCGTAAAGAAGAGGGAGGATCTCCATATTAATGGCCAGGGGGGATGGGGGGTCAACTCCATATTAATGGCTACAAGGGAGGGGGGCAACTCCATATTGATGGCCATAAGGGAGGGGGCAACTCCATATTAATGGCCGGGGGGGGGGAAAGGGAATTCCATATTAATGGCCATGGGGGGAAAAGGGAATTCCATATTAATGGCCATGGGGGGGGTCAACTCCATATTAATGGCCATAAGGGAGGGGAGCTACTCCATATTAATGGCCACAAGGGAGGGCAGCAACTCCAGTGGCCGGGGGGAGGAGGGTGATTCTATATTAATGGCCATAGGGGGGGGCAACTCCATATTAATGGCCGGGGGAGAGGGTGATTCCATAGTAATGGTGATAAGGGGGGGTGGCAACTCCATATTAATGGCCAAAAGGGAGGGGGGCAACTCCATATTAATGTCCAAAAGGGAAGGGGGGCAACCCCATGTTTTTGGCCATAAGGGAGGTTGGCAACTCCATTCTATTGGCCAAAAGGAAGGAGGGCAACTCCATATAATGGCCACAGGAGGGAGGGGGACAACTCCATATTATTGGCCATAGGGGAAGGGAGCAACCTCATGTTATTGGCCATAAGGGAGGTTGGCAACTCCATTCTATTGGGCATAAGGAAGGGGGGCAACTCCATAATTGGCCATGGGAAGAAGGGGACAACTCCATATTATTGGCTGTCTGGGAGAAGGGCAACTCCATATAACGAAGGGGGGCAAATCCATATTAATGGCCATGGGAAGAGGGAAATGCCAAATTAATGGTCATGATTTGGGAATGGGATGGCCAACAAGTTCATATAAGTCAGGGGTTCAAATGTTCAAACACTTTTGGGCCATGTATGTGGTGTACATATCAATGTTTTAGGCTACTTTCACCGTGAGGCGCTTTACAGGCGCTACAGAGCTAGAAATAGCGCCTGTAAAGCGCCTCTCCTGTGTCTTTAGTGTGAAAGCCCGAGTGCTGTCACACTGGAGCGGTGCGCTTGCAGGACAGTCAAAAAAGTCCTGCAAGCTGCATCTTTGCAGCGCTCTAGGAGTGGTGTATTCACCGCTAGGGATGGCCTTGCGGTTCGCCCGGCGGTCGGTTTGCGGCAAATTTTGCGTGTTCGCGAATTCATCAAACCGGCAGACTTCTGGCGCTGTTCGCCCGGCGGACATATACGTTTACATTGTGAAAGAACTTTGACCCATGATGACACATCCATCATGCGGTACAGGACAGCCAATTGAGACATTTCAGCACATGGACAATTGGACATTCCCCCTACCTTATAAATAGACCTGATCTGGCGGCCATTTTACATTCTGTCTTTTGTCAGTGTAGGGAGAGGTTGCTGTGTGGAGCAGGGACAGACTGTAGTGACACAAATCGCTAGCTATTAGGTCCACAAAAGTCCTTTTAAGGACTGGTATAGGTGTACAGTATATAGGGTTCTGGTGCACTGCTGCTGACTGCTGTGCTGGTGATTGCTGAGTGCACTGCTGACCGATTCTGCAGCTGTCTTTTGTTAGTGTAGGGACAGGACGCTGTGTGGAGCAGGGACAGTCAGTTTAATCACTTGCTATTACTATTAGGTCCACAAAGGTCCTTTTAAGGACTGGTATAGGTGTACAATATATAGGGTTGTACACGTATAATATACTTTCTTTCAAATATAGAAAGCCTATTATACTTGACTGCTGACCGATTCTGCAACTGTCTTTTATCAGTGTAGGGACTGAGGGACAGTCGGCAAATCACTAGCTACTAGGTCCAGAAAGGTCTTTTTAAGGACTGGTATAGGTGTACTATTTGGTGTGCAGTATATAGTGGTGTAATACACTTATAAAATACTTGCACATATAGAAAGCATAGTATAGTGCATTTCCACTGTGCAGCATTGTGACTGCTGAGCGGTTCAGCAGTGATACTACTAAGAGTGACAAACGCAATTAAAAAAAAGTATTATAACTGGTGTGATAGACCAGTGGCCCCCAAAAACGACAGATTGAAGCGGGGTGTTATATACCGTCTTCCACATACATACTGCACTTCTCTAGAGACTTTTGTCACAGGGTCATTTAAAAAATGACAGGCAGAGGAAGAGGCAGGCCCTTCCGCATGGGGTGGTAGGGGTAGGGCAGGAGCAACAGGCTTGAGCCAAAGTGGCAAATTGCAGAAAGTGCGTGCGATTACGTCAAAGGACTTATCATGGTGCTGGTGTCAGTGCTCTCCATCTCGGTGCTGGTGTCAGTGCTCTCTATCACTGTGCTGGTGTCAGTGCTCTCTATCACGGTGCTGGTGTCAGTGCTCTCTATCACGGTGCTGGTGTCAGTGCTCTCTATTTCGGTGCTGGTGTCAGTGCTCTCTCTCTATCTCGGTGCTGGTGTGCTGTCAGTGCTCTTTATCATGGTGCTGGTGTCAGTGCTCTCTATCACGGTGCTGGTGTCGGTGCTCTCTATGACGGTGCTGGTGTGCTGGTGCTCTCCTATCTCGGTGCTGGTGTCAGTACTCTCTCTCTATCTCGGTGCTGGTGTGCTGTCAGTGCTCTCTATCATGGTGCTGGTGTCAGTGCTCTCTATCACGGTGCTGGTGTACTGGTGCTCTCTATCTCGGTGCTGGTGTCAGTGCTCTCTCTCTATCTCGGTGCTGGCGTGGTGCCAGTGCTCTCTATCTCGGTGCTGGTGTCAGTGCTCTCTATCACGGTGCTGGTGTCAGTGCTCTCTATCACGGTGCTGGTGTCAGTGCTCTCTATCACGGTGCTGGTGTGCTGGTGCTCTCTATCTCGGTGCTGGTGTCAGTGCTCTCTCTCTATCTCGGTGCTGGTGTGGTGCCAGTGCTCTCTATCTCGGTGCTGGTGTCAGTGCTCTCTATCACGGTGCTGGTGTCAGTGCTCTCTCTCTATCTCGGTGCTGGTGTCAGTGCTCTCTCTCTATCTCGGTGCTGGTGTGGTGCCAGTGCTCTCTATCTCGGTGCTGGTGTCAGTGCTCTCTATCACAGTGCTGGTGTCAGTGCTCTCTATCACGGTGCTGGTGTCAGTGCTCTCTATCTCGGTGCTGGTGTCAGTGCTCAGTCTCTATTGCGGTGCTGGTTTCAGACAGTGAGGGAGATAGCAGTGGAGAAGCCAATCAGCAGGCAGTGCCAGCACCATTGCTGAGGATCAGCACTGGACTGGCACCCCCGGACCACCGCAGTGGAGCCCTGCATAGGTGGGGGTAATGGCCGGGCAGAGGGAGGGGCTCAAGCACAGGTTGGCACACTGGGACACTGGCACAGGACTGCGCTGCCCTGACTGTGGCACTGATCATCTCCTGCACCCCTTCATAGCCTGCCCTGACCTTGCCTCTCCTCCATGGCCTTCATGCGCTCCTGAATTGTCGTTGTCAATCCCAAATTCACTTAATACTTTTGTTATGTCAGTGTCCATGTGGTGGGACTATGTGTGCACAGCTAGTAAGTATTTTGTGGCTGAAAATATGACCTGGAGGTTTTTAAGGTTCGCCTGCCATTAAAGTCAATGAGGTCCGCCGCAAACTTTGCAGTTCGCGAACTTTTGGCAGCGTCCGCGGTTCGCATTTGCGAAACGTCCCGTTGGAAGTTCATCCATCACTATTCACTGCTCCTAAAGTGCCCCTTTCCATTGAAAACAATTGGGCAGTGCCGCAAAACCCACCGACTGCAGCGCGGCTGCAGCGGTGCTTTGCGGGCAGTTTTAACCCTTTTTCGGCCGCTAGCGGGAGTTAAAACTGCTCCGCTAGTGGCCGAATAGCACCGATAAAATGACAGTAAAACGCCGCTAATTATACAGGTATCTGCACCCCTCTCCCCCCGAAAGGTGCCAAATGTGACACTGGAGGGGGGGAGGGTTCCGAAAAGCGGAGGTTCCATTTTTGTGTGAACCTCCGGTTTAAGAAAGAAGTGTCAGAAAAAGATTTAGACTTTAAGTGGTTAAACTTCATGCATTTACAGGTTGTTAAAAACTTGGCAGACTGCCTGGAATTTTTCTTTCCTTACACACAGAAGTGTATCCCTTTGATCTAAGAAGGAAGTTCCTTACAATGTTTCATTTTAAAAACTTGGCAGACTGCCAGTATGTTTTCTTTTGACAGCTGAGTGAGCAGATAAGTCTCTCCACTTGTTATATGAAAGAATCAGCAAACTCTGCCATAGAGATCGTCAGAGGGGTAGAATCAAGATCGCAATTTTTTTTGAATGATTAATTGTGCAGCTCTACAGTATGTACAGCACCCTGCTAGGCCACGCCCACCAGCCATGATCTGCCTGCATTGCATAGAGAAGCACACACCCGGTTTGTATATACAGGTCAGGTATATCATTAGCAGGTTGATGAGAAAAAGAGGTGGTGGTGGTGGTGGGGGGGGGGGGGGGGGGGTACCAGGGAAAGTGTATATATATAAGCAGATTTGAAGGGGTGTTCCAGCCTTAAAATTTCTTATTAAAAGTCAGCAGCTACAAACACTGTAGCTGCTGACTTTTAATTAGAACACTTACCTGTCCAGGGTGCCCGCGGTTTCCACCCCCCCCCCCCCCCCGAGGCCGACACGTCCCTCATATCGTGTCCCGGTGCCGCCACCCTCACTAAGGGAAACAGGCAGTGGAGCCTTGCGGCTTCACTGCCCGTTTCCTACTGCGCATGCGCGATTCGCGCGACGCTTTGTGAATGGCCCTGTTGTGTTCTGGGACACAAACGTGTCCCAGAAGGCAACAGGGCCGCTCGCCGAAGAGGAAGCACCGCGGAATAGGAGAATAATAATTTGGGGATCAGCCAATCAGATTTGTAAAGTCACGAGATCAGAGGCCACATCGGGAGATCAGAACTGCTCAGGCACCAGGATTTACATGGTTGTGTCATGTCTAAGCTGGCATCTCAGTTCAGGTGACCCTGAATGATGCCAAAAGATGCAAGGTCCATAAAGACACAGATGAGCGAGTTTGGGGTGGAGGAACTTGACCGGCCTGCACAGAGTCCTGATCTCAACCCGATAGAACACCTTTGGGGTGAATTAGAGCGGAGACTGCGAGCCAGGCCTTCTCGTCCAACATCAGTGCCTGACCTCACAAACTCGCTTCTGGAAGAATGGTCAAACATTCCCATAGACACCCTCCTAAACCTTGTGGACGGCCTTCCCAGAAGAGGTGAAGCTGTTATAGTTGCAAAGGGGATGCCATTAAAGTTCATGTGCGTTTAAAGGCAGGTGTCCCAATACTTTTGGTAATATAGTGTATATAATATACAGATACAGAGTGCAGGTGTCAGAACTATATAATGTACAGGGCACAGGGGTCAGGAGTGTGTAATGTAGGGAGGGCAGGCACAGAGGTGTGTATTGTACAAAGCTTTCTTTTGGTGGTATTGATATGCGTTTATTACTTTTTGCGCTATAAACAAAAAAGACCGACATAAAAAAAAAAAAAAAAATAGATATTTTTTTATTTTCTGCTATAAAATATTTCCATTAAAAATCTAATTTCTTCATCAATTTAGGCCAGTATATATTCTGCTACATATTTTTTGTAAAAAAAAAATAAAAGCGTATATTGAGTGATTTGCACAAAAGTTATAGATCTACAAACTTTTGGATATTTCATTTTTTTATGCTACCAATGGCGGCAATTAGTGACTTATAGCGGGATTGCGATATTGCGGCATTTGGACACTTTTGACACTTTTTTGGGAACCAGTGACACTAATGCCGCGTACACACGAGCGAATTGTCCGGCGTACTTAGTCCGGCAAACAATCCGGTGGATAGTCCGGCGGACTTTCTACCGAACGGACTTTGCCACACACGGACACACAGAAAGTCCGGCGTTCACTTGCGCGATGACGTACAGCACGTACGACGGGACTAGAAAAAGGAAGTTCAATAGCCAATAGCTTCCTTTTTCGTACTTGCTTCTGAGTGTGCGTCATTCTAAGTCCGCCGCACGAACGTATTGTCCGCTGAAACCCAAGTCCGACGGGAAGATTGGAGTGCAAAAATACTTTCTTAGTCCGCCGGACTTCACGCTCGAAAAGTCCGCTGAAGCCCACACACGATCGAATTGTCCACTGAAATGCGTTTCGGCGGACTAAGTACGCCGGACAATCTGATCGTGTGTATGCGGTGTTCTGCTGTATAGTGTCCGGCCATGAAATAGTGTCCGCCCCCTACTGCGCATGTGTAGTACGGAGCAGACGAAGCTTCGGAAAATCTCAGAAGCTGAACGGCGCCTGCGCCGTGAGTGGAGGTGGTAGCCCCACCATCCAAGCGGACATAGGGTTGTGAATATTAAAGGGTCCCTCGCTCGCCACGCTTCGGGCTCGGCCTCGCTGCGCTCGGCTCTTTTTTTATTCCTACTCTATGTCCACTTGGATAGTGGGGACAGAACCTGGACTCACGGCGCAGGCGCCGTTCATCCTCGGCAATTTTCGGAACCTGTGTTGCTGTGTACTGCGCATGCGCAGTACACAGCGGACACTATCCGATGGAGGACGTTATTTGACAAGACAGCGGCATAAGACCTGTACACTTCCGAATTTTTTTTTTTATTCTCGTACGAGAATTTTCGAGACTTTAGTAACCTCTTCAATTTCTACTTGCGACTAACAAGCGGAAAAAGTTGTGCGAAATTCGGATTCTATATACAGGGCATTACGATACAATCCAATACAGGAGGAATCACAGGCGCTCGCTGGTTGGAGCTCACAAGGTGAAGCCCCCCCCCCCCCGCAGTCCTAGGGCAGCTACCAATCCAGCCTGTCCTAAAAATCGCACCAGTGCGTTCACGTCTCCGAATCGCCTTCTTTTGGAGAGTGAGGCTGATAGCAACAAAACAGAAGAAGCATTGTTTCCATCACATCTCATTAGCGCCTAGTCTCCGAGGGAGAAAATATTTACCAAAAACATAGAAGCCCACACACATATGTGCTGGCGGAGCCCGCTTCCTGAGAGATGTGATGACTGGGGGGCGCCGAGGCAGCTGTATATTGTTCCTCGCACTTCACCAGCCTGAGCGCAATGCTGTGACAGGGTGCTAAAATCTACATGGGGTGAGGATATTGTTTCCATGCGACATCGCCAGCAATTAGGGAACTACTACAGCTTCCGGAAAACATTGCAAAATCACCAGATTCACAGCGTTTCCCTTTACCGGTTCACCGCCATACCCCCCCCCCCCCTCCCGTACTACAACCCCCCCCCCCTCATGGACCAAACCAAATTTATACATTTCCATTATGGGCCTATTGATTCTGCAGTCATACATAGACTGTATAACAAAACACAGATTTTCTTTTGTATTTATTGCCAAAATCAATTATTTTTTTAATTGTTTTTTTTTTTTTGTTAGAAAAAGTAACAAAAGCAAAAAAATAACTTTTTCAATTTAATTAGTTAGTTAAATTTAAAAAAAAAATTGTGTTACTGTAAATACAATGTGTACATTTTATTCTATAATTTGTCCAATGC
Organism: Lithobates pipiens; assembly: GCF_037356315.1. Classification (NCBI taxonomy): domain Eukaryota; kingdom Metazoa; phylum Chordata; class Amphibia; order Anura; family Ranidae; genus Lithobates; species Lithobates pipiens. The sequence goes on along the minus strand of NW_027507785.1, from coordinate 326,773,973 downwards.
AAACTGACACTAAAATTGGGATTCTAGTGCAAAGCATTGCAAAGATATTTACAAATTAAACACCTTCCTGCCCAGACCAATTTTCAGCTTTCAGCGCTGTCGCACTTTGAATGACAATTGCGCGGTCATGCTACACTGTACCCAAATGAAATTTTTATCATTTTTTCCCACAAATAGAGCTTTCTTTTGGTGGTATTTGATCACCTCTACGGTTTTTTATTTTTTGCGCTACAAATAAAAAAATACCAAAAATTTTGAAAAAAAAAATGTTTTTTTTTGTTTCAGTTTCAAAACTTTGTAAATAAGTAAGGCCGCTTACACACGGGCGGCCTGTTCGCCCAACTTTGTTTGTCAAACAGTTTCGGCAAACAGTCCGCTCAAAATTAGCATGGACGGACATGGCCACACACGGCACTTTTTGAGCGGACTGTTTCAGCGAACTGTTTGACAAACAGTTCGCTCAACTTTTGAAATGAACGGACTCGCCCACGTAAGGCGGAGGCAAATCCGCCCATTTCGAGCGCGTGTACAGGTAGGCGGGGCCCGCGAAGGAGACGTCGCGGGCTCCACCACCTGGAATGGACTTAAAGGGGAACCCCAACGCTGAAAAAAATCGGCGTGGGGTCCCCCCAAAAGTCCACAACAGAACCTTGTCCGAGCACGCTACCCGGCCGGCCAGGAAAGGGGGGCGAGCGAGCGCGCCCCCCCTCCTGAGCCGTACCAGGCCGCGTGCCCTCAACATGGGGGGTTGCCTTGGGGAGGGGGGGGCCGCGCGGCCCCCCCACCCCAAAGCACCTTGTCCCCATGTTGATGAGGACAAGGGCCTCTTCCCGACAACCCTGGCCGTTGGTTGTCAGGGTCTGCGGGCGGGGGGCTTATCGGAATCCGGGAGCCCCCTTTAAGAAGGGGGCCCCCGGATACCGGCCCCCCACCCTATGTGAATGAGTATGGGGTACAATGTACCCCTACCCATTCACCTGTGAAATAAAGTACAAAAAAAAACACAACACAGAGAAAAAATATTTTATTGCACAGCTCCGGGGGTCTTCCGCCGGATAGCGTGCTCGGACAAGGGTCTGTTGTGGACTTTGGGGGAACCCCCACGCCGATTTTTTTCGGCGTTGGGGTTCCCCTTTAAGCCCATTCCAGGCAGCGGAGCCCGCGACGTCTCCGTCGCGGGCCCCGCCTACCTTCACACGCGCTCGAAATGAGCGGACTGTCCTCCGAGCGTGAACAGTTTGCTCATTTCGAAAGTAGCCTACACACGGGCGGACTGTTCGCTCAAACACAGTTTCAGCGGACAGTTTTTCGGAATTTCCGAAAGACTTTGTCCGTCAAACTGTCCGCTGAAACTGTCCGCTGAAAGCCCACACACGAGCGGACTGTCCGCCCAAACACTGTTCAGCGGACAAGGTTGGGCGAACAGTCCGCCCGTGTGTACGCGGCCTTAGTTTTCTCCTTCACTGATGGGCACTGATGGGGCTACACTGATGGGCACTGATAAGGCGACACTGATGGGCACCAATGAAGTGGCACTGATGAGGTGGCATTGATGGACACTGATAGGCGGCACTGATAGGCGGCACTGATGGGCGACACAGATGGGCGACACAGATGGGCGACACGGATGGGCGACACGGATGGACACTGATAGGTGGCACAAATTGGCACTGATAGCTGGCACGGATTGGCATGGATGGGCGGCAGAGATGGGCATGGATAGGCGGCACAGATGGGCATGGATAGGCGGCACAGATGGGCATGGGTGGGCACTGATAGGCGGCACAGGTGGGCACTCATAGGCAGCATTGGTGTTATACTGTACTAATGGATGCCAATCAGTGCCAAACAATAATGCATGCCAATCAGTGATGCCCATTGTGGGCACTGATTGGCATCCATTATGGGCACTGATTGGCATCCATTGTGCTGACTGGCATCCCTGGTGGTCTAGGGAGGATTACCTTTTCCCTGGTGGTCTGGTGGCGTCCCTGGTGGTCCAGTGTGGGCATCCTCGGGGGGGCTGTGCTGATAATCGATCAGCACAGACCCCCCCTGTCAGAGGAGCAGCCGATCGGCTCTCCTCTACTCGTGTCTGACAGACGCAAGCGAGGGAAAAGCCGATCACCGGCTCTTCCCATTTACACTGTGATCAGCCGTGATTGGACACGGCTGATCACGTGGTAAAGAGTCTCCGTCGGAGACTCTTTACCGAGATCGTAGTTGCCGGGTGTCAGACTGACACCCCACAACAACGATCGCCGCGATGCGCGCCCCCGGGGGCGCAGCAGCTCATAATCCTGATCACGTCATATGACGTCCGGTCAGGATTATGAAACCACTTTGCCACCGTCAATTTGTAATAGGGCGGGCGGCAAGTGGTTAAATAAATGTTTTTTTTTTGTTTTTTTTTTCAATCTTATTATTAAATGCAACACAGTAAAACCCAAACAAAACGAATTTAAGTTAAATAAAAAAAATATAAAAAAAAAGGTTAAAATTAATATTAATGGTTAGAAAAATAGAAATGAAAAAAAAGACAACGTGAAAATAACGCCCCATACACACACAGTCGGACATTCCGACCACGAAATCCGTTTTCTGGCGGATTTTGGCCGAAACTCGTCTTGCATACACACGGGTCGCACAATGTTGTCGGAAAATCCGATCGTTCGGGAACGGGGTGACGTACAAAACGTACGACGGGACTATGTAGAGGCCAGTAGCCAATAGCTTTCGCCTCCAAATTTTTTTTCTGAGCATTGCGTGGCACTTTGTGCGTCGGAATTCTCTACACGCGATCGGAAAAAGTTCGATCGGATTTTGTTGTAGGAAAATTTTAGATCCGGCTCTCAAACTTTTCAAAAGTCCGATATAGAGCCCACACACGATCGGATTTTCTGACAACGTAATCCGATCGGACTTTTTCCGTTGGAATGTCCGACCGTGTGTATGGGGGCATTAAGGAGAGAACAGAATGAAGGAGTTGATTGGGGAAGATTCGAGTAAATTGATTATTGCTATGGGGTTAAAGTGATACTGAAAGCTCGTTTTTTCTTACATGCTCTGTGTAATGGTTTTGCACAGAACAGCCCCGGTCCTCCTCTTCTCGGGTCCCTCTTCAGTGTTCCCGGCCCCTCCCTCCTGTTCAGTGCCCCCGCAGCCATCAGAGTTCTGTGGGGGCACCCGAGCCACAGAATGAGACACAAAGACGCAACCCGGCCCCACATCCTTTCTCCTTTCTCTCCTCATTGGCTGACTGACAGCAGCAGGAGCCAATGGCCAATGAGGAGGGGGGAGTCCTGGGCAGCCGAGACACTCTGCAACATCACTGGATCTAGATGGAGCTCAGGTAAGTATTGGTTGGAGGGGGGGGGGGGGCTGCTGCCCACAGAAGGCTTTTTATCTTAATGCATAGAATGCACCTTCTGCCTTTGCAATCACTTTTTTAGTTTTTATTTGTAGGTTGCCCTAACTGACATCATATGCAGTTTGAAGCACATCCCTTTTATCTGCAGATGAAAGAAACAAAGTAGATACAAAAGTAACAGCGTTACTTTGTATCTCTCTATCTCTTATCTGAATAATGTTTATAAACAATATTACTTTGTATCTCTCTATCTCCTGTCTGAACAATGTTTATAAACAATGTTAATTTGTATCTATCTCCTGCCTAAACAATGTTTATAAACAATGCTCTTTTGTATCTCTCCGTCTCCTGTCTGAACAATATTTATAGACAATGCTACTTTGTACCTCTATCTCCACAATACAGTAGAAAGCGATTAGCAGGGTGCTGAAGTCAGTATCAAATAAAATTCACTTTATTACCGTATTTGCCGGCGTATAAGACGACCCGGCATATAAGACGACCCCCTAAAAACCTGCACAGTTAAAATGTTTTGCCCGTACTCACCGTTTAAGACGACCCCCGATTCCGAGGCTTCCGACGCTTTATATCCCTCTTCTTCTTCGTTCTTGCTGGAGCCATTTCCTTCTTCCTTCTGGTGCTGGAGCCAATCACGGCGAGCAATGTATTCTATTAATGAATACAAAGCCTGCTGGGATTGGCGGAGGCTGTTACATCATCAGCCCGCGCCTCACTCTCAAAGCCAATCGGAGCAGGCTACTGTGTGTAGCCTGCTCGGATTGGCAGAGATTGCTGCTCCAATCCGAGCAGGCTCTGTATTCATTTGAATACATCGCTCACTGGGATTGGTTCAGTGGTATATACTGTATGTAGCCGAAGCTACATACAGTATTACCGGACAGCCAGAAGGCATCCCAGCAGCTGACCCGGCGTATAGGACGACCCCTCCTTTTTGCTCAGTTTTTTTAAGTGTAAAAGGTCGTCTTATACGCCGGCAAATACGGTACCCCCTTCCTGACCAGAGCACTTTTTGCGTCACTTTAACTAACTGACAATTGCGCGGTCGTGCGACGTGGCTCCTAAAACAAAATTGACTCCCTTTTTTTTCCCCCACATATAGCGCTTTCTTTTGGTGGTATTTGATCACCTCTGCGGTTTTTATTTTTTTCGCTATAAACAAAAAAAGAGCGAAGATTTTGAAAAAAAAAAAAAAAACAAAACACATTATTTTTTACTTTTTGCTATAATAAATATCCCCCAAAAATATATAAAAAATATTTTTTTTTCCTCAGTTTAGGCCGCTACCTATTCTTCTACATGTTTTTGGTATAAAAAAAAAAAACAAAAAAAAACGCAATAAGCGCTTATTTATTGGTTTGCGCAAAAGTTATAGGGTTTACAAAATAGGGGATAGTTTTATGGCATTTTTATTAATTTTTTTTTTTTTCACTAGTAATGGCGGCGATCTGCGATTTTTTTTTTATTGGGACTGCGACATTATGGTGGACACACTGCACAAAGTCAGGGATGTTGTAGGATTAGAGCCAAGTGTATGATTAACCAATTATACCAGGCAGGTGCTAATGATCATCAATTTTAAGTGTAAGTTGAACTACATTTGAAATTGATGATCATTAGCACCTGCCTGGTATAATTTGGTTAATCATACACTTGGCTCTAATCCTACAACATCCCTGACTTTGTGCAAGTGTACAAAGTGTGCAAGTGTAAGAACCGATGCTGATTTGAAGGCATGGGGTATAGTCACACCAAATATTGATGTGATTTAGATTTTTCTTCCGTTTGCTCACTTTGCATTTTGTAAATTGATCGAAATAAACAAACAGTTAAAAATATATATTTTACTGACCCAGCTTGTCTCCTGACCTCTGCTACTGCCTACTCCTTTAATTGATGTCTCGCTGATCTGCTGCTGACCCCGGCCTGCATCCTGACATTTCCCTCGCCTACAGCATTTCTTCACACATGCCTAAAACTTTTGCACATAACTGTATGTATATATAATGTTGTAGTTCAGCAGAATTTTGGGCAATTAGAAAGCGCTAATTTATTTCAACATTGCCTTGGAATATGCTCAGATTTTTTTCCTTTTTGCTTCGTTCTGAGGATGCAAATAAAAACAACATGCAAATAGTATGCAAATTGACGAGAGGAAGTCAATTAACCACCTAGGTTGTTTTCATTTACACAGAAGATTGGAAGTGACAGGAAATCTTCAGACTCGAAGTTCCACGTGCGCACATGCAGATGAGATATCGTGTCATCGAGATTGGCTGTACCTGGGGGATTCTTAAAGGGTAACATTTGAAAACACTCACAGTAGTTTGCTAAGGAATAAAATTGTGGTTGTAGCTGTGTGTCTTACTCACTAGTGTATCCAAAAGCAGTGTTTATATACCACACCACCATGCCAAATGCTGGACTTGCTGCTCTACTGCTGGCTGACAAGTCAACCACTGACGAGTCCTCTGTGCTTGATATCATGCTGATCAAACTCTGATGAAGAAGGGGGGTTTTGGCCTATGAAACGCGTTGGCTTCTCCATTCGATCTTCTACCTGATCTTCATGGAAATAAAATTGTATCTGGACTCTTTATTTGTGGTGTGGAGCAATCTTAGATTCATTGTTCTGGTGGCAATAGCAAAGTATAACACAGGGCTCTCCAAACTTTCTAAACAAAGGGCCAGTTTACTGTCCTTCAGACTTAGGAGGGCCGGACTGTGGGCATTGGGAGTAGAAAATGTCATGGCATCAGTAGGACTACAGAATGCGCATCTTTGGTGTCACTGGGAGGAATCGTGGCTCCATTGTTGGTGTCACTGGGAGGAGTCGTGGCCACATTATTGGTGTCACTGGGAGGAATCATGGCCCTATTATTGGTGTCACTGGGAGGAATCGTGGCCCCATTGTTGGTGTCACTGGGAGGAGTCGTGGCCACACTGTTGGTGTCACTGGCAGGAATTGTGGCCCCATTGTTGGTGTCACTGGGAGAAGCCTTGGCCCTATTATTGGTGTCACTGGGAGGAATCGTGGCCCCATTGTTGGTGTCACTGGGAGATATTCTGGCCCCGTTGTTGGTGTCACTGGGAGGAGTCATGGCCCCATTGTTGGTGTCACTGGGAGGAATCATGGCTCCATTGTTGGTGTCACTGGGAGGAATCCTGGCCCCATTGTTGGTGTTACTCGCAAGAATCGTGGCCCAATTGTTGGTGTCACTGAAAGGAATCATGGCCACATTATTGGTGTCACTGGGAGGAATCGTGACCCAATTGTTGGTGTCACTGGGAGGAGTCATGGCCACATTATTGGTGTCACTGGCAGGAATTGTGGCCCCATTGTTGTTGTGACTGGGAGGAATCATGGCCCCATTGTTGGTCTGACCGGGAGGAAATATTGCCCCAAGGGCTAGATGAAAGCAAGCAAGGGGCCACAATTTGGAGACCACTGCTGATATAACAGAAGTAGTGGTCACTTACATTAGAGTTGACTGTACTGGCCCTTTACTTCGGTGATCAGTATAGTACCCCCTTATATTGCATGTTAGCGTAAGGCCCCTTACATTGGGTATCAGTTATGGTGCTACGTTATATTGGAGGTTAGAAGGTTGTAGAAGTTATTGAATTGCCCTGTCAGGAAGGGCATGCCAGCAAACAAGGTGGCTCCACTGGGCAGAATCCTATTCATAGTCTCTTCACATCACTTAGAAGATGTGCACATGCTCATGCTCGCATACATGCACATTTGTGGGCACATATGTTCATGCACACCCTGTGACAGATATTGGTGCCAAATGGGGCTATTTAAACTGGCTCAAGTTCAGTGCTGTCTTGCCTACAGCGTTCCGTGTGTCCTGAGACTCGGTGATACTGCATCTGATTCCGGTTACTGGCCTGGCTTGTTTCCTGACCCGAGCACTGCCCAGGGGCTCCAGCTGCAGTGTAGTGCGGTGATCGGTGTATAGTGTCCATTTACATTGGAGTTCGGTGTAGTGCCACCGTTACTTTGGAGGTCGGTTCAGTGTCCTCTTACATTGGTGATCAGTTTGGTGTCCCCTTGCATTGCAGTTCACAGTACTGCCCCCTTACATTAGAGGTCAGTGTAGTTCCCCCATACATTGGAGGTCAGTAAAATGCCCCCTTACATTGGAGATCAATGTAGTTCCTCTTTATATTAGAGGTCAGTGTTATCCCCCCTTACATTGGTTCCCCCTGCATTAGTGGTCAATGTAGTGCCTCCTTACACTGAAGGTCAGTGTAGTGCCTCCTTACACTGAAGGTCAATGTAGTGCCTCCTTAAATTGCAGGTCAGTGTAATGCCTCCTTACATTGAAGGTCAGTGTAGTGCTCCCTTACATTAGTAGTCAGTGGTCAGTGTAGTGGCTTCTTACATTAGTAGTCAGTGTTGTGCCTCCTTACATTGGAGGTCAATGTAGTGCCTCTTTACATTGGAGGTCAGTGTAGTGCCTCCTTACATTGGAGGTCAGTGTAGTGCCTCCTAACATTGGAGGTCAGTGTAGTTCCTCTTTATATTAGAGGTCAGTGTTATCCCCCTTACATTAGTTCCCCCTGCCTTAGTGGTCAGTGTAGTGCCTCCTTACATTGGAGGTCAGTGTAGTTCCTCTTTATATTAGAGGTCAGTTTTATCCCCCCTTACATTGGTTCCCCCTGCATTAGTGGTCAATGTAGTGCCTCCTTACACTGAAGGTCAGTGTAGTGCCTCCTTACACTGAAGGTCAATGTAGTGCCTCCTTACATTGCAGGTCAGTGTAGTGCCTCCTTACATTGAAGGTCAGTGTAATGCCTCCTTACATTGAAGTTCAGTGTAGTGCTCCCTTACATTAGCAGTCAGTGGTCAGTGTAGTGCCTCCTTACATTAGTGGTCAGTGTTGTGCCTCCTTACATTGGAGGTCAATGTAGTGCCTCCTTACATTGGAGGTTAGTGTAGTGCCTCCTTACATTGGAGGTCAGTGTAGTGCCTCCTTACATTGCAGGTCAGTGTAGTGCTCCCTTACATTAGTAGTCAGTGGTCAGTGTAGTGCCTCCTTACATTAGTGGTCAGTGTTGTGCCTCCTTACATTGGAGGTCAGTGTAGTGCCTCCTTACATTGAAGGTCAGTGTAGTGCCTCCTTACATTGAAGGTCAGTGTAGTGCCTCCTTACATTGGAGGTCAGTGTAGTGCCTCCTTACATTGGAGTTCAGTGTAGTTCCTCTTTAAATTAGAGGTCAGTGTTATCCCCCTTACATTAGTTCCCCCTGCCTTTGTGGTCAGTGTAGTGCCTCCTTACATTAGAGGTCATTGTTATTTCCCCTTACATTGGAGGTCGGTGCAGTGCCCCCTTACATTGATGGTCCCTCGCCTCGCATCCCTGGCTCTGCTGAGTGACATCAGTGATGAAACATTCAGGCACCATCAGCAGGGCCGGACTTGCCACTGGGCTTGACTGGGCTCAAGCCCATGAGCCCCGCCCAATAGGGTGCCCCTTTGGGCCAGGCCAAGATACATAGCAGAGTGTACTCAGCTCCGCTCAGTCACACCCAGTCCCGCCCTATGATGGACATAACACAGGGACTGGGCGTGACTGTGAGCCAAGCCGAGTACACTCAACTACTCTCGACTCCGCTCGGGACTGCGAGAGGACCCGAGAGCCACCGAGAGGACCTGAGAGCCACCAAGAGCCACCAAAAGGACCCGTGAGGACCCGAGAGCCGCCGAGAGGACCTGAGAGCCACCGAGAGCTGCCGAGAGGACCTGAGAGCCGTCGAGAGCCACCGATAGGACCCAAGAGCCACCGAGATACACAAGACTCTGTATCTCGGCAGCGCCATTTTTAAACTTCAAGACTGCAATGACAAGGCTGCAAATGACACTGGGGCAAGGCTGAAAATGACAAGGCTACACTGACAAGGCTGCAGATGGATGGGCAAGGCTGCACTGGACACTTATAAGGCTTCCTCCTAAAAGTTTTTTTCCTTAAAATTCCCTCCTAAACTTGTGGTGCGTGTTATACGCCGGCGTGTGTTATACGCCAATAAATCCGGTAATGTATAGAAGGTAGGGCCCGGAAGTGACTCAAGCCCAGGGGCCCCCACCACCCTAAGTCCTGCCCTGACCATCAGACAGGAGATCTGTCCACCACTGGGCATCAATCAAGGAACCCCCAGCAACCTCTGGAGGACACATAGCATTCAATAGACCCCTTTAAGAGAAAAGTTGCTCCAATCCGCCTTCCCTCCCAGAATTGATGTGACTCTGAATTCCACATAAAGCCTTCTGCCTGACGTCACTTTAATCGACCTCTACATCAGCTCCTATTTTTTTGCTCTTTAAAGCCGATCTGCCTTTTGTTTTTCCCCATCATTTCCATTGCAAATCTGGCAGTTTAATGAAGAGGCCCCACAGACTGCGGGCTTTGTCTGGAATTGACGGCTACTGGAGGGCGCCTTTGTGTCGGCTCCGCGCTTCTTTTTTTTTTTTTTTCTGCTATTAACTATATTCTGCCGCTCCTGCTGACTGCGGGGCTGATAGATTCCCTCTCGACACCCGGCCCGCAGCAGCCGCACGCTGCAGAAAAGAAAGAAAGAAAAAAAACTGTCCTAGAAAGTTTTCCAAGGTCGCTTTAAAATGTATATGAAAAGGTGTGCTACCGGCGCCAATAAACTTATGATGTGTCTATAACTTAGTTTGCTGCAATCGAAAATATGTACCACCAGTGGATCCTCCTGGAGGTTTTGGAGGTTGTGTGACCAGCGTCTCTGTGTGACCAGCGTCTCTGTTAGACCATCAGATCTATCACAGTGATCAGAAATTGTAGTGCATACTGCCAGGTTCTGATTGGTCAATGCCAGCTGTAGGTTAGAAATGGTCTGTATACAGTACACATCGGGTCCTCAGGTTGAAATCAGAAAAAACCTATTAAGGGTACAGAATGCTGTATGGTATGAGATCCAAATCTAGAAACTGGGTGACCTTCAACAATGGAACCTGTCACCCAAAGGTTAGCTATAGGGAGAGGTACAATACTCAAATTCATAGGTGCTCCTTGGTCCCTTCTTTGTGGATGTGCAATAAAGTCTACCATGTTTGGTTCTCTGATCGTCTCTACATAGAGGAGCAATACACTGTGCCAAGAGTGGCACTTGGTCCACTCATTGTTTAGGTACATGCACTGTGACATGAGTGCCCCTTGGTCTATTCCATGTGATGGTGCAATATTCTCTGCCATGTGTGGTCCTCAGTCCCCTCTACATGGAGGTACAATATTCTCATCCATGTGTGGCCTCAGTCCCCTCTACATGGAGGTACAATATTCTCATCCATGTGTGGTCCTCAGTTCCCTCTACATGGAGGTACAATATTCTCTACCATGTGTGGTCCTCAGTCCCCTCTACACGGAGGTACAATATTCTCTCCCATGTGTGGTCCTCAGTCTCCTCTACGTGGAGGTACAATATTCTCATCCATGTGTGGTCCTCAGTCCCCTTTACATGGAGGTCCAATATTCTCTCCCATGTGTGGTCCTCAGTCCCCTCTACACGGAGGTACAATATTCTCTCCCATGTGTGGTCCTCAGTCTCCTCTACGTGGAGGTACAATATTCTCATCCATGTGTGGTCCTCAGTCTCCTCTACATGGAAGTACAATATTCTCATCCATGTGTGGTCCTCAGTCTCCTCTACGTGGAGGTACATTATTCTCATCCATGTGTGGTCCTCAGTCCCCTCTACATGGAGGTCCAATATTCTCTCTCATGTGTGGTCCTCAGTCCCCTCTACACGGGGTTACAATATTCTCTCCCATGTGTGGTCCTCAGTCTCCTCTACGTGGAGGTACAATATTCTCATCCATGTGTGGTCCTTAGTCTCCTCTACATGGAGGTACAATATTCTCATCCATGTGTGGTCCTCAGTCTCCTCTACATGGAGGTACAATATTCTCATCCATGTGTGGTCCTCAGTCTCCTCTACGTGGAGGTACAATATTCTCATCCATGTGTGGTCCTCAGTCCCCTCTACATGGAGGTCCAATATTCTCTCCCATGTGTGGTCCTCAGTCCCCTCTACACGGGGGTACAATATTCTCTCCCATGTGTGGTCCTCAGTCTCCTCTACGTGGAGGTACAATATTCTCATCCATGTGTGGTCCTCAGTCTCCTCTACATGGAGGTACAATATTCTCACCCATGTGTGGTCCTCAGTCTCCTCTACGTGGAGGTACAATATTCTCACCCATGTGTGGTCCTCAGTCTCCTCTACGTGGAGGTACAATATTCTCATCCATGTGTGGTCCTCAGTCTCCTCTACATGGAGGTACAATATTCTCATCCATGTGTGGTCCTCAGTCTCCTCTACGTGGAGGTACAATATTCTCATCCATGTGTGGTCCTCAGTCTCCTCTACGTGGAGGTACAATATTCTCATCCATGTGTGGTCCTCAGTCTCCTCTACGTGGAGGTACAATATTCTCACCCATGTGTGGTCCTCAGTCTCCTCTACATGGAGGTACAATATTCTCACCCATGTGTGGTCCTCAGTCTCCTCTACATGGAGGTACAATATTCTCATCCATGTGTGGTCCTCAGTCTCCTCTACATGGAGGTACAATATTCTCTCTGATGTGACCCCTCAGTCCCCTCTACATGGAGGATAAATATTCTCTGCCATGTGTGGTCCTCAGTACCCACTACATGGAGATCCAATATTCTCTCCAATATGACCCCTCAGTCCCCTCTACATGGAGGTATAATATTCTCTCCTATGTGACCCCTCAGTCCTCTCTACATGGAGATTTAATATTCTCTGCCATGTGTGCCCCCCCCCCCCCAGTCTCCTGTATGTGGTGGAAGTCCCATAAAAAACATATATAACATATATAATATGTGGGTTGCGCTAACTATACTATACAAATAGCACTCTTAAACATATATTTATATAAAACATATATAAATTCTTACTGACTAGTCTAGCTGTACCAACTACTCAGATAATAGCTCTATGAAAACATCATCACTAAAAAGAATCCCTTACAATATGTTTTACAATATTGCCAGTGACTATTCACCATGACGTGCAAGTGCCACACATATATCAAAAAAAAAAAACATAAAAAATAAAATAAAAAAAAATATAAAAAATTAGAAATCGCTATCGAAATTCTGAAATAATACTTGTGCAAATTGTTGCTCTCAATCCACACACTTCACCACCACTTGATGTAATGGCCACTCACCAGACAAACTCCATTGGTTCATTTAGGATAACCACTCCGTACCCAATGGATCCACCAGCAGCCTTTCTGAGCAGTGTATCAATGCCTCTTGCTCTAGTATTCCATCCTCATGAAGACATATGGATAGCCATCATAGTGTACTATATAACTATTATTTATTTAAAAAGGTTAAAAAAAAACACACAATTAAACTCACATGCTCCGCTGCCCATAAGCCGACACCAAGCTAATCCAGCCGTGTATGTGGAGAAGGGGATTTCAATCTGTCTGCTACCCCGTGTCTTCGCATAGCGGTGTGCGTTCCAACCAGCGCCGTGTGCGTTCCAGGCCTCACCCCCGCTAGACTGGAAATGCCGAAAAATTTTCCCAGCCGCCTCTACGTGTTTCGCAATGTAATTTGCGTCATTGGGAAGCTCTAAAATGTAACCGCGGCTGTGTGAATCCTCATCACCGGCTTTAACAGAGGACACTTAAAGGGGTTGTAAAGGTAAATGTTTTTTCACCTTAATGCATTCTATGCATTAAGGTGAAAAAACATCTGACAGTGCCTGCGCCCCCAGCCCCCCCGTTTTACTTACCTCGCCCCTCGAAAATCCCGCACTCGCCCCCGCCGTTCTTCTTCACCACTCAGCCTGGCCACTGATTGGCTGGAGTGGATGGATGGAAAGCAGCGCAGCCATTGGCTCGCACTGCTGTCAATCACATCCACTGAAGCGGAGCGCCGGTGGGCGGGGCCGTGCGATACAGCGAGCGGCTATAGCCGCCGGCTGTATCACAGGAGCGCGCCCGTAGATGCTTCTCACCATGTGAGAGAGCTCGCATGAACGTGAGAAGTACCTGAGGGAGGAAGCCGAGACAGCCGTCGAGGGACCCCAGAAGAGCAGGTTCGGGGGCCACTCTGTGCAAAACGAGCTGCACAGTGGAGGTAAGTATAACATGTTTGTTATTTAAAAAAAAAAAAATTTACTTGACAATCCATTTAAAGGCACACTCCACTCAAAAAAAAAAAAAACTTCCTTCGTGAGAACCTATCTGGGATTCGCAGTGCAATCTCTATACATTTTTGTACCTTTTTCTAAGGCCTCACTTACACGGGTGTACTGTATGCCCATGCGCATGGCTGCCAAAAGTGGCCTGGGATGCACAGGTATTCAGTGCACCTGGCTGCCCCTGCATGATGTAACACCTGTGCATCTCGAGCAGCAGAAGATGTCTATATGGATCGGTACACCCATGTGAATAAGGCCTAAGTGGCCCTGATAATGAGCCTGTGTAACCCCACATCTGGTGTTCTCCTGGTCCAAGCCCCGCCCTCTGCAATTTTCTGATACAGGTTGTGGAGTAATGCAGCAGTCCCATCCAAAGCTGCTTTTCAAGGGGTCTGCCAAGAGACCAATACTCATACAGCAAATGCTAATGCCCATACTCATGTGCCAGCGCAGACTTTGGCCAGTTACCAGTGTGCATTGACACGCCGGCGCATCCGCGTGCACTCCGTGCACACCCAATCCCAGGAATGACGCCAAGCTGCTGTAGCAGCCCTTAAGGGCTGCAGGATTTTTGGGTTCACCCTCAAATGTTCAGCCGGGCAACAGGAGATTTTCAGCATTCACTCATTAGGCAAAAACAGTTGCGGCTGGTGGTATACTATTTTTAGGGGGGGGGGGGGGCAGCAAACAATGCATCCATAGCCAGCCACCCCCCCCCCCCAGCAGGTTGGTCTGGTCACCACCACCGCCCCCCCTTCTCCTGCGCCTCCTCCTCCTCGGTATTATGGTGGCTTCCACTGTGCATCTCCTCCCTCCTCCTCCTAGGTGGCCAATAGGATCGCTTCTCCTCTTGGCCATTCAGGTGACGGGTTCCTGAGTGGCCAGGAGGAGAACCAGGAAGACAATAGCGCATATTAATTTATTTCAAAGCCTAATCATGTGCTTCTAAAAAAATAAAAAAATAAAATAAACCCCATTTGATTCCAATGCATCCGGCACGCTGCATGTAGATTAGGGGCCGGGCGCATGGATAAGGGTGGCGGCGCCTCTGCGCCCCGTTTGGACAGGCCACCACTGGTCAAAGACCAGTCTGGTGTGCTTTGTTTTGTTAGGGGATAGACTTGGACAGGGATGGGAAGATACGGGATGCCCAGAACTCTAGTTGGATGTAACTTGACTTGAAACTGTCTCTGCTACCAAAAATCACATGGCTGTCCTGCCATAGGATAGATGGATCAGCTCAACTGGTAAAGGAAACAAAAAACCGAATGCAGGTGCTTTCCTTCTGTGGAAAAATGCAAAGTCACCTGCAGGGGTGTACCTAGAGCATTTGGCACCCGGGGCGGATCCTATATTTGGCACCCCCCCCCCCATTAAAATGTAAAAAATACCCCACTGTGCCCCCTGCATCCTTCAATTTCTCTTTGTCACTACTGCCTACCCCCTCTCCACAACTGCACCTCTGGACCCCTTTACATTACACAGCACCCTGCCCTTCTGGACCTCTTTACATTACATAGCACCCTGCACCTCTGGACCCCTTTACATTACACAGCACCCTGCACCTCGGGACCCCTTTACATTACATAGCACCCTGAACCTCTAGACTCCTTTACATTACACAGCACCCTGCATCTCTGGACCCCTTTACATTACACAGCATCCTGCACCTCGGGACCCCTTTACATTATATAGCACCCTGCCCTCCTGGACCCCTTTACATTGCATAGCACCCTGCATCTCTGGACCCCTTTACATTACACATCATCCTGCAGCTCTGGACCCCGTTACATTACACAACACCCTGCACCTCTGGACCCCTTTACATTACACAACACCCTGCACCTCTGGACCCCCCTGGACCCCTGTACATTACACAAGACCCTGTACCTCTGGACCCCTTTACATTACATAACAAACTGCATCTCTGGGCCCCTTTACATTACACAGCGCCCTGCACCTCTGGGGCCCTTTACATTACACAGCCCCCTTCGCCTCTTGGCCCCTTTACATTACACAGCCCCCTGCACCTCTGGGCCCCTTTACATTACACAGCCCCCTGCACCTCTGGGCCCCTTTACATTACACAGCCCCTTCGCCTCTGGGCCCCTTTACATTACACAGCCCCTTCGCCTCTGGGCCCCTTTACATTACACAACACCCTGCAGCTCTGGACCCCCTGCATTTTACACAGACCCCCCCTTCAGTGTAGCCCCCATTCAGTGCAGACTCCCTCTTCAGTGTAGCCCCCCCATTCAGTGCAGCCCCCCTCTTCAGTGTAGCCCCCGTTCAGTGCAGCTCCCCTCTGCAGTGTAGCCCCCATTCAGTGCAGCCCCCCTCTTTAGTGTAGCCCCCCGTTCAGTGCAGCCCCCCTCTTCAGTGTAGCCCCCGTTCAGTGTAGCCCC
Source organism: Lithobates pipiens (assembly GCF_037356315.1). Lineage (NCBI taxonomy): Eukaryota > Metazoa > Chordata > Amphibia > Anura > Ranidae > Lithobates > Lithobates pipiens. Next base: position 326,757,962 of record NW_027507785.1, on the reverse strand, counting down.
CTGTTCAGTGCAGCCATCCTCTTCACTGTAGCCCCCCCATTCAGTGCAGCCCCCTCTTCAGTGTAGCCCCCCGTTCATTGCAGCTCCCCTCTTCAGTGTAGCCCCCGTTCAGTGCAGCCCCCTTTAGTGTAGCCCCCCCTTCAGTGCAGCCCCCCTCTTCAGTGCAGCCCCCCATCTAGTGTAGCCCCCATTTAGTGTAGCCCCCCTCTTCAGTGCAGCCCCCCTTTAGTGTAGCCCCCTCTTCAGTGCAGCCCCCCTTTAGTGTAGCCCCCCTCTTCAGTGCAGCCCCCCTTTAGTGTAGCCCCCCTCTTCAGTGCAGCCCCCCTCCTCAGTGTAGCCCCCATTCAGTGCAGACCCCCCCCATTCAGTACCTCAGATCAGCGCGGCGCAGTGGCACATGCTCAGCAGATCCCCTCCCCCTGTTTACACATAAACAGAGAGGAGGGGGAGGCGGCTGCTCGGCTGTGCCTGTGTGACATCAGTGATTACACAGACAGACAGCCCGCGGCCGCGAGAGGAGGGGATGGAAGGTGCACCTGTGTTACCCTGCACGCACCCCCCCTCCCCCTTGTTGCATCACAGCGATAGCTCGCCTCTCCTCTCCCTGCCTATCACTGTGTGCTGCCGCGGCCGCCTAATCCCGCAACGCTGCCACCGCTATAATCGCGGAAGGGGGTGCCGGCCTGACACCCCCCCAGTGTGTAGTACCCGGGGCGGCCCGCACCCCCCGCCCCCTACTTAGTACGCCTCTGGTCACCTGGCTTCTCCTTAAAATCCCCAAGGAAGAGGTGTAGGGTAGCTGTACAGGCTTTAAATGGCTCTAAGACGTCCCTCTGTAGAATGCTAACCGGGTTTGTGCCTGGCTGCTTCTCCTCTATAGGCTCTGAGGTGTAGAGGGTCTCAATGGCTCTCAGGGTGATTCAGCTACGTCTAGCTAAGGCACTGGTTTTCTCTGGCTCCTTCCTTCTGCCCAGGGGCAGAGCCTCCCAGCAAAGGAGTGCCCTCCAGGCAACTGGACCCTAGACTCTGCTCCCACATGGCCAGGCTCCAGAATATTTATGGTCCATCTTTCCACCTTCTAGGCTGTCCTCACCCAGGGATTGGAGGGGAGTCCATAAATATTCAGGCTTCATCTCTGCTCCTCCGCCCTCTAAGTTCTAGAACTCTCCAGCAGTTCTAGAAGCCAGGGGGAGGCAACAGAGACTTAGCCCTTGGAGCTCTGCCAAACTAACTCTAACAAATTAACCCTGGCCCCTCTGCCTACAGAGAAAAGGTTTTGGAGCTTCCTTAGGGCCTTTGTCGCACGCAGGACAGCCCATTCAAGTGGAAATGCTCCAAAATACGCAAAATAAAAGGTGTGCGGGAACGCGAGTTCCTGCTACGCTCAGATGTGAATACGGGTGTTAGATTGTTCTCCCGCAAGCTGGAAAATCTCTGGGTAGGGTGAGGTGTAGGGTAGCTGTACAGGCTTTAAATGGCTCTAAGATGTCCCTCTGTAGAATGCTAACCGGGTTTGTGCCTGGCTGCTTCTCCTCTATAGGCTCTGAGGTGTAGAGGGTCTCAATGGCTCTCAGGGTGATTCAGCTACGTCTAGCTAAGGCACTGGTTTTCTCTGGCTCCTTCCTTCTGCCCAGGGGCAGAGCCTCCCAGCAAAGGAGTGCCCTCCAGGCAACTGGACCCTAGACTCTGCTCCCACATGGCCAGGCTCCAGAATATTTATGGTCCATCTTTCCACCTTCTAGGCTGTCCTCACCCAGGGATTGGAGGGGAGTCCATAAATATTCAGGCTTCATCTCTGCTCCTCCGCCCTCTAAGTTCTAGAACTCTCCAGCAGTTCTAGAAGCCAGGGGGAGGCAACAGAGACTTAGCCCTTGGAGCTCTGCCAAACTAACTCTAACAAATTAACCCTGGCCCCTCTGCCTACAGAGAAAAGGTTTTGGAGCTTCCTTAGGGCCTTTGTCGCACGCAGGACAGCCCATTCAAGTGGAAATGCTCCAAAATACGCAAAATAAAAGGTGTGCGGGAACGCGAGTTCCTGCTACGCTCAGATGTGAATACGGGTGTTAGATTGTTCTCCCGCAAGCTGGAAAATCTCTGGGTAGGGTGAGGTTGAGATTGCCTTCAGGACTGGTGCTACCACTAAGCAAACTAGGCAGCCGCCTAGGACGCACTGCTGCATAGGGCGCCCGACCACTGGTGTTCCTGCTACTCTATTCTCTCTGCAGCAAGCAACTAAGTCTCAGCATCAGCAGGCAGCCACTGTTTCGTTCACATAAAGTGTCTGAGGCGCAGCGGCGGCAGAGAACTGTGTCTTTGTCCCGACTCCCGTATGAATGGAAGCAAGCAAACATTCATTGATGGGAGTTGGTGAGGTTGCATTTTATGGGCACTGGTAGGCTGCATTTGATGGGCGCTGATGAGGCTGCATTTGATGGGCGCTGGAGAGGTTACCATTGATGGGTGCGGGAGAGGCTGCGTTTGATGGGCGCTGGTAAGGCTGCATTTGTTGGGCGCTGGTAAGGCTGCATTTGATGGGCGCTGGTAAGGCTGCATTTAATAGGCACTGGTAAGGCTGCATTTGATGGGCGCTGGTAAGGCTGCATTTGATGGGCGCTGATGAGGCTGCATTTGATGGGCACTGGAGAGGCTGCATTGATGGGCACTGGTGAGGCTGCATTGATGGGCACTAGTAGGCTGTATTTGATGGGCGCTGGTAAGCTGCATCGATGGGCGCTAGTGAAGCTGCATTTGATGGGCGCTGGTGAAGCTGCATTGATGGGCACTAGTAGGCTGCAATTGATGGGCGCTGGTGAGGCTGCATTTGATGGGTACTGGAGAGGCTGCATTGATGGGTGCTAGCAAGGCTGCATTGATGGGTGCTAGCGAGGCTGCATTGATGCACACTGGTGAGGCTGCATTTGATGCACACTGGTGAGGCTGCATTTGATGGGCACTGGAGAGGCTGCATTTGATGGGCGCTGGTGAGGCTGCATTGATGGGTGCTAGTGAGACTGCAGTGATGCGCGCTGGTGAGGCTGCATTTAATGGGCGCTGGTGAGGCTGCATTTGATGGGCGCTGGTGAGGCTGCATTTGATGGGCGCTGGTGAGGCTGAATTTGATGGGCACTGGAGAGGGTGCATTGACGGGTGCTGGTGAAGCAGCATTTGATGGGCGTTTCATTAAAAAGGTGGGGTATACATGGGCAGGGCAAAGGGGGTGGGGTCAGGGGTGGAGCCAAGGGGGGAGGCGGCACAATGAGGTTTTGCCTAGGGTGTCAAAAATCCTTGCACCAGCCCTAATTTGCCTTCCACACCTTTCGGCGACAGCGGCGGAATCTAACATTGCCGCCCTCACCTTCTGGATCCAATTAAGAGCCGGTGTGCTTGCTGGAACCTTTCCTTCATGTGGAAGTGCCTTGTGACATGAAACGGGCCGCTCACGTCCTCGTATATATATATATGAATTTTATATTCCTGCCTGATCCGGCCACATCATCCGAACACATAAAGAGATAAAAATAGAAGAAGCGGCGTCCGGAAATGTTGTGAAATGATCTCCGCCGCGTCCTGTTCATCGCTGTGCTGCCTTTACACTCTGAAAATTCCAATAAAAACAACATATATAAATATATATAACAAATTAAAATATATAAATAGTAAAATGTGCGGAATCCATGAATATTTACAATTGTATCCTTTTTTATTTATTTTTTATTTTTTTTTATTTTCCTGCCTTCTAATCCCCGCTCCACTCCGAGCCAACCTGTCACCGCTATTTTAGTCGTATAAAACTTTCAGCGGCGGAATCGAAGAGAAGCGAGGAGATAACGCGAGGTTGAGTGAAAATTAAAATAAGATTTCCCATGCATGGCGTGCGGAATTTAAATAATGTCTAGACAATGAAATGGAATCTTAATAGAGAAAGAGGGATCGGCTAACGAAAGTGAAATATAGACAATGTGATGTTTTTTTTTCTATCCTTCGGGGGACACAGAATATCTTTATTTTATGTCGTACATTTTGTGGGGTGTGTTTATATGAAAAAAAATCAAATAAAAATCGCATAATTATTCATTCATTGAAACTGCTGGTACATTTATTGCATGCGAATGAGCAAATAGAAATGTCCTTTACGGGTCGAATGTTAATCATTCATAAAAAATAAATAAAAAATAAAGTGGTTTGGAAGAAGGCCTCATTATGGCCACTAGATGGAGCTGAGGATCATAGGAAACTAAGATTTATTTTTGATGATATATATCTCCATCTAGTGGCCAGAGTGTGGTATTATCCTGATCCACTCAATTCTATATAAAGGAATAACAAATGACCTGTTGAAGAAATAGAAGGAGAACATTCGATTGTGCCCCCATTCGCTCAGAACGAATGTATACAGTGGTGTGAAAAAGTGTTTGCCCCCTTCCTCATTTCCTGTTCCTTTGCATGTTTGTCACACTTAAGTGTTTCGGAACATCAAACCAATTTAAACAATAGTCAGGGACAACACAAGTAAACACAAAATGCAATTTGTAAATGAAGGTGTTTATTATTAAAGGTGAAAAAAAATCCAAACCATCATGGCCCTGTGTGAAAAAGTGATTGCCCCCTAAACCTAATAACTGGTTGGGCCACCCTTAGCAGCAACAACTGCAACCAAGTGTTTGCGATAACGTGCAATGAGGCTTTTACAGCGTCCTGGAGGAATTTTGGCCCACTCATCTTTGCAGAATTGTCCTAATTCAGTTACATTAGAGGGTTTTCGAGCATGAACGGCCTTTTTAAGGTCATACCACAACATCTCAATAGGATTCAGGTCAGGACTTTGGCTAGGCCACTCCAAAGTCTTCATTTTGTTTTTCTTCAGCCATTCGGTGGTGGACTTGCTGGTGTGTTTAGGATCATTGTCCTGCTGCAGAACCCAAGTTCGTTTCAGCTTGAGTACACGAACAGATGGTCGAACATTCTCCTTCAGGATCTCTTGGTAGACAGCAGAATTCATAGTTCCTTTTATCACGGCAAGTCTTCCAGGTCCTGAAGCAGCAAAACAGCCCCAGACCATCACACTACCACCACCATATTTTACTGTTGGTATAATGTTCTTTTTATGAAATGCAGTGTTCCTTCTACGCCAGATATACTTGGACACACACCTTCCAAAGAGTTCCACTTTTGTCTCATCGGTCCACAGAATGTTGTCCCAAAAGTCTTGGGGATCATCAAGATGTGTTGTGGAGAAATTGAGACGAGCTTTGATGTTCTTTTTGCTCAGCAGTGGTTTTCTCCTTGGAACTCTGCCATGCAGGCCATTTTTGCCCAGTCTTTTCCTGATGGTGGAGGCATGAACGCTGACCTTAACTGAGGCAAGTGAGGCCTGCAGTTCCTTGGACGTTGTTGTGGGGTCTTTTGTGACCTCTTGGATGAGTCGTCGCTGCGCTCTTGGGGTAATTTTGGGCGGCCGGCCACTCCTGGGAAGGTTCACCACTGTTCCATGTCTTCGCCATTTGTGGATAATGGCTCTCACTGTGGTTCGCTGGATTCCCAAAGCTTTGGAAATGGCTTTATAACCCTTTCCAGACTGATAGATCTCAATTACTTTCTTTCTCAATTGTTCCTGAATTTCTTTGGGTCTCGGCATGATGTGTAGCTTTTAAGGATCTTCTGGTGGACCTTACTGTGTCAAGCAGCTCCTATTTAAGTGATGCCTTGATTGTGAACAGGTGTGGCAATAATCAGGCCTGGGTGTGGCTAGAGAAATTGAACTCAGGTGTGGACAACCACAGTTATAGTATGTTTTAACAAGGGGGGCAATCACTTTTTCACACAGGGCCATGATGGTTTGGATTTTTTTTCACCTTTAATAATAAACACCTTCATTTACAAATTGCATTTTGTGTTTACTTGTGTTGTCCTTGACTATTGTTTAAATTGGTTTGATGTTCCGAAACACTTAAGTGTGACAAACATGCAAAGGAACAGGAAATGAGGAAGGGGGCAAACACTTTTTCACACCACTGTAAATGTACCAAAGCGTTTGGCAAAATACCACATTATGGCCACTAGATGGAGCTGAGGATCACAGGGAATAAATACGTATTCTCTAGGCTTCCAGTTCTATCCAGTGGCCATAATGTTCCCAAACCAATCTATTGTTTATGAATGAATGACATTCAACCTGTGGAGGAAAAAGAAGAACAATTATTTTGCCCCATTCGCACAGAACAAATTTAAAAACATTGCAAATTTGCAAATTTACCAAAGTGCTTGGGGAAAATACCACATTATGGCCACAAGATGGAGCCAAGGGTCATAGGAAAATATACTTATTTCTTATGATCCTCGGCTCCATCTAGTGGCCAGAATGTGTTATTTTCCTAAATCATTCTATTCGGTATGAATGAATAACAAATGACCTGTAGAAGAAATAGAAGGAGAACAATATACATATACAAATACCATACTGGTGACCCCCGCAATAAGGATAAAACTTTTTCGCAAAAGACTCGTGGCCACTCATTAAAATTAGAAGAAAAGAGGTTTAACCTTAAACTACGTAGAGGGTTCTTTACTGTAAGAGCGGCAATGATGTGGAATTCCCTTCCACAGACGGTGGTCTCAGCGGGGGGCATTGATAGTTTCAAGAAGCTATTAGATAAGGACCCGAACGACCGCAACATACAGGGATATACAATGTAATACTGACATATAATCACACACATAGGTTGGACTTGATGGACTTGTGTCTTTTTTCAACCTCACCTACTATGTAACTATGTAACATTCAATTTTGCCCCATGCACAATTAACAAATATACAATTGCACCTGAGTGTTCGGCAAAATACCGCCTTTAGGCCACTAGATGGGGCTAAGGATCATAGAGAACGAATACTTATTTCCAGTGATCGTTAGCTCCATCTAGTGGCCGTAGTCCGGTATTATCCTGATTCGCTCATTTCTGTATGAATGACTAACAAACGACCTGTAGAGGAAATAAAAAAGGTGAATATTCGATTTTGCTTTATTCACAGAGAACGAATGAGTCTTTAGGAAAATACCACATTATGGCCACTAAAAGGAGCTGAGGGCCATAGAAAATACCTATTTCCAAGGCTTCCAGTTCTATCTAGTGGCCATCATTTTCTCAAACCAATCTATTATTCATGAATGAATGACATTCAACCTGCGCAAGAAAAAAAAACAATTATTTTGCCCTATTTTCACAGAACAAATTTACAAAGTTATAGCGTCTACAAAATAGGAGATAGTTTTATGGCATTTTTATTAATATTTTTTTTTTTATTGGTAATGGCGGCGATCTGTGATTTTTATCGTGACTGCGACATTATGGCGGACACATCGGACACTTTTGGCGCTATTTTGGGTCCATTCACATTTATACAGCAAATGCACTGATTACTGTGTAAATGTGACTGGCAGTGAAGGGGTTAACCACTAGGTGGCGCTGTAGGGGTTAAGTGCGTCCTAGGGAGTGATTCTAACTGTGGGGGGGAGGGGGTGTTTGCGACACAACTCCGATCACCGGTCACCGATTACAGGGAGCTGTGATCAGTGTCACTGGGCAGAACGGGGAGATGCTTGTTTACATCAGCATTTCCACGTTCTTCCTCTCCGCGAGACGATCGCGGGAATCCCCGTGGACATCGAGTTGGTGGGACTCGCGATCACGCTCATGGAGCTCGCAGCACGGAGGCAAAATTTAAAGGGACGTACCTGTACGCCCATTTTCCTGTCCGTGGCATTCTGCCGACGTAAATGTTTCGTGCGGCGGTCGGCAAGCATTTAACCACTTCATCTCCAGAGGATTTCCCCCTCTTCCTGACCGGGCCATTTTTTTTTGCGGTACGGCACTGCATCCATTTAACTGACAATTGCGCGGTCGTGCGATATTGTACCCAAATAAAAATGACGTCCTTTTGTTCCCCACAAAGAGGAACTTTCTTTTGGTGGTATTTGATCACCTCTGCGTTTTTTTTTATTTTTTGCGCTATAAATAAAAAAAGAGCGACAATTTTGAGAAGAAAAAATATATAATTTTGACTTTCTGCTATAAAACATATATATATATATAATGTAAAACAATCGAATTTCTTCATCAATTTAGGCCAATATGTATTCTGCTACATATTTTTGGTAAACAAAAATCCCGATAAGCGTATATATTGATTGATTGGCACAAAAGTTATAGCGCCTACAAACTATGGGATATATTTATGGAACTTTTATTTATTTATTTGTTTTTTTACTATTAATGGTGACAATCAGCGACTTATAGTGGGACTGCAACATTGCGGCGGACAAACCAGACACTTTTGACACTTTTTTGGGGGACCAGTGACATTAACACAGTGATCAGTGCTAAAAAATATGCACTGTCACTGTACTTATGACACTGCCTGGGAAGGTGTTAACATCAGGGGCGATCAAAGCGTTAAATGTGTTCCTAGGGAGTGCTTTCTAACTGTGTGGGGGAGGTGCTTTAACTGGGGGAAGACAGAGACCCGTGTTCCTGCTTAGCAGAAACACAGGATCGCTACCTTCCCTATTATTATTATTATTATTATAATACAGGATTTATATAGCGCCAACTGTTTACACAGTGCTTTACAATATAAAAGGGAGACAATACAGTTCTAATACAATAAAATACAAGAGGATTAAGAGGGCCCTGCTCAGAAGAGCTTACAATCTAATAGGGTGGGGCAGGTGGTACAAAAGGTTGTAACTGTGGGGAATGAGCTGATGGAAGTGGTAGGAGATTAGTTGGAGACGTGATAGGCTTCCCTGAAGAGGGGATAGAGGTCAAGAGTAGGGGATAGCCGGACCAGTGGCGGTAGCGAGTTCCAGGGGATGGGAGAGGCTCTGGAGAAATCCTGGAGACGAGCATAGGAGGAGGAGATGAGAGAGCCTGAGAGTAGGAGGTCATGAGAAGAGCGGAGGGGACGATTTGGGTGATATTTGGAGACGAGATCGGGGATGTCGCTCGGGGGAGAGTTGTGAATGGCTTTGTATGTTGTGGTTAGTATTTTGAATTTAATTCGCTGGGTGATCAGGATCCAGTGTAGGGATTGGAGGAGAGGGTTGGCAGACACTGAGCGGTTGGTAAGGTCCCCTACTAACCGAATGGCCGTTCTGCCTCTGCTGGGAACGATCGGTGGGTCCCGCCGATTGGCTCCCCACTGTGTCCAATCAAAATCACTTACCTGTACGGGATTGCACAGGGAAGCTTCCTTGCCACCGTATATCTACAGTATACAGTCGGCAAGCGGTTAATACGCTACAAATAAAGATGCTGAAAACTGAAGTCCCATTCATGTATTCAGGAAACAAAATATTGTATAGAAGACTTCTCTTTATCATCCAGCGGGGAAGATCGCTACATTTGTGTCTCTTCTCTTGACTTGGGAGACAGCTCATGAACAGATTGTTCTTTAACATTCGTCTGCCGAGGTTTTGTTCCTTGGAGAGGGCTGTAGCGGCGCACGCAACCTGCGCGGTGTTGAAATGTCAGGTCTTGTTTCCATGGCAGCATTCTGCACCTAATTCTGAGATGCTCCACCAGATTACCTGATTGCCAGGCCCATGCTGAAAACTTGTATCTCTTCCTCGCTATTAAAGATACCGAAGCTCCTTTTTTTATTGATGGAGTGTTAAAGGAATTCTCCACCTTCAACTGCTGAGCCAGTGGCCTGGATCGAGCATACAGACAGTGAAAGTAAAGCTGGCCATAGACCGATTTTTAAATGTTCCTATAGAAATTCTGAAAGATCGCCCATCAGAGCGTTCAATGGTGACTTCATTTAGCCAACTACTTTAGTTCGAAGGCTCTTAAAGTGACAAAGTTTTTTTTTTTTTTTTTTTTTGTAGCACTCTGGTAGTAGGCAGGATTGCTAACAAATTTAGTTTGCTAGGTGGTAACTAGCCTAGCTAATGGTTAGGGGGATCCACTGACTTTTCTCTAACTCTGGATTTGATGCACCTCTCTCTTCTGTCACTAGGTGGCACTGTTGCCTGTGGCATTAGAATGACCAGGGCATAGTGAATTCAGACTAGGAGAGGATGGGTTGTCATAGCCAATTGGCAGGGGTGTCACGAGGGCCACGTACCCGAAGTAGTGGGGAGGCCTCCCTTGCACCTCGGGTCCTTAAAGCCTCTGGAGATGGAGACAGAGACTTGGTGGAGACACCGGGTTACAGGGGTGCGGAGCACCGTGCAAGCCTTAGTCCGGGATCCGAGCCGAGGTCAAGTCCAGTTGGGTAACGAAGCATAAAAGGGTTAATCAGAAGAAGAATTGTCTAGATCCAAGCCGAGCTTGGTTCCAATCTGGCAGCGGAGTGCAAAAGGGGCAAAGAAGTAGAATGGTCGAGGTACAAATCCGAGGTCAATGGCAAGCAGCAATCAAGATTGGTCAAACAGGTTTGCAGGTCACAACAGGTTCAGAAAGATCACACACTAACATAGGAACAAGGGGGGGACTGAAGATAATCCAGCAATTTGGCAGTGTCTGGGCTTATATAGGGAAGTTTGAGGTCACTTCCTGTGTGCCTCCTGGGTATTTTCCCGCCTTTTTCCATCAGGTTGATGTCACATCCTGTGCGCCTCCTGGGTATTTTCCCACCTTTTACCATCAAGTTGATGTCACATCCTGTGCGCCTCCTGGGTATTTTCCCACCTTTTCCATCAAGTCTTCTGCACAGGTGCGGGTTTGGCACCGTAAGGCGTCTTTAGCACATGCTCAGTTGGCACGGATTTCCTCTTGCAGCAACGCGCCATTGGTGCATTTATTGTAAGCCCTGGACTCTTACAAGGGGTTTCTTTGGCCCCTTGGCTTGCTGGGAGATCCTATTTATTCGGGAGGGGTCAGGTGATCGGGGTTCTGTGCCACCAGGGCGGCTGTCTGGGTGGATGGGTGTTACGAGGCTCTGGGTTGCTGGCCTGGAAGCCTAAGGCCTATCCCAGGAGCACCTGGCTACTAGGCTGTATGAGGCCTATCCAGGTTTGAGAGATGCTGCACAGGGTTGAGGCATCAGGCCGGAAGCCCAACCAAGTAGCAGAGGTTCCACCAGACGGGGAACCAAATTGTTGTTAGCGGTGAGGAAGAAACAGTTGCCATAAGGGAAGACCACTCCTGTTACCGGGGGCAAGTGAGGATCAAGGTCAGAGGTAAAGGGGAAGCAGTTGCCACTAAGGGACAACTACTCCTGTTATCAGAGGGCAGCGTATGGAAGTCTGAAGAAGTACCAGAGCAGGATTTTCACCAGCCGGGGGACGGTGAAGAAGTGGGAAAGCTTCAGCAGAGTGCCAAGCCAGGGACCCAGCGGGTTAGCGAGGGTGAAGCTTGAGGAGTATACAGAGGGTTAGCTATGGAAGAGCTCAGGGGATCCAGTGACATTTGGGATCTGGAAGTCCAGTGAGAGACTGGGAGCTCAGTGAGTGAAGATCTACAGTGGGATACTGTGAGATGTAAGAGAAGATCTGTAACGGGTTACTGTAAGTTACGTGTATGGATCCTCTATTGACTGTTCAAAGTTCAGTTGCCATAGGAGACAGCAGTTCTACAAATACAGTTGCTGCATCCAGCTTAAAAGCCCTCCACCTGTGTAGCTGTCTGCCTATTATTTTTGCGTTGGGGTCTGCCAATTGCTATTGCATCTACCTAAGGGTGTCCTGGCCCTAACTCTCTCTCCACCAGTTCTGTTTAAGAGACAATAAATCTCTTTTTCTTGCATTTAAAAAAGTGACTGGCGCCCAGGTTTCCAACTTGCATTACACCCACCATGCCTAATAACCCACACTACAAGGAAGGATGTCAGCTCTCGGGGTTGGGGGCAACGCTACATGTTTAAAATAACAAACGGGTTATACTTGCTGTACTTGTCATAGTGATTTCAGCCTGGGATCACACAGGAGCGGTGGGGGAAACCACATGCGGTGCGATTTGAGCCCATACAAAATGAATGGGCTCAAATCGCACTACAAAGAATTGCACTGCATTCTTTGTAGTGCGATTTGAGCCCATTCATTTTGTATGGGCTCAAATCGCACCGCAGGGGTATTGACACTCGGTATGGGCGAGTACTCTAAAGTATCGGTACTCGTACTTGCCGGTAAAAAAAAATGGTATCAGTGCATCCCTAGTTATAACCCTTGTCAGTTTTTAGCGCCATCTGTTTCCCATTGGGGGGGGGGGGATTTCCCTTCACTTCCTGTCCTATAGCCACCCTCTATTACTGTTCTGGGGACGACCCAACATTTGGGGTTTTCTTCTACTTTCACTTTCACTAATAAGAAAGCAAAAGAGAGCAATAAAAAACCTGACAGGGGTTCTAGTCCCTCTCCAAGCTACCTAAAACTAAAAAGAAAATTTTGCCTTTAGTTATACTTTAAAATAGAAGTATGGACTTAAAAATAAACATTCATACTCACCTAGGTGGATGCAGCTTCGATCCAATTCTGCATCTTTTCTCGTTGGCTCTGCAGCGAGAACTGAGCGATCAAACGTGGCTGATCGCTCTGTTCTCCCCCTCTGCTCCAGGACAGTCGGTCACCGACTCTCTGCTCTGTCCCTCCAGCGCTCACTGGACTGTGGAGGGAGGGGCTGGCTCAGCTGAGAGGCTGAGGCATCTGGGTGGATCTGGACCATATGTTTGGGATCTCTACTTGAGCCTGTACTGACTTAGTGATGGCAGACAACAGTGGACTTACACGAAAAGTATAGCCAAATAGCTTTGGCCCTACTTCTCCTCTAACCACTTGCCTACCTGGCCAATTTTTAGCTTTCAGCGCTGTCGCAATTTGAATGACAATTGCACGGTCATGCAACACTGTAACCAACATTTTGAAAAAAAATGCTTTCCTTACCTCCTGTTATACAATTTTGCAAATAAATAATTTTTCTTCTTTACCGATGTGCACTGAGGAGGCTGCACTGATAGGCACTGATAGGATGCACTGATGGCCACTAAAGATGCAGCACTGATGAGGAGGCATTGATGGGCACTGATGAGGCTGAACTGATGAGCACTAATAGGCTGCGCTGATGATGTGGCACTGACGGGCACTGATGAGGCGGCACTGATAGGCTGCACTGATGGGCACTGATTAAGCAACACTGATGCACTGATGAGGCTGAGCTGAGGAGCACTAATAGGCTGCACTAATGAGACGGCACTGAGAGGCTGCACTGATGGGCACTGATTAAGCAGCACTGATGAGGAGGCACTGATGAGGCTGAACTGATAGGCAACACTGATGGCCACTGATAGGCAGCAGAGACTGGCTGCACTGATGGGCACTGATGAGGCAGCATTGATAAGCACTAATGAGGAGGCACTGATGAGGTAGCACTGATGGGCACTGATGAGGTGGCACTGTTGAGGAGGCACTGATGGGCACTGATGAGGAGGCACTGATGAGGCTGCACTGATGAGCACTAAAAGGCTGCACTGATGATGCGGCACTGATGGGCACTGATGAGGTGGCACTGATGAGGCTGCACTGATAGGTTGCACTGATAGGCACTGATGAGGCAGCCCTGATGAGGCTGAACTTATAGGCGGCACTGATAGGCAGCAGTGATTGGCTGCACTGATGGGCACTGATGAGGCGACACTGATAGACAGCACTGATAGGCACTGTTGGGGCTGCACTAATAATCAGGACACTTATGATCATTGCCCTGATTATCTGTGTAAATGTCAACCTGTCATACTTGCCAATTACCTGCTCTCCTCTCCTCTCGCTGTGACGGCACGTGAGGAAAGAACTGTCGATAACCGGCAAGTGCGTTTACATTGTGATCAGCTGTGATTGGACACATCTGATCACATGGCAAAAAGGCCATTTACCCCAATCACAGAGCACACCGGATGCGTGCCACAGCAGGTGTGCGGTTCTGGGAGGAGATGCCCTGCCAGAAATGGAGGACTGCGCTGTAGCTGTCATTCGTCAAGAAGTGGTTAAAGTAAAAAAAAAAAAACGTAAGACTTTAGAATCACTTTAAGCAAAGGAAAAGATTTCTTAACACTTAGAATTGCCATCTAAATATACGGATCAGAGCCGATCTTCAGACTCTTCATCACAAAGGACGTTTTTATTTGCCGTCTGCGGTTACACTAAACTACAAACATTAAGCAAAGTGTTGCGTTTTGTTGCTAGGGCTTCGAATTAACTGCGATCCCTGGAAATTTCTTTTAAATAGAACTGTAATTGGTCTGTCTGAAAATGCAAATAACTTCATACAATTTTTATGCTGCTCAGAAAGTAATTACAGCTTCATAGCGTGTCGAACGCCCAGATTGCGAGCCGAGAAATAAACACACCAAACCAACAGCTCGATACTCCCTGCGCCACGTAAGAGTCGCCAGACACCATGGCAGGGTGATGAGCTCTCCTCCCCAGTGCCGGTACCCATCTTCCGGTCTTCAGTGACCCCCAGATATATGTTGCACAACATGGTGCTGTAGCAATTAGGGCCCATTCACAACATTACAACGCAGTTTTTTTGCAATGCATGCGCGTGTTTTTTGCACATTGAGGCACAGTGTTTTAGGCACCAAGTTCATTTTGAATTGACTGTCAATATAGTTACATAGTCAGGTTGAAAAAAGACACAAGTTCAACCACAAAAAAAATAAATATATGTATATATATAATAATATCATACCAGCCCATATACCCAATTCTATACCCACAGTTGATCCAGAGGAAGGCAAAAATCCCCAGCAGAGCATGATCCAATTTGCTAAAGCAGGGGAAAAAATTCCTTCCTGATCCCCCGAGAGGCAATCGGATTTTCCCCGGATCAACTTTCCCTATAAATGTTAGTACTCAGTTATATTCTGTACACTTAGGAAAAAATCCAGGCCCTTCTTAAAGCAATCCACTGAGCTGGCCATAACCACCTCTGCAGGGAGTCTATTCCACATTTTCACAGCTCTTACTGTGAAGAAACCTTTCTGTATTTGGAGATGAAATATCTTTTCCTCTAGACGTAAAGAGTGTCCCCTTGTCCCTCTTTGTTGACTGTAAAGTGAATAACTCAACACCAAGTTCATTATATGGACTCCTTATATATATATTTGTACATGTTGATCATATCCCCCTTAATCTCCTCTTATCAAGAGTGAACAAATTGAGTTCCTCTAATCTTTCCTCATAGCTGAGTTCCTCCATGCCTCTTATCAGTTTGGTTGCCCTTCTCTGCACTTTCTCCAGTTCCCCGATATCCTTTTTGAGAACTGGAGCCCAAAACTGAACTGCATATTCCAGATGAGGTCTTACTAATGATTTGTACAGAGGGGCAAAATGATATCTCTCTCTCTGGAGTCCATATCTCTCCTAATACAGGAAAGGACTTTGCTCGCTTTGGAAAACGCAGCTTGGCATTGCATGCTACTATTGAGCTTATGATCTACCAAAACCCCCAGATCCTTCTCCACTATGGATCCCCCCAGTTGTACTCCCCCTAGTATGTATGATGCATATTCTTAGCCCCCAAGTGCATAACTTTACATTTATCAGCAATAAACCTCATCTGCCACATAGTCGCCCAATTAGACAGAGGATTGAGGTCGGCTTGTAAATTGGAGATATCCTGTAAGGACGTTATTCCACTGCATAGCTCGGTGTCATCTGCAAAGACAGAAATTTTACTTTTGATCCCAGACCCAATATCATTTATAAAACTATTAAAAAGTAAGGGTCCCAGCACTGAACCTTGGGGTACACCACTGATAACCTTAGACCATTCAGAGTAAGAATCATTAACCACGACTCTCTGAATTCTGTCTTTTAGCCAGTTTTCTATCCATTTACAAACTGATATTTCCAAACCTGTAGACTTTACCTTACACATGAGCCGTGTGTGCGGAACTGTATCCAACGCTTTCGCAAAATCCAAATATACCACGTCCACCGCCCCCCCCCTTTCCAAGTCTACCACGTCCACCGCCACCCCTCTGTCCAAGTATACCACGTCCACCGCCACCCCTCTGTCCAAGTATACCACGTCCACCGCCACCCCTCTGTCCAAGTATACCACGTCCACCGCCACCCCTCTGTCCAAGTCTACCACGTCCACCGCCACCCCTCTGTCCAAGTATGCCACGTCCACCGCCACCCCTCTGTCCAAATATACCACGTCCACAGCCACCCCTCTGTCCAAGTATACCACGTCCACCACCACCCCTCTGTCCAAGTATACCACGTCCACCACCACCCCTCTGTCCAAGTATACCATGTCCACCACCACCCCTCTGTCCAAGTATACCACGTCCACCGCCACCCCTCTGTCCAAGTATACCACGTCCACCGCCACCCCTCTGTCCAAGTATACCACGTCCACCACCACCCCTCTGTCCAAGGTTTTACTTACCATCTCATAAAAAGAAATCAGGTTTGTCTGACAACTTCTGTCTTTCATGAATCCATGCTGTCTGTTGCTTAAAATATTTTTTTCCTGCAAGAACTCATCTATGTGATCTTTTATTAATCTCTCCAGTATCTTCCCAACTATAGAAGTTAAACTAACAGGTCTATAGTTACTTGGTAAATACTTTGTTCCCTTTTTAAATATATAGGCACCACATTGGCCCTGCGCCAATCCAGTGATACTATTCCTGTCATTAGTGAGTCCCTAAAAATGAGATACAATGGCTTTGAAATTACAGAGCTCAATTATTTAAGGATCCGTGGGTGGATGCCATCAGGTCCAGGTGCTTTATCCACCTTTATTCTGTCCAAATATTTCTGGACCATGTCACTTTTGAGCCATTGTGGATTTGGGGCTGTGTCACTACCACCCCCATTATGGACATGAGCTCCCCCATGCTCCTTTGTATACACAGAGCTGAAGAAAGTATTTAATAAGTTAGCCTTCTCTTTGTCCCCAGTCACCCACTCCAGATTATTTTGCAAAGGGCAAATTTTGCAAATATACCTCAACTCACGAAAAAAATAGGTCCTGTACAATTTTTGTTAGCACTATTCACAGAGCATATGTACCTATGCATTGCTGTGCATTAAAACGCAGGTGCATTGCTGTGCACAGTGGGTGGGCACTGGGGTGCAATTCATTTTGGTCAGCTATGTTCCACAATTCCCATTTACAGTGTGTTACCATGCTGGTAATGCGAGTATTAAGGGCTTGGTCTGAAGGGTGGCAGCCTTTGCTACTCTTCTTAAAAGCAATCCGCAGATGGTGTTTGAATGGTGGCGAGTAGGCATGGCTCCAACATGTCATGTTTGGCATCGGTACTGCCCATCGAATGTGGCATGCATTTACATTTTTTGAAGCATTGTGGCCACGGCATGTGTACAGCCCTGAGGCCCTACTTTAGGTGGCTGGTAAAACCACAGTTCAGCCGCCTGCTTTTACCACCCCACTGGTCGTCCATCTGAATGAGTTCTTATACTATTCATGACGTGTGTTTGGGTGTGCCCCAGGGACGTGTCATCAGGGGAGGCATGTGTGGCAGAGCCATGAACATAAAAACAAAACAAAAAAAAGATCGAGCTTCAAGGGTCGTAGATCTGCAACCCGGGGGAGGGGTGTAGGTAGCTGAAGTCCTACACCACCACTGGTAAAAATGTGGGTCTCCTACGACCTATGGTTCTGGAGATACGGGGCTCCTTGTGCAGCCTACATACAGAGCAGCCAGTTTAAATGCAAGCTGGCACACTCTGTTTGCAGCTAACTGAGAGGCTCACAGAGCCTCTCCTCACTTCTTGTCAGAGGCACTGAGCTCAATGGACAGCTTTGAGCCTTGGACCAATGGTAAAGTACCATTGGCCCAAGCTGTCCAATAAAAATGCTGCAGTAGAGGCTCTCCTCTCACTGCAGTGTCATAGAAGGGGTGTGTGTCTAGAAGATAAATGCTTCCTTCCAGCCCTCTTAACCACTTCAGCCCCGGAAGATTTGGCTGCTGAATAACCGGGCCATTTTTTGCGATTTTGGTACTGCATCGCTTTAAATGACAATCGCGCTGACGTGCGACATTGCACCCAAACAAAATTTACGTCTTTTTTTTCCCACAAATAGAGCTTTCTTTTGGTGGTGTTTGACTTCTGCGATATTTATTAAAAAAACTAGAGCGACAATTTTGAAAAAAACAACATTTTGTACTTTTTGCTATAATAAATATCCCGATTTTATTTTTTTTTATTTTTTTTTAAAAGCAAATTTTTTCTCAGTGTATTCTTCTACATATTTTGGGCAAAAGAAACACAATAAATGTATATTGATTGGTTTGTGCAAAAGTTATAGTGTCTACAAAATAGGAGATAGATTTTTAGCATTTTTATTATTATTTTTTTTTTTTACTAGTCATGGCGGCGTTCTGCAACTTTTATCGGGACTGCAACATTATGGCGGACACATCGGACACTTTTGACACATTTTTGGGACCATTGGCATTTATACAGCGATCAGTGCTATAAAAATTGCACTGATTACTGTAAAAATGTCACTGACAGGGAAGGGGTTAACACTAGGGGGCGAGCAAGGGGTTAACTGTGTTCCCTGTGTGTGTTTCTAACTGAAGGGGGAGGGGACCGACCTAGAGGAAATGACAGGTTGTGGTTCCTAGCTAATAGGAACTCACGATCTGTCACTCCTCATAGAACAGAACAAGGATTTGTTGTGTGTTTACACAAACACGTCCCTGTTCTGCCTCTCGTGCCCCACGATTGCTGATGGCCGGCGGCCATCGTGACCGTTGGCCATGTGCATCGGCACCCTCCCAGTGCAGCGGGCGCCTGCTATTCTGGTCCCGCGAGCGGACGTATAGCTTCGACAGTTCGCGGGATCGTGACGACCTGCCGCAGTATAATGATGGTGGCTGGTCGGCAAGCGGTCAACTAGAATGGGAAAAAAAGTGTTTATGTGTATAAGATTTACCAACAATCCCATGTTTTTCTCACATAGTTAATGCGGTTGTAAACCCACGATTGTCACTTACCTTTAGGTAAGCCTAGAATAAGAGTCTCCCTAGCTGCTTGTACTCACCTTGCCTTTGCGCATGCACAGTTGCGTTTGGCCATTAGAAGTGATGGGACATACCTAGTGCTTGACAATATGGAGGTGGGTGTACTTCACTTTCCTTCCTTTCCCATGGCAGTGTAGGTGTTTTGCTGCTCAGACACCCACAATGGGTCTGTGGGTACAGGTTAGGAGTCCTTTGTGGGTGGAGGGTGATTGCTTGGGGGCAGGGAGAGAACCCTAAATCCAGTGTACAGTAAGTTGCCACCCTGGAGCAACCATGGGGTTTCCTCACTTCTTCTTGTACTGAGAAAATACATAGCCTGCTATTGCTGAGCTCTGTTTTTGAAAATGCTACTGGCTTTCTGTTATGTTTATCCAATTGTTTTTTTATACTTTCCGAGCCACTGAACTCTAAACAAGTATGAAGATCAAGAATTCTGACTTCACTGTAGCATAGCTATCTGCTTACTTGTTCCAGGTCAGTGATTCAGAAAATACTGAGGTATTTCTCTCAGTACAACTTCAATATAGAATAAGTTGTGCACAACACAGCTGATGTAAGGTTCAGAATTCTGGAGAAGTCTACATTTGTGGGTGTGGACAAAAACATGGGTGTGGTCAGAATGTGGGTGTAAGTTAAAAGTGGGTGTTTCTTCACTGTGTTTGGCTTGTGGTGTGTAACATTTGGGCCAAAGAGTTAATCCCCAACATGGCACAATAATTAGCTCCCAGCACTAAACAGCAATTATTGCCCATCATTGCACAATAATTAACCCTCAGCACTGCAACGTTATTAACCCCCAGCACTGAACAGTAATTAACCCCCAACAGAGCACAATAATTAACCCCAGAACTGAACAACTATTAACTCCCAGCACTGCACAATAATTAGCCCCCAACAGAGCACAATAATTAACCCCCAGAATTTCACAACTATTAAATGTTATCCTTACCTCCTCTGTGCATTTGGCTTTGCACAGAGCAGCCTCATTCCTCTTCTTCTCGGGTCCCTCTTCGCTGCTCCTGGCCCCTCCCCCCATTGAGTGTCCCCACAGCCAGCAGCTTGCTATGGGGACACCTAAGCCAAGTCCATTCAGACACTAAGCCCTGACCCAGCCGCGCCCCCTCTCTCCCCTGATGGGCTAACTGAATGCCATGGGACCCAATGGGGCCACTGCTGTGTCTCAGACAATTTTGGAGGAGAGTCCTAGATGGCTAAGACACTCATGGACATCACCGGAGAGAGATGGGGCTCAGGTAAGTAATTAGGGGGTGTTGGGGCAGCTGCTACACACAGGAGTTTTTTTTTATCTTAATGCATAAAATGCACCTTCTGCCTTTACAACTCCTTTAACTCCCAGCACTGCACAGTTACTAACCCCCAACATTGTACAATAATTATCCCTCAGAACTGCACAACTATTAACTCCCAGCACTGCACAATAATTAAGCCCTAACATTGCACAATATATAAACCCCAGCACTGCATAATGATTAATCCCCATCAGTGTGCCTCCATTATTGTGCAACATACAACATAGCCTATAGAGTGAAGAGGTCAATACTGTGTAGCAGGGCAGGACTTACCATTGGGGTTGACTGGGCTCAAGCCTATGGGCCCCTCCCAATAGGGGGCCCCGCCGAGATACATAGACGAGTGTACTCGGCTTAGCTCCGCTCACAGTCACACCCAGTCCCGACCTATGATGGACATAACACAGGGAATCGGCGTGACTGTGAGCCGAGTACACTACTCTCGGCTCCGCTCGGGACTGCGAGAGGACTAGGGATGAGCCGAACACCCCCCGGTTCGGTTCGCACCAGAACTTTCGAACGGACCCCGCGTTCTAAACGAACGTTAGAACCCCATTGAAGTCTATGGGACTCGAACGTTCGAAATGGAAAGTGCTAATTTTAACGGCTAATATGCAAGATAGTGTCCTAAAAAGGGTTTGGGGACCTGACTCCTGCCTCAGGGGACATGGGTCAATGCAAAAAAAGGTTTTAAAAATGGCCGTTTTGGCGGGAGCACTGATTTTAATGACGATTAAAGTGAAATAAAAAAGTGAAATATTCCTTTAAATATGGTGCCTGGGGGGTGTCTGTAGTATGCCTGTGAAGTGCCACATGTTTCCCGTGTTTAGAACAGTCCCTGCACAAAATGACATTAAACGGAAATAACACCATTTAAAACTGCTTGCGGTTTTAATGTTATATCTGGTTCCTGCAATATGGTTGAAAATCATTCAGAAAAATGGCATGGGTAGCCCTCCCTGCCCATTACCAGCCTATTTGGGTCTTGTACGCATATTAAGGGGAACCCCGTACCCATATTAAAAAAAGGAAATGCGTGTGGCCCCCAGGCCCTATATACTCAGAACAGCAGTATACAGGCGGTGCAAACAAGACAGGGACTGTGTAGGTTTGTTGTGTTAAGTTGAATCTGTTTGCAATTTTCAACTGGTACATTTTTAAAGTGTAGCTCCAGTCAAAAAAAACAATTTTTAAGCTTTTTGGAAAACATAGGGAAGGGTTATCACCCCTGTATAAATTGTTTTGTCGTCCATCTTTTTTCATCTCACTTGCTGCTGTCTGATGTTTGTAAGTTGGATGTAAGTAAGTAGGGGCCTGCCCTATATGCTCTGCAGAAATGGCGGAACAAGGTGTTGGTTTTGCCACAACATTGTAAGCCCTCAAAGTGACTCTTGGTGGGCGCTGGAGCGCCCTGCTGTGAACGATTATATCAAGAATTGTAATTACATGCCATTGTTGAACAGTGGTAGAAAAATTGACCTTTGGTGGTTGTGGTGCTGGTGCCACAACACTATAAGTCCTCACCGTTACTCTGGGTGGGCACAGGAACGGGCCCTCCTGTGAAATATTATATCAAGAATTGTAATTACATGTCCCTGTTAAACAGGGGCAGAAAAATTGGGCCTTAGGCACTGGTGCCATCACACTGCAACCTCTGCCATATACTGTAGTTTTATTGCAGGAATTAGCCCTGCTGCAAAGCATTGCATCAAAAATTGTACTTAAACGCCCCTGTTAAACAGGGGCAGAAAAATTGGGCTGCTGGCATCACCCAGAACCAAAAATGTTCTTCCAACATATCAGCGGAGGAGGAAGAGGATAGACAATCAACATAACAGGACAGTCACTCAGCATCAGCATAAGCAGTCTTGAAGGGATGTGGTATTTCAAAAAAAATTATTCGGTTACATCAGCTTCAGGTGCTTGGTAGCTGTGGGTGATCCAAGACTGATTCATCTTGATGAAGGTCAGTCGATCAACTGATTCGGTGGACAGGCGCACCCTGTGATCGGTAACAAAGCCACCCGCAGCACTGAAGGTGCGTTCCGAAAGAACGCTGGATGCAGGACAGGCCAGTAGCTCAATTGCATACTGTGCAAGCTCTGGCCAGTGATCCATCCTCAAGACCCAGTAAGCCAGAGGATTTTCAGTGGGAAAGGTGTCCAAGTCTGACCTTGCCCCTAGGTATTCCTGCACCATGTAAATTAGACGCTGGCGATGGGTGCTGGAACCAATCATACCTTGGGGCTGCGGACTAAAAAATTGTATGAAAGCATCAGTCAGACGGCCACCTTCTCCACCACTCCTTCTGACTGATGCCTCAGCAACACGTTGTCCAGGACCAGGAGTTTGTGACCTCCCAGTCTCTGGGAAAGCATTGCACAGAGCTTTCTGCAAGGCCTCCCGGAGATGTCTCATCCTCTGCTCCCTCTGCGATGGCAAGATAAGGGCGGCAACCTTACCCTTGTACCGTGGATCAAGGAGAGTGGCCAGCCAGTAATGGTCCCTCTCCTTGATCCGAAGAATACGAGGATCCTTCCGCAGGCTTTGCAGGATCAGGGAGGCCATGCAGCGTAGGTTAGCTGAGGCATTCGGTCCGGAGTCCTCTGGGTCACTAAGGACAACATGATCCGCAGCTACCTCCTCCCAGCCACGTACAAGTCCACGTGTTTCTTGGGACTGTAAATCATCCCTATAAGACTGCTGCTGCTGATGCTGAGTGCCAGCCTCCACCTCCATGCTGACACAATCATCCTCCTCCTCCTCCTCTTCCTCCTCCTCACCCTCTTCCTGTGTGATGGGTGGCACAGCAGGAACACTGTCTGGATAAAGGGGGCCTTGAGAGGCAAGGAAGTCCTCCTCTTCCTGCCTCTGTTCTGCCTCAAGTGCCCTGTCCATTATTCCACGCAGCGTATGCTCCAAGAGGTGGACAAGAGGTACAGTGTCACTGATGCATGCACTGTCACTGCTCACCATCCTTGTGGCCTCCTCAAACGGTGACAGGACAGTGCATGCATCCCTGATCATGCCCCGCTGGCGTGGTGAGAAAAAACCAAGCTCCCCTGACCCTGTCCTGGTGCCGTAGTCGCACAGGTACTC
Source organism: Lithobates pipiens (assembly GCF_037356315.1). Classification (NCBI taxonomy): domain Eukaryota; kingdom Metazoa; phylum Chordata; class Amphibia; order Anura; family Ranidae; genus Lithobates; species Lithobates pipiens. Next base: position 326,734,551 of record NW_027507785.1, on the reverse strand, counting down.
ATTGATGGCCCTCTGCTGCGTGTGCAGCCGCTGCAGCATGGCCAATGTTGAGTTCCATCTGGTGGGCATGTCACATATAAGGCGGTTCTTGGGCAGGTTCAACTCCTTTTGGAGCTCAGCCAGCCGTGCACAGGCATTAAATGCACACAGACTTTCCTGGCCTGCTTCAGGACATCATGTAAGCCGGGGTACCTGCCCAAGAACCGCTGCACCACCAGGTTAAGGACGTGAGCTACACAGGGCACATGGGTCAGTTGTCCCTGTCGGAGGGCGGAGAGGAGGTTGGTGCCATTGTCGCAAACCACCATTCCTGGCTTAAGCTGGCGTGGCGTCAACCACCTCTCGGCCTGCCCCTGCAGAGCTGACAAAACATCCGCCCCAGTGTGGCTCCTGTCCCCCAAACAAACCAACGCAAGCACGGCATGGCATCGTTTTGCCTGCGTACTTGCGTAGCCCCTGCAACGCCTACGGAGCACCGCTGGTTCTGAGGACAGAGCACTGGAAGAGGCCATGGAGGAAGAAGAAGAGGAGGGGGTGGAGGAGAGAGGTGTGTCACAACCAATAGTAGCATTTTGGAGGCGTGGTGGCGGAACAACCTCCAACACTACTGCACCTTGTCCTGCATCCTTCCCAGCAGCAAGAGTGACCCAATGGGCCGTGAAAGACAGGTAACGTCCCTGTCCATGCCTGCTGGACCATGAGTCAGCGGTAATATGCACCTTACCGCTGACCGCCCTGTCCAGCGAGGCAAGGACATTGCCTTCCACATGCCGGTAGAGAGCCGGAATCGCCTTCCGTGAGAAAAAGTGGCGTTTGTGGACCTGCCACTGAGGAACCGCACATTGTACAAACTCACGGAAGGGGGCCGAGTCTACCAACTGAAAAGGCAGCAGTTGAAGTGCTAGCAATTTAGCCAAGCTAGCATTCAACCGCTGGGCATGTGGATGGCTGGGAGTAAACTTCTTCCGCCGGTCCAGCAGCTGGGGCAGGGACATTTGCCTGCTATAATCGGATGTGGATGTACCACTAGCAAAGTTCCCGGAAGCACTTGGCTGTGACACACCTAATTCTACACCTTCATTCCTCTCAGAGCAGGTTTCAGAGAGGACTGAAGGTCTAGTGGGGTTGGAGATGCCAGCTAATGAGGAGCAAGGAGAGGTCCGCTTTGTTCTTTGGTGTGGGTCTTTGAGGTACGCTTGCCAACGAGCTGCATGGCAGGTCAACATATGTCTGGTCAAGCATGTGGTGCCCAAGCGGCTGATGTTTTGGCCACGTGAGATACGCTTGAGACATATGTTGCAAATAGCAGCGGTGCGATCTGATGCACTCGTCTCAAAAAAGGCCCACACCAAAGAACTTTTAGAATAACGTGCAGAGGAAGCGCTCTGCGCAGGCGGAGCTCTTTGGTGTGATTCAGTTGGTGTGCTGCCCCTAAGCTGACCCCCGGAGGGCATCCTGCCTCGTTGGACATGTGCCTCCTCCTCCTCCTCCTCCTCCTCCTCCCTCCTTCCAGGCACCCACGTGGAGTCAGTGCCCTCATCATCCCCTCCCTCTTCATCGCTGTAGCAAACCTGGCAGTATGCTGCAGCTTGTGGAACATGACTGCCAGATTGCTGTCCTTCTTGAGCATCCCCTCTCTCTGCGCTCACGCTACTGCCTTCCTCTAGCTGAGTGTCATCATCAGAGCCCACCAAACACTGGGCATCCTCCTGGAGCATGTACCCAACACTGTGCTCAAAGAGTTCAGGAGACTCCTCAGGAGGACGTGGTGGGTCTAGGGAAGGAGTCACTGATGATGACATTGAGAGGAGGGAAGACGATGTGTTGGCAGCTGCTTTGCTACTACCCTGAGATTGGGTGAGAGAGGATGAGGAGGATGAAGAGGGCTTGGTCATCCACTCTACCAAGTCGTTGGCATGTTGCGGTTCAACATGTCCAGCTGCAGAAAAGAAGGACAAGCATGTCCCATGGCCACGTGCTGATGACAATGCACCGCGTCCACGACCAGCACTGTTGTCTCTAGACACAGAGCCTGCTTGCCCTCTTTTATCGGCTCGCGCCTGTCTGCCTCTCCTTGCTGGCCTTCCAGACATGGTAATGGCCTGAAGGGAGTTGGGTAAAACAGTAGTTGGGTAGTTTATATTGTGCTGGAGGCACACAACACCCACTAACTCCTGCAGATGCCTTTTTTATAGAACAGCAGAGATAAAGGGGTATATACATATGTATACTGTGCTGTGCTGGAAGCACACACAAACTCCTGCAGATGACAATTGGGCCCAAATAGAGAACAGCTATGTAGGTGGATATAGCGGACAGCACGCACTATCTCTTAACACTACTGACTGCAAGCTCTATTATTAAAGATAGATCACTAGCTATATAGGTGAGGTGAATATAGTGGTGTATACTGCGGTCAGGGCACAGACAATAACCACTACACAACAGCAAGATAGGAAATCAGCCAAAAACGATTGGTGTGTAACTGTGTTGAAGGTACACAGAACACCCACTGCTTCAGATGCCAACACACTACACGAGGCCGCCTCAAAGGCGGCCTTATATAGTGTGGGGCGTGCACTACACAGCCTGAGCTATGATTGGCCACAGGCAGGACGCCCGTGGCCAATCATGGCTCTCCTCGCTGCTGGCGCTGCGATTGGCCAAGCATGCGGGGTCACAGTGCATGCTTGGCCAATCATGAGCCAGCAATGCACTGCGCCATCGCAGTGCATTGTGGGCCACACAAATTTTGCCGCGAACGGCCCAAACGTTCGGAATTCGCCGAACGCCCGAACGACCAATGTTCGAGTCGAACGTACGTTCGACTCGAACACGAAGCTCATCCCTAGAGAGGACCCAAGAGCCGCAGAGAGGACCCGAGAGCCGCCGAGAGGACCCGAGAGCCGCCGAGATACACAGGACTCTGTATCTCGGTGCCACCATTTTTAAACTTCAAGACTGCAATGACAAGGCTGCAAATGGCACTGGGGCAAGGCTGTAAATGACAAGGCTACACTGACAAGGCTGCAAATGACACTGCCAGGCTGCATTGATGGGCATTTAAATGTAAGTTTTTTTCCTTATAATTCCCTCCTAAACTTGGGGTGCGTGTTATATGCCGATAAATATGGTAATGTATAGAAGGTAGGGCCCGAAAGTGACTCAAGCCCAGGGGCCCCCACCACCTTAAGTCCTGCCCTGCTGTGTAGCGTTATAGAGAATGGGTTTCAGTTTTAAAAAAATGAGTTGATCAGCATGCCCCCTTACTTTGGTGCTCTGTACGCCCCCCTTATTTTGTGGTCAGTGTGCCCATTACATTGGTGGTCAGTGTGGCCCCCTTCCTTCAAGCAACAGCATATGGTGGGAACAGCAGGCATGAGGACAGGCAAGCAGGGAGACAAATGAAAGTGTAAAGTGCAGGTTTACAGCCCTCCAGCTACACCGGCTATCACATTGAGGGGCAGGCTTAGGAGCAGGAGTATATAAAGTGGAAAAAAACTGCGCTAATGTAACATTAAAAATGAAACACAAAAAAAAAAGTTTTCAATAAGCAGCAGCTCAATGTGAGATATACACAGAAAAACATAAAAAAAGAAGACTAAGCCGCGCTAGTAAAGTACAATTAGCAAATAACAAGAATGTAGAAATGGATGACATCTCTCATGTGGCAAAATTGTGGGATAATATACGTCAATTGTTCAATTAACACCACAGTGAGTATAATTCAAGAAGTGTGCCACCACCTGAGGAAAAACTCGCTTACCAGATGCCAAGCAAAACCTGCATTTAAATGCCCATCAATGCAGCCTTGTCAGTGTAATTTGCAGCCTTCCATTGCAGCCTTGTCAGTGTCATTTGCAGCCTTGCATTGTAGCCTTGTCAATCATTTGCAGCCTTGTCAGTCATTTGAAGCCTTGCATTGCAGCCTTGTCATTCGTTTGCAGGCTTGTCAGTGTCTTTGCCATTTTAAAAATCGGCGTATAAAACACGCACTTTTTTCCCCTTAAAATCAAGCAGAAATCAGGGGGGGCATGTTATATGCCGATCCCCCGCCATTCCTAACCTTCTCTGCCTCTCTCGGCGGCTTTCAGGTTTTTTCGGCCGTTCTCGGGTATATTCGGCCGTTCTCGGCTATTTTCGGCCATTCTAGGCTATTTTCGGCCACATTCGCCCGTTCTCGAGTGCGGCCGTAAATAGGCCAGAAGGAGCCGAAAATAGCCGAGAACGGCCGAGTGCGGCTGAAAATAACCGAAAGCCGCCGAGGACGGCCGAGAACGAGCGCTGCCGAGATACACAGGACATCCGCTCTGTATCTATGCGCTCAATTGGGCTGTCACTGTGCTGAATATATGAGGATGTCTCTTTTCTGGATTGGGCCATCTCTTTGTTGAATATATGGGGGTGCAGCCACTGATGGAATACACTTTTAATTGTCATACAGTAAGTTGTAAGAGTGTTAAAATAAAATTGGGTGCACTGAAGGACTTGGTGGGATGGCCAGTGGGCGAATTCAGTGGGGCGGCCAGTGGGCGGGCCCTGGGTAGTGTTGGTGGTCAGGCCCGGGGGGCCCAGGCCTACTGCTGTGTAAGGGGCCCCAAAATTTCTGATGGCTGCCCTGCTTATAGTATCCCTGTGTAAAGTCAACTCTTGTCTTGCTTTGTGATAGATCAATGTGCCCCTCCAATGCCCTCACCCTCAAAAGTGGCTTTTTGACAATGGCTTTCTTAAAGTCGCTGTTTGCGTAATCATAGACACCTGTCCCCGCCCATGAGGAAAGACCTGAGCTTGATGATGGTGTTTTGTTTAGGCCCATGGCATTGCATTGAGGAATGGGAGGGTAGAAGATGTACATCTTCTCCACTCCCAGGAGGAGACACTTGGATAGGGTTCTAGGCTATGGAACCAATCTGACATGCCATGGTAGCTATGGCTCTCAGATATCATACACATTTCCCACCAATTTGCTTTAAGACATTTCCTGTAGGGGAAAAAAATATAAAGCTACTTAGCATTTGGCATTCTGCACATTCCATAAATTGCTGTTCTTGTGCATTAATCAGATTATCTCATCCCCGGTGTGCACTGGCAATAGAGCTGTGACTGTGTTATAATTATTATTATTATTATTACCAGGACTTTATAATAACCGGCTTATACGGGGGGGATAAACATATTCAAAGGTGTACATGTAAAAATAATAATCACTTTAACCACTTCAGCTCCAACTCCTGTACACCATTTATGAACCAGGGCAATTTTTACATTTTTACATTCCTGCTTTGGGCTTATTGATTCGACAATGGCTTTTTCATTATTTAAAGCGGCTACATATGCCTAGTGAAGTGACTGGCCCCAAGTGATACACAGAGAACATAAGTTGTACCTTTTTATCTGCTGTCTTCTCTTCTCTACACCCATTGAAAGTGCAGAACTTTTACAGTTTGCCTGAGAATTTAGAAAGCAGGGGGGCGGGGAGCTGATGCAACACTTTGCAGAGCTCTGAGATCTGACTGGATGGAAGGGACACCCCCCCCTTCACACAGCACACAGGAACAGAGATGAGGCCGTCAGTCACAGGCTGTGTGCTGGAGCTCACCTTTTTTAGCTCTTGGTGTCAGGAAAACATGTCAGAAGTGATTCATGCTGATAGTAGAGGAAGGAGGCACCAGACAAAAATTACACTTTGTGCTCTGGATTGAGACAAGTACACACTATAGATCAGGGGTCTCAAACTGGTGGCCTTCCAGCTGTTGCGAAAACTACAAGTCCCATGAGGCATTGCAAGGCTGACAATTACAAGCAGGAATCCCACAGGCAGAGGCATGATGGGACTTGTAGTTTCGCAACAGCTGGAGGGCCGCCAGTTTGAGACCCCCACTATAGAGGATTATGCTTTGTTCATATTTCATGTCTGAGGTTTACAACCACTAAAAAATAACAAAGTAACATACATATATTTTTTTTATGACAAACAAAGCTTACTGCTGGTGATATAGGAGTTGATTTACCAAAACTGGAGAGTGCAAAATCTGGTGGAGCTGCGCATGGTAGCCAATCAGCTATTAATGCAAGGACCGAGCCTCTTTTTGACACTTGTTTTTTACGTTTTTAAGTTAAAATCTTACAGCCCCCAAACATTATACTTTTTTTTTCAGACACCCTAGAGAATAAAATAGCGGCAATTGCAATGCTTTATGTCACACCGTATTTGCACAGAGGTCTTACAAGCGCATTTGTTTTGGAAAAAAAAAAAGTTTCTGACTTAAAAAATAGGACAACAGTAAAGTTAGCCCAATTTGTTTTTATATTGCGAACGATATTTTTAAGCCGAGTAAATTGATACCCCAACATGTCACGCTTCAAAATTGCGCCCGCCCATGGAATGGCGACAAACTTTTACCCTTAATAAATCTCCTTAGGCAACGTTTAAAAATTTCTACAGGTTACATGTTTAGAGTTACAGAGGAGGTCTAGAATTATTAACAACTAACGATTACGGCGATACCTTCAGGTCTGGTATGGATTTTAAGGGGAACTCCACGACAAATAAAAAAAAAAATGGTGTGGCGTTCCCCCTAAAAATCCATACCAGACCCTTTATGCAAGCACGCAACCTGGCAGGCCGCAGGAAAAGAGGGGGCACCCCCCTCCTGAACCGTACCAGGCCACATGCCCTCAACATTGGGAGGATGCTTTGGGGGTCTGTGACCCCTCAAAGCACCTTGTCCCCATGTTGATGAGGACAAGGGCCTCATCCCCACAACCCTGGCCGGTGGTTGTGGGGGTCTGCGGGCGGTGGGCTTATCAGAATCTAGAAGCCCCCTTTAACAAGGGGACCCCCAGACCCCGCCCCCCCCCCAAAAGTACCCCTACCATTTCACAAAGAAAGTGTAAAAGAATGTTAAAAAAGACACACACACCGTTGCAAAAGTCCTTTATTAAAAATAAAAAAAATAAAATAAAGATTCCAGAGGTGGTAATCCACTCTTGCTATCCAGCGACGGATGATCATCTCTCCGGGGTCCAGCGATGGCTGATCTGATCCAGCGATGGGTGATCTCTCCCTCCAGCACAGCGCATCCATCCTCTGTCTCCACTGGCGGAGACACTGCGGGGATCCCGGCAGGCTGACATTTCTTCTACAGGTTTTCCGTTACATCAGAAGGGGGGCGGGGTCACCCACACGTCATTGGGGAAGCCAGGCTTTCCCACTTGCGTCAGAGGGGGGGTGGGGTCAGGTGATGGGTGGCCCCGCCCTCCTCATATAAGAAATGTCAGGCTGGCGGGATCCACGCACCCCCAACAATTCATTATAGCCGCGAGTGATTTTAAATGACTTTTTTTCCTGCAGAAATGACACTTTGTGCAGGGACAGTTCTAAGCACGGGAAACATGCGCCCTTTTACAGGCATACTATAGACACCTTCCAGGTACGAAATTTAAAGGAATATTACACTTTTATTGTTTCACTTTAATCATTATTAAAATCACTGCTCCTGAAAAAACTGCAGTTTTTAAAACTTTTTTTTTGCATTGATCCATGTCCCCTGGGGCAGGACCCGGGTCCCCAAACACTTTTTAGGACAATAACTTGCATATAAGCCTTTAAAATTAGCACTTTAGATTTCTCCCATAGACTTGTACAGGGTGTTCCGGCTTTTCGGATTTGCCGCGAACACCCCAAATTGTTCGCTGTTCCCTGAACAGGCGAACAGGCAATGTTCGACTCGAACTCGAAGCTCATCCGTAATTATCATCAATAAAATATCAAATATATAAATAAATAATTTTATTATTTTCATCCAAAAAGTTAAAAGCACAAAATCATTATTTTGTACTTTTTTTTTAATTTACTTTTTTTCCTTACTGTCCACATTTCTTGCCCCCGCCCCCCATCCTTTTCCTGCTAACATGCTGGTTTCAACATAGCTTGGGGCCTACACACTCACTGCTCTTTTTCTATGGTGATACTAATCCACATCCCTGGTGTGTTGGGCTGGTTTAAACACACTTTTCTTTCTTTCGTTTTTTTTTTCTTTTGGTTTTATATATATATATATATATATATATATATATATATTTTTTTTTTTTTTTTTTTTAAACCCTCCTACTGTTGGAACTGTGTAGAAATACAGTTTCAGCACCATGGATAGCAACCGGTGGCAACTTCACCTGCAGAGCATACAACAGGGGTGCTCAACTTTTTGAAGAGCGAGGGCCACTTCAGTAACCGGTCACGGGCCACAGTGAAATGAAATGGCTCCGAATTTTGAATATTTTTATTTTGAATAGCACAATGAAGATTTTAAACAACAATCGGGATCGTCATTTTCAGTGGTAATTGAAAGGATCGATTCCTGTTTACGCCGCCCCCCCGCCGACCCCTCCAGAGCTGGCTCGATACACTCTGATTCTCTGGGATGACGACCCACCATCAGGGCTGGACTGGGACAAAAATTTGGCCCTGGACTTCATCCAGACCAGCCCACTTTAATTTTGGAAACAAGCACAAAAACAGTATATAAAACTATATGCAATTGTGCAAAAAAAACATAAGTAGCATAACATAAGGAGTCCTCGCTAACCTCTTTTATTATTTCACTTATTCTCCTCTGTATTTTTCTCATCTTTCTCACATCACTGCATGAAGTTGAGGGTGAGCCACGTAGCCATTACTTTGTCACTGAAACCGGCCCACTGTGCCATCGGCCCACCGGGAAACTCCCTGTAGTTCCAATGGCCAGTACATGCCTGCCCACCATCCCAGAGTAAGGGCATGCACTTCCCTGGTTTGAGATCACGGGCCATGGGTTGAGCACCCCAGTTATACAGTATAGTGGTATACTATACTATTACTGCTCAATTGTTGGCCGGCGGCCCCCATCCAACCATCCACCCTCCACCCCCGGTGCTTCATTGATCGCTGCCCCCCCCCCCGTTGCTCAATTGATCGATCACTGCTTCACTCACCTTTTGCCCGCAAGCCCTGCACTTACCCCATCCAGTTCGTGGCTTCGGCAGGGGGGGCGCAAACAAACTGAATTTTTTTTTTTTAAAACATCAATTGCAGCCTCACTGTACCATCAAACGCAGCCACTGTGCCATCAAATGCAGCCACTGTGCCATCATACGCAGCCACTTGCTGCCACTGTACCATATCAATTGCTCCCCTGTGCCATTAAATGCTGCCACTGGGCCCCATCAAAATACAGCTACTGTGCCCATCTTTTGCAACCACTGTGCCCATCAAATGCAACCACTGTGCCCATCAAATGCAGCCACTGTGCCCCATCAAATACAGCTACTGTGCCCATCTTTTACAGCCACTGTGCCCATAAAATGCAGCCACTGTGCCCCATCAAATGCAGCCACTGTCCCCTATCAAATACAGCCACTGTGCAGCATCGAATGCAGCCACTGTGCCCGATCGAATGCAGCCACTGTGCCATATCAAATGCTGCCAGTGTGTCCCCCCCCCCGCCCACCTACTGTGCTTACCCTGTCTCGATGGTGGTGGGACAGCTCCTCAATGTCTTCTCCCATCCTCTCTTCCCATTCTCTGTTATGATTGAATGCCTGATAGGCGTCCAATCACAGCGCCTGTCCTTTCAGTCAATCAGGTGACGGGTAACAGATCCAAGCACCTGATTGGCAGAGAGGCGGTTTAGTGTTCTTTTCTAACACAGCTGAATGACCTGTGAGCGCCCAGCATGGTGCTCGCAGGTCACTTTTTTGATGCCTATTAGAGCCTATGGCTCTAATCATGTGCTTCAAAAGAAAACACTGCCACTGTAATTCAGGCACCCAGCGCCCGAAAAGGGTCGGGCATCTGAATAGGGGTGGCAGTGGCGGCCATATATAGATTCATGCCATGCATGAATCTATCTATTGGTGCTAGAGGGTTGGCCGGAGAGAGGGGGTGGCACTCGTGCGCCCTTATGGAAGCATCACCGCTGCCCCTGTGTCTCCTCCCAATTCCTGGCGGTCACTTCTCTTCCTGGCCAATCAGGACTTGGGGCTCTAGGCAAATCGGGTCTCAGGATTGGCCTGGAGGAGAAACAGGAAGATATTAGCCAATATTCATTTGCTAATGTCCCACAACTGACACTGTACCCCAAGCCCACCCTTTTTGAAGCCAATTAGAGCCTAAGGCTCTAATCATATGCTTCTTAAAAAAAAAACAACCCATTGAAATCCATGCGTCCAGTGCACTGCATGTAGATTAGGGGCCATGCACATGGATTAGGGGGCGGTGCCCCTGCGCCCCGTATGAGCGGCTGCCACTGTTCACAGCTATTTGTACAAATGAGATTTAATCACCGTTCATCGGCTGCTGCATCTCCCTGGTGCACATTCATTCTGTAAATTGGGGCGAATGTGACTGTGAAATGCAGAGTGAATGCCATCAATTCTTACTGACTCATTACTGACTTTACTTCAGAAATAGGCCCCTTAGAGGCCAAAAAGCTGATTACTCTTCAAAAACAGTATCGAGGGAAAATTGAAGCTTACATTGAAAACAAGAAGAAGAGCTCTGAAGAGCTGGGACTTTTAAAGTGTGGAAGAATGTGTTACAACATAGTATAAAACGTAATCTTTATTTGATCCATATCAAGCGTAAATGTGTATTTGAATAACATTTCATGAAAAACATTATTTATGGAACAACATTTGAATTAGAATATGCACAAAACAGTTTTACTGTAAGTCATAATTAGACATGTGCATTTCGTTTCGTTCCGAATCGAAATTCAGACGAATTTTCATTTTTTCGGACATTCGGATGCATCCGAATTACCGAATTACAATGCTAACGAATTCAACCGAATTTGGACGAAATTCGAATCAAATTCGAAAAATTACATTTTTCGACCCGAATTTGGGGGCCCCTTGTAGCTAGAAACACCAAATTTGGTATGCAAACACAGTAGAACTAGCACTACAACATATCCAAATTTGGTGTTTTTAGCTATAAGTGACCCCGAGATATGTGGCCCCAAAGTCAGGTCGTAAAGTGTCATTCTCTGCTGCAGAAAAGTTTTTGACATTTTGTGACCCGACTTTGGGGCCACGTATCTCGGGGTCACGTAGTGCTAGAAGCCCCAAATTTGGAGATGTTATAGTGCTAATTCAATTGTGTTTGTATACCAAAATTGGTGTTTCTAGCTATAAGTGTCCCTGAGATATGTGGCCCCAAAATCGGGTCGCAAAATGTAATTCTCTGCTGCAGAAAAGTGCTTGACATATTGTCCATATCTCGGGGTCACTTGGTGCTAGGAAACCCACAACTTGTGGCAGGTGACGTGGCAAGTGGACAATCCACAACTTGGTCATGTGGCAGTCGTGGCAGGTCACGTGGCACTCGTGGCAGGTGTCATGGCAAGTGGACAATACACAACTTGTGGCAGGTGATGTGGCAAGTGGACAATACACAACTTGTGGCAGGTGACGTGGCCGTGCAATCGGCATCCGTGACTTCTTCAATCAGGCATGCTGACAACTTCATTGATGTGATAAATATAAATTAATTAAGATGTGTGTGTTTTTTTACACTGGTACACTGCAAGTATGAGAAGTTGATGTGACAGATGTATATAAGTAACTAACCATCTTCCAAAATTTCTAATTCAAATAGAAAAGATTAGAAAAAATGATAATTTAATAGAATAAAATAGCAAGAATTTACAACCATCTTCTGAAATTCAAATTTCAAATAGAATAAATTTTAATTTCTAATAGTATGAATTCAATTTTTTTAATTAGATAATTTTAAATTTGGATAGAAAAGATTATAATAAAATAGAAAATAGACTAGAAAAACGATAGAACAGAACAGAATAGAATATATTATATTTTATTCTGTTCTGTTCTACTGTTTTTCTAGTCTATTCTTTTATATTCTATTAAAATCTTTTCTATTAAAATCAAAATCATTATATACTAAATTCGAATTTCGGAAGATGGTGGTTTTATAATATATATATATATTTCTTTCCAACATTCAAATTTCGTATAGAATGAATTCGAATTTGAATAGAAAAGATTAGAATAGAAATAGAGAATAGACTAGAAAAACTATAGAACAGAATAGAATATATTATATTTTATTCTATTCTGTTCTATTGTTTTTCTAGTCTATTCTTTTATATTCTATTAAAATCTTTTCTATTAAAGTCGAAATCATTATATACTAAATTCGAATTTCGGAAGATGGTGGTTTTATAATATATATATATTTCTTTCCAACATTCGAATTTCGTATAGAATGAATTCGAATTTGAATAGAAAAGATTAGAATAGAAATAGAGAATAGACTAGAAAAACTATAGAACAGAATAGAATATATTATATTTTATTCTATTCTGTTCTATTGTTTTTCTAGTCTATTCTTTTATATTCTATTAAAATCTTTTCTATTAAAGGCGAAATCATTATATACTAAATGTGAATTTCGGAAGATATATATATATATATATATATATATATATATATATATAATTTTTTTATTTATATTTTTTTCGACATTCGAATTTCGTATAGAATGAATTTGAATTTGAATAGAAAAGATTTCAATGGAAATAGAGAATAGACTAGAAAAACAATAGAACAGAATATAATATAGATACTATCTATTTTATTTTTAATTTCTTTTGCAGATTACTGTTTGTTTTCATAAGATCTCCTGCAGACTATTAGCATCTGTTTCATTTTAGATTAAAATATAATATATTCTATTCTGTTCTATTGTTTTTCTAGTCTATTCTCTATTTCTATTCTAATCTTTTCTATTCAAATTCGAATTCATTCTATACGAAATTCGAATGTCGGAAAGAAATATATATATATATATATATATATATATATATATATATATATATATATATATATATATATATATAAAACCATCTTCTGAAATTTGAATTTAGTATATAATGATTTCGATTTTAATATAAAAGATTTTAATAGAATACAAAAGAATAGACTAGAAAAGCAATAGAACAGAACAGAATAAAATATAATATATTCTATTCTGTTCTGTTCTATAGTTTTTCTAGTCTATTTTCTATTTTATTATAATCTTTTCTATCCAAATTTAAAATTAATTAATGAAAAAATTTGAATTCATACTATTCGAAATTCAAATTTATTCTATTCAAATTCGAATTTCAGAAGATGGTTGTATATTCTTTCTATTTTATTCTATTAAATTATATTTTTTTTCTATTCTGTTCTAATCTTTTCTATTTGAATTATACATTTTGGAAGATGGTTAGTTACTTACTTATATATATCTGTCACATCAACTTTTCATACTTAAATAAAAAAGAAATTTGTTGCGCTAAAAGCAAAAGAAAAACAAACTAAAAGAAAACACAGCAGCTAACACAATATTGCTGGATACAAAATGCAAAAAATAAAAAAAGTGTGGTGTAGCGCTTTAAACATAATATTCAATGAGTCCAAAGTTCATTTCTAAATTGAATCACTCCCAATGTATAATCAGAGTAGAGTCATTATCCATCCATCCATGAAAGAAAGAGAAGTGACCTCCACCAACACCCGATAATACTGACTCTAAGGCCGCGTACACACGCGCGGACTGTTGGCCCAACTTTGTCCGTCCAACAGTTTGAGCGAACAGTCCGCTCAAACTTAGCATGGACGGACATGGCCACACACGACGGACGAACAGTTTGCTGAAACCGTGCGCGATGACGTGAACGGCACGTACGACGGGACGAAAAATACGACGTCCTATACACTGCAATGCAACCTTCCGACGTGGAAATCCTTTCTGAGCATGCGCGAGACTTAGTTGGCCGAACAAGCCTACACACGAGCGAACAGTCCGCTGAAACCTTGTTTCAGCGGACAGTTTTTCGGAATTTCCGTAAGACCTTGTTCGGCCAACTGTCCGCTGAAACTGTCCGCTGAAGCCCCACACACGAGCGGACTGTCCGCCCAAACACTGTTCAGCGGACAAGGTTGGGCGAACAGTCCGCGCGTGTGTACGCGGCCTTACCGTCAGTGCATGTATCATATGCACATAAGTTCAGATTTGAATGGGCCAGGTCTCCACACTCCTCATTATCCCAACTTAATAGCTCCGTATGGAAAATATCATCAAAGAGCAAAAGTATCCTCAAAGCTCAATGGCCACATGTAAAGATGACAAAAAAATGCTCTCGTTGCGCAGATGTCATAATAAATGGTATATAAAAACAACATCCAACATACCCCTGATGATGCACTGTTGTGACGAAACGCTGGGTGGAAAAGGGACCTGTGACATGTGAAGGAGTGCGAGAGTGGTTTCCATCTTTCCTGTTGCATGTTGTTTTTATCTACATGCTGTATATACTTCACCAAAAATGTGAGTGTAATTTTATTGGAAGCTCTATATTAAAGAACGGTCCATTTATTATGACATCTGCGCAATGAGAGCATTTGTTTGTCATCTTTACATGTGGCCATTGAGCTTTGAGGATACTTTTGCTCTTTGGCCAAAAGTTGTGTATTGTATTTGTCCACTTGCCACGTCACCTGCCACAAGTTGTGTATTGTCCACTTGCCACATCACCTGCCACAAGTTGTGTATTGTCCAATTGCCATGACACCTGCCACGAGTGCCACATGACCTACCACGAGTGCCACGTGACCTGCCACAAGTGCCACGTGACCAGCCACGAGTGCCACGTGACCACGTTGTGGATTGTCCACTTGCCACGTCACCTGCCACAATTTGTGTATTGTCCACTTGCCACGACACCTGCCACGAGTGCCACGACACCTGCCACAAGTGCCATGACACCTGCCACGAGTGCCACGACACCTGCCACGAGTGCCACGTGACCGGCCACGAGTGTCACGTGACCAAGTTGTGGATTGTCCACTTGCCACGTCACCTGCCACCAAGTGACCCCAGATATGGGCAATATGCTTTTCTGCAGCAGAGAATGACATTTTGCGACCTGACTTTGGGGCCACATATCTCAGGGTCACTTATTCAAAAAAAGAGGGGGGGGGAAACAAGGGGGACATTGGGACTTTACATGAAGTATGTGGTAGCAAGAGAGTACAAGGTGAACTAATAGGAATTTTATTGATCGTTGCAATTAGATTTACAAGAAATAAATAAATACAATGATAAACGAAGTAATAAACAATGCATGATAATGGTAATAATGATAATAATAATACAGCATGATAATAACATAAATATTACAAAGTATCATAATAATAAAACTCCAAAGTTCACCGCAGCAAGATTGAATAAAAGCATATGTAAGATAATGTCTGCAGGACCAAGGTCTTTGTGCACCAATTAGGGTAATATCAAAATCTGAATGTATTCAAAAGAAGCACGGCATATGATAGCTCTACGCACGTTTCGTGGCCTTTATACCACTCATCAGGAGCAGAGCACGTGTTCAATCTATAATAAAGAGTAATATGATATTCAGAAGTAAGGTAAATAAAAAATAAAAATAGTAATGAAAACGCATGAAAAAAGGTTTGGGGTAAACGAGTCACCCACACCTAATACATGCTTACTCACTTAGGTAAGTGCACTGATAGTCTAGTAGGTGGGTGCCGCAAGCCGTCCAAAATAGACTAGACTACTACTACAAACTACTAGACTATCAGTGCACTTACCTAAGTGAGTAAGCATGTATTAGGTGTGGGTGACTCGTTTACCCCAAACCTTTTTTCATGCGTTTTCATTACTATTTTTATTTTTTATTTACCTTACTTCTGAATATCATATTACTCTTTATTATAGATTGAACACGTGCTCTGCTCCTGATGAGTGGTATAAAGGCCACGAAACGTGCGTAGAGCTATCATATGCCGTGCTTCTTTTGAATACATTCAGATTTTGATATTACCCTAATTGGTGCACAAAGACCTTGGTCCTGCAGACATTATCTTACATATGCTTTTATTCAATCTTGCTGCGGTGAACTTTGGAGTTTTATTATTATGATACTTTGTAATATTTATGTTATTATCATGCTGTATTATTATTATCATTATTACCATTATCATGCATTGTTTATTACTTCGTTTATCATTGTATTTATTTATTTCTTGTAAATCTAATTGCAACGATCAATAAAATTCCTATTAGTTCACCTTGTACTCTCTTGCTACCACATACTTCATGTAAAGTCCCAATGTCCCCCTTGTTTCCCCCCCCCTCTTTTTTTGAATACAATAGGGATGGAAACGCATGACCTTACCAGGCCATAGTTTCATTTAAAGTCCCGTGGGATGGAAGCACATGACCTTACCAGGCCATAGCTTCGTTAAAAGTCCCAATCAATGTCCATTATGCATCACATGAATTCAGGGATGGAAGTATGTGGTAATGCTCTATCAGCTTAAGTATCAGTACTTCTCTGCTACTATTGACCTTGGCCAGCCCCTTTCATCTATATGTAATTATCTTGTTTACCTTTTGTATCAATTTTCTTTTTGTTTACTACCTCATTTATAGTTTTAAATCATGTGCAATATATATTCCATTTTGGACCTGCCAGTCTTGTCTGCTGCCCTGCTGGTGCCTTGTGGGGATGTGCTGCTATGACGTCCGGCTTCCATCTCCATTTCCGGGAGCTGTGACGCACACTGCTAGTCTCCTCCCATCCTTTGCGTCATTGGACGCCTGATGGGTGGATGCGTCTCACTGTGCGTCGACGTCACGCAATTCACGCAGGATGTGCAGCGCTCTTTTATTGCTGCTACGTCCTTGCAGTTGAGTTTTACACACTGCTGGCACTATGGGGGCAGTTCGGAGCCGCCAGACTGGAGATATATACTATCCGGCTGGCGGAAGCCCTCTTCTCCCCCCATTTCGCCATGCGGCGTGACGGTGGTGGGATGACTTGTGGTGATACTCATGGGGGCGGCTCTTTAGAGGGTGTGGTCACTCAAGGCTTTTTATACACCAGATCACATGCAGTCTTTTAATTAAATCTTTCACTCCTTCACTGCATTCCTATGGCTAACAGCCCTATGTTTGGTCCCCTCACTTTTTTGCTCGGTGAGCCCTAACCTTTTTATATTCTCTCTTTCTTCTTAACATTCAGCTCCTCTTACTATCTTTCTTAATCCTTCACCATCTTCACACCTTGCATATCTCCTAATGGTTCTAATCTTTCACTCTCTATAGAAGTGCCTCGTGGTGATTCCATGCCTGCTTGTGCTGCGGCCTTGTGGCTATCTCCATTGAGTTACCCACCACGGCTCCCGGTTGGGGGTGTATTTTGGACGGCTTGCGGCACCCACCTACTAGACTATCAGTGCACTTACCTAAGTGAGTAAGCATGTATTAGGTGTGGGTGACTCGTTTACCCCAAACCTTTTTTCATGCGTTTTCATTACTATTTTTATTTTTTATTTACCTTACTTCTGAATATCATATTACTCTTTATTATAGATTGAACACGTGCTCTGCTCCTGATGAGTGGTATAAAGGCCACGAAACGTGCGTAGAGCTATCATATGCCGTGCTTCTTTTGAATACATTCAGATTTTGATATTACCCTAATTGGTGCACAAAGACCTTGGTCCTGCAGACATTATCTTACATATGCTTTTATTCAATCTTGCTGCGGTGAACTTTGGAGTTTTATTATTATGATACTTTGTAATATTTATGTTATTATCATGCTGTATTATTATTATCATTATTACCATTATCATGCATTGTTTATTACTTCGTTTATCATTGTATTTATTTATTTCTTGTAAATCTAATTGCAACGATCAATAAAATTCCTATTAGTTCACCTTGTACTCTCTTGCTACCACATACTTCATGTAAAGTCCCAATGTCCCCCTTGTTTCCCCCCCCCCTCTTTTTTTGAATACAATAGGGATGGAAACGCATGACCTTACCAGGCCATAGTTTCATTTAAAGTCCCGTGGGATGGAAGCACATGACCTTACCAGGCCATAGCTTCGTTAAAAGTCCCAATCAATGTCCATTATGCATCTCAGGGTCACTTATAGCTAGAAACACCAAATTTGGTATGCAAACACAATAGTACTAGCACTACAAAATCTCAAAATTTGGGGTTTCTAGCATCAAGTGACCCCAAGATACATGGCCCTAAATTCGGGTCGCAAAATATTTTCAAATCCGGTTGAAATAGTTTCGAATGCAGTTGAAATAATTTCGAATCATGTTGAAATCATTTCGAATCTGGTAGAAATATTTTCGAATTTGGTAGAAATATTTTCGAATGCGACAGATTTTTCGAATTCGGTAGAAAACGAAATGAAATCCGAAAACGAATTTAACGAATATAACGAAAATTAATTAATTAACGAATTAAAACGAAACGAAACTAAACAAATATTTTCCTTTTGCACATGTCTAGTCGTAATTGAGGTGTGGTACACTATATCTCATGAAGAAGCCTTTTATAGGTGAAACATGTAGCAACTTCAACATGTTTCATCTATAAAAGGCTTCTTCAGGAGATAAAGTGTACCACACCTAAATTAACATTAGAGAACAAGCAAATCAATATGTATGACAAATCAATTTATATATATACAGCTTTGCAAAAATGTGTAATACATCAGTATAGTAACAAATCATTATATACAGTAGTTAGATGGAGGGTATTTTACCAATAACAATAATCTGACTGGAACTAATTCAAAAAGAACATTCTGAGAAAACACCATCCATTTAAAACATAGTGATCAGATGCCCAAAAGAACAGGTGAGACAGGCATCTGATGGGCGAAGCAATTTACTATGCTATAAGGGCTCTCCTGCCTCCCTCCTTTTTTTCCAGTGGATACCCAAAGTCAGACCAGAGACCCCTGGCCAGTCTCTTGGGATTGAACCCTTCAGGCCAACAATTGACCACCACAACCTAGACTAGTGGTCTCCAAACTGCGGCCTTGGGGCTGGATGCGGCCCTTTGCTTTAACCCGGCCCTTGGGGCACTATTCCCCCCCACTGTCAGCAACAGTGGGGCATAGTTCCTGACACTGACAATAAGGCACTATTCCTCCCACTGACACCAACAATGGGGCACTATTCCTCCCACTGACACCAACAACGGGGCACTATTCCTCGGACAGACAACAAAGATTGGACACTGTTCCTCCATCTGACACCAATGATGGGACACTAATCCTCTCACTGACACCAACAATGGGGCACTATTCCTCCCACTGACACCAATGATGGAGCACTATTGATCTTTTATTGAAAAGAATCAAGCAACCATTTTTTTACCAAAACAAAAAACAAAACCTTAGTACAAAACTTTAACAGAAATCAAAGGAATAGACATCCATGTTCAGAATATATACAATATATACATAATCCACCAAAACATTTTTAAAAAACTATTTACATAAAGAAGCAGAGAGGGCCTAAGCAGCACAACCCATCACCTATGTACGTAGCCATTTATTAAAAATGTATCTAAAAAATAATAATCTCGGGTGATAAGAGACAGACAGCCACACCCAGGAAAGAGACTCCTGGCAGTCAGGGAGGCTTGAAACCCCTCCACGCCTTCAACCAAGCCCCCTGACTCCACTTTTCTCTCTCAAGCACGGGAATCTTCTCCACCTCATGCAAAATGTCATACACCACCACCTCAACAGGAAGGATTTTATGCCGAATGCTGACCTGACACCGTGCGTTCCAGGTGAAATAACGGACTACTAGGCTAACTAAAAAAAGTGTATCCAAACAAAAAACCCCACCAGTATTAAATGCTCCGTGCACCCTCTCAGGATAACCCAGCCTGGAGTGGAAAGGAACACCCCACCTGTTTGTACACCTCTTTTAAAAGGACAATGAAGCAGAAAATGGTCCATAGTCTCCTCCTCACCTGCACACTCCTCTCGAGGACAGCTACGATCCATCTCGCTGGAAGCACAACCAGGCCAGATCCATAAATTTAAGGGGGACTCTATCCAAATTAATCAGTCTTAACCCTGTCCTCAAAACTGGGCCTGGGCTTTCCCTTAAGGCCAGTGGGTCATGAAAGACTTCGCTTAAGACTCGACTCATAAGGACTTTCCTCTGAACCAATCTGAGATCTTCAGCTGACAATTGCCACTGCCGCAGTAACTTCAGGCACGGAGCAACATTGGCCGGTAGCTGAGCAGGATGACCCCTGAGATTTTTCACTTGGCCACCTTCTTCCCAAAGTCGTAGAAAAGGCCTAAACCAAGATATAAATATGCCTACCCATCCAGGAGGTTCCACTGCAAGCATATTACCAATGTTAAACTTGAGAAAAAGCAGCGAAAAGAAAAGAACTGGGTTGATCATACCTAAGACACCCTCCCTCCTGGATAGATAGGTGACATTCCTCTTGATGGTTTTCAGTCTGTTCCCCCACAGCATCTGGAAGAACACACTACTGACCCTAGCATAGAGAGACACTGGCAAGATGCAGACAACGATGATATACAAGAAGATCGGAATCAGATAAGTCTTAATCAGATCAACCCTTTCCCTCAGAGATAACTTCCATCACTTCCAGCTGACCACCCTAGTATTGGCAATTTCCAGTCTACCTTCCCAGTTTTTGAGGCCATAATCGGCAGGTCCAAATTCAATGCCTAGGATCTTATTTTTTTTCTGAGGCACTGGAGCCCGGGAGATCAAACCCCTCACCTTAGTTTCCCATCCAGAAATTTTCACTCTTTTCCTGATTGATCTTGGAGCCTGAGGCTTCAGAGTAACGTGATGCCAGAGATACCACCTCCTCTGCTTCATTGGTCCCAGTGACAATCACTGACACATCGTCCGCATAGGCAACAACCCTCAAAGGTGGCTCACCCAGGAGCCCCACTGGTACCCCACACAACATGCCGCTCTCTAGCCTCCTGATGAAGGGGTCAATTGCAAACATATAGAGTAGGGGACTCAGGGGACAACCCTGATGCACTCCAGAGCCAACCAAGCACTGCCCAACCCAACCATTAACAAGACGAAAGCTTTCTGCCCCCTTATACAAGACTTTCAACCAATCGACAAAACCACCCAGCAGACCGTACTTACTAAGGAGCAACCACAGGTACTCATGGTTAACACGATCAAAAGCCTTTGCCTGATCCAGTGTCAGCAAATACTTTCCCCAGCCTGCAGCACCTGCAGGCCTCTCGGACAGCTAAAACCGCTGTGAAGGTGCTCCTACCCTGGACCGAACATTGCTGATGGCGAGAAAGCAAAGACTCTGCTACTGAAGATAGGCGCCAGAAAAATTTCTTTGGCAGCACCTTTTTATCAACATTGAGAAGGCTGATGGGGTGCCAATTCTCAAATATCGAAGGATCTTTACCTTTTGAAAGAAGAATCACAGCTGAGTGCCTCATGGAAGGAGAAAGCACCCCCTCAGCAAGGCAACTGTTAAAAACCTCTACCAAATGTGGGGCCAGAATAGATTTAAAGGCTTTGTAAAACTCAGCCGTCAAGCCATCCAGTCCAGGTGACTTTTTGATGGCAAGCTGTTCAATTGCCCTCATCACCTATTCAACTGCAACCTCCAGGATTCCTGACCTGGACTTTGTCAAGGAACCTTTACCACCCTTAAGGCCAATGACCGTTTTAACAGCTACACCTTGTTTGCAGTTCTGGTAAGGGTCAGGTGAGTGGTACTTCCCATAGTCCCTCTCCAGAACCAAAGAGGCATGCTGGTCATATTGACACTTCCTGAGGAGGAGTTTCACTTCGGAAATTGCCCCAGGATCTCCAACTCTTGAGACAAGAATATCCAGCTTCCTCCGTAAACGTTGGTAGGTCATGTATTTATTAAACTGCTTTCTTTAGGCTAGGCCCCTGAAGAATCCAGTGATCCTCTTTTTGGTCAGCTCCCACCACTCAGCCTTGCTGCTACAAAAGTCCAGAATGGTCACCTGTGCCTGAAAGAATTCATCAAAGGATTGTCTAACATGTTCTTCCTTGAGAAGAGTCAAATTCAATCTCCAGATGCCCTTGCCCCTCTGACGGGCATCTGAAGCATTCAGGACCACAGATAGCATACAGTGATCACAGAACTCTACTGCCTGCACCACTGGGGGCGAGAAAGTAGAGGTCTCCTTAAAAAAAAAACTATCTATCCTACTCTGACTACTACCTCGATGAAAGGTGAACCCGATGTCATCCGGGAGGTGCTTAATGTGCACATCCACAAGACCAGCATCCCTAACCATACTATTTTAAAAAAACGCTATTATATCCCAGGCTGTCCTGGAAGTCCTTCCTGTCCTTGGGCCTAGTTACTGTATTAATGTCACCTCCAAAGACCACTTGCCGGGATGTAAAAAGAAATGGCTTGATCCTTGTAAAAAGGCATTTCCTGTCCCACTTTGTGTGCGGCCCATAAACATTAATTAGGCGCAAGTGCTGCCCTCCCACAAGGGTGTCTAAGACCATACATCTCCCAAACTCCACCTCAATAATCCGTCGGACAGTTACCATGCAGGTTTTAAACAACACCGTCACACCGCCATAAGAGACCAGTAAGATGGACCATACCTCCACTCTCTCTTAGCCATATGAATATCTGCCAAGGAGGTGAGCCTAGTCTCTTGCAAAAATAAGATTTCAGCATCTAATTGGTTGAACAAAAAGAAGGCCATAGAACAAGCTCTTACAGACTTAATTCTGGCAACATTTATTGTCACCACTTTTAAGGGAGGGGGAACCGCCATTTGGGTTATTGGGTGGATTGCTTCTTAGCTCCCCTCTGCTGCTCATCACCAGAAGCCTCTCTCTTTCTTGAGGCCGCCTCAAACTCCATTTCAGAAGAGGAACTTTGCTCTGAAGAAGCCCCAGATGAGTAAATATCCCACTTAGAGGACCTATGACGGTTGGAGACAGGCACTGGAGCTTCCTGTCCGTCCTCACCGCCTGCTTCTTCTGCTTCCCAACCTTCCTTCTCTCCTCCAGGTACTGTAGGTCAGCTTCAGAGATGCCCTCATCCCTTACTTTTTTCTTTGAAGTATTCAGAGAACACTTCTTTACAGACGAAGCAACAGAACCCCTTTTGATACTCTCTACCACTCCTGGTGGGAGGGGGGCTTTCTTTAAGTCAGACATAGGAGGGGTAGACTCCTGTGGGGTAACTGACTCAGGGGGCACATACATGGAAGGTTCTGACACAAGAGGAGAAGGTACAGTAGGTTGGGGGGACACAGAGACAGATACAGAAGGAATACCTACAGACACAGTAGGGTTGGCTACAGGAACTGGAGAGGAATCCTGGACAGGACAAGGGGAGTCGGTCATCATCTGGGTTCAGTCCTTGGCCATATGACCCTGACTTTGACACACTGAACATATCAAGGCTGAACAGGAAGATCTCAAATGCCCCTTTTCTCCACAGCGGTGACACAGCTTCGGCTGACTAGGGTATAAAATAGTCATCCAATCCCTCCCCAGCTGAGGAGGGCAGGTGACGGACAACATTCCCATCCCTGGCCAACCTAACCGTCACCGACCAACCCCCAGTCCAGATGTTACGCTCATCAAGGATTTTATTATGCTTAATCAAAACCTCACCATAATTTTTTAACCAGACCTTTAGATCCCTAGCAGGAACGCTCTCATTAGTGAGATTAATTGTGATCTTTTTCACTGTTGACCTCTGTGAAACTGCAACTGGGGCCAAACCTTCCCATTCGGGTCTTGACCTGTACCGAGCCTCATATCGCTCCTAGAACAGGTCAAGACCCTCTGGCCTGGTAAAGCTAATGATATATTCCCATGTCCCAGCTAGATGTATTAGGGCATAGAGTTCTTTCGCCCCTAAACCCCATCTCCAAAATTATATCCACCACCACACCTTGTGCTGGAGGGATGGCACCACCTTCCCATTTAAGAATTACCACCTTTCTTCTCGGACCTCCAGAAGCCAGAGAGTCAAGACCAGATCTTGGGGTGCTCAAAGTGGTAGCTTGTAGAGGGGAAAACTTGCTTGGAAGTGGAGTTACCAGGAGCACAGTGTACCACCTTAGGCAAATGTAGGCTTATCAGGGCCAAGGCCCCACATTAATGTCACAGTAGTCTGTACATTATTATTTACTTGGACTGAGCTGGGACAATTGTCCATCACACTTGCACAATTGCTATCAGTCACACACACATTCAATTTCCCGTCAGGAATAGTCACAGTTTCTGCTGCAGTACCAGCTGTCTCTTGAAGCTGCACTGTAGAGTCTTCAGCAGCTGTGGGGCAAACAGCTTTAGACTCAGCCAAAGGAGGGTTAACAGGCTGAGCTGAGACTTGTAGTTCCTCTACAGAAATGTCATTTTTTAAATGCAACTCTTGCTGCACTGCAGCATCAGCATTTCTACACATAGCATTAGCAAATTGACTGTCACTGGGCACACTTTCAACATTGATCATGCTGTTAGATGGCACAAAAAAAAGTTTTATCCCCTGCTTGGGGCTTGACATTATCAGGCACGTCATCAGTTACATTTTCACCACCAAACGCCGACTGATCCCCCTCATAGGAGACTCCTTTGCCTGGATGGCCCTCAGCATGCCTCCTGAGTCCTGGGAGGGCATCGGGCTGCTTACCTATGCCTTAGGGGGCAGGGGGTTAGAACTGGGGGTCTCCTCCTGCACCTACACTTTTGCCATCCTTCCAAATCTTTCATCATTGTCAAACTTTTCCTTGAAGGGCCCATCTCTTCCTTCCATCATGGCCATAATGGTCTCCTGGTTTTCCACCCGGACTTAGGCCAGTTTGATCTCTTAATCCATTGTTCCATGGTTCCTGCTGTACAAGCCCTCATGCTGCCTTCACAAGTGCTTCAGCTCCCCTCTGAGATCGTAGAACTTGTCTCTTTCCCTATTCAGGACCTTAATCTCGGCCACCACTCGCTCCCGAATGGCCTCCGAGCCTTCATCCTCACCATGGGCAGAGAGATCACCAGCCATGGCTTGTATAGGGGCAGGCATGTCACCCGATGGCCCAGGAGATGGCTGTGAGCTTCCAGCAGGAGAGGCCCCGCTGGTCTCAATGGCTTCCCCAGAAAGGGGCCAGGAGAGCTGAGAGAGATTTCCCCACCACTCCCCTCTCACGCAGATCACCTGCAGCAGCTTCAGAGACACCTTCCTCCTGACACACCTGTGCTCCAATGACGGGTGGGGTACTATTTCTCCCACTAACACCAACAATGGGGCACTATATCTCCCATTGATACCAATAATGGGGCACTATTTCTCCCACTGATACCAATGATGGGGCATTATTCCTCCCACTGACACCAACAATGGGGCACTAGTCCTCCCACAGACACCAACAATGGGGCACTATTCCTCCCACTGATACCAATTATGGAGCATTATACCTCCCACTGACACCAACAATAGGGCACTATTCCTCCCACAGATACCAATGATGGGGCATTATTCCTCCCACTGACACCAACAATGGAGCACTATTCCTCCCACCGATACCAATGATGGGGCACTATTCCTCCCACTGATACCAACAATGGGGCACTATTCCTCCCACTTACACCAACAATGGGGCACTATTCCTCCCACTGATACCAATGATTGTATACTAATCCTCCCACTAATACCAATGATTGGACACTATTCCTTCATCTCCAAACTTTGAACCTGCCCTATACCTTATAAATCCTGCAAGTTGCTCTTTTTTCACATCATTTAGATTTGCTACACAACAAAAAAAGTTTCTGGTTGGTCGAGCAGAAAAGTTCCTATTGTTCAGAACTCTCCTTTCCATCTATCATCTGCCTACGAGGCAGCTCTTGAGTTTTTCGGTCTTTTGCGGACGACCGTCCGAAGGCGCATTCAGATTGCCACTTGAGAGATGGAGTGAGGGGGTGGGGGTGGGAAGTGGCTTCCATTAACACCGCTTATCATGTTCCTCTAATGAGTTCCCCGTCTCGGGAAAGATTACTACCTCCTCTAATCCGCAATCCAAGTCTTGACGTCCAAATTACGAGCGAGAAGACAAACTACTTCAATTCCTCTCGTGATTAATGCGAGAGAGAAGGATGGAGGGATGAAGAGAGAGTGGGCGGACCGCCCTGTCATCGCACTCCGGTTTGGGAAGTCAGGCGCGGCGGGGGATGGGTGGGGGAGAGAGAGAGAGAGACGAACCTGCAGAATATTTGGGGCCATTATCTGCGTAGGGCTTGTTAGAGTTGAAAGCCCGGCTGTGACATGTTCTCGAATTATTTTAGGCAGAGCCCTGTTAGTGCGAAGACCTGCGAGAGTGTGAATCCTTAATTTCCTTGCAGAACCGCCATAAAGGCTGATTAGCGCGCCCGAGGATGCTGTAATTAATGATTAAGGTACTTGCGACTCGCACTTGTAGATTTCAGTATCAGAACACGGAGGTAATCAGATCTTTCTGTTCCATTTTTTTCCTCCAACGATCTTTGTGAATTTTTTTATTTCTGTAGTTTAGAATTTGCGTAGCAGAATCTTTTTTTTTTTTTGATGTATTAAACCCTTTTCGCCTTCATGGTGGGGGAAGATAGGCTGATCATGTGACCGCTGTGATTGGCTGTCACAGTGGTCACATCATGTTTCGGGAGAGGGACCTGCTGGCTACTGGTTGGTCACTGTGCCGGGACCGTGCAAAGCTCATGGACGCATATGTGCGACGTGTCAAGGCCCGCCTATGCATTACACGGGCAGCAAGAAGTTAAGGTATTGAACTGTAACATTCTGTACTCTTGGAAATAGGGCAGACTCCTCATGGGCGGGCCTTCGGGGTGAAGTTCCAGCACTTGAAGACTCAGGCCTTACCATCAATCCTGCCAGCAGTGGCTACTGGTTGGTCGCTGTGCCAGGAGCGCGCAAAGCTCATGGACGCATATGTGCGACGTGTCAAGACCCGTCTATGCATTACACAGGCAGCAAGAAGTTAAAGTATAGAACCGTAACATTCTGTACTCTTGGAAATAGGGCAGACTCCTCAAGGGCGGGCCTTTGGGGTCAAGTTCCAGCACTTGAAGACTCAGGTCTTACCATCAATCCTGCCAGCAGTGGCTACTGGTTGGTCGCTGTGCCGGGAGCGCGCAAAGCTCATGGACGCATATGTGCGACGTGTCAAGGCCCGCCTATGCATTACACGGGCAGCAAGAAGTTAAAATATAGAACTGGAGCATTCTGTACTCTTGGAAATAGGGCAGACTCCTCATGGGTGGGCCTTTGGGGTCAAGTTCCAGCACTTGAAGACTCAGGACTTACCATCAATCCTGCCAGCAGTGGCTACTGGTTGGTTCGCTGTGCCGAGAGCGCGCAAAGCTCATGGACGCATATGTGCGACGTGTCAAGGCCCGCCTATGCATTACACCGGCAGCAAGAACTTAAAGTATTGAACTGTAACATTCTGTACTCTTGGAAATAGGGCAGACTCCTCATGGGCGGGCCTTCGGGGTGAAGTTCCAGCACTTGAAGACTCAGGCCTTACCATCAATCCTGCCAGCAGTGGCTACTGGTTGGTCGCTGTGCCGGGAGCGCGCAAAGCTCATGGACGCATACGTGCGACGTGTCAAGGCCCGCCTATGCATTACACGGGCAGCAAGAAGTTAAAATATAGAACTGGAGCATTCTGTACTCTTGGAAATAGGGCAGACTCCTCATGGGTGGGCCTTCGGGGTCAAGTTCCAGCACTTGAAGACTCAGGACTTACCATCAACCCTGCCAGCAGTGGCTACTGGTTGGTTCGCTGTGCCGAGAGCGCGCAAAGCTCATGGACGCATATGTGCGACGTGTCAAGGCCCGCCTATGCATTACACGGGCAGCAAGAAGTAAAAATATAGAACTGGAGCATTCTGTACTCTTGGAAATAGGGCAGACTCCTCATGGGCGGGCCTTCGGGGTCAAGTTCCAGCACTTGAAGACTCAGGACTTACCATCAATCCTGCCAGCAGTGGCGGCCGCTCATGCAGGGTGCACAGGCACCGCCCCCCTTAATACATGCGCCCGGCCCCTAATCTACATTAAGGGTGCCCCGGACACATGGATTTCAACTTTTTTTTTTCTTGGAGCACATGATTAGAGCCTGAGGCTTTAATTGGCTTCCAAAAATAGATCGGGCCACAGAGCACCGCGCCCTGAGCCCACCTAGTTGTGTGACATCAGCGAATTAATATTCGCTACTGTCTTCATGTTTTTCCCCCTGGAAGCGGGGTGCTGAGACCCGACTGACTGGGAGTCCTAAGACCCCAGTGGCAGGATTCCAGGACTCCTGATTGGCCGGGAGGAGACGGCCGGGACTCGGGGAGAGAAATGCAGGGATAAAGGAAAGTGCGGGGCTGGCGGGCGACGGGTGAACGAGCGAAGCAGCGATCAACGGGGCTGGATAGTGGCAATCGATCGAGCAATGGAGTGGGTGGTAGGGAAGTTTTGTGGTGGTCGGATGGATGGCTGGCAGGCTGGGTGGGGGCCGCAGGCCGCCCCTCCCCTAAAAAAATGACAGCACTAGCCGCTGCTGCTTGCCAATTGTGCAGTGCTGCACTGAGATTGTCGGTTCTGATTTCACTGCACACTGTGAGCTTCTCACAAGTCAGGGTCATTTCCTGGATGTAGGACATCCAGCATCATCTAGCCCATGGGTGCTCAACTTGTGGCCCTCCAACTGTTGCAGAAGTACAAGTCCCATGAGGCAGTGCAAGGCTGACAAGTGCACGCATGACTCCCAATGGCAGAGGCATGATGGGACTTGTAGTTTTGCAACAGCTGGAGAGCCACAGGTTGAGCACCCCATGGTTAGTCCTTTCCTGGGCTAACCATGGGTGTCTCTGGCACACCCCTGTTCATTGGATTTCACTTATTTCAATAATATAGGCTCAGCATCATTAGGGGGCGCAACCTAGGGTGGTCTAATAGAGTTATGAAAGGAAAACATTTAAAAAATCTATAAATGTCATCATCATGTTGGTAAGGGGGGGCGGTAGGCAAGCCAGGGAAGGCAAATATAAGCAGATTAAACTTTAGCTTTAAAGTGCATGTGAAGCCAAAAGAGAGATTTCGACTTTTTTATTTCCTGTACTGTGACAAGGATTTCAAGCATTTCCATTTCCGTGCTGTTGCTGGAAAGTTCTTTGATATACAATGATCCCCTCTGGCCGCTACATAGTTCCCAAATGGAATGACATGCGTTTCATAGTATTAAAGAGACTTTCAGTGAGAAGTTACGAGGGATTATACATGTGGCTTGCCCTCTACATGTTTCGAGGCTATAGCGGCTTCCTCAGGAGGAAAGAGCATTAACTTCTAGAAGGGAGCGGAACACAATTCATACAATCATAAGCCTATAAGGGCCTACCAAAGTCTAGAAAAAAGGCTACTCTCAAAAGTGTGTGTGTTGTTTTGTCATTCCATTTGGAAGCTATGTAGTGGCCGGAGGGGAGCATTGTACTGTATATCGATTTCTATTTTATCTTTAATTTGTATGTTTCTTATTATCTTTTAGGGCAGAAATCTCCTAACTTTATAAACAAAGGGCCAGTTTACTGTCCTTCAAACTTTAGGGCGGGAGGGGGCAGACTGTAGTCACTGGGAGTAGAAAATGTCCTGGGGGACATTGGATTGGAGTGATGTCAGTGGGAGGAATAGTGCCCCTCATTGGTGTCATTGGGAGGAATAGTGCCCCTTCATTGGTGCCATTGTGAGGAATAGTGCCCCCTCATTGGAGTAATTGGGAGGAATAGTGCCCCATCATTGGTGTCATTGGGAGGAATAGTGCCCCATCATTGGTGTCATTGGGAGGAATAGTGCCCCATCATTGGTGTCATTGGGAGTAATAGTGCTCCATCATTGGTGTCATTGAGAGGAATAGTGCCCCATAGTTGGTGTCATTGGGGGAATAGTGTTCTATCATTGGTATCAATGGGAGGAATAGTGCTCCATCATTGGTGTCATTGAGAGGAATAGTGCCCCATCATTGGTGTCATTGGGAGGAATAGTGCCCCATCATTGGTGTCATTGGGAGGAATAGTGCCCCATCATTGGTGTCATTGGGAGTAATAGTGCTCCATCATTGGTGTCATTGAGAGTAATAGTGCCCCATAGTTGGTGTCATTGGGGGAATAGTGTTCTATCATTGGTATCAATGGGAGGAATAGTGCCCCATCATTGGTGTCATTGAGAGGAATAGTACCCTATCATTGGTGTCAGTGAAAGAAATTGTGTCCTATTGTTGTTGTCATTGGGAGAAAGAGTGCCCCATCATTGGGGTCAGTGGATGTAATAGAGCTCCAAGGGTGGGATAAATGAAAGCAAAGGGCCACATCTGGCCCCATTCCCTCATTTTGGAGACCACTGATTTAAGGTATTGATGTAATAAATTTTCATAATTTGTAAGAAAATTTTCTCTTGTCCTTTCGGGTACTGCGAAAATGCCCGACCTTTGCTGTTCTTACGATATTTAGAATTTACGTATTTAATCGATATACCTGTAGCCTCTGACCATTACTTGTAACATACCTGTAGTGTCTGACCATCTCTTGTAACATTAACCATAGCCTCTGAAGGTCACTTATAAAATACGCATAGTCTCTGGCCATCTCTTGTCACATAGCCAGTCTCTGACCATCTCTTGTAACATAATTGTAGTCTCTGACCATCTCTTGTAACATACCTGTAGTCTCTGACCATCTCTTGTAACATACCTGTAGTCTCTGACCATCTCTTGTAACATACCGGTAGTCTCTGACCATCTCCTGTAACATACCTGTAGTCTCTGACCATCTTCTGTAACATACCTGTAGTCTCTGACCATCTCCTGTAACATACTTGTAGTCTCTGACCATCTCCTGTAACATACTTGTAGTCTCTGACCATCTCTTGTAACATACCTGTTTTCCGTGACCATCTTCTGTAACATACCTGTAGTCTCTGACCATCTTCTGTAACATACCTGTAGTCTCTGACCATCTTCTGTAACATACCTGTAGTGTCTGACCATCTCTTGTAACATACCTGTAGTCCGTGACCATCTTCTGTAACATACCTGTAGTCTCTGACCATCTCTTGTAACATACCTGTAGTCCGTGACCATCTTCTGTAACATACCTGTAGTCTCTGACCATCTCCTGTAACATACTTGTAGTCTCTGACAATCTCTTGTAACATACCGGTAGTCTCTGACCATCTCTTGTAACATACCGGTAGTCTCTGACCATCTCCTGTAACAAATCTGTAGTCTCTGACCATCTTCTGTAACATACCTGTAGTCTCTGACCATCTCTTGTAACATGCCTGTAGTCCGTGACCATCTTCTGTAACATACCTGTAGTCTCTGACCATCTCCTGTAACATACTTGTAGTCTCTGACAATCTCTTGTAACATACAGGTAGTCTCTGACCATCTCTTGTAACATGCCTGTAGTCCGTGACCATCTTCTGTAACATACCTGTAGTCTCTGACAATCTCTTGTAACATACCTGTAGTCTCTGACCATCTCTTGTAACATACCTGTAGTCTCTGACCATCTCTTGTAACATACCTGTAGTCCGTGACCATCTTCTGTAACATACCTGTAGTCTCTGACAATCTCTTGTAACATACCTGTATTCTCTGACCATCTCTTGTAACATACCGGTAGTCTCTGACCATCTCCTGTAACATACCTGTAGTCTCTGACCATCTTCTGTAACATACCTGTAGTCTCTGACCATCTCCTGTAACATACTTGTAGTCTCTGACCATCTCTTGTAACATACCTGTTTTCCGTGACCATCTTCTGTAACATACCTGTAGTCTCTGACAATCTCTTGTAACATACCTGTAGTCTCTGACCATCTCCTGTAACATACCTGTAGTCTCTGACCATCTCTTGTAACATACCTGTTTTCCGTGACCATCTTCTGTAACATACCTGTAGTCTCTGACAATCTCTTGTAACATACCTGTAGTCTCTGACCATCTCCTGTAACATACCTGTAGTCTCTGACCATCTCTTGTAACATACCTGTTTTCCGTGACCATCTTCTGTAACATACCTGTAGTCTCTGACAATCTCTTGTAACATACCTGTAGTCTCTGAAAATCTCTTGTAACATACCTGTAGTCTCTGACCATCTCTTGTAACATACCTGTAGTCTCTGAAAATCTCTTGTAACATACCCATGTTTTTTGACCCTCTCCTGTAGTATATCTGCATTTGAGCCCCCCCCCCCATATCAAGTATATACACGCACACTCCTCTGTGAGCTCCTTTTCCATCACAAAGATAAAAGTGTTATCAGTTCACATCTAGTGCTCTCAACTGCACATCCATCTAATAATAGTCTCTCTAGTACTTGGAGCGGAGTTCTCCTTTAATGATCACTTACAGGAACAGGCAGGCGCTCTCTCTTTTTTTCTTCGCGGACACGTAAGAACCTGCGCTAATATTTCATCAAAAAAAAAAAAATCCCCTTTTTAGTTGCCGTGCCGCAAAGGTTCCCGCGGGTCGGTGTAAATCAATGAGATTAAAAGATTGCCCTCATTTTATCTTCCAAATCTTTATCACGCAGCCGCTCTCACGCCGGTTAATAAAACAACGCGGAATTTACGGGTCTCTCCGGCTGCCGCCTTGTTTATGGCTCTTTGTTTCGGCAGCGTTCTATTAAGTGGTGCTGTGCTCGGCGAGGGGAATTAGTTTGGAGGAGCCGTACATAACGCTACGCACATCTAAGAGATAGCGGGGGCTCCTCTGCTGCGTGCCACTCCGCCGGCGCCTGATTTGCAGCGATACGAAATAATCAATGTTTATTTTTAAAGGAAAAACCCCCGGGCGCATGTTCAAGGAAGAAACAGATGAGCAAGGAATTTAAAGTTCAATTTGGGGCACAAAAACTTTCATTTAAACATTTTCCTTAATAGCCGCAAAGGATAAAAACCCACTTTTGATACATCAAATGCCTTTGCAAAGTGCATTTATCACCTTGTGAACATAGCAGTGACATCATCACTGGGCTGTACATAGCCTGGGCAGAGAGCAGAGCTGTGGGAGGGGCCCAGCAGGCTCCACCCACTACAGGCTGCCTGTAGAAAACGACAGGAGGGGGGCGGAGACAAGACCAGTCTCCTGCACAAGGAAAGCAGAAAGCAGAGCTGTGGGAGGGGCCCAGCAGGCTCCACCCCTACAGGCTGCCGGTTGACAAGGACAGGAGGGGGCGGAGACAAGACCAGTCACCCTGCATAAGGTGAGCAGAAATCAGAATTGTGGGAGGGGCCCAGCAGGCTCCACCCACTACAGACTGCCGGTTGAAAACTACAGGAGGGGCGGAGACAAGACCAGTCCCCCTGCACTAGGAGAGCAGAAAGCAGAATTGTGGGAGGGGCCAGCAGGCTCCACCCCTTACAGGCTGCCGGTTAACAAGGACAGGAGGGGGCGGAGACAAGACCAGTCACCCTGCACAAGGTGAGCAGAAAGCAGAATTGTGGGAGGGGCCCAGCAGGCTCCACCCACTACAGGCTGCTGGTTGAAAACTACAGGAGGGGCGGAGACAAGGCCAGTCCCCCTGCAAAAGGAGAGCAAAAAGCAGAATTGTGGGAGGGGCCCAGCAGGCTCCACCCACTACAGGCTGCCAGTTTAAAACTACAGGAGGGGGTGGAGACAAGACCAGTCCCCCTGCACAAGGAGAGTGGGAAGCAGGGTTGTGGGAGGGTCCCAGCATGCTCCACCCACTACAGGCTACCCATTGAAAACTACAGGAGGGGGCGGAGACAAGACCAGTCCCCCTGCATAAGGAGAGCAGGAAGCAGAATTGTGGGAGGAGCCCAGCAGTCTCCACCCACTACAGGCTGCCTGTAGAAAACAGGAGGGGGCGGAGACAAGATCAGTCCCCCTACACAAGGAGAGCAGGAAGCAGAATTGTGGGAGGGGCCCAGCAGGCTCCACCCACTACAGGCTGCCTGTAGAAAACTACAGGAGGGAACAGAGACAAGACCAGTCCCCCTGCACAAGGAGAGCGGAAAGCAGAATTGTGGGAGGGGCCCATCAGGCTCCACCCACCACAGGCTGCCTGTAGAAAACTACAGGAGGGGGCGGAGACAAGACCAGTCACCCTACTTCAACTCATAATCCTTCATGCTTCTTGCAACCAAGTATCTCTTACTGAGTACAGCACTGATGGCACCTGACTCCTGCATATCAACCACAACCGGGTGGTACAGCATCTGATCAAACCAATCTCAGTTTGCTCAGATGCTTTGGAGGCTAGAGGAGAGGTTTGGGGGTCTAAAAAAATTGCTTTTTTTTAGGAGCCCTATTTGGTTTGGTGCCATCTCAGCAGGGGGAATCTGTGCTGCACGGTGTGATTAGGGTGTGCCCAGGCACATCCAGGACACCCCCTGTGCACGCCTATGATGCTAGCACATTATGCTATTATCCTGCAGGGGACCATTTTGTTTGAATTTTTTTTATATCCGGTTTACAACCACTTTACTAGAGAAACTTTAGATCAGGCAGTTAACAATAACTTTTCAGAAGAAAGGCAACATACAGCAATAGTCCTATCAAGCAGCTTCCCGCATAAGGTACTTCAGTGCCCATAGAGAGAGTCCATGATTGGCAAATAATCCACCAGAGGTAGCAGAGACCATATAGTCCATATTTTGCAAAGATCCCTAAAAGTAGTTAAGAGTCCTGAGGTTCCCAGTCGCTCAGGGAACCCCAACTAACACCCCCCCCCCCCCCCGACCATGGCTTGTCTCCACTGACTGGTTTGACCTTGGCAACTTCCTGACCATGGCTTGTCTATGCTAACTCCCTGTTTGACCTTGGCTAGTTCCTGATCACGGCTTGTCTATGCTAACTCCTTGTTTGACCATGGCTAGTTCCTTACCACGGCTTATCTATGCTAACTCCCTGTTTGACCGTGGCTAGTTCCTGACCATGGCTTGTCTATGCTAACTCCCTGTTTGACCTTGGCTAGTTCCTGGCCATGGCTTGTCTATGCTAACTCCCTGTTTGACCTTGGCTAGTTCCTGATCACGGCTTGTCTATGCTAACTCCTTGTTTGACCATGGCTAGTTCCTTACCACGGCTTATCTATGCTAACTCCCTGTTTGACCGTGGCTAGTTCCTGACCATGGCTTGTCTATGCTAACTCCCTGTTTGACCGTGGCTAGTTCCTGGCCATGGCTTGTCTATGCTTACTCCCTGTTTGACCTTGGCTAGTTCCTGACCACGGCTTGTCTATGCTAACTCTGTGTTTGACCTTGGCTAGTTCCTAACCACTGCTTGTCTATGCTAACTCCCTGTTTGACCTTGGCTAGTTCCTGGCCATGGCTTGTCTATGCTAACTCCGTGTTTGACCTTGGCTAGTTCCTGACCACGGCTTGTCTATGCTAACTCCCTGTTTGACCTTGGCTAGTTCCTGACCACTGCTTGTCTCTGCTGACTCCCGGTTTGTCCTCAGATAGCTTGTCTCTGCTGACTCCCGGTTTGTTCTTAGCTAGTTTTCTTGAAAGAAAAGCTGATAAAGGCATTGTCACAAAGAGTATTGTGATCTCGAGAGGATATAAATACCTGGAAGCGTTGCATTGCTTACATGCACCTAACTTGAGAGGATTTATATATATTGTGATATTCATGGGGGGGGGGGGGGTTCACACATGTGCAGTGGTTACTGATGAGTTCCGTGCAGCCAGGAATCCTGTTTTAGGGCTAATTGGCCTGCTTTTGCTTGAAAAGAATGCCCTCACAGGGGTTTCCACCACCACTTCAGAACACAAAAGAAAAATGTCCTTAACAGTGGCAGACTGTCCATTAGGGGCACATGGGCGCCATCACCCCTATCCATGCGTCCGGCCCACTGATCTACATACAGTGCCCTGGATGCATGGATTCAAGTGTGGGGGTGGGGTGTTTTATTGAAGCACGTGATTAGTGCCAGAGGGTCTAATAGGCTTCAAAAAAGGGTAGGCTCAGGGTGCAGAGCATTGCGCCCTGAGCCCACCCAGTTGTGTTACAATAGAGAATCAATATTACAATATATGAATGAATGGAGAAAAAAAAAGGGACGCTACTGGTCCTTAAAGTGGTTGTAAGCCCTTACAACCAACTTTGACCTACAGGTAAGCCTAGATTAAGGCTTACCTGTAGGTCCAAGAAATATCTCCTAAACCTACACGGTTTAGGAGATATTTGCCGAAAGACAGGCACCTCTGTCTACGGCGCATGCGTCATAGACAGCGGCGCGCAGGCGCACTGAGCGCACCGCGGTCAACGGCGATATGCCGCGAGTGGCGGCTCCCGTGCGCATGCGTGGGAGTGACGTCATCGCAGCTTCACCGAATGACAGCGGCGGAGCAGCGAGACCCACCGAGAAGATGGATGCTCCAGACTACAGGGGGCAGCGGTGACTTTGCTGGCTCCTGTGTGAGGTAAGTGACACATAATGGACTACTATGTGATGCATAGTAGTCCATTATGCTTTGCCTTTGCAGGGAATCAAAGAGGAAGTAAACCCATCAGAGTTTACTTCCTCTTTAAGCCTCCTGGCTTTCTTTCAGCAGTGCCACTGCTCAGACCTCAAGCTTAGACCTTTGGCCATTCCCTTAGAACACCACACAGAACCGTGTTCTCGCAGCTCCCTGCTGCACTGTCCCATGCCCTGGCCTGCGCAGGGGACCTCCTGCCTCACAGATGGAGCCCTGAACTGCAGACAGCCCCTTGATTATAATGGCTATGCGTACCTGCAAACACAGCCTGTTGGACTCCGGTAAGACTTGGACCCAGAGTTAGGCCGCGTACACACGCGCGGACTGTTCGCCCAACTTTGTCCGTCCAACAGTTTCGGCAAACAGTCCGCTCAAACTTAGCATGGACGGACATGGCCACACACGACGGACGAACAGTTTGCTGAAACCGTGCGCGATGACGTGAACGGCACGTACGACGGGACGAAAAATACGACGTCCTATACACTGCATTATAGCTTTCGGCATGAAAATCCTTTCTGAGCATGCGCGCAACTTTGTTTGACGAACAAGCCTACACACGGGCGGACTGTTCGCTCAAACAAGGTTTCAGCGGACAGTTTTTCGGAAATTCCGAAAAACCTTGTCCGTCCAACTGTCCGCTGAAACTGTCCGCTGAAAGCCCACACACGAGCGGACTGTCCGTCCAAACACTGTTCAGCGGACAAAGTTGGGCGAACAGTCCGCCCGTGTGTACGCGGCCTTAGAGTATTTGTCCCTCTCAAGACTCTTTCAGGGCTCTGAACTCCAGAACCAGGAGTTACAAAACCTGGAAAAAAACTGAAAAGATTGTTTTTTCCACTTAAAGGGGTTGTAAACCCTCATGTTTTTTCACCTTAATGCGTCCTATGCATTAAGGTGAAAAAACACCTGGCAGCGAGCACCCCCCCCCCCAGCCCCCCCGTTTTACTTACCTGAGCCCTGGAACTTGACCCGGCAGGGACGCGCTGTCTCTCTGCCCAGGGTTCTTGGCTCTTAATTGTATAGATTGATAGCAGTGCAGCCATTTGCTCCCGCTGCTGTCAATCATGTAATGATGCAGGGGTGCAGGCCGGGTCCGGCATTCGTGTCTATGGATGCCGAATGCTGGACTCAGGAGCGCGCCCGCAAGGTAACCCCCTCGGGAGAGCGCTTCTCCTAGGGGGTTATCTGATGTGGGGAGGAGCCGCGAGAGCCGCCGAGGGACCCCAGAAGCGGAGGTTCGGTGCCACTCGAACCCCTACAATCACTTTAATATCGATTGTTAGGGAGCTAGTTCAGCTAATGCTAATTCCTATGCAGCTGTTTGTGCACATGTACAAGCACACAGACGAGCTCAGGCTAATGTCTAGGGTGCACTGACATGTCTTCTCCATTGGCGCCAAACGGCCTATTTAACCACTTAAGCACCGCCTCACGCCGATATACGTCGGCAGAATGGCACCGCTGGGCACAAGCACGTACAAGTACGTTGCCCTTTAAGAGCCCAGCCAGCGCACACTCGTGACCCGGTCCTGAGCTCCATGACCGTGGCTGCGGGACCCGCGGACCCAATCGCCATCGGTGTCCCGCGATCTGGTCACAGAGCTGAAGAACGGGGAGAGGTAAGTGTAAACAAACCTCTCCCCGTGCTTCCTAGTTGCCTGTCACTGATCGTCTGCTCCCTGTCATAGGGAACGACGATCAGTGATGTCACATGCCAAGCCACGCCCCCTTACAGTAAAAAAAAACACACATTAGGTCACACTTAACCCCTTAACTGCCAGTGACATTTTTACAGTAATCAATGCATTTTTAATCGCACTGATCGCTGTATTAATGCCAATGGTCCCAAAAATGTGTCAAAATTGTCCGACATGTCTGCCATAATGTCGCAGTCACAATAAAAATCGCTGATCACCGCTATTACTAGTAAAAAAAAAAATTATTAATAAAAATGCCATAAAACTATCCCCTATTTTGTAGACGCTATAACTTTTGCGCAAAACAATCAATAAACGCTTATTACGATTTTTTTTTTTTTTTTTACTAAAAATATGTAGAAGAATACATATCGGCCTAAACTGAGGAAAAAAAAAAAGTTTTTTTTTATATATTTTATATATATATATTATTATAGTAAAAGTAAAAAATATTGAATTTTTTTCAAAATTGTTGCTCTATTTTTGTTTATAGCGCAAAAAAATAAAAACTGCAGAGGCGATCAAATACCACCAAAAGAAAGCTCTATTTGTTGAAAAAAAAAGACGCCAATTTTGTTTAGGAGCCACGTCGCGCGACCGCGCAATTATCAGTTAAATTGACGCAGTGCTGAATCGCAAAAAGTGGTCTGGTCCTTTAGCTGCAAAATGGTCCGGGGCTTAAGTGATTAAAGGAGACCCTGCTGGATGCTAGCTTCTGGATTTTCTCCAGCTTCCCCCAATCTGTGTTCCTGTATTCCTGTATGTTGACCGATCTTCCTTTGCTGACTCTTCTGGATTCTGACCTCGGCTTGCCTCTGACTATTCTCCACTTGGTCATTTGGTGCTGACCTCGGCTTGCTACTGGACCTTGCTTTGCCTACTTCCCTGGTACCAACGCCGGCCTACCTCCTGTCTCACGTTGTATGATCCCGTTTTACCTTGGCTATGTCCCTGACTGTGGCAACCACCTGCTATCACGCTACTGGCACCTGTGCTTCTTTGAGCCTTGTACCGTTGTCACCACATGCTCAGAGCCACAAGGGAAGCCCTCTCGTCAACTCGGCCTCCAACCAAGGTATGTGACACCGATATTTTCCAATCTGCAACCATGAGAATCCTGTGTGATCTTAAATCCTAGGAACCCAGTGGCAGGGTACAGAGCTGTCACAATATATATATAAGAAGTTAGGTCTGCTTTAAGAATAGATGCTCATTTGGCTTTCCCCTATGACACAGAAATTGACCAGACTCCGCTCCTTCTCTCCCAGCCAATTTCAGCAGGTCCTCTCACACCCCGGTAAAACAAAAACACCCGCCCCTTGCACCGCTAGCGTGCCCACGCCACACCGTGCTTCATTAGCCTGTTTTACATGCAGAGTACCAGCAAGAGCAATGTGTGAAGAAAAAAAAAAAAAAGATCCTGTAATTAATGAAGTCCCTTCCATTCCCATTATGCAAATGCTGTTAATTTCAGCTGTTCGAATATGCAAATGCGGCATCGGAGCGGCGAAAGCCAGAGAGAGAACGGCTGGGACGGTGGTCTCAGGCTGGGCAGATGGACCGACTGCGAGGCTGGGGACCGGAGGTTAATTGCTCTGCCTGGCAGGTTAATGGTATTTGTTTAACAGTCTCAAAGAGTGACAGAATCTTCTTTCGACTCATTTCTCGCCGTCTCCCTCCTCCTGCGGCGCTGACACACCTGTGAATAGAATTCTCTGAGAAGTCTTAATAAGCCAGAAGCTTTCAACAGGCTTCAACCCAAGCTGTGCGAAAGGGGGACGGCTGGCCAAGTCCTGAAGTT
This sequence comes from Lithobates pipiens, assembly GCF_037356315.1. Taxonomy (NCBI): domain Eukaryota; kingdom Metazoa; phylum Chordata; class Amphibia; order Anura; family Ranidae; genus Lithobates; species Lithobates pipiens. The sequence continues at coordinate 326,694,618 of NW_027507785.1, read as the reverse complement.
TCTACAGTTTGACGTTCAACTTTTTTCCCCCTCGAAAAGTAACAATGTCACAGCCGCTGCTCGAGTGTCAAAAAAAAAATAATATTATTCGAGTCGGGGATGTTGAAGGGATTCAGACATCAAGTGTGGAAGGAATATGTGCTGATCTCTTGCTATTTATAAACCCAATCACTAGATTCTTATATAAAGTTGAATCTGCGTATATTTGACCTTTCCTGGTTCCTCTTCATCGACATGCTAATTGCTAATGACATTTATATATACAACCTTTTCCATTTTCATTGCAGTATATACCTTATTTAAGGCCCAGTGATGTCATCAGTGGGTGCCTGTGCTTCTCTATGCAATGTAGGTAGATCGCGGCTGGTGGGAGGGGCTGAAAGGGTGCTGTACATAGCTGCCTCCGTACTCCTCTTAAGGCTGGATTGACACCTATGCAGTTTTAGTGCTTTTTGCATTTTGCAGATTTGCACTGCAGTCCATTTAACATGGTTTCCTATGGAACATGTTCTGTAGAGCAAATCTGCAAAAAGCACAAAAAATGAATAGTGTGAATCCAGCCTAAGAGCCCTCAGCCTTGATGCAAGTAGTGGGTGGAGTTGTGCAAATCTTAAAATGCTTTGATGAGTAGATGTCAGTCTAGAGGAGGGGGCATTCTTTGGCAGGCTGTATTTGCATGCAGACCATCCTAGTTATTGCCTACAGGTGACGCTGAGCCTCCATGATTGAAAGAACTGAAATCCAATAAATGAAAGGGGCGGGTCAGGGATAATCGGGCTGGAGAGGAAAGGACTAGATCAGCCTTTTTAACCTGGAGGAAGCCATGAAATTACCTTCAGGTCTCAGGGAACCCCTGGTAAGAATTACAATATAGCTACAGCTTACACTGCATTGGCATGAACAAATGAAGAATGTGGCATACTTGAACTATTCAACGCCCATGGCCAATAACAAAATAATTTTCGGTGACAATAATGAAAATAAGCAATAATAGTATTTGCCAGAAAATAAAGTAGCTACTGTATAATGGTGGTGCCCTGAAATTGGATAAGTAACCTCTAGTATGCCATCACTGAACTCCAGCCCTCTCCTTATGCCTCCAGGTAACTACCAGGCTCTCCCCACCATAGCCTTCCTCCTACCTCCAAGCAACTACCAGGTTCTCTCTCTACCAGAGCCTTTCTCATGCCTTCAGGCAACTACCAGGCTCTCTCCACCAGAGCTTTCCTCCTGCCTCCAGATAACACCCAGGCTCTCTTCACCAGAGCCTTCCTCATGCCTCCAGGCAACTACCAGGCTCTCTTCACCAGAGCCTTCCTCATCTCCCCAGGCAACACCCAGACTCTCTCCACCAGAGTCTTCCTCCTACCTCCAAGCAACTACCAGGTTCTCTCTCTACCAGAGCCTTTCTCATGCGTTCAGAAACTACCAGGCTCTCTCCACCAGAGCTTTCCTCCTGCCTCCAGGTAACACCCAGGCTCTCTTTACCAGAGCCTTCCTCATGCCTCCAGGCAACTAACAGGCTCTCTTCACCAGAGCCTTCCTCATCTCCCCAGGCAACACCCAGACTCTCTCCACCAGAGCCTTCCTCCTACCTCCAAGCAACTACCAGGTTCTCTCTCTACCAGAGCCTTTCTCATGCGTTCAGAAACTACCAGGCTCTCTCCACCAGAGCTTTCCTCCTGCCTCCAGGTAACATCCAGGCTCTCTTCACCAGAGCCTTCTTTGTGCCTCCAGGCAACTACCTGGCTCTCTCCACCAGAGCTTTCCTCCTGCCTCCAGATAACACCCAGGCTCTCTTCACCAGAGCCTTCCTCATGCCTCCAGGCAACACCCAGGCTCTCTTCACCAGAGCCTTCCTCATGCATCCAGGCAACTACCAGGCTCTCTTCACAAGAGCCTTCCTCATGTCCCCAGGCAACACCCAGACTCTCTCCACCAGAGCCTTCCTCCTACCTCCAAGCAACTACCAGGTTCTCTCTCTACCAGAGCCTTTCTCATGCCTTCAGCAACTACCAGGCTCTCTCCACCAGAGCTTTCCTCCTGCCTCCAGGTAACACCCAGGCTCTCTTCACCAGAGCCTTCTTTGTGCCTCCAGGCAACTACCTGGCTCTCTCCACCAGAGCCTTCCTCATGCCTCCAGGCAACTACCAGGCTCTCTCTACCAGAGGCTTCCTCATGCCTCCAGGCTCTCTCTGCCAGTGCCTTAAGCACTTGGCCAGGCCTTAGACTCCAGGCCTCATCCAGCTGTTCCTCACGCATCCACTCCAGACTAAGGTCTGGGTGAGAGGACCCCGATCACCTCACTTCCTCCAAATATATACTTTATCCCAACATGCTCAGTGGTCATGAAACTCCTACTGATTGGCTGAAAGGGATATGCATATTCATAACTCAGTCTCACTGCAGCTCCTCATATTAACGCCAGTGGCAACAGCGCCACCTATTGAGAGAAGGAAGGAATCACAGCTAAACCAAGCTTAGGAGAAAACCCAAATGATCACAAAGACTACAAATCAGCTAAGTTAGTTACCACTTGGCACAGCTAAATTTACTAGTAGCCCCTGTTTAAGATAAGGGGGCTACACACAATTCCGCTTGTCCCACATAGAGCAGCACATTCACTTCAATGGATTGCCGTATGTGCATTTGTTTCCCAAAAGAAGCTCCTGCTCCTTATTGGGCGACAGGCTCCACGTGATTTTAAAAGGCTTGTTTTGCCACGATTGCAGCATGATTCTGTCGTGTGACAATCGTGACAAAATTGCACTGTGTTTGGGGTGCCATTTAGATTGAATGTCACCCAAATCACTCATTGCGATTTCCAAGCAATTGCCACGTGATTTTGAATCACAGGTAGAATTGCGGCAATTTCGTCCGCGATTCCAAATTGCCAACTGTGAATGGGTCCTTAATGTCCATAGTTTGGGCACAATGGTGGTAAATTAATTCGGTAAATGATCAATTTCTTTTCTGATCAGTCTCTCCTTATAGGAATAATCAATCTATAGTCAACAGCCCATTTGATTGATATGCCACACATTTTCGAATTCCAATCAATAATTGGAAGATACAATCATAAATGATCAATTGCATCTCTAATTTCATCATACATCCTCATAATCTGATCATTTAAAATACGATCAGACTCATGACCAAAGCATCTAAGTGCTGTCAATCAGTGCGGTTGAAAACTGTCTATCTTGACCCATTGACTCTGTTTGATTAAATCTGATCTGATTGAATAAAATTTCCCTCAAAGAACCAGCAAGGCCAACATGGCAGGTTCACTTCAAAGTAACTGTTATAAAAGTCGCATTACGTTCTCTGCCGGAGGGGTGAAGCGCAGCCCCTCTTCCTAATATCAGCTCTGACCGCCGAGGCCCTGTTCCTCCGCCAAAGATCAGCACCAATCATAAGCTTTGATTCCCCCCCAGCTAATGTCATCTTCCTTTTCATATTTTTATTTTGCTTTTTATCACTTTTTTTTTTTTTTACAATCCAGACTGCGGAATTTCCACCTGCCAATCATCGTACCCGGGAAAGTTCCATGAACAGTTATGTTTCCTTCGGGGCAGAAATATATACGGCTCTGAAGGGAGCTTACTCCGCTCAACGTGATAATTAGTCCGATCAGCACTTCTGCCGCGGATTTCCTGCTCACACGTCTGGCCCTCTAGGTCCCTGCGCTGTCAAAAGGGCCACACTGCGCCGCTCCAGTGCGAACAGCCGCCGCTGAGTCAGCCAACGACTCTTGTCTATATCCAACCTGGGACTGAGGATTACGACGTAAAAACTGGGTTTTTCTTTTTTCCCTCTTTTAGATCTAGTAATTCATAGACGGTCTGCTCCTTTGGCTTCTAATTGGCCGCTCTTGGGAATGTTAAGTACCAGAAAAGAAGCAGCCATGACAGTATCACATATGAACCAATGAGCGCGTAGCGCTCGTCAGCCGGCTTTCCAGCTCGTTCCTTCTGAGCACCACTTTGGCAAAGTCGATATTTATGTAAATGCTGATTTTTCAGGGAGAGGATTAGGCAGCCGCCCTCGTCATACCGTTCCTCTAGCTCTGCGATGCGTGCCCCGGAGTGCCGCCTGTGTCAGAGACGGTCTATGGCGGAAATATTGGGAGGGCATATAAGGCAGGCAAAAGTGATTATAGCACCCATACAGGACAAAGCAAACGGTTCTCTTAACGGCCAAACTCTATGATATGAAGAGAAGAGAAGATACAAATGGATGCAAAGAAAATAAGTACAAAGATAAGAAAATAAATACAAACATAAGATACAAAGAAAATAAACACAAAGATAAGATACAAATGAATGCAAAGAAAATATATAGAAAAATAAGATAATAAATACAAAGATACGATACAAAGATACAAAGAACATAAACCCAAAGATAAGATACAAAGAAAAACAATACAAAGATTAGCTAAGATACAAATAGACTTGTGCGCAAAGGAAAATTTTGTTTAGTTTCGGTTCGTTGTCATTCGTAAAATACATAATTTCGTACTGTTATATTCGTTATGTCACGTTAATACATTTTCGGATAATTCGTTATTATTTGTAGAGTGTCAAATTCATTCGTTATATGCGCTATAATTTAGTTTGTATTCGTTGAAATTCGATATTTATATATGTATATATATATTCGTAATAATGATTCGTAGTTTGGAAAGTCGTTTGTTTAAAGCGGAGGTTCACCCTAAAGTGGACCTTCCGCTCATTGGAACCCTCCCCCCCTCCGGCGCCACAATTGGCACCTTTCAGGGGGGAGGGGGGTGCAGGTAACTGTACAGTACAGGTATCTGCACCCACTTCCGGCGTAGATTCTGCAGAAGGCACGCCCCTTTCAGCAGAATCTGCGCCCCTTTCCGAAGGCCCCCCGCTGCCTGCTGGGAAACACACAGATCCCAGAGACAGCGGGGAACATCCTTATTGCGCAGTAGGGATCCGGGAAATGAAGCCGCAAGGCTCCACTTCCTGATTCCCATACCCAAGATGGCGGCGGTAGCACCCGAGAGACGATCGAGAGATCGGCTTCGGGTGCCGACATCGCGGGCGCGCTGGGCGGGTAAGGGTCATTATTTTAAAAGTCAGCAGCTGCAGTATTTGTAGCTGCTGGCTTTAGAAAAAAAAAAACGACGGACTCCCGCTTTAATGAATCTTTTAACACACACAATGATGACGTCTCTCCTCGGCTCAAATACAATACAACACCCTTCTCACTCAGTTCTCAGGAATGCACTTTGCCAGTAATCCAACCTCCGGCACAAAATTAATCAGCTGATTGGACTGTAAGATTTATTTTGAGCTGACCTCTTGTTTCATTAGAGCTTTAAAGAATTACCGAATCGTGCCTAATACATTCGTTATATCCGCTATAATTTCTTTCGTATTCGTTTTAATTAATTTTTTTATTCGGATGCATCCACATGTTCGAAAGATGCAAAATTCTGCCGAATTTCGATTAGTTACGAAACTAATTGCACAAGCCTACAAATTAATGCAGCTCTGTAATCAATACATCTCTAATGCCACGTACACATGGAATTTTGGTTGTCTTGCATACACACTGTCGCACCAAATTCCGACCTTCAAGAACTCGGTGACGTACAACGCGTATGACGGGACTAGAAAAAGGAAGTTCAATAGCCAGTAGCCAATAGCTTCCATCTATTAGTTGAATCTGAGCATGCGTGAGTTTTTGCGCGTCGGAATTGCATACACGCGATTGGAATTTCCTATGGAAACTTTTTCCGTTGGGAAAATTGAGAACATGCTCTCAATCTTTTGCTGGCGGAAATTCGGCCAGCAAAATTCCGATGGATCATACTCACGGTCGCATTTTCCGACAAAAAGCTCTCATCTGTCTTTTGCTGGCTGAAATTCCTACAGTGTGTACGCGGCATTAGTATATTTTTTAAATGCCAGCAGTGATCATTTTAAACCTGGTATCACTCTCTTGAATTTCCTGTACAGCAGAACTCATGGGCTGATAAGAAGCATGCTGATAGGAGGAGAGAGCATGAGTTCATCACTAGGCTGCTTCTCCTTTCACTGTCCAGTTGCAGGCTAGGGGTGGGTTCAGAATGGGTTTAGAGAAAGTGGGTAGATTAATGCTTGCCATTATAGAACCACCCTGGGCTGTGATTGGACAGTGTAAGGAGAAGCAGCCTGCTTTGTTTCCTGGTTCGCACCATCTGCCTGTCTGGCGCTAAACGGGGGGCACTGTGATGGGGACACCTGATGTAAGGCAGGCCATAGCTGATGCCATTCTCTTTCCTGCAACCACGGTGTGACAGACCCAAATGGGACAGGAGGGGACTGTAGGGTGGCCTTTTGCCTACTGACCATGGGCCCTGGATTTTGAGGGATTCTATTCTTTAGGGGAGGTGTGTGCCTGGGGGACCCTTGGAGTGTTTTTGCTTTGGATTTGGGTCCACGTCTCCCTGAAACATACAGACTCTGGGAACCTAGGACCTGGATACAGATTTGGGGCATCTGTGCCCAAACCAGAAATGACTGTCCCCCCCCCCCAGAACCCCAGAATAGATGTTAATATAAGCAGCTCAAAACAACCTGATGCTGGGGTCTCCTGCTATAGTCTCTTTACTACATGTCTTTCTCTCATGGTATTATTTCCCCATTGTGTGCTTCCTAGGTGTGAATTTCCGATTGTTAATTAAGTCGCCTATTGTTTCTGTCTGTCTGCTAATCCTCTCGAAGATGTGACTAGCATTGTGTCTAGTGATGGACGAACTTCCGACGGGACGTTTCGCGAACGCGAAACGCGAACGGACACAAACGTTCGCGAAAACGACCGTTCGCCGCGGGCTCCATTGACTTCAATGGGAGGCGAATTTCGCAAACCTTTAGGTCGAATTTGCGGCCACGGGGTAATTATTAGGGGGTAGCACGTAGTCCCACCACCTGGACAATAGCATAATACATGTATGAGGTGAATTTGGGATCGATAACTACAAGCATTTTTTTTTTATTTGGGAAATTGTTCTGACAATTCAGGACTATGGAGCTAATGAAGGCAATGGAGGAGAGGGAAGGTCAGGGACCAGGGTAGGCAAACAAGAGGGTGCAGGAGATACAGAGCACTGACAGCAGCACCGTAATACAGAGCACTGACATCAGCACCGTGACATACAGCGCTGACAGCAGCTCCGTGACATACAGCGCTGACAGCAGCTCCGTGACATACAGCGCTGACAGCAGCTCCGTGACATACAGCGCTGACAGCAGCTCCGTGACATACAGCGCTGACAGCAGCTCCGTGACATACAGCGCTGACAGCAGCACCGTGACATACAGCGCTGACAGCAGCTCCGTGACATACAGCGCTGACAGCAGCTCCGTGACATACAGCGCTGACAGCAGCTCCGTGACATACAGCACTGACAGCAGCTCCGTGACATACAGCGCTGACAGCAGCTCCGTGACATACAGCGCTGACAGCAGCACCGTGACATACAGCGCTGACAGCAGCTCCGTGACATACAGCGCTGACAGCAGCTCCGTGACATACAGCGCTGACAGCAGCTCCGTGACATACAGCGCTGACAGCAGCTCCGTGACATACAGCGCTGACAGCAGCTCCGTGACATACAGCGCTGACAGCAGCTCCGTGACATACAGCGCTGACAGCAGCTCCGTGACATACAGCGCTGACAGCAGCTCCGTGACATACAGCGCTGACAGCAGCTCCGTGACATACAGCGCTGACAGCAGCTCCGTGACATACAGCGCTGACAGCAGCTCCGTGACATACAGCGCTGACAGCAGCTCCGTGACATACAGCGCTGACAGCAGCACCGTGACATACAGCGCTGACAGCAGCTCCGTGACATACAGCGCTGACAGCAGCTCCGTGACATACAGCGCTGACAGCAGCTCCGTGACATACAGCACTGACAGCAGCTCCGTGACATACAGCGCTGACAGCAGCTCCGTGACATACAGCGCTGACAGCAGCACCGTGACATACAGCGCTGACAGCAGCTCCGTGACATACAGCGCTGACAGCAGCTCCGTGACATACAGCGCTGACAGCAGCTCCGTGACATACAGCGCTGACAGCAGCTCCGTGACATACAGCGCTGACAGCAGCTCCGTGACATACAGCGCTGACAGCAGCTCCGTGACATACAGCGCTGACAGCAGCTCCGTGACATACAGCGCTGACAGCAGCTCCGTGACATACAGCGCTGACAGCAGCTCCGTGACATACAGCGCTGACAGCAGCTCCGTGACATACAGCGCTGACAGCAGCACCGTAAGCAGCCCCAGGAGGAAGTCAGCACAGCACAGGGATGGTGTGATCCCCTCATAATAAGAACCCCCAGGAGGAAGTCAGCACAGCACAGGGATGGTGGGAGCCCCTCATAATAAGAACACCCAGGAGGAAGTCAGCACAGCACAGGGATGGTGGGAACCCCTCATAATAAGCAGCCCCAGTAGAAATATGACACCGCTCAACCTCTTCAAAGAGGAGGGTAGGGGCATATAGTACGGTGTGCTTTTTTGGGTCAGGGAAGTGAGCCAAATGAATTAAGAAGGTCTGTGTGCTTGATTCCAAAAATTGTTTATAGACATATACATGGTCTACTGATCACATGTGTTGAATTCCTCCGAGATCCATGCCTCATTCATTTTTAGAAATGTGAGGTAGTTAACACTGTGGTGAGCTAGGCGAGTACGCTTATCGGTCACAATCCCCCCTGCTGCGCTGAACGTCCTTTCGGACAGGACACTGGATGAGGGGCAAGCCAACAGTTCGATTGCAAATTGGGCAAGCTCTGGCCAGAGGTCAAGCCTGCCCACCCAGTAGTCTAGGGGTTCATCACTCCTCAGAGCGTCCACATCGGCCGTTAACCCAATGTAGTCGGACACCTGACGGTCTAGGCGTTCCCTGATGCTGGATCCGGATGACACCTGTCGATGGGTCGGCTGAAAGAATGACCTCATATCCGAAGTCACCAACACATCTTCAAACCGGCCTCTTCTTGCAGGCGCTGTTGGATTGGTACCCGCAAATCCTTCTCTGGGAGTGGGAATTGCTCCTCTGCCAGCGCACGCAAAAGCAGAATGCAGCATTTCTCGAAGCAAGGCCTGGAAGTGCTGCATTCTGACAGCCCTCTGCGACGGCGGTAACATTTCCGCCATTTTGTGTTTGTACCGGGGGTCTAAGTACGTTGCCACCCAGTACTGGTCCTTGACCCTCATGCTTTTTATACGGGGGTCCCTATTAAAACACTGGAGCATGAAGGCCCCCATTTGCACTAAAGTGGAAGCGGTGTGGTGGCCTGGCTCCTGCTCATCATCCAGGATAATGTCGTCCTCTTCATTCTCCTCTCCCCATCCTCGCACAACAGGGATCCCAGAAAGGTTTAAAGCATGCTCTTCTTGCTCCTGCTCATCCGCCCCGGCACCATCCTCCTCTGACTCCTCATCAGACTCCTGTTGTTGACTTGTCTCAGATAGAGTAGCCCCCCCTGGGAATTCATCCAGCATTGCGACTTCCTCATCTTCCCGCTCCTGCTCCTCCACAGCCTGATCAATGACACGACGCAATGCACGCTCCAGAAAGAAGGCATAAGGTACCATGTCACTGATGGCGCCATGGCTGCGACTGACCAGTTTGGTGATCTCCTCAAATGGCCGCAGAAGTCTGCATGTGTCGCGCATGAGCAGCCACTGGCGCGGTGAAAAAAAACCCAGCTCCCCAGAACCGTTTCTTTCGCAGAGTTCATACAGGTAGACGTTAACTGCACGTTTCTGCTGGAGCAGCCTATCAAGCATATAGAAGGTTGAGTTCCATCGCGTCGGGCAATCGCAAATAAGACGTCTGACCGGCAGATGGTGTCGCCGCTGAATGTCAGCAAGGCGAGCCATGGCCGTGTAAGATCTTCTGAAATGGGCCGAGATTTTCCTTGCCTGCCGCAAGATGTCCTGGACCCCAGGGTATTTGACAAGGAATCGCTGCACGACCAAGTTTAAGACGTGTGCCATGCACGGCACGTGCGTGATTTTGCCCTGTTTCAATGCGCTAAGCAGATTGGCACCGTTGTCACACACCACTTTACCAACTGTCAAATTGAGCGGTGTTAGCCACTCATCTGCCTGTGAACGCAAAGCTGAAAGGAGTGCCGGGCCAGTGTGGCTCTTTGCTTCCAGGCACAACAGACGCAGCACGGCATGGCAACGTCTCACCTGGCATGTGGAATAGGTTCTGGGGAGCTTGGGCGGTGCAGTGGAAGAGACGCTAGCAGCGGAAAAGGAGGAGGCAGCTGAGGAGGAGAGGGAGGAGGATGGAGTAGGAGGAGGAGAAGAAGAGTCAGGCCTGCATGCAATCCGTGGCGGTAAAACCAAATCTACACGGGTGCCACGGGTTACATGCTTGACGGCCGTCAGAAGGTTCACCCAGTGGGCAGTAAAACTGATATACCTTCCCTGCCCGTGTTTGCTAGACCACGTGTCTGTGGTCAGATGTATCTTGGCACCGACACTGTGTGCCAGAGATACATTCACTTGCCGCTGAACATGGCCATATAGCTCTGGGATGCCCTTCTCTGAGAAATACTTCCTTCCTGGGACCTTCCATTGTGGTGTTCCAATGGCCACAAATTTGCGAAAGGCCTCCGAGTCCACCAGTTTATATGGCAGTAGTTGGCGGGCTATGAGTTCTGACAAGCCAGCCGCCAACCGTTGGGCAAGAGGGTTATCCGGCGTCATCATTTTTTTACGCTCAAACATTAGGCCCACGGAAGCCTGCCTTTTTGCAGAAAAATGTGAGCTTGGCGTGATGGAAGGTGGAGTGGAGGACAATTGTGAGGAGAGAGGAGAAGGAGAAGTAGAAGACGAGGCTGGACGGTGAGAGCCTGCAGTGTGGCTTTGTGTGTTCCGTTGCTCCCACTGGGCTCGGTGATGGCTGCTCATGTGCCTTCTTAAGGCGGTCGTCCCTAGGTGAGTATTGGGCTTACCGCGACTAACGCGTTGACTGCAAAGATTGCAGATGGCAACGCTATTGTCAGCAGCGGACACGTTAAAAAAAGCCCACACTGCGGAGCCATGTGCCGGTGTCCTGGGAGCGCCAGATGTGACCGTACATGGTCGATGACTCGCTCCTGATACATTTGCAGTCTGCTTTGTCCCTGCTGTGCAATGTAAGTCATTGCTGCTTCTCCTCCCTATCTGCTGGTCCATATCTCCCTCTGAACTCCCCTCCTCTTCCTCTCTTGTGGGCACCCACGTGACATCACTAGACACGTCATCATCAACGTCACCTTCCCCACCGCTATAAGTAGAGTAGGCAGCAACACCGGGGACCAACCTCCTCCTTGGGCTGATCTGGGTACTGGCGTCAGACTGCTGAGTAGCGCTTGTTGCTACCTCCTCTTCCTGATCCAATACCAAGAGTGGCTGCGCATCAGAAATGTCCTCTTGATATGGATCGGAAAATAATTCCAGTGACTCAAGCGGAAGGTATGTGGTGGTGGTGGTGGTGGTCGTGTTGTTGGTGGTAGTGTCTTTGGGGGTGCACATAGCAGAGAGTGAAGAAGAGGGTGCAGATCGAGAGGATGAGGAGGGTGCAGAAGAGTAAGGCTGAGCGAGCCACTCAACCAAGTCTGGTGCATCCTTTAAAGTAATTGAACGCACCTTCTGCAACTTCCCACTTTGGCTCAAGCCTGTTGCTCCTGCCCTACCCCTACCACCCCTGCGGAAGGGCCTGCCTCTTCCTCTGCATGTCATTTTTTAAATGACCCTGTGACAAAACTCTTAGTCCCTATACCGCTGAAGGACTGCTGCAGTATAGGTGAGCGGTCAGCAGTGGTGCACGTCAACCCTATCTATTGTGGACCTATAGCGGTCCTTACAGAACAGCAGACTGTACCGCACTCAAGCCTATGTACCGTAGCACCCTATACCAAGTTACCAGTCCTTATAAGAACTTTTGTGGACCAAGCAGGTTGTGTATTAGTGTTTAGCAGACTGTACGTCAGTCCCTATACCGCTGAAGGACTGCTGCAGTATAGGGCAGCGGTCAGCAGTGGTGCACGTCAACCCTATCTATTGTGGACCGATAGCGGTCCTTACAGAACAGCAGACTGTACCGCACTCAAGCCTATGTACCGTAGCACCCTATACCAAGTTACCAGTCCTTATAAGAACTTTTGTGGACCAAGCAGGTTGTGTATTAGTGTTTAGCAGACTGTACGTCAGTCCCTATACCGCTGAAGGACTGCTGCAGTATAGGGCAGCGGTCAGCAGTGGTGCACGTCAACCCTATCTATTGTGGACCGATAGCGGTCCTTACAGAACAGCAGACTGTACCGCACTCAAGCCTATGTACCGTAGCACCCTATACCAAGTTACCAGTCCTTATAAGAACTTTTGTGGAACAAGCAGGTTGTGTGTTAGTGATTAGCAGACTGTACGTCAGTCCCTATACCAATGAAGGACTGCTGCAGTATAGGGCAGCGGTCAGCAGTAGTGCACGGCAACCCTATGTATTGTGGACCGATAGCGGTCCTTACAGAACAGCAGACTGTACTGCACTCAGGCCTATGTACCGTAGCACCCTATACCAAGTTACCAGTCCTTATAAGAACTTTTGTGGACCAAGCAGGTTGTGTGTTAGTGTTTAGCAGACTGTGCGTCAGTCCCTATACCGCTGAAGGACTGCTGCAGTATAGGGCAGCGGTCAGCAGTAGTGCACGGCAACCCTATGTATTGTGGACCGATAGCGGTCCTTACAGAACAGCAGACTGTAACGCACTCAGGCCTATGTACCGTAGCACCCTATACCAAGTTACCAGTCCTTATAAGAACTTTTGTGGACCAAGCAGGTTGTGTGTTAGTGATTAGCAGACTGTACGTCAGTCCCTATACCAATGAAGGACTGCTGCAGTATAGGGCAGCGGTCAGCAGTAGTGCACGGCAACCCTATGTATTGTGGACCGATAGCGGTCCTTACAGAACAGCAGACTGTAACGCACTCAGGCCTATGTACCGTAGCACCCTATACCAAGTTACCAGTCCTTATAAAAACTTTTGTGGACCAAGCAGGTTGTGTGTTAGTGTTTAGCAGACTGTGCGTCAGTCCCTATACCGCTGAAGGACTGCTGCAGTATAGGGCAGCGGTCAGCAGTGGTGCACGTCAACCCTATCTATTGTGGACCGATAGCGGTCCTTACAGAACAGCAGACTGTACCGCACTCAAGCCTATGTACCGTAGCACCCTATACCAAGTTACCAGTCCTTATAAGAACTTTTGTGGACCAAGCAGGTTGTGTATTAGTGTTTAGCAGACTGTACGTCAGTCCCTATACCGCTGAAGGACTGCTGCAGTATAGGGCAGCGGTCAGCAGTGGTGCACGTCAACCCTATGTATTGTGGACCGATAGCGGTCCTTACAGAACAGCAGACTGTAACGCACTCAGGCCTATGTACCGTAGCACCCTATACCAAGTTACCAGTCCTTATAAGAACTTTTGTGGACCAAGCAGGTTGTGTGTTAGTGATTAGCAGACTGTACGTCAGTCCCTATACCAATGAAGGACTGCTGCAGTATAGGGCAGCGGTCAGCAGTAGTGCACGGCAACCCTATGTATTGTGGACCGATAGCGGTCCTTACAGAACAGCAGACTGTACTGCACTCAGGCCTATGTACCGTAGCACCCTATACCAAGTTACCAGTCCTTATAAAAACTTTTGTGGACCAAGCAGGTTGTGTGTTAGTGTTTAGCAGACTGTGCGTCAGTCCCTATACCGCTGAAGGACTGCTGCAGTATAGGGCAGCGGTCAGCAGTAGTGCACGGCAACCCTATGTATTGTGGACCGATAGCGGTCCTTACAGAACAGCAGACTGTAACGCACTCAGGCCTATGTACCGTAGCACCCTATACCAAGTTACCAGTCCTTATAAGAACTTTTGTGGACCAAGCAGGTTGTGTGTTAGTGATTAGCAGACTGTACGTCAGTCCCTATACCAATGAAGGACTGCTGCAGTATAGGGCAGCGGTCAGCAGTAGTGCACGGCAACCCTATGTATTGTGGACCGATAGCGGTCCTTACAGAACAGCAGACTGTACCGCACCCAAGCCTATGTACCGTAGCACCCTAGACAGACCAAGTTACCAGTCCTGATAAAGAGCTTTGTGGAACAAGTGAGTTGTGAATGATTAGCAGACTGCAGCAGAAGGGCAGCAGTCAAGTATAATATTCTTTCTATATTTGGAAGAAAGAATATTATACGTGTACAAGCCTATTACCGTACCACTGATACCAGTCCTGAAAAGAACCTTTGTGGAACTAATAGTAACAGCAAGTCTTTAAAATTATCCTCACTGCCTGACACACTGCTTCCTGCCTGTCCCTATACAAATTGGCAAAAAAGAGTAGGCTGGAACGATTAGCTGGAACAGCTCTTTTGTGGACCTGATAGTAACAGCTAATGATGATGATGATGATGATGATGAAGAAAGACTAATCTGGCTGAGCTGTCCCTAAAATAGCAGCATACAGCGCTCTGTCCCTTTATCTAAACTGACAAAAGAAACTCAGGCTGCTGACCTAACACCTATACCAGTCCTGAAAAGAACTTTTGTGTACCAAATAGCTAGCGTTTTCTCTGTCCCTACTCCACACAGGATCCTTTCCCTACAGTGACAGAAGAAAGAATGTAAAATGGCCACCGGATCGGGTGTATTTATAGGTTAGGGGGAATGTCCAAGTGTCCATGAGCTGTCATGTCTCAATTGGTTGTCCTGTAACACATGATAAACGTGTCACGAAAGGTTAAAGTTCTTGTATACATTAAACACGTAAGTCCGCCGGGGCGAACGACGGAAAAAGGCGTTCGAACCCGCGGACGGCGAAAGTCGGAAATTCGCCGCGAAACGACCGCCGGGCGAACCGTTCGGCCATCACTAATTGTGTCCACTTTTTCCTCCTTACCAAACCATTGTGGGGTATTTATGTGTTTATTTTTATGTTAATTGTTCATTAGATGTACTATTATATGCAGCGCTGGTGCAAGAATTTTTGACACCCTAGGCGAAACCTCATTTTGCCGCCCCCCCCCCCATTGGCTCTGCCCATGACTCCACCCCCTTTGCAATATGTGACCCACCTGACCATTACACATACACTGACCTACCTGACCATTACACATACACCGACCTACCTACCTGACCATGACACAATACACTGACCCACCTACCTGACCATTACACATACACTGACCCACCTACCTGACCATTACACATACACTGACCCACCTACCTGACCATTACACATACACTGACCCACCTACCTGACCATTACACATACACTGACCTACCTACCTGACCCATAGGCAGCACTGGTGATGAGACACTGACTCACCTACCTGACACAATACACTGACCCACCTGACCATTACACACACACACACTGTCCTACCTACCTGACAATACACTGACCCACCTACCTGACCATTACACACACTCTGATCTACCTAACTAACTATTACACATACACTGACCCACCTACCTGACACAATACACTGACCATCACACACACACCTACCCGACATATACACTGACCTACCTGACCATTACACACACATACACTGACCTACCTAGCTGACACATACACTGACCTACCTACCTGACTCCTATTTCCTGCACTACTCACCCCCCCATCCCCCACCCCATCCCCCACACACAGCTCGCAGTAGATAGGGAGGATCCACCCTCCTCCTTACCTCTGCTCCATCGACCATCACATCCAGGTTCTCCTTAGCACTGGGCGGGCAGTGTTGCTCTCTGGTGCCCCCGCTGGCCGGGAGGTCAGCTAACAGATGCTGCACCTCTCGATGCTCTGATCTCCACCACGCCCCGCCCCTCCGCCGCACACACACAGCGCCCCTCCAGAGGAACAGGCTGGAGCAAAGGAGTCCCGAAGCGAGCAAGGGAACAGCGGGGCGCTCAGCAGGACACATCGCGGGGATTGGAGGCATGATACAGAGGCCGTGGCTGCGCCCTGGGGGGTAGTGCGCCCTAGGCGGCTGCCTACTCCGCCTAGTGGTAGCACCGGCCCTGATTATATGTACTGAAGAGATCTACTATTTACAGTTTGCATTGTTTAGGATAATGTAATTAAGCTCTTACCTGATTTTGTATGGTATATATTTAGTGTGAGTTTACATTAAAGTCAGTTCCAGTTTGTACTTAAGCTAGAGTCGTCTAGATCTTGAAGTGCAATATTCCGCTATAATACCTGGTTCCAGACTGGAGGAAGCTGTATACTGACAGAAGCACCCAAGAGGGATGCCAAGCGGTCCGTCACACATGGGTTGTAGGAAAGAAAATTGCTCGATTCCCCCATCAACACTGGCTGTGTCCCTCCCGTAGGGCTATTGTGTTCTCCTGGCGCACGATGAGCCTTCCCTGCTGGGAGAAGACAGTGATAATTGCTAGTGGCTATACCAGCTGCTAGCGATAATCGCTGGTTGTACCCGAATTGATCGAGCGATTAACTTGGTACATTCAACCTGCTCATACATGGTTTGAATCTCGGACGGTTCCTACTGAACTAGCTGAAGTTTGAACAGTCTAAGCCTGGCCTAAGAGTGGAGATTATGTTTCTTACAACTGTTTGTTTTATTCCTGACTGGTCCTTTTTGAGACAAGACACTAATAGAAATGCATGGAGAGCCGTCCCTGCTGGGAGAACTCTGATGATGACACCGGATGTAATAGGGACACCTGATATAAGAGGAACTGTAATGTGGACCCCTAATGTAAGGGGGCACTGTGATGGGGACATTGATGTAAGGGAGCACACTGGTGAGGACACCTGATGTAAGGGGTGTACACTGATATAAGGGGACTCTGCTGGGGACACCTGATGTAAAGGGGGACTCTGATGGGGACACCTAATATATTATTATTATACAGGATTAATATAGCGCCAATGGTTTATGCAGGGCTTTACAATGTAAAAGGGAGACAGTATAATTACAATACAGTTGGAATAGGAGGGCCCTGCTCATGAAGCTTACAATCTAAAAGGGGGGGGGGGGGAGTGGTACAAAAGGTAATAGCTGTGAGGGATGATCTAATGGAGGTGGCTCGGGTACAGGTGGGGGTGGAGATGAGGTAGGCTTCACCTATTAAATATTAATTGGGATTTCAGGGATCACCTAAAGGTGGGGGTATTCTGATGGGGACACCCGATGTAATGTGGTACTCAGAAAAATTGAAAATACTAACAAGTGATAATAAATATAGATGATCGGAATGTTTTGCAGAATAGTGTCCCATCATTGGTGTCAGTGGGAGGAATAGTGCCCCATCATTGGTGTCAGTGGGAGGAATAGTGCCCCATAATTGGTATCAGTGGGAGGAATAGTACCCCATCATTGGTGTCAGTGGGAGGAATAGTGCCCCATCATTGGTGTCAGTGGGAGGAATAGTGCCCTATCATTGGTGTCAGTGGGAGGAATAGTGCCCCATCATTGGTGTCAGTGGGAGGAATAGTGCCCCATCATTGGTATCAGTGGGAGGAATTACATCCATTCTTGACGTCAGTGGGAGGAATAGTGTCTTGTATCAGTGGGAGAAAAAGTACCCCAAGGGCCAGATAATGGCAAGCAAAGTACCCCATCAGGCCCCCGGGGCTGCAGTATGGAGACCCTTGATATAGGTGATTGGGGTGTTTTATACATATGGATGGGCTTAGGCGCGTTCGGATTGTAGCCCCAACCCACCTGAGTAATCCTGCCAGGAAGCTCTCACTGCCCACCGCTAATCATAGGCAGTGAGGCATTTCCCGGTCCGCAGCTGCACATACACACGCTGCCTATGATTGGTGGTGTGCGGTGACGGCTTCCTGGCGGGATTTCTCAGTTGGGTTGGGGCTACGATCCGAACACGCCCATCCGAATTTATACATATAGGTGATTGGAGTGTTATATATATATATATGTGATCGGGGTGTTTTGTAGCTACAGGTGATCTAAGTGTAGCGGCGGGCTCCTGAAGAGCTATGTGTTTTTCAAAGTTAAAGCTTTACCCAAACTACAGTTTGGTTTGGGCCTATTTGACTAAATTTGGCTTCTGCGTCAGTCTGACTGGACTGTGAGATTTTTAGCCTGGCCCCAGGGGGGCACTGTCTCTGGTGGCAGGTGTGGAACTATGGTCTGGTTAGGCACTTGGATTATTCCCTCTCGGAGTCAGGTCAGTGGGAGTGGTCCTCCCACTGTGCCCTCTGGGAGAGGGTATTTAAGACACGGACGTCACATGGTTCTTGGTTCCGGTCCAGTATGCTGTGCTGAGTATATGGTCCTGGTCCTCCTGACCAGCCACCGGGAAGTCTATGGCCTGGGGTGCGGTTCCACCCGACTTTGATTCCTCGGGGCTGGCTAGCCTAAGGCAAGGGAACTAAGGAAGGATTCCAAGGTGGTTGGGTGCCGTCTCCGGTCCGGGAGACCCAGTGTACTTCAAGCATTCCAAGGGAGTACTCTTTAGAAGAACACCGCGTACGGGTTGGTTTTCTTAACAAGAGCCTGGAAGGGCTGAAGTAACCGAGAGAATCCGGTCTTGTGGAAATCGCCAAGCAGGCTGAAATATCCAGGTATCCTACAAGTGTTCTACAGCTTAGTTTCCCTACATGTTCTGCAACAATGTCGGTGATGAAGACTTTGTTCCCGAGTAAACACCTTGTTGGCTGCTAGGCCTTGTGAGAGAGGGACCGTCCAACCTGAGCGCTCATC
Organism: Lithobates pipiens; assembly: GCF_037356315.1. Lineage (NCBI taxonomy): Eukaryota > Metazoa > Chordata > Amphibia > Anura > Ranidae > Lithobates > Lithobates pipiens. The sequence goes on along the minus strand of NW_027507785.1, from coordinate 326,675,838 downwards.
CAGCTGCGAAAGTAAGCAAGTTCCTTAACGATTATAGACTTTGACATTGAGAGTACCTGAATTCCTTCCCAACCCTCTGATCCCAAGTTAAAAGACTGTTCAATGGTTGACGTTTGCAAATAAAATCCATTCAACTGGATCTATTGTCAGTCTCAAGTTACTGGGCCACCTACCACGGGACACCCCCTAGACGTGTCACAAGGAGAACGAAAGGTAACGGTAAGCCCAAAAATAACTAGCAGCTCCTTCGAGGGGGGGTTAGTGCTACATAAGGGTTTATCTGCCTGCCGTTCAGCTTTAAATGCCCCTGTAAGCTCTTGGCAGACATAGTCGCGCCGCGCGTTTGCTGGCTGTCTTACCGGATAAAGATAATTGAGTGGAGCATTACTGATGTGGCAATATTTTGTTTATGAGAACCTGTTCGCGGCAGGTGTGCTAATCACCCCTCGCCTGCACAGCAGTGATTAAAACTCCAAGCTACGCTTCCATCGCTCAAATACCCACCGACGTGTCCAACGCCAGCTGCAGGACGACTCCCATAATCCCTTATCCTAATTAACGCACCTCCATCGCCACTCCGTCTAAATATTCGTAGGACCATCTACCCCCCTCCCCCCCCCCCCCCCCGCGCGGCATGACGCACGTCTTTTACGTCAGCGTTGAGCTGATGACCCCTTTAAATTTTGAAAACTCTGGGAATAACTGGACAGTTATTGATATTTCCGTTCAGCTTTTAACCAAGTTGCATTGACGATGGAAGTGATAAGAAATGATAATGATCGCGATTTTTAGCTAACACAAGACTCCAGAGAGCCATCGTTTAATGTTGCTGTAATTAACTTCATCTAGGTGTGCCTGTCCATCTGTTCTCAGCACTGATTAAGGGGACAGTCAGCCACTTCCCCATTCCGTTTGTGCATAGCGGCGGTGTAATGTATATGATGAGATCTGATTGTATCCCTGTAGCCATTCATTAGCAAGCTCTCAGATTTCGTGATTATGTGCCAAACAGGGGTGTCTGTATATACAGTTGTGCTCCAAAGTTTGCATACCCTAACAAAAAAAGAAAAAAGTGAAATTTTGCCATTAATTTGACTGCTCATGCCAAAAAAACTGTCTTTTATTTAAGGATGGCGATCACATGAAGCCATTTATTATCTCATATCACATCGGTTTTTTTTTTTTTGATCCTTTTTAAAACCCATAATGATAACAGAAATCGCCCAAATAGCCCTGATAAAAAAAAGTTTACGTACCCTGGAATGTTTGGCCTTGGTACAGGCACAGAAGGCGGCACACGCAGATTAAAATGTCAATTAACCACTTAATCACTTCAGCCCCGGACCTTTTTGCTGGTCAAAGACCAGGCCACTTTTTGCGATTCGGCACTGCGTCGCTTTAACTGACAATTGCGCGGTCGTGCGACGTGGCTCCCAAACAAAATTGACGTCCTTTTTTTCCCACAAATAGAGCTTTCTTTTGGTGGTATTTGATCACCTCTGCGGTTTTTATTTTTTGTGCTATAAACAAAAATAGAGCGACAAATTTGAAAAAAACACATTATTTTTTACTTTTTGTTATAATAAATATCCCCCAAAAATATATATAAATTTTTTTTTTCCCTCAGTTTAGGCCGATACGTATTCTTCTACATATTTTTGGTAAAAAAAAAATCGCAATAAGCGATTATTGATTGGTTTGCGCAAATTTTACAGGGGATAGTTTTATGGAATTTTTATTAATATTTTTTTTTTTTACTAGTAATGGCGGCGATCATCGATTTTTATTGTGACTGTGACATTATGGCGGACACATCGGACATTTTTTACACATTTTTGGGACCATTGTCATTTATACAGTAATCAGTGCTATACAAATGCAGTGATTCCTGTGTAAATGACACTGGCAGTGAAGGGGTTAACGAGTGGGTGGCAGTGTAGGGGTTAAGTGTTCCTAGGGGTGTGTTACTAACTGTTGGGGGGCTGGGCTTTAATTTAGTGAACACTGATCTCGGCTCCAATCACATGGAGCAGAGATCAGTGTCACTAGTTGCTAGGCAGAACGGGGAGATGCTGTTTACAACGGCATTTCTCCATTCAGCCGCCCCGTGAGACGATCGCGGAACCCGCGACCAGACTCACGGGTGTCCCGACCAGCACGCGAGCACACCGCCGGCGGGGCGTTAGCGATTGCAGGGCAGCAAATTTAAAGGAACGTACAGGTACGCCCATTTGCCTGCCCGTGCCATTCTGCCGACGTACATCGGCGTGCGCTGGTCGGGAACCGGTTAAAGCGGAGTTCCACCCTAAAGTGGAACTTCCGCTCATCGGAATCCTCCCCCCCTCCGGTGTCACATTTGGCACCTTTCAGGGGGGAGGGGGGTGCAGATACCTGTCTAAGACAGGTATTTGCACCCACTTCCGGGCATAGACTCCCACGGGAGTCTATGCCATTTCCTGTCCCGCTGCACTGTCTGCTGGGACGCATACGGGTCCCAGAGACAGCGCAGACCACTCCTAGTGTGCTGCGCGACTCGCGCATGCGCAGTAGGGAACCGGGAAGTGAAGACGCCACGCTTCACTTCCTGATTCCCTCACCTAGAATGGCGGCGGCAGCCGCCGAGACCCGAGCGATCGATCGGCCTCGGCTGCCGACATCTCTGGGCCCTGGGACAGGTGAGTGTCTATTTACTAAAAGTCAGCAGGTGCAGTATTTTTATAGCTGCTGGCTTTTAATATTTTTTTTGCAGGTGGAATCCCTCTTTAAGGACCAGCCTTGTTTTGAGATTTTGGTGTTTACATGTTTAAAACCAGTTTTTTTTTTTTTGCTAGAAAATTACTTAGAACCCCCGAACATTATATATTGTTTTGTTTTTTTCTAACACCCTACAGCAGTGATGGTGAACCTTGGCACTCCAGATGTTTTGAAACTAAATTTCCCATGATGCTCATCCACTCTGCAGTGTAGTAGAGCATCATGGGAAATGTAGTTCCAAAACATCTGGGGTGCCAAGGTTCGCCATCACTGCCCTAGAGAATAAAATGGCGGTTGTTGCAATACTTTTTTTTCACACCATATTTGCGCAGTGGTCTTACAAGCGCACTTTTTTTTTAAAAATGCACTTTTTTGAATAAAAAAATAAGACAGCAGTAAAATTAGCCCAATTTTTTCTTATATTGTGAAAGATAGTGTTACGCCGAGTAAATTGATACCCAACATGTCACGCTTCAAAACTGCGCCTGCTCGTCGAATGGCGACAAACGTTTACCCTTAAAAATCTCCATAGGCGACGTTTTAAAAAATTCTACAGGTTGCATGTTTTGCGTTATAGAGGAAGTCTAGGGCTAGAATTATTTCTCTCGCTCTACCAATCGCGGCCATACCTCACATGTGTGGTTTGAACACCGTTTTCATATGCGGTGCGCTACTCACATATGCGTTCGCTTCTGCGCGCGAGCTCGTCGGGATGGGGCGCATTTAAAAACTTTTTTTATTGTTTATTTTACCTTTTATTTTATTTATTTATTTTTTTATTTTTTTAAAGTCACTTTTAATAGAAAAAAACATGACAGGTCCTCTTAAATGTGAGATCTGGGGGGTCAAAAAGTCGTCACATCTCATATTTACACTAAGACCCCTTTCACACTGGGGTGTTTTTCATGCGCTTTAGCGTTAAAAAATACGCCTGAAAGAAGCCGCAACTGCAATCCCAATGTAAAAGCCCGAGTGCTTTCACACCGAGATCCCTTTCATACTGGGGCGTTTTTCAGGCGCTTCAGCGTTAAAAAATACGCCTGAAAGAAGCTGCAACTGCAATCCCAATGTAAACGCCCGAGTGCTTTCACACCAAGGCGCTGCGCTGGCAGGGCGTCAAAAAAAGTCCTGCAAGCAGCTTCTTTGCAGCGCTTTTGGAGCGGTGAATAAAGCGCCCCTTCCCATTGAAATCAATGGGAAACGCCTGTAAAACGCCTGAAAAACGCCTGAAAAACGCTATTGGCAGCAGCGTTTTGTGGGCGCTTTTAACCCTTTATTTGGCCACTAGCAGGGGTTAAAAGCGCCCCAATAACGCTCGAAAAACGCTGGTAAAGCGCTGCTAGTTTAAGCGGCGCTTTACGAGCGTTTTTCGGGCGCTGACATTGTGAAAGGGTTCTTAAAGCACTTGGGCTTTCACATTGGGACTGTAGATGAGGCTTCTTTCAAGCGCTTTTTACAGGCGCTTTTTTTAACGCTGAAGCGCCTGAAAAACACCTGAAAAACGCCCCAGTGTGAAAGGGGTCTAAAATGCAATAAAAAAAAATTGTATTTGAAAAAAATCATTTAAAAAAAATTGTCCCTTTAAGAGCTATGGGAGGATGTGACTTTTGACGTCGCTTCCACCCAGCAACTGTATGGAGACGGGTGGGGGCCATCTTCCCCTCACTCGTCTCCATACTGAGCCATCGAGAGGACGCGATCGCCTCTGCCACTGCGACAGCTCTGGTAAGCAGCAGAGGGCACCAGATCGTGGGGGGAGGGGGGGATCTCACGCTGAATCCGCCACAGGGACCACTTTTATCTTGTAGCGGACCACCCTCTGAAGAAGGGGATACCGGAGTTATGGCAGCTAGCTGGTTGGTTAAGGGTTGTTTTCCCACATTTGTGCCTTTTAAATCACAATTAGTGTCTGTGTATAAATAGCCAATGAGTTTGTTAGCTCTCACATGGATGCATTAAGCAGGCTAGACACTGAGCCATGAGGAGGTAGAAAAGTCAAAAGACCTGCGTAACAAGGTAATGAAACTTTACAAAGATGAAAAAGGATATAAAAAGATATCCAAAGTGTCAGAAACCATGAAATCAGATCGAGACAGAAGTACAGTTAAATCACACTTGTTTAATAATAAAAGTAAATAGAACAAAACGTAGTCAAAACATAGCCAGAGTTCAGGAACCGGAACGGATAGTCAGACAAGCCAAACGTCAGGGAGCCGGAGATGAGCGTAGTAAATCAGCAAGCAGGATCTGGAGCCAGAAGGGATGTCAGCCAAGCAAGTCTTTAACAGGAATGCAGGAGATAGTCTCTGTGATGTTGACCAAAGCAAAGGCAGAGATCCTCTGGGCTGGATGGCTTAAGTAGGCAGGACTGATGAAAAGGATATCATCAACAGCTGAGTAACTGTGGAGAGAGATGGGAGCTGGCAATTAGCCGACAGCTGAGCGGCCAACTCAGAGAAGGAAGGGCTGAGCCCAGCCCTGGCACAAAGCCTTGAATATGCCAGTCAGTACTGTTCAATCACTTAATAATAAGTGGAACATTTGGGGATCGCTTGATACCAAGCCAAGCACAACTGGCACAGGAACTGTTCGGGATGCAAAGAAAAATTACAGATAACCTCAGGAGAAATACACTGTACAAGTGTAAACATATCAAGATTATTACTTGTCCCCCGTTATGAGAGTTCTGTCCCCGGTAAACGGGCACCACCCCAGATACGTCCCTAGGAAGTTGGGCACTTTACAGTAACTATTGAAGTGCAGATGCTGAAACTGAATGAACATGCTGTTGAGCGTCAATCCAAAATGGCGCCACTAAAGCGACCTGAACATGTGCAGCCACGCATGTGCAAATGTCTCCAGCCTCTCTACTGTGTGCAGTGTGATCTGAGTTGTAGCATGCACACTGCAATGTTTAATCTATGGCGCCCTCTTCCTATTATAGACAATTCTGCACCCCAGCAGCTGGGGGTGATTGTAAACAGAAGGAGGAAGTAGGGTTGCCACCTCATCCCTTTAAATCCCAACACGTATGAAGTACACGGGTTCTGTGTGGTGCTAATTAAACTCACTTGTTGCCTTATCTGCATTTAGTTCGCATCAGAACCTGTGTAATTCATATGTGTTCGGGTTTAAAGGGATGATGAGGCAAGTTGAAGGCCGGAGGTAGTGACACGAGGTGAAATTGGGGAGTTACTTGCTGAATCCTGACCCCAGAACTCCCTGCATTACCAAATCCTGACCCCAGAACTCCCTGCATTACCAAATCCTGACCCCAAAACTCCCTGCATTACCAAACCCTGACCCCTGAATGCTCTGTCTTGTTTAACCCTGAACCCTAAACTCTACTTACTGAATACTGACTCTGAGCTCTCCTGTAAAACGCCTGAAAAACGCCTGAAAAACGCTATTGGCAGCAGCGTTTTGTGGGCGCTTTTAACCCTTTATTTGGCCACTAGCAGGGGTTAAAAGCGCCCCAATAACGCTCGAAAAACGCTGGTAAAGCGCTGCTAGTTTAAGCGGCGCTTTACGAGCGTTTTTCGGGCGCTGACATTGTGAAAGGGTTCTTAAAGCACTTGGGCTTTCACATTGGGACTGTAGATGAGGCTTCTTTCAAGCGCTTTTTACAGGCGCTTTTTTTAACGCTGAAGCGCCTGAAAAACACCTGAAAAACGCCCCAGTGTGAAAGGGGTCTAAAATGCAATAAAAAAAAATTGTATTTGAAAAAAATCATTTAAAAAAAATTGTCCCTTTAAGAGCTATGGGAGGATGTGACTTTTGACGTCGCTTCCACCCAGCAACTGTATGGAGACGGGTGGGGGCCATCTTCCCCTCACTCGTCTCCATACTGAGCCATCGAGAGGACGCGATCGCCTCTGCCACTGCGACAGCTCTGGTAAGCAGCAGAGGGCACCAGATCGTGGGGGGAGGGGGGGATCTCACGCTGAATCCGCCACAGGGACCACTTTTATCTTGTAGCGGACCACCCTCTGAAGAAGGGGATACCGGAGTTATGGCAGCTAGCTGGTTGGTTAAGGGTTGTTTTCCCACATTTGTGCCTTTTAAATCACAATTAGTGTCTGTGTATAAATAGCCAATGAGTTTGTTAGCTCTCACATGGATGCATTAAGCAGGCTAGACACTGAGCCATGAGGAGGTAGAAAAGTCAAAAGACCTGCGTAACAAGGTAATGAAACTTTACAAAGATGAAAAAGGATATAAAAAGATATCCAAAGTGTCAGAAACCATGAAATCAGATCGAGACAGAAGTACAGTTAAATCACACTTGTTTAATAATAAAAGTAAATAGAACAAAACGTAGTCAAAACATAGCCAGAGTTCAGGAACCGGAACGGATAGTCAGACAAGCCAAACGTCAGGGAGCCGGAGATGAGCGTAGTAAATCAGCAAGCAGGATCTGGAGCCAGAAGGGATGTCAGCCAAGCAAGTCTTTAACAGGAATGCAGGAGATAGTCTCTGTGATGTTGACCAAAGCAAAGGCAGAGATCCTCTGGGCTGGATGGCTTAAGTAGGCAGGACTGATGAAAAGGATATCATCAACAGCTGAGTAACTGTGGAGAGAGATGGGAGCTGGCAATTAGCCGACAGCTGAGCGGCCAACTCAGAGAAGGAAGGGCTGAGCCCAGCCCTGGCACAAAGCCTTGAATATGCCAGTCAGTACTGTTCAATCACTTAATAATAAGTGGAACATTTGGGGATCGCTTGATACCAAGCCAAGCACAACTGGCACAGGAACTGTTCGGGATGCAAAGAAAAATTACAGATAACCTCAGGAGAAATACACTGTACAAGTGTAAACATATCAAGATTATTACTTGTCCCCCGTTATGAGAGTTCTGTCCCCGGTAAACGGGCACCACCCCAGATACGTCCCTAGGAAGTTGGGCACTTTACAGTAACTATTGAAGTGCAGATGCTGAAACTGAATGAACATGCTGTTGAGCGTCAATCCAAAATGGCGCCACTAAAGCGACCTGAACATGTGCAGCCACGCATGTGCAAATGTCTCCAGCCTCTCTACTGTGTGCAGTGTGATCTGAGTTGTAGCATGCACACTGCAATGTTTAATCTATGGCGCCCTCTTCCTATTATAGACAATTCTGCACCCCAGCAGCTGGGGGTGATTGTAAACAGAAGGAGGAAGTAGGGTTGCCACCTCATCCCTTTAAATCCCAACACGTATGAAGTACACGGGTTCTGTGTGGTGCTAATTAAACTCACTTGTTGCCTTATCTGCATTTAGTTCGCATCAGAACCTGTGTAATTCATATGTGTTCGGGTTTAAAGGGATGAGGAGGCAAGTTGAAGGCCGGAGGTAGTGACACGAGGTGAAATTGGGGAGTTACTTGCTGAATCCTGACCCCAGAACTCCCTGCATTACCAAATCCTGACCCCAGAACTCCCTGCATTACCAAATCCTGACCCCAAAACTCCCTGCATTACCAAACCCTGACCCCTGAATGCTCTGTCTTGTTTAACCCTGAACCCTAAACTCTACTTACTGAATACTGACTCTGAGCTCTCCGTGTTACTGAATCCTGGCACCTGAATTATCTGCTTACCTACTCCTGACCCTGCACTCTGTGTGTTACTTCTGACCCAGACTCTGTGTGCTACTTACTCCTGACCCTGTACTCTGTGTGTTGCTTACTGCTGATCCTCACTCTGTATGTTACTCCTGACTCTTAAACTCTGAACTATGTATGTTAATTACTTCTGTCACCTGCACTCTGTGTGTTTCTTACTGCTGACCCAGACTCTGTGTTACTTACTCCTGATCCCTGCACTCTGTATGTTACTTACTCCTACCACCGGAACTCTGTATGCTAAATACTTCTGACCCAGCACTCTGCCTGCTACTTATTCCTGACCCCTGCACTCTCTAAACTCATAGCAAGATTGGCTGAGGTTTCAATTAACCATTCCCCCTATGCGCCACCCGCTGCCTTCAATGTCTGCCTCTTAACCCAAAATTCTGTGACCGACTGAGGGCGTGTTAAAAATAGGTGTTATTTTGTGGGTGTGGTTACAAATGAGGTTGGGGTGTTGTGGACGTGGCCCCCGGATTTCATTTTGAAGATCTGATAACCTTAATTGATAACCTAATGTGTAATGTCTATCAGTCAGGAGAAAAAAAACGCCATTGAAAGCAATGGGAGGCTGCTGGCTTCCACTGCTGATCGCCGGGAACCCCGCCCCCCGGTGTTCTGGTATGTAATCACAGGCAGTGTGTATTAATGGGTGCGCACCCCTAAGGATATGGCTGGAACATATGAGAGTGTTTGGCCCTGGACGCGGGCAGTCTGAGCGAGCCCAGGGATGAACACTCGCATGTGATCGCTGCATGAATGATTACACGCCATTCTCCCCAATTAGTTGCTCGAGCCAGCAGCCTCCCATTGCTTTCAGTCTGGCTGCCTCCCACAGCTTATTGCCTCCGCTGGGGTTCTCGCGTGTAATCAACGTCCGCTGCATTCATAGTTATACGTGCATCCGGAAAGTATTCACAGAGCTTCACTTTTTCCACATTTTACAGCCTTAATCCAAAATGGATAAAATTCATTATTTTCCTCAAAATTCTACAAACAATCCCCCATAATGATTACATGAAAGAAGTTTGTTTGAAATCTTTGCAAATTTATTAAAAATGAAATAAAAACCCATGAACATAAGTATCACAGGCTCCTCCCATGTACATAAGTATCACAGGCTCCTCCCATGTACATAAGTATCACAGGCTCCTCCCATGTACATAAGTATCACAGGCTCCTCCCATGTACATAAGTATCACAGCCTTTGCTCAATACTTTGGTGAAGCTCCTTTGGCACCAATTACAGCCTCAAGTCTTGGTGAGTATGATGTATGATGAGTATGATGTATGATGAGTATGATGAGTATGATGAGTATGATGAGTATGATGTATGATGAGTATGATGTATGATGAGTATGACGTATGATGAGTATGACGTATGATGTATGATGAGTATGATGAGTATGATGTATGATGAGTATGACGTATGATGAGTATGACGTATGATGAGTATGATGTATGATGAGTATGATGAGTATGATGTATGATGAGTATGACGTATGATGAGTATGATGCTACAATCTCGGCACACCTATTTGTGGGCGGTTCCTCTCATTCTTCTTTGCAGGACCTCTCAATCTCCATCAGGTTGGATGGGGAGCGTCGGTGCACAGCCATCTTCAGATCTCTCCAGAGATGTCCAATCGGGTTCAGGTCTGGGCTCTGGCTGGACCACTCAAGGACATTCACAGAGTTGTCCCGTAGCCACTCCTTTGTTATCTTGGCTGTGTGCTTTGGGTCGTTGTCCTGTTGGAAGATGAACCTTCACCCCAGTCTGAGGTCCAGGATGTCTCTGTACATTGCTGCATTCATCTTTCCCGCAATCCTGACTAGTCCTCCCAGTTCCCCACAGCATGAGGCTGCCACCACCATGCTTCACTGTAGGGGATGGTATTGGCCAGGTGATGAGCAGGGCCTGGTTTCCTGCAGACATGACGGTTGCCATTCAGGAGTCCAATCTTTGTTTCATCAGACCAGAGAATTTTATTTCTCATGGTCTGAGAGTCCTTCAGGTGCCTTTTTGGCAAACTCCAAGTGGGCTGTCATATGCCCTTTACTGAGGAGTAACTTCCTTCTGGCCACTCTACCATACAGGCCTGATTGGTGGAGAGCTGCAGAGATGGTTGTTCTTCTGGAAGGTTCTCCTCTCACCACAAAGAAACGCTGGAACTCTGTCAGAGTGACCATCGGGTTCTTGGTCACCTCCCTGACTAAGGCCCTTCTCTCTCCCCCGATCGCTCAGTTTGACTGGGCGGCCCGCTCTAGGAAGAGTCCTGGTGGTTCCAAACTCCTTCTATTTACAGATGATGGAGGCCACTGTGCTCATTGGGACCTTTAATGCTGCAGAAATGTTTCTGTGCCCTTCCCCCGATCTGTGCCTCCATACAATCCTGTCTCGGAGGTCCACAGACAATTCCATGAACTTCATGGCTTGGTTTGTGCTCTGACATGCACTGTTAGCCATGGGACCTTCTATAGACAGGTGTGCGCCTTTCCAAATCATGTCCAATCAACTGAATCTACCCCAGGTGACCTCCAATCAAGTTGTAGAAACATCTCAAGGATGATCAGTGGAAGCAGGATGGACCTGAGCTCAGTGCTGAGTTTCATGGCAAAGTATGTGATACTTATGTACATGGGAGGAGCCTGTGATATTTATGTACAATGTACATGGGAGGAGCCTGTGATACTTATGTACATGGGAGGAGCCTGTGATACTTATGTACATGGGAGGAGCCTGTGATACTTATGTACATGGGAGGAGCCTGTGATACTTATGTACATGGGAGGGGTCTGTGATACTTATGTACATGGGAGGAGCCTGTGATACTTATGTACATGGGAGGAGCCTGTGATACTTATGTGCATGGGAGGAGCCTGTGATACTTATGTGCATGGGAGGAGCCTGTGATATTATGTGCATGGGAGGAGCCTGTGATACTTATGTACATGGGAGGAGCCTGTGATACTTATGTACATGGGAGGAGCCTGTGATACTTATGTACATGGGAGGAGCCTGTGATACTTATGTACATGGGAGGAGCCTGTGATACTTATGTACATGGGAGGGGCCTGTGATACTTATGTACATGGGAGGAGCCTGTGATACTTATGTAGATGGGAGGAGCCTGTGATACTTATGTACGTGGGAGGGGCCTGTGATACTTATGTAGATGGGAGGAGTCTGTGATACTTATGTACATGGGAGGGGCCTGTGATACTTATGTACATGGGAGGAGCCTGTGATACTTATGTACGTGGGAGGGGCCTGTGATATTTATGTACATGGGAGGAGCCTGTGATACTTATGTACGTGGGAGGGGCCTGTGATATTTATGTACATGGGAGGAGCCTGTGATATTTATGTACATGGGAGGAGCCTGTGATACTTATGTATATGGGATTTTTTTCCTTTTTTATTTTTAATAAATTTGCAAAGATTTTCAAACAAACCTTTTTCACCTTGTCATTATGGGGGATGTTTGTAGAATTTTGAGGAAAACAATGAATTTAATCCATTGTGGAATAAGGCTGTAACATAACAAAATGTGGAAAAAGTGTAGCGATGTGAATACTTTTCCGGATGCGCTGTAAATGCACCCTAAAACTGAACTCCAGGCATGAAAACTTTCATCTAAATGTTCTGTATTTCTCAATCACCACAAAAGATATCGATTCACTTTTATATGCACCCCACACGTTTCAAATCCTGATATTATTGTTAGGCTTTCTATGATTTTAAATGATAAAATGTGATTTTTGAGGGAAACTGGACTGGACTTCGGATCATATCTGGGAATACGCTGGTCTGTTTACGCAGCTGGCGTAGACGAGACTCTTTTTGTAGAATGTTTCTGGCATTGCCCAAGTCTCATAAACTGACGGAAAAGTCCACAGAGAATGTTTAACCAAAAGTCAACGTTCTACTATGTACCTCCAAGACTCCTAAAATCAAAGAAAAGAAGTCCAGTTCCACTATTTTCATAAGACATAACAGTTTTTAACTTTTGGAACACTTTTAGAAAAGACTATAAGGCTCCATTCACAAGTCTTGCGACTTTAGAGTATAGCTTTGGATGGGTACAACTTGGATATGCGTTTGGCTTTGTGGCGATTTAACTGACAATTGCGCGGCTGTACCCAAACAAAATTGACATCCTTTTTTTCCCACAAATAGAGCTTTCATTTGGTGGTATTTGATCACCTCTGCGGTTTTTATTTTTTGCACTATAAACAAAAAAGAGCGACAATTTAAAAAAAAATAATAATAATAATATAAATAAATATTTTATATATAGATATATAGATATATAAAATTTGTTTTGTTTTTTTTGTTTTGTTTTTTACTTTTGCTATAATACATATAAAAAAATATATAAAAAAACAAATTTCTTCCTCAGTTTAGGCTGATATATATTCTTCTACATATCTTTGGTAAACAAAACAAAATCACAATAGGTGTATATTGATTGGTTTGCGCAAAAGTTATAGCATCTACAAAATAGGGCATTTTTAAAAAAAATTTTTTTTTACTAGTAATCTGCAGTCTTTAGCGGGACTGCGACCCGTTTGATTGTAATACCTATGAGAGGACAGTGAATTATCCAATTCATTTCATTATTAGGCATACAACTTAAGCCATAAAAGCTGTGGTTTTTGTGGTGGAATATCAATTCTATGTGTCCATGTCATACGATTGATCCTACTGATGCCCGTGATTGCGAGTGACTCAATCGTTAAATAAGTTCCTATTTACTTTTCTATTTCCATAGTCCATACTTTCACAAGATTTTATTGTGCTTAAAATATCTACATAGAGCACAAATTCAGAAAATAATTAATTGTGTTAGTGTGGTTATATTTAATCATTTATTTTTTATTGGAGGCACTGTGTTATATCGACTTGATTAAACACATGATGAATGGATATAGACAATATTTGGCTATCATGGAGTTCAGAAGGAATGCAGAAGCTGCCAGCCCAATATTTATGTTCTCCATAGTCAGATTACTTTCATAGCACCGGATAGGGGAGGCCTGTCCACACGGGCGCCACCCCCCCCTTTTCCATCGCCGCCTCCTCTATCCATGCGTCCGGCCCCTTTCAGGACAGCGGCGCATGATTTCCAATGCGTGGAGGGGAGGGCTGTTTCTTTGAAGCACCAATTAGAACCGGAGCCTCTAATAGGCTTCAATATAGGGTGGGTTTGGGTCTCAGAGAGTGCGCTCCGGTCCCACCCTGGGTTTTTTACGACAGCGAATCCACATTCGTTGTTGCAACACTGATCCTTCTCCTGGCCAATCAGGAAGCGGGTTTTGACACCGGTCATCCAATTGGCTGAAAGGACAGGTGATCCTATTGGATGCCTAGGAGGAAGATGGGGAGGAGCTGGAAGGCGTCGTGGGGGAGAGGACTCAGAGCCGAAATGCTGCGCCACGCTGCCTGCCACCCACCACAATGGGGTAAGTGCCAGACCGAGCGGCAAACAGCAGGGGGTTGGGCTGGGGGGGGGGTTGGTTTAGTTGATTGCCCCCCCCCCCCCACGAAAATACCCACCAGCCTTCACTGGCACTGGATGGTAGTAATACGTAATTATTTTGCAAATAAACCCCAAGGCTGGCAAGGTGGCAAGTAAAGGATCAGCAGGAGACTAATGAGGACATCTTTCTGCTCACACGTAGCACATCTGATTGCCCCCCCAATCCTTTCCCCAAGTCTGAGGTTTGTTTTAGAAGGGGATTGCATGAGGCTGATATTGAGTCATACACTTGTTGCATTAAAAGAATACTCTTCATCATCTATTAACCACTTCAGCCCCGGACCATTTGGCTGGCCAAAGACCAGAGCACTTTTTGCGATTCGGCACCGCGTCGCTTTAACTGACAATTGCGCGGTCGTGCTTTATGGCTCCCGAACAAAATTGATGTCCTTTTTTTTCCCATAAATAGAGCTTTCTTTTGGTGATATTTGATCACCTCTGCGGTTTTTATTTTTTGCGCTATAAACAAATAAGGGCAACAATTAAAATAAATAAATATATATATATAATTTGTTTTGTTTTTTTGTTTTGTTTTTTACTTTTGCTATAATACATATAAAAAAAATATAAAAAAACAAATTTCTAAGAAATCTATACAAAGTATATATTAAAAAAAAAAAAATTTCCTCAGTTTAGGACGATATGTATTCTTCTACATATTTTTGGTAAAAAGAAAATAAAATCGCAATAAGCGTTTATTGGTTGGTTTGCGCAAAAGTTACAGCATCTACAAAATAGGGGATAGTTTTATGGTGATTTTATTAATAATTTTTTATTTCCTAGTAATGGCGGAAATCATCGATTTTTATTGTGACTGTGACATTATGGCGGACACATCGGACACTTTTGGCGCAATTCTGGGACCATTCGCATTTATACAGCGATCAATGCAATTATAAAAATGCATTGATTTACTGTGTAAATGTGACCGGCAATGAAGGGGTTAACCACTAGGTGGCGCTGTAGATGTCAAGTGTGTCCTAGGGAGTGATTCTAACTGTGGGGGGGAGGGGCTGTGTGTGACACGACACTGATCACCGCTCACCGAATTACAGGGAGAGCTGATCAGTGTCCTGTCACTAGGCAGAACGGGGGAAATGCTTTGCTTACATCAGCATTTCCCCGTTCTTCCTCTCCGTGAGACGGTCACAGGGATCCCCGCGGACACCGGGATCGCACTCACGGAGCTCGCAGCGGGCGTGCGCGTGCCCGCAAGCTGCTTCTTAAAGGGCAACGTACAGGTTACGTGATTCTGCCTGCACGTGCCCTTCTGCCGCAGTATATGTGCGTGAAGTGATCGGCAAGCGGTTAACAAATACATAGTTACAATAACTTGTGTCTTTATATGAAAAACTTTTCAAATCCCCCCAAAAAACAGCCTACCATGTTCTCTGGCCGTCCTCGCGGGCGCAAAGATCATCAGTCATTTTTTTTTTTTTTTTTTAATCTAATAAAACCTCATCTAGTTGTTTAAATTAGAATTAGGGAACATAACGGCAACAAATGTAATAATGGATATATAAAGCGATCTGCAGCATCTGATAAAAATTTCAGTTTCGGAACTCGCAGGAATTTGGCAGCTGTTAGAAAATTAAATGATTAAGGCTGAATTATAGAGCAGCTTCCAGTGCAAGAGAAAGGGGGGGAGGGGGGGGGGCCCGGGGTTTAAAAGAACCTTCCGAAAATATTTCCATAACCGTATTTCAGCAAATCTGAGAAGAGGCGTTCGCAGGGATGTTCAGGTTATTCTTATAGACGGCAAAGTAGCAGCAATTTGTACGGGAGTAATTGGACTGTCTGAGCGGGAGAGGAAGTTCAATATGGAGGGGGGCTACCAGCCTGCCTCTGCCAGTTCGCACTGTGCGAGTCTATCTCGCCTGTATTACGAGATTCCAAATTAAACTTGTCCTGCTAATCAGACGCCTGATGACAATTCCAGCCAGGGCTAAGCGAAAAAAAGGAATAAAAATAAGCCTAAAAATGGTAATGTGTGAAATACTGCCCGGGGGGCTGTTATAGGGTGGCTACAAGGGCCCGTTTATAGCTTAGCATTGCATTACCGCTCATGCATTAAGTGCGTCCTGTCAATCTGTATTGATTAAAAGCCTAAATACCTCTATGGCTAAGAGCCACAGGAGAGGGCGAAACGCGTCGGTGGGCATTGGCCTGGGAGGAGCCAAGGCTGAGGCCATCTTCCATTAAAAAAAAAAAAAAAACATGTACAGTAAATACTCGCGCTATGTTCAATAGGTGAAAAAAAATCAAATTTTTCTGCAGCTTTTTCTAAACCACCTCACTAATACAGTCCAAATATAGGGACTGTATTAGTGAGGTCATCTTCCACCTACATTACACTTTGGGCTGTCGGACGTGCGGCATCTTCGCACCACATCGATTTGAATGATTCTCGAATTAATGTCCTGGATGCCGACACCCTCTCATTAGTGCCTATCCCCAGAGGCTATCTATGGCAACTTTGGGGGGGAGGGGGTGTCAAGGCAACAGAATGGGTTCTATTCATGGAATACCACTATAAATATAATCGTGGGCATTATTTCTTAATGGCACCCCAAATGTGGTGCAATTTTGCCACATTTGTTGCATGGCAAAACATGTGTTGCCACACGCACCTGGCGCAGTGCCAAAGGTTGTCACGTGAGCTTCTTTGGCACGTTTGCCACACATAGGGCAGCCTATTTAAGTAAAAATAAGTAAAGTAAAGCGTGAATGTGGCCTTAGGGAAGAAAGGTTTGGTCCACGCCTAGGTCATTTGTTCGTCCAAACACCTGTTCAGCCCCCTGTTCGGCAAGAGCCAAACATCCTACATAAAAGTGGTATTTTTACCGTTTCTCTATATGACGGCTTCCTGCTGTCAATGGTTCCCAAGGAAGCAGAGGGTGCTGGCACCTGCTGCATCCCTAGCAACCACCGACATCACTGGCACATTGACTTACATGACCAGGAATCCCCTGGCCATGCAGTTAATGGGGCAGGGATAATGATGACATCACAGCCCAAAAAATGGCCACTGGGCATATTTAGCCAGTGATGTCACCACTATCCCATCCCCTTACCTTATGTAGCTGATGATAGCTGAGGGAGTTGTCATTTAACAAAGAGTACCATTGGGATCCTGCCAGATCTGTAGGGTTTTTTATTTCGGGGAGGAAGGCATCATGATTTTTGACGGATTTAAGAGACTTTTTTGTGGGATTTTTCTTAAAGGTTTTGGTTACATTTTTTGTGAAGGAATGGGGGTACTCTTTCACATTCAAGTCAGGGTTAAAGGGGTACTTTTAAAGGGGGCTTATAAGAAACTGGAAGCCCCCTTTAAAAATACCCCTGCCTGCAGCCTCTTACAACCACCAGGCCAGGATTGTCCGCATCAACATAGGGACAAGGTGGTTTGCCCTGGCAAAGTACCATCCTCCATGTCAAAGGCATGTGTCCTGGCATGGTTTAAGAGGATAGAGGGGAGCAAACTTTATGACTTCAGTGGGGTTTGAATTCTGTTTGAAAACTTTACTATTGTTTGCCCAACTATGCTCGAACCAAACCCAGGTGTGATTGGCTCAACACTACTTCAGGTATGGGGTGTGTTGCATGGACCAGCTCGGATAAATGTCTGCAGATTCTTCCCACAGTGCCTTCCAGCTCCCATACTGCTTCCCAACTGTCCATTGTGGACCTCTCAACCTCCCATAGTACTCCCAGCTTCCCTGGGAGCCCTCAGAACCCACAGTGCCCCCATCCTCCCACAGCGCCCCCAGATCCCCTGATAACCCTTAGCACCCACAGTGCCCCCATCCTCCTACAGTGCCCCCAAATCCTCAGAGAACACTCAGCACCCCCATCCTCCCAGTGCCCCCAAATCCCCTAAGAGCCCTCAGCACCCACAGTGCCCCACATCCCCCTACAGTGCCCCCAGATCCCCTGAGAACACTTGGCACCCAGATTGCCCCCATCCTCCTACCGTGCAACCAGATCCCCTGAGAACCCTCAGCACCCACAGTGCCCCCATCCTTCCACAGTGCCCCTAGATCCTCTGAGATTCCTCAACGCCCACAGTGCCCCCAACCTCCCACAGCCCCCCCCCCAGGTTCTCTGAGCCTCCAACAATGCCTGCAGACTTTCTGAGAGCCTAGTGCCTAGTGTCCCTCAATCTTCCACAGTGCCCCTCAAGCTCTCGGAGAACCCACAGGTCATCTCAACCTCCCAAAATGCCCCAGACTCCCTGGGAGCCCTTGACACCCACAGTGCCCCCCAACCTCCCATAATGCGCCCTGGCTTGCTGCAGATCCTCCAGTCCCCCATATTGCCCCCCAAATTCCAACAGTGTCTCCCAGCTCATGCTGTGCCCAACAGCACCCCCCAGTGCCCCTGCAAACCCTTCAGCCTCCTGGCGAGATCCCATCTTCCAGAGTTGCCCCCTAGCTCCTTCCAGAACCCCAACACCTCCTTAATGACACCCATCTCCATCTAGAGCCTTCCAGTTCTTCCAGCCTTTCAATACATATTTTGTATTCTCATACTTTTTTGAGAATAAACTTATTTTTTTGAAGGCATTGAAGGTTTTGGATGAATTTAAGGGGACCTGGTCTCAATAAGGTTGAGAGCCCCTGGTCTAGCGCATACTCATCTATAGAAGGTATGTTCCCTTAATAGAAATACCTGTTAAACCTGCCAACTAAGGGTAATGAAAGCAAGCTCCTGAGGCAGGGTGGCTACACTCTTGCAGAGCTTCTGAATATTCTGTGCTGTAGCCACCATCCCAAAGGCCAGTCGCGTAACTAGAACCTTCAGGGCCCCAATGCAAGAAACCATGAAGGGCCCCCCTGAACCCCAGCCAGGGCCCTTCCCTCTGAGTCCGGCGGTGGAACTCCAGGGCGTGGTCACAGGTATGACCTTTGTGAGCCCTGTAGTTCCCCCACTGGTATCAGTAGTTTTTTTTTATAATTTGTTTTTTAATTTTTAGGTGCCCCATTGGGGGACTGTCCCTAGGCAGGATGGGGTCCCCGTCCCCAGAAGAGATGAGGTCCTTTTCTCCAGGGCAGATTAAGTTACTGCCCCAGGTGAGAAGGGGTCCCTGTCCCCAGGGGAGGTGGGGGTCCCTGTTCCCACGTGAGAAGGGGTCCCTGTCCCCACGTGAGAAGGGGTCCCTGTCCCCACGTGAGAAGGGGTCCCTGTCCCCAGGGGGAGATGGAGGGGGTATGTAATGGTGTGTGGGGTCCTCTCACTCACCATGGCCAAGCTGCAGGCCGCGCACTCATCCATGTTGGCCTGGGCTCCATCCAGTGTGCTGGACGGGTGATCAGCATATCTCCCAGAAAGACCTTTCATCATCTGTGTATGACGGGGGAGGAAGGGGGCTGGCAGACAAGCCTGCAGAGTCCTCCGGGGAGCCGGTTCTCATAGGGCTGAACTGCATCTGTGTGCTTAAAGTTTGTTTACCCAGGAGAAGTATGCAGTGCAGTGTGGGCCGGACTCGGGGGCTGGGGAGAACAGACATCGGACTGAGCAGCAAAGCATGGAGCAGGAGAGGGGTACTCTGAGGAGCCGGCTGAGGACACAGGTCATGCGGGGAATGCACAACTAAAGAGCAGCCAGTGCGATAGTCGAGCATGGAGCTCTGCTAGTCACCCTCCACCTCCAGCCACCCGTGTGCATGGTGCACTGGTACCCCTAGCTGCCTATGCTGCTGCCGGCCATATGTAGAGGGGGCTGCTTGGGCCCCCTGCAGCACAGGGCCCGGTTGCGGTCGCGACTGCTGCACCCCCTATAGTTACGCCTCTGCCAAAGGCTATTCCCATCAGAGAATACAAGTGAATACGCCAACATTCCCAGTGTTGTCACCTCACCATTCACTCCGAATCTGGCTCCCCCCACAACTTTATTGGATTGCTCCATGGCATCTCCTGTATTAGAGTAGTGAAAGCAAGTTCTTGGGCGTGATGACTAGACTCTTGCAGTGCTTCTAAATATTATTCGCTGTAGCCACCATCCCAAATGCTTTTCCCATCAGAGATTACAAGTGAAAGCTCTGACATTAACAGCATTGTTATCTCACCCTTTAGTTTGGCTCTGGCTCCACCAATGTTACCCATTTATTATATTTAATATATATTATCTCAAAGCTATGATGTGGGTTAAATGAGAGTTCTTTGGCCAAGCGTGAAAGTTCTAATATGATAACATTTATTAGGAAGTAGTTGAAAGCATCTATCTAATACACAAACATCTATCTATAGTCTTACACCAAGGAAGAAAAGATTAGGTTAAAATAAAAGAATTACATGAAGGAATACAGAGTATATTCCTTAAAACATTAATCTACAAACATATTTAGTTATCAGTAAAGGGCATAACTTTCCCATAATTACCCTTTCTTACCAAGGTCCCATCCTGATGGCTGGTCTCCCGAAAAAAGAGAGTTCCCTCCAAGCAACAAACGACATTTTCATTGGATTGCCCCATGGCATCCGCTGTATTAGGGCACTGAAAGCAAATTTTTGGGCAGAGTGGCTGAGGTCTTGCAGTGCTTCTGAATATTCTCCACTGTAGCCACCATCCAAAATGCTATTACCATCAGAGATCACAAATCCACCTTCACTTGCTTACAGTGATTCCTCAGGGTTCCATGCCCACCTTGTTGGCGGCCTGTATGGGTTGTCCCCTGTGGGCCGTCTGCCACAGCTCCCGGCTGGAGGTTATTCTGGATGCCCTGGCACCTTGCGGATCATTAGCTTGCGGATCTCAATTAGTAAGTAGGCACTTATGTGCTGCTGGTGGTGACATCTCACCCCTATCTACAGGGCCGTCTTTAATATTGATTGGACCCCGGGCAAAAAAAAATTTGGGGGCCCCCACCCATGCAATTTCACTCTCCACCTGATCTGAGACATACAATAAGTAGAAGCTGGACTTAAAATCAGTTTACTGTATCAGATCAGGCAGCAATTGTGATTGGTTGCCAGAGGTTACATCATATCATTACTGCTTATTGACTGGTTGCTAGAAGTTACAGCACACATTATGGCTCACTGATTAGTTGCTAGAGGTTACAGCAAATGATTTCTGCTTGTTAATTAGTTGCTAGAGATTACTGTACAGTAATGCTGCTCACTGATTGCTAGAGGCTACAGCACATCATCTTCTCACTGCAGGGAAGCATGATATACATATGAATGCCACCTTTATTTACATATTAATGCAGATGGCCACAGCTCTTTGCTTAGTAATGCCACTGCTATTTACATATGAATGCCAGTTATTTACATGTAAACACAGGGTCTGCAGGTGAGTCATCTGTACACAACAACAGGGCTAAAACTTCAAGGGACAAGGAAATCTAAACTGGGATAGTTGGCAAGTATGAGGCAGCTGCTTTGGGCCCCACAACAATGACAGGGCCCAGGGCAGCTGCCCCTTTTGCCCTGCCTTAAAGACGGCTCTGCCTATCTATGGCTATAACGATTATTGATCATTCCTATATTAAGTCTATCTTAGATTACCACGCACATGCTCCTGATGAGTGGCGTATTAGCCATGAAATGCGTAGAGCTACACGATGCTTTGTTTCCATCTATTTACACCTATTTTAAACTTCTATACAATAACCACTAATAAAGGTCTAGTGAGGCCATAGGTCCTGCAGGTTTCACCTTGTAATCATGATTTTATCCAACCTTGTTCTTGTGGAACTTTGGAATTTATTATGGAATTTATCATGCTCTTAATTGAGATACTGTTACCATTTTATTGTCTATTGTTTACTACCATGTTTACCTTTTCTACATTTGACTTTAGTGGTTATAATTCAAGACACTTTTGTTATCACCATGTTATTGTTGTTATCCTGTACCAACATTATATATATATTTACATTGCGATATTAATAAAATTCCTTTGTTCCCGCATAATTATTCTCTCGCTTCCATGTGCTTCACATAAAGTCCCACTCTCTTTGTCCCCCCTCCTCTCGACTTAAAGTGGAAGTAAACCCTCCTATCGTTTTCAGTCAAGGAAGCTGCCATCTTGGCCTCTAATAATTCTTCAACTGCCATAATGCTGCACATGTGATCAGTTATGACACCAGCCATTGGATGGTTTGAAAGTTTGGTTGAGAGCACAACCAATGTGAAAGTTAGCATTTCGGGCATCCCGGGAATGTAAGTGTTTTTTGAAACTGGGTTTACTCCCGCTTTAATAGGGATGGAAATATATGACCCTACTGGGCCATAATTTCATTTAAAGTCCCACAGGGATGGAAATGCATAACCTTACCAGGTTTAGGCTTTCTGAAAGTCCCTAAAAACCTCCTCTAAGCCCTTGTACACATGGTGGGAGAATCCGTCGGAGTGTGTCCTATCAGACCGTGTATGCATTGCCATTGCATTGGAAATATTTTCCGACAAACTGGTCCGATTGGACATACTCCGATCATGTGTAGAGAATTTCCGATCGGACAAAGTGCCACGCATGCTCAGATCAAATTCCTACATCAAAGCTATTGGCTACTAGCCTGAACGTAGTCCCGTCGTAACGAAATAACGTCATCACGTTCTGAAAGATTGGATTTTTTGACAACTTTGTCCGACCGTGTGTATGCAACAGTTTCGGGCAAGATCCGACGGACAAAATCCGACGGATTTGGTTGTCGGAATCTCCGGTCAGACAAAGTTGTCAGAAAATCCGATCGTTCGTAACATGATGACGTTAGTTCTTTACGACGGGAGTACATTCAGGCTAGTAGCCAATAGCTTTGGTCTCGTAATTTGATCTGAGCATGCTTGGCACTTTGTCCGATCGGAATTCTCTACAAACAATCGGACCGTGTCGTCGGAAAATTTTATATCCAGCTCTCAAACTTTGTTGGTCGGACACTCCGACGGAAAAAGTCAGATGGAGCCCACACACGGTCGGATTATCCGACAACGCGGTCCGATCTGACATTTTCCATCGGAATGTCCGACCGTGTGTACAAGGGCTTACAGTGCTTCTTCTGAATATTCTTTAGCCACCATCCCAAATGCTATTCCCATCAGAGATTATTATTATGGCTTTGTAACATTGTTAGTATTTTGAATTTAATTTGTTGGGCGAGTGGCAGCCAATTGAGGGATTGGCAGAGAGGGGTAGCAGACGCTGAGCGGTTTTCAAGGTGGATGAGTCCGGAAGCAGCATTCATGATGGACTGAAGGGGGGATAGTCTATTTAAAGGTAAACCAATGAGGAGGGAGTTGCAGTAGTCGAGGCGAGAGATAACCAGGGAGCGAATCAGGAGCTTTGTGGTGTCATTGGTTAGGAAGGGACGTAGTTTGGAGATGTTGCGGAGGTTGAGGCGGTAAGCTTTGGAAAGGGATTGGATGTGCGGCCGAACAGAGAGTTCAGAGTCCAGGATAACACCTAGGATCCTGGCATGTGGGGATGGGTTGATGGTTGCGCCATTGCTCTTGGCAGAGAAGTCAGGGGAGGAGGCACGTGGGGGAGGAAATATTATGAGCTCGGTTTTGGACAAGTTGAGTTGGAGGAAGTGGTGTGACATCCAGACAGATATATCTGTTAGTGATACGTGAGGAGACTGATGGGGTGAGCTGAGGGGTGGAGAGATAGACTTGTGTGTCATCAGCAGGGCTGGACTTACCATTGGGCTTGACTGGGCTCAATAGCGGGCCCCGCCGAGATACATAGCCGAGTGTACTCGGCTCCGCTCACAGTCACGCCCAGTCCCACCCTATGATGGACATAACAAAGGGAATGGGCATGACTGTGACCCGAGCCGAGTACACTCGACTACTCTCGGCTCTGCTCGGGACTGTGAGAGGACCCGAGAGCCGCCAAGAGCTGCCTAGAGCCGCCAAGAGGACAGGAGAGCCTCCAAGATACACAGGACTCTGTATCTTGGCGGCGCCATTTTTAAACTTCAAGACTGCAATGACAAGGCTGCAAATGACACTGGACAAGGCTGCATTGATGGGCGTTTAAATTTAAGTTTTTTTCCTTAAACTTCCCTCCTAAACTTGGGGTGCGTGTTATATGCCCATAAATTTGGTAATGTATAGAAGGTAGGGCCCAAAAGTGACTCAAGCCCAGGGGCCCCCACCACCCTAAGTCCTGCCCTGGTCATCAGCGTAGAAATTATATTGAAAGCCATGGGAGGCAATCAGCTGACCCAGGGAAGAGGTGTAGATTGAAAATGAGAGAGGTCCAGGAACAGAACCTTGGAGGACCCCAACAGAGAAGAGAAGAGGAGAGGAGGAAGTAGAATTGTAAGTGACACTGAAGGTGCGTTGGGATAGGTAGGATGAGAGCCAATGAAGAACGAAGTCATAGAGACCGAGGGAGTAAAGTTTTTTTTAGGAGGAGAGGGTGGTCAACCGTATCAAAGGCAACCGAAAGGTCCAGAAGTAGGAGTACAGTATAGTGTCCGTTTTTGCGATTAGTAAGTCATTTGTGAGTTTTAGAAGAGAAGTTTCTGTGGAGTGTAGAGGGCGAATATGTGTGTGTGTATATAAATATACATATATATAGTGTTTGGGGGTTCTAAGACATTTTCAAAAAATACAGATTTTTCTGCTTGTAAGCAACAAGTGTCAGAAAAAGACAACAGGGGAGTCCATCGCCATAGGCAAAGCCATCATACTTGACCCTCTTCGGTCCCATCTGTCTCGGCGGGGGTCAGTGAGTCGACCCCTAAGGCCCTTATCCCTACCCTTCTCCCTCTCCCCCCGCTTCCCGCCAACACACCTCCCCTTGTTTCCCCCCCACCTCCCCCATTTCCCTTTCCCCTTCCTATTTCGTTCCAGACACCCCTACAGTTGCCCGCTTGCCCTACGACACGATGCCAGACGCATAACCCCCATACCCACAGACAGACGACCACCCCCTCCTTGCTGAGCGCCAAACAATTTTTTTTCTACCCTGCACACTAGACGTTCAGAAGAGTTGAACAGACTGAACCCCAACCACACAGACCACCACTTCCTCTTGAATTGGCCTTGTTGCAGCATGAACGTCGACAACAAGGTCCATTGCTTATATTCCTAGCCTCAGACAGAGCTCTCAGGGTAAGGGGAATCTTCCCAACGATGTTTACTGATTGATCCAAAGTTATAAGCCCAAGAACATGATTGTTACGAGGTTATTAATGTATACCCTGTTTCCCCTAAAATAAGACCTAGCATGAGTGTCGGTGATGGCTGCAATATAAGCCCTAACCCCCAAATAAACCCCACCCTCTTTCCCCGAAAATAAGCCCTACCCTGAGAATAAGACATAGAAGGACTTTAACTAGGGCTTATTTGGGGGGTAGGGCTTATATTGCAGCCATCGTCGACAATC
Organism: Lithobates pipiens; assembly: GCF_037356315.1. Taxonomy (NCBI): domain Eukaryota; kingdom Metazoa; phylum Chordata; class Amphibia; order Anura; family Ranidae; genus Lithobates; species Lithobates pipiens. Next base: position 326,650,592 of record NW_027507785.1, on the reverse strand, counting down.
ACGCTAGGTCTTATTTTAGGGGAAACAGGGTATGTTACCGAAATGCTACTCACCTGTTTACAGCTCTGGAATAACTTGTACTGCAATTTATTTTTGAAAATAAAAACTTTTATGGTAAAAAAAAGAAAAGAAAAAGACTTGGTCTTAAAGTATGGCTTTAACCCATTTAAAACATGAGGCATGCCCAGCACTGTGACGGCTCCTGCAATGCATTTTTGTGCACTGTGGTTCACTGATGCAAGAGGCTCCACATAGCAAGATGCTGCTGCAGGGGAGCTGTCGTGCGCTCTTATAGAGTGAAAGATACAGAAAATTCACAGCCGCTGCCAGGAGTACACAGCAATGATAAGGTTGCCACCTGTCCAGGATTCACCCGGACAGTTCGGGTTTGGAATCATGTGTACGGGTTTCCAACTGCCTGAAACCCGGACACATTATTCAGACTGGACTTGCCTAAGCTGAGAGTGTCTGTTACACTCTTTCACACTGCCCAAAGCCGGCACTAACAGATCCCCAACATACAGATGGGAGAGGAGAGAGGGCTCGATCTGCTCCCCTTCCCCCCATGCCTACCCCGCTGTGTCTGCCCACACTCCAATCCCCGGCACTGTGCCTCAGAAAAGGAAAGTAGGGCCTCTAAATTTGAAGTCTAGCAGCCTCAGATACATCAGGATGAGAGGTGCTGACTGTCAAGGGGTGAGTGAGCTCACCATCCATCCCTGTCTGTGACTGAAGTCCCACGTTATCTCTCCTGCCTCTGAGTGAGTACACTAAGGTAAATCAGGGTTCTCAGAGCACCCCTTACATCACAGTTCCCCTTTACACCAGAGGCCACAGTGTTCTCCCTTACATCAGAGTACTCAGTGTTCCCCCTTACATCAGAGTACTCAGTGTTCCCCCTTACATCATGGTTCCCAGAGCATCCCTTATGTTGGAGTCCCCAGAGTTCTCCCTTACATCAGAGTCTGCAGAGTCCCCCCTTACAGTGTAAGGGAAGTGTTCTGGTTTGACTTGAAGAAAAGGTGGCAACCCTAAGCAATGATGAGGTGCTTATTTAAGAGAATTTGTATTTAGAATTGAAGGTGTTTAGCTTTGCTCTCCGCTATCCTCGGACCCAGCACGCGAAATGCGATCAGATGATCGCCTTTCGCATCAAAACGTTTTCCCTAAAAAAATATAAACAATGTCATTGATTTCCTGCAGCAGACAAGTAAATAGAAATCATCGTTTTCTCTTCTTTTGTATTTAGAACAAAGCTGTCGCACCGCCAGTCATATTATGCTCGTGTTTACTGCCGAAGCTGCATTTGGAGCGCGTGAAAACCCATCAAAGGCGCTTTAAAATTAGTCCAATTAAATTGATAGGTAGGTGCTTAATTTAACAGTGTAACACTGAAACGGAGATGAACGGTGACCCCCGGCCCGCATCCTGCAAATGAGATTCACGTGCGGCTTGCGGCTCCCTTTACAAGGAGAAGCCCTGGCGTCGCCAATCCGGGGCCCACACTGACTAAATTGCGATTCATTTATTAGAGACAAGTTGGCGTGCTCAAGAAGCTAGATCAAAAATGGCAAACGATAATACAGTATCTAACAAAAGTAAGTACACCTCTCACATGTTTGTAAATATTTTCTTCTATCTTTTCATGTGACAACACTGAAGAAATGACACTTGTCTACAATGTAAAGTAGTGAGTGTACAGCTTGTATAACAGTGTAAATTTCCTGTTCCCTCAAAATAACTCAACACACAGCCATTAATGTCTAAACCGCTGGCAACAAAAGTCAGTACACCCCTAAGTGAAAATGTCCAAATTAGGACCCAATTAGCCATTTTCCCTCCCCGGTGTCATGTGACTCGTTAGTGTTACAAGGTCTCAGGTGTGAATGGGGATCGGGTGTGTTAAATTTGGTGTTATCGCTCTCACTCTCTCATACTGGTCACTGGAAGTTCAGCATGGCACCTCATGGCAAAGAACTCTCTGAGGATCTGTAAAAAAAAATTGCTGCTCTACATAAAGATGGCCTAGGCTATAAGAAGATTTCCAAGACCCTGAAACTGAGCTGCAGCACGGTGGCCAAGACCATACAGCGGTATAACAGGACAGGTTCCACTCAGAACAGGCCTCGCCATGGTCGACAAAAAGAAGTTGAGGTCACGTGCTCAGCGTCATATCCAGAGGTTGTCTTTGGGAAATAGAAGTATGAGTGCTGCCAGCATTGCTGCAGAGGTTGTAGGGGTGGGGGGTCAGCCTGTCAGTGCTCAGACCATACGCCGCACGCTGCATCAAATTGGTCTGCATGGCTGTCGTCCCAGAAGGAAGCCTCTTCTAAAGATGATGCACAAAAAGGCCGCAAACAATTTGCTGAAGACAAGCAGACTAAGGACATGGATTACTGGAACCATGTTCTGTGGTCTGATGAGACCAAGGTAAACTTATTTGGGTCAGATGGTGACAAGCGTGTGTGGGGGCAACCAGGTGAGGAGGACAAAGACAAGTGTGTGTTGCCTACAGTCAGGCATGGTGGTGGGAGTGTCATGGTCTGGGGATGCATGAGTGCTGCCGGCACTGGGGGGCTACAGATCATTGAGGGGACCATGAATGCCAACATGTACTGTGACATACTGAAGCAGAGCATGATCCCCCTCCCTTCAGAGACTGGGCTGCAGGGCAGTATTCCAACATGATAACCACCCCAAACACACCTTCAAGACCACCACTGTCTTGCTAAAGACGCTGAGGGTAAAGGTGTCTCCAGACCTAAACCCTATTGATCATCTGTGGGGCATCCTCAAACGGAAGGTGGAGGAGCGCAAGGTCTCCAACATCCACCAGCTCCGTGATGTCATCATGGGGGAGGGGAAGAGGACACCAGTGGTGACCTGTGAAGCTCTGGTGACCTCCATGCCCAAGAGGGTGAAGGCAGTGCTGGAAAATAATGGCGGCCACACAAAATATTGACACTTTGGGCCCAATTTGGACATTTTTACTTAGGGGTGTACTCACTTTTGTTACCAGCGGTTTAGACATTAATGGCTGTGTGTTGAGTTATTTTGAGGGGACGGCAAATTTACACTGTTATACAAGCTGTACACTCACTACTTTACATTGTAGACAAGTGTCATTTCTTCAGTGTTGTCACATGAAAAGAGAGAAGAGAAGAGTTACATAAATGTGAGGGGTGTACTGACTTTTGTGAGATAATGTATATCACTATTTAGGCCCCATTTGCATTTTGTGTTCCTGCTTGCAACTTTGTGTTGGCAATTTTCACACAATCCAGTGTATCGCACCTATTGCAGCCTATTCACTTTAATGGGCTGCCCTATGCGCTTTTGTTGCTCCTTTTTGGGCGACAAGCTTCACGCGATTTTTAAAGGCGCATGTTGTCGCACGCTTTTGTCAAGTGACCACGTTTGCACTGCCATTTATAATGAATAGCACCCAAATGCATATTGTGCATTTTGCAGCAATTGCCACACTGATTTGGAATCGCGGGAGGAATTGGTGCAAATGCCACCTGAGATTCTAAATCTCCAAGTGTGAATGGAGCCATACTGTAGTTCCCAAATTCCCCCAGGTCAATCTTCCCCCCATTATAATCTCTCTAAGTCAATCTGTCCCCCCAGGATTCCCCTCCCCCAGGTCAGTTTGTCCCCCAGTATTATAGTTCCCCCAGGTCAATCTGTCCCCCAGCAAAATTCCTCCTAAGGTCAATCTGTCCCCCCAGGATTCCACTCCCCCGGGTCAGTTTGTCCCCCAGTATAATAGTTCCCACAGGTCAATCTGTCCCCCAGCAAAATTCCTCCTAAGGTCAATCTGTCCCCCCCAGGATTCCCCTCCCCCAGGTCAGTTTGTCCCCCAGTATAATAGTTCCCCCAGGGCAATCTGTCCCCCAGCAAAATTCCTCTTAAGGTCAATCTGTCCCCCCAGGATTCCCCTCCCCTGGGTCAGTTTGTCCCCCAGTATAATAGTTCCCGCAGGTCAATCTGTCCCCCAGCAAAATTTCCCCTAAGGTCAATCTGTCCCCCCAGGATTCCCCTTCCCAGGTCAGTTTGTCCCCCAGTATAATAGTTCCCCCAGGTCAATCTGTCCCCCAGTAAAATTCCTCCTAAGGTCAATCTGTCCCCCAGCAAAATTCCCCCTAAGGTCAATCTGTCCCCCTAGGATTCCCCTCCCCCAGGTCAGTTTGTCCCCCAGTATAATAGTTCCCCCAGGTCAATCTGTCCCCCAGCAAAATTTCCCCTAAGGTCAATCTGTCCCCCAGCAAAATTCCCCCTAAGGTCAATCTGTCCCCCAGAAAAATTCCTCCTAAGGTCAATCTGTCCCCCAGCGAAATTCCCCCTAAGGTCAATCTGTCCCCCCAGGATTCCCCTCCCCCAGGTCAGTTTGTCCCCCAGTATAATAGTTCCCCCAGGTCAATCTGTCCCCCAGCAAAATTCCCCCTAAGGTCAATCTGTCCCCCAGCAAAATTCCTCCTAAGGTCAATCTGTCCCCCTAGGATTCCCCTCCCCCAGGTCAGTTTGTCCCCCAGTATAATAGTTCCCCCAGGTCAATCTGTCCCCCAGCAAAATTCCCCCTAAAGTAAATCTGTCCCCCAGCAAAATTCCCCCTAAGGTCAATCTGTCCCCCAGCGAAATTCCCCCTAAGGTCAATCTGTCCCCCAGCGAAATTCCCCCTAAGGTCAATCTGTCCCCCCAGGATTCCCTTCCCCCAGGTCAGTTTGTCCCCCAGTATAATAGTTCCCCCAGGTCAATCTGTCCCCCAGAAAAATCCCCCCCAAGGTCAATCTGTCCCAAATTATAATACCCCAAGGTCAGTCTGTCCCCCAGTATAATTCTCCCCCCTCCCATGTCAATACTGGGTCTTAAAAAAAAAAGACAAAAGGTTTGTAATGAAATTGGAAAAAAGTTTTATTTAACCACTTAAAGACCGTAAAGATTTGCCCCTTTAATGACCAGGTGACGCTTTAACTGACAATTGCGCAGTCGTGCGATGTTGTACCCAAACATAATTGGCGTCCTTTTTATTCCCCACAAATAGAGATTTCTTTTGGTGGTATTTGATCACCTCTATGTTTTTTATTTTTTGCGCTATAAACAAAAAAACAGTGTCAATTAAAAAAAAAAAAACGCATTATTTTTTACTTTTTGCTATAATAAATATCGCCAAAAAATATATAAAAAAAATCTTTTTTTCCTCAGTTTAGGCCAATACGTATTCTTCTACATATTTTTGGTAAAAAAAAAATAAAAAAATCGCAATAAGCCTTTATTGATTGGTTTGTGCAAAAGTTATAGCGTCTATAAAATAGGGGATCGTTTTATGGCATTTTTATTGATAATTTTTTTTTTTTTTTACTAGTAATGGCGGCGATCAGCAGTTTTTATCGTGACTGCGAAATTATGTCGGACATTTTTGGGACCATTGGCATTAATACAGCATAGTTACATAGTTACTAAGGTTGAATAAAGACACCAGTCCACCCAGTTCAACCCGAGTGAGTGTCTACAATGGTCCCTATCCCTGTACATTGCGCACTCACATCGGTCCCCACCCTCAAGGAGCCCACAATCCAAGGTCCCCATTCATATACTAGGGCCAATTTGGGACAGAAGCCAATTAACCTACCTGCATGTCTTTGGAGTGTGGGAGGAAACCGGAGTACCCGGAGGAAACCCACGCAGGCACAGGGAGAACATGCAAACTCCAGGCAGGTAGTGTCGTGGTTGGGATTTCAACCAGTGACCCTTTTTACTGCTAGGTGCGAGTGCCAACCACTACACCAGTGTTTCTCAACTCCAGTCCTGTTTTCAGGATTTCCATCAGATGAAACAGCTGTGGTAAGAACTAAGGCAGTGAAACTGATCAAATCGCCTGTGCAAAACAATGGAAAGCCAGAAAATATGACCTGTTGGGGCGCCTTGAGTACTGGAGTTGAAAAACACTGCACTACACCACTGCGCCGCTAATAAATTGCATTGATTACTGTGTAAATGTGACTGGCATTTACACAGAATGGCAGTGAAGGTGTTAACCACTAGTTGGTGCTGTAGGGGTTAAGTGTATCCTAGGGAGTGATTCTAACTGTGGGGGGGGAGGGGCTGTGTGTGACACATCACTGATCACCGCTCACTGATTACAAGGAGCTGTGGTCAGTCTTGTTTACATTAGCATCTCCCCATTCTTCCTCTCCATGAGACGAACGTGCGTCTGCCCGTGGACACCACGGAGCTTCCGGTGGGCACGCGCGCCCACATTTATTGACGTTTTATTGAACGCGGTGCGCTCTGTGATCAGCGAGTCTATGAGACTCGCCTGATCATGGATCGAAGCAAGGGGTCGATACTGACCCCTTACCACGTGATCAGCTGTCAGCCAATGACAGCTGATCATGTGACACAACAGAGCCGGTAATCGGCTATTTTTCCTCCTCGCGCTGTCAGTAAATAAAAAGCCGATCACCGGCGGCCGTGATCGGGACATCAGTCCCGATCACGGCCAGCTTATCAGTGCCCACCTGCCCCCTGCCAGTGCCACCCAAATAATAAAAAAGTGCCCCCCATCAGTGCCACCCATCAGTGCCCACAGTGCCACCCATCAGTGCCCAAAGTGCCACCCATCAGTACCCACAGTGCCACCTATCAGTGCCCACATACTGCCTCAACAACAGTGCTGCACCCCAGTGCCACATATCCATGCCCATCAGTGTCATCTACCAGTGCCCATCAGTGCCCAGCAGTGCCACCTATCAGTGCCATCTATCAGTGCCCATCAGTCCCATCTATCAGTGGTACCCATCCATGCCACCCATCCGTGCCACCCATCAGTGCCATCTTATCTGTGCCCATCTTTGCCCATCAGTGCCTCCTTATCTGTGCCCATCAGTACTGCCTTATCTGTGCCTATCGGTGCCACCTTATCTGTGCCTATTAGTGCCGCCTTAACTATGCCTATCAGTGCAGCCTATCAGTGCCCACCAGTGCAGCCTATCAGTGCCCACCAGTGCCGCCACATCAGCGCTTTTCAATGAAGGAGAAAAATGACCTGTTTGCAAAATTTTATAACAAACTATGAAACATAATTTTTTTTTATTTTTTATTTTTTGCATCTTTTTTTGTTTGTTTAGCAAAAATAACTCCCAGCTGTAATTAAATACCACCAAAAGAAAGCTCTATTTGTGGGAAAAAAATGATAAAAATGTCATTTGGGTACAGTGTTGTATGACCGCGCAATTGTCATTCAAAGTGCATCAGCGCTGAAAGCTGAAAATTGGTCTGGGCAGGAGGGGGGTTTAAGTGCCCAGTAAGCAAGTGGTTAATGGCGCCCTTGCGCATCTGCTAAAGCGTGGCGCGTTTCTGTGCTTGTGCGGAAAGTGCGCAATGTTGCGTGCGTTCCTGACGTGCAAAGATGTGAACGTTTCATTTTTCAGTTGTGGCAACAATTGTAGAATCCGCTCCTCAATAACGTTACATTTCTCTGATCTCCATGTATCAAATCATTATTCCTCCAACATTCATCCTCCTATATTATCTGCAGGAGCGAGGCAGGCTGAAGCACAGCGCCCCCCGCGGTGGCGATCCTTAACCCTTGGCCACAATTAGCATGATCACCTTCCATCCAACCACAACTCCGGGCCAATTTCGCTGCACGAGTTCCGCCGCGAAGTTGATGCATTCCTTATACCGCGGACGCAAGACTCATTTCACGTTTCAGAAGAAAAAAAAAAGGTCCTGAACCTCGTGGTGGCGAAACACAAATCCCACGTGTCATGTTCGTTTCCTCGCCATGTCTTCTGCTTCCATTCGTTCGTTCCGAGGGGTTACAGCAGCAAGAGAGGATGTTGCCATAGCAACGCTTCCTTGATCTCCTCTAACCGCGCTCCACGCCCATGCATTGAAGGGCAACGTTTGGAAAAAAAAAAACGCAGAACAACCGGAAACCTGAGAAGGAAAATGACGATGGCGCAGCCGTCAGCCCCGCTCGCTCTCCTTAACGCTTTCTGCGTTAAAAAAATAAAAAAAACGCTTTAACACCAACTCGCTGGCAGGGGTCATTGAAGCGTTCGCCAACGGCGCCAACTTGATAGGTTTCGCTCCCCCCCCCCCCCCCCCCCGTGCTGCTCTTTTACTATTATCTTTTGCCATTTCCGTAAATAAGAGACAATAATGGCGGCGGCTAAGGCGGCGAGCGCTGTAGGGGTTAATTAGCGAAGTTTCTGGCTGGGGAGAAAAAAAATAATAAAGTACAGTCGCTGGCGAGAGAGAGCGATTCCACGCTGAGATATTCTCTGGGGCTCATTTAGCAAAGTGTCTAAAGGATGGCGGCGCTCGGTGAGTCGGCGCGGCGCGGAGAGGTACAGAGCGCAGCTTCACCCGCAGGGGCAGAAAATCAGCTCGTTACCGGCTGAATGGTGAATAGGAAGATTTCTGTAACAAGAGGCTCAGCCATGCCCCTCTATTACGGCCCTATTACCGACCACATCGGGAATGAGCCGCCCGGCTTTTGAGGGTTCTGATTCATCGACAGGAAAAAAACGCGGGCTGGAACGGGAGGAAAAAGAAAAGCAACATGGAGGGGCTCAGCGACCACAAAAGACTCAATGAGGCGGATTTATTCATTGGGAGATTCTGTTTGCCTTGTGACCCATATATTGAATATGGCGGCAGATTTTTTTTTTTTACCTTAACTCCTTGACTGCCAGAGCATTTATTTGCACATTTTAGCCCCAAAACTTGGTAGATTTTCTGAGACCCTGCAGAATAAAATAGTGGTAGTCAGTGGCGGCTGGGGGGGGGGGTGGCAAACAACCCCCTTCCTGGTTATCCGGCACCCCCAAGGTTGGTCGGTCGGTCATCCAGCCCCGCACTTACCCCATCTAGGCGGCAGTGGGGCAGTGCTCCTACGGACGGTGGCTTCCATCGCGTCTCCCCCTCCTCTGCATCATGGCGGCTTCCGCAGTGCGTCTCCTCCCTCCTCTTCCTAGGCGTCCAATAGGATCGCCTGTCCTTTCATCCAATTGGGTGACGGGTCTCAGGACCCACTTCTTGATTGGCCCGGAAGGAGAATCAGTGTGACAATAGTGAATGTTTCTTTCGCTATTGTCACACAAGTGGGTGTGCTCTTGGCGCAGTGCTCAGTGCCCGCAGCCCACCCTTTTTTTTTAAAGCCTATTAGAGCCTCTGGCTCTAATCACATGCTTGGAATTCATGCATCCAGCACCCACGCATGTAGATTAGGGGGATGGACACATGCGCCCCCCCCCCCCCCCCGCGTCTCTTTTGGATGAGCCGCCGCTGGTGGTAGTTCCAATCTTAGTTGCATATTCACATTCCAATTTTTAGTGCAACAGTTTATCAAGTGCACATTTTCAGTAAAAACTAGACAAATAAATGACATTTGGGTAAAATATAAAGGATGAGGAATGTCCCCTTAACCAAAAAGGGGACATTCCACTCTTGATCACACACTGTGTACATTCAGAAAAGGAAGGAGCTGGTAAATGACATATTTACCAGCCCCTTCTCCTGTTCTCTATCCTGAAACATCCCCCACAGCAGCCAATTGGAAAGGAGAGGAGGGGAAGCTGGAAGCTCTGCAGGGGGAGGGAGGGAGCACAAGGGGAGCTGGGCAGCAGAAACAAGAAGAACAGGGACAGGAGGGGCAACAGGGGCAGCATATAATGGTACCGATCCCCTCTATTTTCCTCCTGTGGCAGCTGAATTCCAGCAGGAGGTAGAGGAGGGGAAGCCTACTTTAAGCTGCTGCAGGAGGAAAATACAGATTGATTCCAGTAAATGCCCTCCCTGTCCAACACCCCTTCTTTTCCATGTTCGAGGGGTCAGCAAAGGAGAGTCATGGTCTACCTGTCACCTGCCCACAATCGATGGGTAGATCCCAGGATTAGGGTGCGTCCAGGCACACCCGGCACACTCCGTGTACATGCCTATGAACTTGTGTTACTTGTCGACCCTGATGGTAGATCTGCTTTTTTTTTCCTCTTCCTTTTAAAGGGTGACAACATTGTTAGTTTGCAGTGAAATCACACAGCAGGGTTGTCACCCCATGGATAGGGTAGTCTTGGATGGACATGACTTTAAGTAAAGGATAAATAAATTAGACATAAACCCCGGCTAACACTTTTTTTAAGAATTTACAGTAGGTTTTTTTTTTCTCTCTTGCGAAAAAGGTTTATGCCATATGACTAAAGATGATTGCAAGCTCCCCCGGCAGTTTTAGTTGGTTTGTCCCAACTCCTCTAGTTGTCACTTTTGCTGGACAGCTTGGCCTGTTACAGGAAGTGGAAAAATAATGGATCTACTGGCAGGATCAACAGGTAATAAAACAGTTTCAGGAGGATTCAGAAACACAACAACCTAATTACGAATGATTCTTCCATCTGTTGTAGAAGTTCTCATAGGATTTGGCCAGTAAAAGAGCATCAGACATTTCACTATGCGAACCCAGAGGAGCCGAGAACAATCGCTTACATTTTTTCATTTTTTTTTTTAGCGCCATGTGTTTAATGGCGCTCCGTAGGCATGAAAGCTTTTCATTTTCTCGACATGATGTTTCTACAAAAGCGCATTTCGCTTTAAGTATCATAACGCCGTCTGCGGCCGACAGGCCATTACGTGTGTGACGGATATGTAAATGAATTATCATCAACGCCAACCGAGGGGCTTGTTAGAGCAGAACTCAGACAAGGGGACGCAAAACCAGAGAGAGAGAGAGAGAGGAGGGGGGAGAGAGAAGAGAGGGAGAGAGAGGGGGGAAGAGAGAGATGAAGAGAAGGTGGGGGGGGGGAAGAGAGGAGAGAGAGAAGGAGAGAGAGGAAGAGAGAGAGAGAGAAAGACAAAGAGACAGGGGGAGAGAAAGAAAGAGACAAGAAGAAGATGGGGGGAGAAAGAGAGTGAGAGATAAAAAGACAGAGAGGGTGGGGGAGAAAAGGAGGGAGGTGAAGAGAGAGAGAAGAGAGAGGGAGGGGGAGAGAGAAGGAGGAGGAGGGAGAGAGAAGGAGGGAGAGAGAGAGGGAGGGGAGAGAGATTTAGAGAAGATAGAGGGGGAGGGGAGAGAGAAGGAGGGGAGAGGGAGGGAGAGATCGAGAGGTAGAGAAGAGAGAGAGAGGTAGAGAGAGGTATAGAAGAGAGAGAGGGAGGGGAGAGAGGAGGGGAGAGAGAAGGAGGGGAGAGAGAGAGGTAGAGAAGAGAGAGAGGGAGGGGGAGAGAGAGAGGTAGAGAAGAGAGAGAGGGAGGGGAGAGAGAAGGAGGGGAGAGAGAAGGAGGGGAGAGAGAGGGAGGGAGAGAGAGAGAGAGGTAGAGCAGAGAGAGAGGGAGGTGAGAGAGAAGGAGGGGAGAGAGAAGGAGGGGAGAGAGAAGGAGGGGAGAGAGAGGTAGAGAAGAGAGAGAGGGAGGGGAGAGAGAAGGAGGGAGAGAGAGAGGGAGGGAGAGAGAGAGGGAGGGGAGAGAGAAGGAGGGGAGAGAGAGGGAGGGAGGGAGGGAGGGAGGGGAGAGAGGTAGAGAAGAGAGAGAGGGAGGGGAGAGAGAAGGAGGGGGGAGAGGGAGAGGGAGGGGGGAGAGGGAGAGGGAGGGGAGAGAGGTAGAGAAGAGAGAGAGGGAGGGGAGAGAGGTAGAGAAGAGAGAGAGGGAGGGTAGAGAGAGGTAGAGAAGAGGGAGGGGAGAGAGAGGTAGAGAAGAGAGAGAGGTAGAGAAGAGAGGGAGGGGAGAGAGAAGGAGGAGAGAGAGAGGGAGGGAGAGAGAGAGGTAGAGAAGAGAGAGAGGGAGGGGAGAGAGAAGGAGGAGAGAGAGAGGGAGGGAGAGAGAGAGAGGGGTAGAGAAGAGAGAGAGGGAGGGGAGAGAGAGGTAGAGAAGAGAGAGGGAGGGTAGAGAGAGGTAGAGAAGAGAGAGAGGGAGGGGAGAGAGAGGTAGAGAAGAGAGAGAGGGAGGGGAGAGAGAGGTATAGAAGAGAGAGGGAGGGGAGAGAGAGGTAGAGAAGAGAGAGAGGGAGGGGAGAGAGAGAGAGGGAGGGGAGAGAGGTAGAGAAGAGAGAGAGGGAGGGGAGAGAGAAGGAGGGGAGAGAGAGAGAGGGAGGGGAGAGAGAGTAGAGAAGAAGAGAGAGGGAGGGGATAGAGAATGAGGGGAGAGAGAGAGAGAGAGAGGAAGGGGAGAGAGAAGGAGGGGAGAGAGGGAGGGAGAGAGAGGTAGAGAAGAGAGAGGGAGGGGAGAGAGAGAGGGAGGGGAGAGAGAAGGAGGGGAGAGAGAGAGAGGGAGGGAGAGAGAAGGAGGGGAGAGAGAGAGAGAGAGGGAGGGGAGAGAGAAGGAGGGGAGAGAGAGAGAGGGAGGGGAGAGAGAAGGAGGGAGAGAGAGAGAGGGAGGGGGAGAGAGAAGGAGGGGAGAGAGAGAGAGAGAGGGAGGGGGAGAGAGAGAGAGGGAGGGGAGAGAGAAGGAGGGGGAGAGAGAGGAAAGAGAGGGAAAATGTGGTCAGGGAGAGGGAAACAAGTGGCGAAAATGCCTTTTTAATTAAAGAGTTATTCGGCTGGGAAATTTGCTTCTCAGCAAATTCATTGGAGGAATTTAAGATGAAATTGGATATTTTCTAGGAGAGGATGCAGGCAGTTAGTGGAATCTCTGGGCTGTGCTAATCCGCCCCATAAATAAGCAAAACATTAAGCCGGGAAAGTCTGCGACTACTGTCTGTATGATAATGTGTGTGATGTCTTATATCTGTGCTTGTACTCCGGGACTACACAAAGAAACAAGAACATCCTTCCTTTCGCCCTCCTTTCTTTCTGCCCTTCCCCTCTCCCTCCCTCAATTCTTCCTTCCTTCCTTTCTTTCTTCCTACTTCCCTCCTCCCTCCCTTCCTCCTACTTTCCTTCCCTCCTTCCTTTCCTATCTCTCCCTTGATACTTCCTTCCTCATTCCCTCCCTTCCTGCTTCATCCCTTTCTTTCTTCCTACTTCCCTACTTCCTTCCTATCTCCCTCCCTCAATACTTCATTCCTTCCTCCCTTCCTTCCTTCCTTTATTTCTTCCTACTTTCTTCCTCTCTCCCTTCCTAAATTCTCCTTCCTTCCTATTTCCTTCCTTCCTCCCTCCCCATCTTTCCTTCCTTCCTCTTCCTTATTTCCTCCTTTGATTATCCCTTCCTTCTTCTTCCTTCAGGCCGGGCAAGGAGAACATTCATCAGAGAAGAGCCAAGAGGTCCATGGTAACTCTGGAGGAGCTGCAGAGATCCACAGCTCAGGGGGGAGAATCTATCCACAGGACAACTATTAGTCGTCTCTCAACAAATCTGCCCTTTATGGAAGAGTGATGAGGATAAAGCCATTGTTGATAGAAAGTCATAAGAAGTCCCGTTTGCAGTTTGCGAGAAGCCATGTGGGGGACACAGCAAACATGTGGAAGAAGGTGATCTGGTCAGATGAGACCAAAATTGAACTTTGTGGCCTAAAAGCAAAACGCTATGTGTGGAGGAAACTAACACCGCTCATCCCCCTGAACACACCATCCCCAACATAAAGCATCATGTGGTGGGGATGCTTTTCTTCAGCAGGGACAGGGAAGATGGTCAGAGTTGATGGGAAGATGGATGGAGCCAAATACAGGACAATCTTAGAAGAAAAGACTTTCCGGCAGACTAGGTCCGAAGGGATTAGACAATCCGATCGTGTGTGGGCTAGTCCAATCGTTTTTCAAAAAAAAAATCCAACGAACCTAGAAATGAACGTGTTTCAAATCTATCTGGCGGACTAAATTCCGATGGACTAAAATCGGGAAAACCGTTCGTTTGTATGCTGGTCCGACAGACCAAATACGATGCAAGGGAAGCTATTGGCTACTGGCTATTGAACTTCCTTGTTTAGTGCCGTTTACGTCATCACATTCAAACGAATGGACTTAGTGCATTCGTGTGTGGCCAAGTCCGTTCGTTCGGAAAGTCCATTGGAAACCCGGCGAAAGTTCGTCAGGAAGACCGTCGGACCTAGTCTGCCGGAAAGTCCAGTCGTGTGTACAGGGCATTAGAGCCTGCAAAAGACTTGAGACTGGGGAGGAGGTTCACCTTCCAGCAGGACAACGACCCCAAACATACAGCCAGAGTTGCACTCCAAAAGTAGTCATTTCTTTTATTGTAGATGCAGCTATGATTAAGCACAAGTGAGAGCGGTGTGAAACGTGTTAGCAGTTTGCAATTTTAATCTGTTTTTGTATGGACTGTATCTACAATAAAAGAAATGATTATTTTGGAGTGCGGCTATCTGGATCTTTATGTGCTCATATGCATTCTACATACTGAGCCAGCACCCTTGGCGAGGAAGGTGTTATTCAGGTACAGTCGCCTAGAGCGAGCTCTATCTTTATTTATACAGCCAGAGCTACAATTGAATGGTTTAGATCAAAGCATATTCATGTGTTAGAATGGCCCAGTCAAAGTCCAGACCTAAATCCAATTGAGAATCTGTAACGAGGCTTGAAAATTGCTGTTCACAGACGCTCTCCATCCAATCTGACAGAGCTTGAGATATTTTGCAAAGAAGAATGGGGCAGAAATGTCCCCCCTCTCTAGATGTGCAAAGCTGGTAGAGACATCCCCAAAAAGACTTGTAGAGAAAGGGGGTTCTACAAAGTATTGACACAGGGGGGCGCCATACAAATGTACCCCCCACACTTTGCACATATTTATTTGTAAAAAATGTTGAAAACTTATTGTTTTCTTTCCACTTCACAATTATGTGCCACTTTGTATTGGTCTATCACATAAAATCCCAATAAAAACATGACAAAATGTGGAAAATTTCAAGGGGTATGGATACTTTTTCAAGACACTGTAGTTGGTAGTGTAGGACAGCCTTTTTCAATCAGGGTGCCTTCAGGTTTCTTCAGGGGTGCCTGTGCAAAATGTCAAAAAATGACTCAAAATATGTTAAAATTGCCTTTTAGTTACACAAAGCCACAGTTTTTCTTTTTTTTATTGTATTTTTTATTGAAGATTTGTTGGAATACAGATAAAGCACTATATGCACAGTAAAGTCAGAGAAATTTAAGAAATCAAACATAAGAAGAATATATATATATATATATATATATATATATATATATATATATATATATATATATATATATGTTCATCATAAAACAGGCAGAACAACTGAAAAGGCTATAGCCAATGACAATTGATGCCGCGTACAAACGACCGGACTATCCGGCAGACTAGGTCCGGCGGACCGGAATCGGTCGGACAATTCGATCATGTGTGTGGGCTCCAGCTGACTTTTTTTTTCCCCAAAAGTCTGAAGGACCTAGAAATAAAACATGTTTCAAATCTATCCGACGGACTAAAAATCGGGAAAACCGCTCGTCTGTGTGCTGGTCCGACTGACCAAATACGACATAAGGGCAGCTATTGGCTACTGGCTATTGAACTTCCTTGTTTAGTCCCGTTTACGTCATCACGTTCAAAACAAATGGACTTTAGAAAGGACTTAGTCCAGTCGTGTGTGGCCGAGTCCGTTTCATTCAGAAAGTCCGTCAGCCCTCTGCCGAAAGTCCGTCGGGAAGAACGTCGGACCTAGTCCGTCGAAAAGTCCGGTCGTGTGTATGCGGCATTAGTGTCAGTAGGGTGTACACCAAGAACATAGACCTAGGAGGTATTAAGCAATGGGGCTGCATTATGTAACTAGGTCTCCAAAGAGATAGGGAGGGTGGGTGGTGACAGGAGGACACGGAGCTGTGTGTGGGGTACAAGAGGGATTCAGGAAGGAGAACCATACTCAGAATGATCCCACCGGCCCCAGATCTTGTCAAACCTGTCAACAGCATCCTCTACTATGGCTGTCATGTGCTCCATTCTACGTTTGTCAGCAATAGTTTGTAGAAACTAGGGATGAGCCGAACACCCCCCTGTTCGGTTCGCACCAGAACCTGCGAACAGACCTAAACTTCGTGTGAACTTTAGAACCCTATTAAAGTCTATGGGACTCGAACGTTCACAATCTAAAGTGCTAATTTTAAAGGGTAATATGCAGGTTACTGTCCTAAAAAGTGTTTGGGGACCCGGGTCCTGCCCCAGGGGACATGGATCAATGCAAAAAAAAGTTTTAAAAAACGGCCGTTTTTTCAGGAGCAGTGATTTTAATAATGATTAAAGTGAAACAATAAAAGTGTAATATTCCTTTAAATTTCGTAGCTGGGGGGTATCTATAGTATGCCTGTGAAGGGGCGCATGTTTCTGGTGCTTAGAACTGTCCCTGCACAAAGTGTCATTTGTGCAGGAAAAAAAGTCTTTTAAAATCACTTGCGGCTATTGTCGGGTCCCGTAATACAGAGAACACTCAATGAGTGTTCTCTGCATTAGCCGACAATTCATTCATTCATTGATAAAAAAAAAAAAAAAAAGCGTGGGGGTTCCCCTAAATTCAATTACCAGGCCCTTCAGGTCTGACATGGATATTAAGGGGAACCCCGTGTCAAATTTAAAAAAAAAATTGACGTGGGGGTCCCCCTAAATATCCATAACCAGACCCTTCAGGTCTGATATGGATATTAAGGGGAACCCCACATCAAATTTAAAAAAAAATTGACGTGGGGGTCCCCCTAAAAATCCATATCAGACCCTTTATCCGAGCACGCAACCTGGCAGGCCGCAGGAAAAGAGGGGGGGACGAGAGAGCGGCCCCCCCTCCCTCCTGAACCGTACCAGGCCACATACCCTCAACATTGGGAGGATGCTTTGGGGGTCTGTGACCCCTCAAAGCACCTTGTCCCCATGTTGATGAGGACAAGGGCCTCATCCTCACAACCCTGGCCGTTGGTTGTGAGGGTCTGCGGGCGGGGGGCTTATCAGAATCTGGAAGCCCCCTTTAACAAGGGGACCCCCAGATCCCGCCCCCCCTGTTTGAAATGGTAAGGGGGTACAAAAGTACCCCTACCATTTCACAAAGAAAGTGTCAAAATGGTTAAATAAGACAAACACACTTTTGAAAAATTCCTTTATTAAAAATAAAAAAAGATTCCAGCGGTGCTAATCCACTCTTGCTATCCAGCGACGGGTCTCCGGGGTCCAGCGATGGATGATCATATCCAGCGACGGGGGATCTCTCAGTCCAGCGCTGTCCATACATCCTTCTTCTGTCTCCACTCCGGAGACACTGCAGAGATCCCAGCGCTGACGTTTCTTATATTAGGAGGGCGGGGCCACCCGTCACCTGACCCCGCCCCTCTGACGCTGGAGAGGGGAGCCAGGGGTTCCCCAGTGACGTGTGGGTGACCCCGCCCCCTCTGATGTAACGGAAACCTGCCGGGAATGAAGAGCCCATCTCAATCTCCGACCACCTATTCGTATTCGCATTAAACTTTACCAGGACACCACTGCACGGGGGTGGGAGGCCAGATAATATTTGCAAATGTCCGGGGCTCCCAGACCTCCACGACTCCTGGGGGAAAAGATCACCGAGCTTGCCACTCTATGGGCCCCATCCCTCCAAATAAAATTAAGAAACCATTGTTTGAGAAATGTTGGGTCATAGGAATAGGGATAGGCAGAGTCTCAAAAAAATACAGTAATTTTGGCATAACTGACATTTTCAACACATTGATCCGACCTATCCAGGATATTGGGAGAGAATTCCAATGCGTCAGCATGGCCTTGATGTCCTTGAACAGGGGGATATAATTGGCTGAGTATAGGGATGAGTACGATGGTGTCATTTGTACTCCTAGGTACTTGAGAGAGTTTTGAATCGATACAAGGTCTGCAGGCGGTATATGCAGTGGTAAGACTTCTGTTTTAGATGCGTTCATTTTGTATCTGGATAGAGAGCTAAACTGGGATAGGAGAGCATGCAGGGACGAGAGGGAAATATGTAGGCTGGTAAGAGTCAGAAGTACACCATCCGCAAATAGAGGTAGCTTATAATTCCCTATGACGCATGAGGACCCCTTGCATGTCAGGATGGGATCTTATAGCCTCTGCCAGGGGCTTTAGGCATAGGATGAAAAGAAGTGGGGAATGAGGGCAGCCCTGTTTAGTGCCATTAGACATTGGGAAAAGTCGGGACATAAAATAAACCATTTGGTCCTGCACAAACATGTAGGGCCAACTTAATCTATCAGATGCTTTTTGGGCATCGAGGCTAAGGATCAGAGCAGGTCTACATACTTCAGCATATCAATGATATCAATAGTACGCCTAGTGTTGTCCCTCGCATGTCTAGTGGAGACAAAACCCACTTGGTCCTTATCGATCAGTTTTGTCAAAAATTGAGAAAGGCGGCTAGCCAAGATTTTGGTGAATAGCTTATAATCCAAATTTAAAAGTGCAATCGGCCTGTAGCTGTCTGGAAGCAATGGATCTTTTATCCAGCTTAGGTATAACTGAGATATAGTAATGTAAAAACTGCTGATGAAGGGACTTCTCCCTGGAGAAGAGAGTTATATAGGGCCACTAGATGGGTCAACAGAATCGGGAGAAATGTCTTGTAGTAGGAGTACGGGAGGCCATCTGGGCCAGGGAATTTGTGGGTTGTTAGGCTCTTAATAGTGTTAGCTAGTTCCTCCCCGGTAACGGGGACGTTCAATGCATGCAGATCTGACTTGGTCAGTGTAGGCAGCTTCAAGTCTGACATGAAGGTCTCAAAGTCCTCCTGGTCAAATGGGGAATAAAGGGTGGGGGTAAGGCAGTTATAGAGTTTATTGTAAAACTCACCAAAAACCTGGGTCATAGTCTGTGAGCAATGAGTAGGAGTACCATCTGGTTGTTTGAGGTGGTCCAGGATGGAGAAATAAGGTCTAGGGTTGAGTCTGAAGACCAGAATTCTAAGTGGTTTATTGGAAAATTCATAAAATGTTTGTTTTGCCCATAGGAGGGACTTGTCTATGGCTGACATTTCCAAAAAATGTATTTGGTTGCGCAGCGAGGTTACTGCCCGCAGTCAAACCACCGTGGGAGAGGAGTTTGGTTAGTAAAGAGGATTTCAAGAGGGCTGCATCCCTCTTTCTTCGTGAGCTTACAGAGATAAACTGCCCCCTAAAGAACACCGTGTGGGCCTCCCATAGGGTGGATGGACTGGTTACAGAACCTGTGTTAAGCTGGAAGTATTCAGTTAGCACAAGGGAGAGTCTATCTTTAGTTTCAGGATGTTTTAGCAGAGATTCATTGAGTCTCCAATGGCATTTTCTGGGGAATGCAGCTGAGAGGCAAAGATCCAGGGTCAAGGGAGCGTGATGCGACCAGGTTATGGAGCAGATGACACTGTATGAGGCAAAAGAGGGACTGTCACAAGGAATTAATCCAATCTGGAGAACATCTTCTGGGGGGGAAGAGTAGAACGAGTACTGTATACCACTGGGGTGTTTGATCCGCCATACGAAGCCACAGGTTTTTATTGTGCACCATTACAACCTTCTAGCTGCTGACGTCCTAACAACCAATTACATCATTGGTTGATAAGGAGGACATTAAGCACCTAAGGATGTCCTTGTTTGTCCCACCCCTGCTCCTTTCTGTCAGCACTGAGGTCATATTCGCTGAATGAGGAAGAGAAACTAAAGGAGAAGAGAAACATTGGAATACTAGTCAGCACCAGTGTGCAAAGGTGTATTTGGAAGAATAAATCACCTCTGATATTGGGTGCATGTGTGGATATTGCTGCATTATGTAAAACAATTATTTTTGTTTTTTACATTTTAGAATGGGGTGCCTCAAGTATGTGCAGAATTGTGAAGGGTGCCTTTATCGAAAAAGGTTGAGAAACACTGGTGTAGGTAAATTGGCTTGGCTGGGAGCAAGGCTGGTGTTGAATTTGGGTTAGGGATGAGTGAGTCATGGAGGCTGGGTGACTCATCAAGCAGCACCTCTGGTAACTCTCCCTGCTCTCTGGAACCTTGGAGAGGCTTCCAAAAGTAGAGGGTGGAGTCTAGGAGAAGCTGCTTGGAGTATTGAGGAGGGCCTGATGAATGAATGACTTGTATAGTGCTACCTATGCAAACTGAATCGCCTCAGGGCGCATTTTGCCACCGGTGTCCATCTGCAGTATAGCGCGGTCCTTCTCAATCCCCCACAAAAGTGGGCTGACGGGGGGGTGGGCACCTCTTAAATACTCTTGGGTCATGCCAGCAGGGGCAGCGGGGTGGAAGATGGAGAAGGAGTGCTGAGGAGGCTGTCAGTGGCCCTTGAGGGTGCCCCCTAGACTGGGTGAGGTGACCTCGGTCCTGGGGCTTGGGTGCTGGAGGAACCCTCTACAACACATGGAGGATATCCTTCCTGGAGGCACAGAGCAAATGTGAGGACAGCAAGAGCAGATCAGCATGTCCGGGAGTTCTCCAGGAGTGAGTGTGCAGTCCGGGAGGACTGTGGGTAGATGGTCAGATTGAAAGGATTGTGGAGAAGTTGGCCAGGAGGGCTAGTGAAAGGGGCAGCTGCAGCCAGGGGGGTTGACAGTGCCTGAAGAGGTGATGCTGGGATCAGTATAGCTACAGGGTTGTAAGCTGGACAGTGGATTTTACTACACAACCAGAGGGGGCCCGGGGTTCCTGCCTGTAAAGGGCTTTTGCCTGATCTGGCTGAGTGCTTTGCCAGATTTATTAAAAGTGTCCCAGATGAGTCTGTGTTCTTTTTCTGCAAGCAAGTGACGTGCTGGAGGAAGAGGAAGGAGTGTATATAGACTGTATATAGGAGAGTGGTCCCTGAAGAGTTTTTCTGAAGTCGAGTGAGCATCCCATAGTGATCAAAGTTTTATCCCCTCAATAAAATACAAAAACAAAGTACTGGACTGTTTCCTGACTCTGGGAGCCTGTGGAAATGTGGTGGGTCTGGCTGTGCAGGGTGGGGGATACCAATTCACTTGCAGCTCCTACATGGGGTGCGCTACACTTCCTTCCTTCTTCCCTTTCTTCCCTTCCTTCCTTAACTCTTTCCCCCACTGACACAATGGTTCTTCCCGCCAGCTGGTATATCCTGTAGTAATGTCTGAACTGATGGAAGAAACCATAGTATGCAGTGGGGGAGTTGGTGTTGGTTGAGTTGGTATTCTACACACCCAAAGTATTAAATACTTTTTAACAGCTGTAGGTGAATAGGGATGAGCTTCGTGTTCGTGTCGAACATACGTTCGACTCGAACATCGGCTGTTCGCCCGTTCGTGTGGAGCTCACGGCCCACAATGCACTGCCCCATCGCAGTGCATTGCTGGCTCATGATTGGCCAAGCATGCACTGTGACCCCGCATGCTTGGCCAATCACAGCGCCGGCAGCGAGGAGAGCCATGATTGGCCACAGGCAGGATGCCTGTGGCCAATCATAGCTCAGGCTGTGTAGTACACGCCCCACACTATATAAGGCTGCCAGCGCGGCGGCCTTGTGTAGTGTGTTGGCGTCTGTAGGAGTTAGTGGGTGTTCTGTGTACCTTCAACACAGTATACACCGTTCGTTATCGGCCGATTTTGCGTTCTTGCTCTTCTGTAGTGGGTGTTGTCTGCGTGCCCTGACCGCAGTATACACCGTTATATCCACCTATATAGCTAGCTATATTGCTCTTTTTTAATAGAGGATGCAGTCAGTTGTAGGAGATTGTGCGTGTTGTCTGCGTGCCCTGACCGTACTATACACCATTATATCCACCTATACCAGCACAAGTGCCACCAGCCCAATTTTTCAGCCCCTGTTTAACAGGGGCATTTAATTACAATTTTTGATGCAATGCTTTGCAGCAGGGCTCATTCCTGCACTACAACTAGAGCATATGGGAGAGGTTGCAGTGTCGTGGCACCAGCACCAGTGCCTAAGGCCCAATTTTTCAGCCCCTGTTTAACAGGGGCATGTAATTACAATTCTTGATATAATATTTCACAGCAGGGCCCGTTCCTGTGCCCACCGAGAGTAACTGTGAGGACTTATAGTGTTGTGGCACCAGCACCACCACCACAACCACCAAAGGCCCAATTTTTCTACCACTGTTCAACAATGGCATGTAATTACAATTCTTGATATAATCGTTCACAGCAGGGCGCTCCAGCGCCCACCAAGAGTCACTTTGAGGGCTTACAATGTTGTGGCAAAACCAACACATTGTTCCGCCATTTCTGCAGAGCATATAGGGCAGGCCCCTACTTTCAAACATCCAACTTACAAACGTCTCCTACTTGCAAACGGAAGGAGACAACAGGAAGTGAGATGAAAAAAGACGGACGGCAAAACAAATTATACAGGGGTGATAACCCTTCCCTATGTTTTCCAAAAAGCTTAAAAATAATTTTTTTGACTGGAGCTACACTTTAAAAATGTACCAGTTCAAAATTACAAACAGATTCTACTTAACACAACAAATCTACACAGTCCCTGTCTTGTTTGCACCGCCTGTATACTGCTGTTCTGAGTATATAGGGCCTGGGGGCCCCACGTCTTTCCTTTTTTTAATATGGGTACGGGGTTCCCCTTAATATCCGTACAAGACCCAAAGGGGCTGGTAATGGGCAGGGAGGGCTACCCATGCCATTTTTCTCAATGATTTTCATCCATATTGCCGGAACCAGATATGACATTAAAAACGCAAGCAGTTTGAAATGACTTTTTTTTCCGTTAAATGTCATTTTGTGCAGAGACTGTTCTAAACACGGGAAACACGTGGCACTTCACAGGCATACTATAGACACCCCCCAGGCACGATATTTAAAGGAATATTTCACTTTTTTTTCACTTTAATCGTCTTTAAAATCAGTTCTCAAAACGGCCATTTTTAAAAACATTTTAGGCATTGACCCATGTCCCCTGGGGCAGGAGCCAGGTCCCCAAACCCTTTTTAGGACAGTGTCTTGCATATTATCCATTAACATTAGCACTTAATTTCGAACGTTCGAGTCCCATAGACTTCAATGGGGTTCTAACGTTCGTACAAATTTGCGGTCCGTTCGAAAGTTCTGGTACGAACCGAACCGGGGGGTGTTCGGCTTATCCCTAGTGGTGAACACCAAAGGGTGGAAGATCAACAGACCAACAGAAAGGTAAGTATAAATAGGGGTATATAAGTCTGCTCTGGCAGGGTCACTTTATTAGCTACCATCTCATACATATTATAGGTCAGAGGTCCGCTCTAGAGTCATTGGTGTGGATGTAGTATCTGATAGACATGTGCACTCCCGAAAAATTTGTTCGTTTTTGTTTCATTCGTTTTTTGTTATTCTCGGAAATTCGACAATTCGGAATTCAGAAATTCGAATATTCTGTTTTCCAGAAATTCAAAATTCATAAGCATGAAAATTTTTAAATTCTGAAATTCTAAAATTCTGAAATTCGAAAATCTGAAAATTCGAAAATCCGAAAATTGGAAAGAACGAAAATCCAAAAATTCTACTTAACTAACTAATAACTAACTATTAAATTATAGGTATTGGAATTTCCTTTCAAATTTGGCTGTTAGTGAACGCAACGAATACAAATTTATTTGAAGTTACGAATTATGTGAAATTAAAAATGCTGCATTTAAACAAATGGAACGGAACTAAATAATAATAAATAATAATATGTTTTTATTATTATTTTTATTGTTATTCACTATTATTAATTTGTTACGTTCCATTCATTTAGATACGACATTCGTTATTTCGCATAATTCGTAACGTCAGATAAATTCATAGCAGCCAAATTTGAAAGGAAATTCCAGAACCTATAATTTAATAGTTACGTTATTATCAGTTAGTTATTATTTCAGATTTTTGGGTTTTTGGATTTTCGTTCTCATTTTCAGATTTTCATTCTTATTTTTGTATTTCCAAATTTTTCGAATTTTTCCGAATTTCCAAAATTTCGACTTTTCGAATTTACGAACTTTTGAAATTTCGAATTTTTGAACTTCCGAATTTCCGAATATTCTGGAAAAATGTGGAAATTTGAAAGTTCGGAAATCCGGATATTTCCGAATTAACGAATTTGTCTAAACTCATTAAAAAAACTCATTAAAAAAACGAATTCAGAACTAAACTAATTGTACATGTCTAGTATCTGATGTCTAGAGTATTTCGAATGAAAATTAAAGCTATACACCGAAATATTCCAATCCAGGTTTATATTACTGACTGTACATAACATATTCTGTTTCGGGGGCTATGAGGTCGCCCCCCTCCCCCCCCCCCCCCCCCCCCCCGTCATCACCATTAAAATACAGCACAAGAAACAATAAAAGATAAAAAAAAATTTCTTAAATCAATGTAACACATAGCACTACAAGCTAGGGAATAAGATTCAAACCCGCTAAGAGCATAATAAAAGTAAAAAGATATTAAATAGATCATAATATTGGTAGTAAAAACAAGGATCATAGTGGAATCATAATAATCAGCCTTGTAATATTAATACAGTTAAACCAGATAACAATAATGATATTAGAAAAACCGGTGACAATAATAAAATATTAATACTAAGAATAATAACGATACTCTCATAATGTGTACAATATAACCTATCGCATAGTAATGTATAAAATGAATGTATAAAAAAATAATACTTATCATCTAGAATGCATTCACAAACTATTAATATATTATAAGGGAAAATTAAGGCATGAAAATAAATCTGATCACTAAGAATACAAACCCCAATTTATTAATATATTATGAGTCTATAAGAAATGTGGCTCATACAGAATATAAATTTCAGGTAAAGGCTTTATATGCTGGTAAAATATTCAAATAATATGGCAGGGAATTTAAATAAAATACAGCAGCTAAGCATCTATTTAAAGTGGTAGAAATAATAATAATAATTTTTATCTATTTATTATTTCTGGTGTTGAATTTTAGCCCCGATGAAGGGTTGGAGTTTGTAACACCCAAAAAAAAATTGTCAAAATAAATAACAAAATAAAATGATTGGAACGTTAAAAACAAAATACTACAGCAGTTAATCTAGTAGTAGTAATAATAATGATAATAATAATTTTATATATTTATTATTTCTTGTAATATTTTTTTTTATCCCTGATGAAGGAGGCAGAGCTATATAGCACATAAACATTAATTGCAAAACAATAAAATAACATTACTGCAAATTTAAATAAAATACAGCAGCAGTTCACCGTTTAAAGCAGTAGTGATAATAATAATTATAATTTTTTTTTTTTTATATATATATTTATTATTTTTTGTGTTGCATTTCAGCCCCGATTGTCAATTAATAATTAACATAAACATTGTCAATTAATAATATAGTTTTATTGGAAAGTTAAATAAAATACAGCAGCAGTTCATCTAATTAAAATAATAATAATTTTTATCCCTTTGTTGTTTCTTGTGTGTCATTTGCCTGATGAAGGGGGGCGGAGTTATAGCACCCGAAGCGCATTGTCAAATAACAGAATAATATGATTGGAAATGTAAATAGTCCATCTATTTACAGTAGTAGTAGTAATAATATTTTTCCTAATTTATTTAATATTTCTTGCTTTGTATTTTAGCCCTGAGGATCATAGGGGTGGAAGTTATAGGACCGAAAATGCATTGTTATATAAAAATAAATAAATAAATAAATTTGATCGTAAATGTAATTAACTTACAGCTACAGCTTAAAATAAGTAGTATAAATAATAATAATACTACTAATAATTGTTTTTATCTATTTAGTACTTCTTGTGTTGCATTTTAGCCCTGATGAAGGTGATGAAGTTACAGCACTGAAACGCGTTGGTCTGTAAACAGATTGTCATTAGAATAAACTTGTTACCTGGACTCTATTACAGGCGCCCCTATTAAAGCCGAAGGTGAATCCATGGGAATCCTTTGGTATGAGAAGCTGCCAACCCAGTATTCCAATTCTCCATAGTACACCATACTATTGGATGAGAGCAATCATATCATACACAATAAAATCTCAGCATTCCTAATATCAGTTTTCAGATGTCGAAGCGCGTGCACTGGAAGAAGCTGAATCTATAGGATAATTACAGTGAGGGGAAAAAAAAAGTATTTGACCCCCTTCTGATTTTGTAGGTTTGCCCACCGACAAAGAAACGATCAGTCTATCATTTTAATGGTCGGTTTATTATAACAGTGAGAGAATAACAACAAAAATATCCAGAAAAACGCATTTCGATACAGTTATAAATTGATTTGCATTTTAATGAGTGAAATAAGTATTTGACCCCTTCGCAAAACATGACTTAGTAGTTGGTGGCAAATCCCTTGTTGGTGATCACAGAGGTCAGACGTTTGGTGGAGTTGGCCTCCAGGTTCGCACATCTCAGGAGGGATTTTGTCCTCTTTGCAGATCCTCTCCAAGTCATGAAGGTTTCCAGGCTGACGTTTGGTAACTCGAACCTTCAGCTCCCTCCACATATTTTCTATGAGATTAAGGTCTGGAGACTGGCTAGGCCACTCCAGGAGCTTAATGTCCTTCTTCTTAAGCCACTCCTTTGTTGCTGTGGCCGTGTGTTTTGGGTCATCGTCATGCTGGAATACCCATCCATGACCCATCTTCAATGTCCTGGCTTGAGGGAAGGAGGTTCTCACCCAAGATTTGACAGGACATGTCCTCATCCATCGTCTTTTTGATGCGGTGAATTTGTCCTGTCCGCTTAGCAGAAAAACACCCCCAAAGCATAATGTTTCCACCTCCATGTATGATGGTGGGGGATGGTGGATGGGGGTCGTAGGCAGCATTCCTCCTCCTCCAAACACGTCGAGTTGAGTTGATGCCAAAGAGCTTGACTTTGGTCTCCTCTGACCACAACACTTTCCCCCAGTTCTCCTCTCAATCATTCAGATGTTAATTAGCAAACTTCAGACGGGTCTGTACATGTCCTTACCTGAGCAGGGGGACCTTGTGGGCACTGCAGGATTTGAGTCCTTCATGGTGTAGTGTGTTACCGATTGTTGTCTTGGTGACTATGGTCCCAGCTGCCTTGAGATCATTGAGAAGATCCTCCCGTGTAGTTCTGGGCTCGTTCCTCACCGTTCTCATCATCATTCAAACTCCACGCGGTGAGATCTTCCATGGAGCCCCAGACTGAGGGAGATTGACCGTTATTTTATGTTTCTTCCATTTGCGAATAATCGCACCAACCGTTGTCACCCTCTCACCAAGCTGCTTGGCGATGGTCTTGTAGCCCATTCCAGCCTTGTGTAGATCTACAATCTTGTCCCCGACCTCCTTGGACAGCTCTTTGGTCTTGGCCATGGTGGAGAGATTGGAATCTGATCGATTGCTTCTGTGGACGGGTGTTTTTTATACAGGTAACAAGCTGAGATTAGGAGCACTCCCTTTAAGAGAGTGCTCCTAATCTCAGCTCATTACCTGTATAGAGAAGACACCTGGGAGCCAGAAATCCCACTGATTGATAGGGGATCAAATACTTATTTCACTCATTAAAATGCAAATCAATTTATAACTTTTTTGAAATGCGTTTTCCTGGAAATTTTTGTTGTTATTCCGTCTCTCACTGTTAAACTAAACGGACCATTAAAATTATAGACTGATCATTTCTTTGTTGGTGGGCAAACGTACAAAACCAGCAGGAGATCAAATACATTTTCCCCTCACTGTATGTTGCACCATCACTGCATGGTGTTACACGTGTGTGATATGTTTGGTGCATGTGAATGCATTGCGTGGTCCCGGCATAGTGTGGCGTGCAGCTTGCGTTGCATTCACCTGTGTGTGTTTTTTTGTTTTGTTTTTTGCAATTGTTAAAATGTACCATCCCCCCTCCCCATCATCTCTAGGCTAATCATATATCTCTGTCTATATGTGGCTGCTCTGGACCTGTATACACGTGCCGGTTGGAGCGCTGTGCATGCATATATGTGCATTATTCATTCACAGTTCCCTGAAGAGAGAGAGATTGTTTTGTGAGTGTTCGGGCCCCACCTGCCGAGAGTGCGAGCTGCAGAGACAACGGGGGCCCCCAGAGCCCCCCACCCCCTTCACCGGCATTATGCCTCCCAACGGACAGCGAGATTCCCCCCCCCCCCCCCATCTTTCCCCTCTGCTCTACTGCCGAGGCCCCTCGAGGAATTTCATTATTGTCTTTTATTATTTAAAGATTTTATTCTTAGAAAATATCCGGGGGGGAGGGGGGGGGGGGGGGGCGATAATCTGGAATTAAAGATTTCGTCTGGTTTTTCCTCCCTCTGATGCACTCGTGTATTTAGATCGATCTTTAGCGCCGGCTGAGTTGTGTGACGTCGCAGGCAAAAGAACCCGAATGCGCTTAAAGGCCAGGATTACCCAATCAGATGTGGGTTTTGGTTTTCTATGCAATTCTAAAAAAAAAAAAAAAAAAAAAAAAAAAAATGACAGCTGAACTGTGATTGGTGGTTACCTACAAAATACAAACAAAACACTCCCCCTCCCCCTTCCTCCAGAAATGTTACTTCTGCTCTGATCTGCTTTCTCAGATATACAGCACATTATATTCCTATATAAACTCCACCTAAGTAATGTATTTATCAATTTAATGTATATATCAATGTATATCAGCATATATCCGTGTATATCAGTGTATATCAGCGTATATCAGCTAATATCAGTGTATGTCAGCTAATATCAGCGTATATATCAGCGTATATCAGTGTATATCAGCGTATATATCAGTGTACAGTGGTGTGAAAAAGTGTTTGCCCCCTTCCTCATTTCCTGTTCCTTTGCATGTTTGTCACACTTAAGTGTTTCGGAACATCAAACCAATTTAAACAATAGTCAAGGACAACACAAGTAAACACAAAATGCAATTTGTAAATGAAAGTTTTTTATTATTAAAGGTGAAAAAAAATCCAAACCATCATGGCCCTGTGTGAAAAAGTGATTGCCCCCCTTGTTAAAACATACTATAACTGTGGTTGTCCACACCTGAGTTCAATTTCTCTAGCCATACCCAGGCCTGATTATTGCCACACCTGTTCACAATCAAGGCATCACTTAAATAGGAGCTGCTTGACACAGTAAGGTCCACCAGAAGATCCTTAAAAGATACACATCATGCCGAGACCCAAAGAAATTCAGGAACAATTGAGAAAGAAAGTAATTGAGATCTATCAGTCTGGAAAGGGTTATAAAGCCATTTCCAAAGCTTTGGGAATCCAGCGAACCACAGTGAGAGCCATTATCCACAAATGGCGAAGACATGGAACAGTGGTGAACCTTCCCAGGAGTGGCCGGCCGCCCAAAATTACCCCAAGAGCGCAGCGACGACTCATCCAAGAGGTCACAAAAGACCCCACAACAACGTCCAAGGAA
Source organism: Lithobates pipiens (assembly GCF_037356315.1). NCBI lineage: Eukaryota > Metazoa > Chordata > Amphibia > Anura > Ranidae > Lithobates > Lithobates pipiens. Next base: position 326,621,375 of record NW_027507785.1, on the reverse strand, counting down.
CTGCAGGCCTCACTTGCCTCAGTTAAGGTCAGCGTTCATGCCTCCACCATCAGGAAAAGACTGGGCAAAAATGGCCTGCATGGCAGAGTTCCAAGGAGAAAACCACTGCTGAGCAAAAAGAACATCAAAGCTCGTCTCAATTTCTCCACAACACATCTTGATGATCCCCAAGACTTTTGGGACAACATTCTGTGGACCGATGAGACAAAAGTGGAACTCTTTGGAAGGTGTGTGTCCAAGTATATCTGGCGTAGAAGGAACACTGCATTTCATAAAAAGAACATTATACCAACAGTAAAATATGGTGGTGGTAGTGTGATGGTCTGGGGCTGTTTTGCTGCTTCAGGACCTGGAAGACTTGCCGTGATAAAAGGAACTATGAATTCTGCTGTCTACCAAGAGATCCTGAAGGAGAATGTCCGACCATCTGTTCGTGTACTCAAGCTGAAACGAACTTGGGTTCTGCAGCAGGACAATGATCCTAAACACACCAGCAAGTCCACCACCGAATGGCTGAAGAAAAACAAAATGAAGACTTTGGAGTGGCCTAGCCAAAGTCCTGACCTGAATCCTATTGAGATGTTGTGGTATGACCTTAAAAAGGCCGTTCATGCTCGAAAACCCTCTAATGTAACTGAATTAGGACAATTCTGCAAAGATGAATGGGCCAAAATTCCTCCAGGATGCTGTAAAAGCCTCATTGCACGTTATCGCAAACGCTTGGTTGCAGTTGTTGCTGCTAAGGGTGGCCCAACCAGTTATTAGGTTTAGGGGGCAATCACTTTTTCACACAGGGCCATGATGGTTTGGATTTTTTTTCACCTTTAATAATAAACACCTTCATTTACAAATTGCATTTTGTGTTTACTTGTGTTGTCCTTGACTATTGTTTAAATTGGTTTGATGTTCCGAAACACTTAAGTGTGACAAACATGCAAAGGAACAGGAAATGAGGAAGGGGGCAAACACTTTTTCACACCACTGTATATATCAGTGTATATCAGTGTATATCAGCGTATATCAATGTATGGCCTCTTTCACACGGGACGGATCAGTAATGATCCGCCCCGTGATGATCCGCTCGCTCAGCGGGGATCGCTCCGTTGTCCCCGCTGAGCCGGCGGCGGACAGGGCGGTCTCCGCACACTGTGCAGGGACCTCCCTGTCAGCTCTCCGCTCTCCTCTATGGGGATCGGATGAGCACAGACCGTCTGCCCGTGTTCATCCGATCCGCTCTGCAGACGGATAGAAAAATAGGATTTTCCTCCATCTGCAGAATCGGACTGTTGTGGAGGCGGACAATAGCGGGTGTCTGCGGATGCTCATCCGCAGACACCCGCTATCCCATAGGGATGAATGTATGCCCGTATTTCATCCGCAAACGGATTGATGAAATACGGACATACCATCCGCATGTGTGAAAGGGGCCTTAGACATGTGCGATTCGTTTCGTACGAATTTCCGTAAATTCGTACATTCGGGAGGATCCGAAGTATGAATTGCTATGCTTCTGAATTTTGTAACAAATAAGAAATTTCGTTTACGAATTTCGGATCCAAATTCCGTTACAACGGAAACGTGACTGGTGTTTTGTTGACCAATTAGAGGTTTTCTTCTGCTGCTGAGTGGGGGTTGGGAAAATGACCTTTTTTAATATGGGAGTGGGAGAGACCAGTACTGGTAGTCCATTGGAGATTCAGAATCGGACAAAATAAGAATTTTCGTTAATTATGATTATTCGTTATGATGAAGTTAAAAAACCCAGGAAGTCATCACAGCACAGGGATGGTGGAGCCCCTCATAATGAGCACAGCACAGGGGTGGTGGGAGCCCATCTTAATGAGCACAGGGATAGCGGGAGCCCCTCATAATGGGCACAGCACAGGGGTGGTGGGAGCCCCTCATAATGAGCACAGCACAGGGGTGGTGGGAGCCCCTCATAATGAGCACAGCACAGGGATGGTGGGAGCCCCTCATAATGGGCACAGCACAGGGGTGGTGGGAGCCCCTCATAATGGGCACAGCACAGGGGTGGTGGGAGCCCCTCATAATGGGCACAGCACAGGGGTGGTGGGAGCCCCTCATAATGGGCACAGCACAGGGATGGCGGGAGCCCCTCATAATGAGCACAGCACAGGGGTGGTGGGAGCCCCTCATAATGATAAATTCATCATAACGAATGTTCGTAATTGTTATGAAAAGTTAAGGAACCTAACGAAAATTCGTATTTCGTACAAATCCAAATTGAATTTCGGACACGAATTGCGAAATACGAATTAACGGCTAATACAAAACGGAGCGGAATGAAACTAAATGAATTTATTGACGGCGCACATGTCTAGTATTTATCACCTCTGGCAGAGATCACAGTACCCCCCCCCGACAATGACTTCATCTGCTTCTCTATCCAGAAGGACGGTACCTCAATCCAATTCAAACCCCCCTGCCCTGAAAAATGTAATATACTGCAGTCTACCATTGGCCACACACGACTAAGTACATTTTTCTGCAAGCACAGAAAACAAACTCGTTGATCCTGCCAGAATTTGTGTTGAGTAATATAGGAGTGTGTGGTGTCTGAGTCAGGGGCGGCAGCCCGTTCATTAGGCGCCACCCACCTATCCATGTGTCCCGCCCCCTAATCTACATTCAGGGCGCCAGACGCATGGAACGCATGGATTCCAACTTTTTTTTTTTTGAAGCACGTGATTAGAGCCAGAGGCTCTAATAGGCTTCAAAAAAGGGTAGGCTCGAGCCCACCCCAGTTGTGTGACAATAGTGAATGATAATTCGCTATTGTCACACTGAATCTCCTCCCCGCCAATCAGGAACCTGGTCCGGATTGGCCAAAATGGCAAGCGATCCTATTGGACCACAACAAGGAGAGAGGAGGAGGGTGGAGAGGTGAAGGCCGCCTGAGGAGACGCAGGGGAGGAAGCCACTGCCCGGGTAAGAGCGAGGCTCACATCGACCAACCGATGGTTGCGGTGGTTGTTTAGGGACCCGACTGACCAGCTGGGGGGGGGATAGCTGGTAACCCGACTGACCAGGGGGGGGTATCTGTGGCTGTATTGTTTGATTTCCCCCCCAGGGATATTTCCCACCAGCCACCACTTGCCTGAGTGGTATATTCTTCTACATTAGGCTAGCTATTTTCTGGGATGGTAACTCCATTACTGTAGGAGTTATGAAATATTGATAATGTTGACAGTTTGAAATGTATGAAAGTTCCGTACTAGGTCAGTATTAATGCCACTACCCCCCAGTCTCAGTCATAGGCATGTGTGCACATGGTGTGCTGGGTGTGCCTGGGCACACCCTAACCACTTGCTTACTGGGCACTTAAACCCCCCCTCAGTCCCAGACCAATTTTCAGCTTTCAGCGCTGATGCACTTTGAATGACAATTGCGTGGGCATACAACACTGTACCCAAATGAAATTTTTATCATTTTTTTCCCACAAATAGAGCTTTCTTTTGGTGGTATTTAATCACAGCTGGGAGTTTTATTTTTTGCTAAACAAACAAAAAAAGATACAAAAAAAAAAAAATCATGTTTAATAGTTTGTTATAAAATTTTGCAAACAGGTCATTTTTCTCCTTCATTGAAATGCGCTGATGAGGCGGCACTGATAGGCTGCACTGGTGAGCACTGATAGGCTGCACTGGTGGGCACTGATAGGCATAGTTAAGGCGGCACTAATAGGCACAGATAAGGCGGCACCGATGGGCACAGATAAGGCAGCACTGATGGGCAAAGATGGGCACAGATAAGATGGCACGGATGGGTGGCACGGATGGGTGGCACTAAGGGGCACTGATAGGTACCACTGATAGATGGGACTGATGGGCACTGATAGGTGGCACTGATAGGTGGCTCTGATAGGTGGCACTGATGGGCGGCACTGCTGGGCACTGATGGGCACTGGTAGATGACACTGATGGGCACGGATATGTGGCACTGGGGTGCAGCACCTTTGTTGAGGCAGATTGTGGGCACTGCTGGGTGGCACTGCTGGGTGGCACTGATGGGGGGCACTGATTTTTTAATGATGTTTAGTGATAAGGGGGCAGGTGGGCACTGGCAGGGGGCAGGTGGGCACTGGCAGGGCTAGCCGTGATTGGGACTGATGTCCCGATCACGACCGCCGGTGATCGGCTCTTTTTTTTTCTCCTCGCGCTGTCAGCGCGAGGAGGAATAATAGCCGATTACCGGCTCCGTTATATCACATGATCAGCTGTCATTGGCTGATAGCTGATCACGTGATAAGGGGTCGGGATCGACCCCTTGCTCGGATCGGTGATCAGGCGAGTCTCATAGACTCGCCGATCACAGAGCACGCCGCGCGCAGGCCGCTCGTGCACGGGTCTCAAGTGGCTAATCACCTAGTGAGCATTAGCATTATTGCTCTGTGTTGCAGCGGGGAGGTGGGAAAGAATCTCCCTCTTACCGGCTATGTCATAAGACAAGTGCTTAGCCACTTCTCTTTCACTGTGGCGGCAGGGAGATCAATGTGCCAGGGCCATATATATATACATATAGACACACGTATGTTGGGGTGCACACCCTAATAATGCAATAGGCTGGGCACACCTATGCTCACAGATGTACTGTATATCTCTTAAACTCTTCTCCAGATAACAGAGGGGGTCGCACCGCTCCGGGCAATCCATGCAGATCCCTTTGCTGATATTGAAAGAACCAGATGCTGCTGCCCCTGAGAAAGCCGGGTGCCTGCCAAGGTCTGCGACCAAGAAACAATAGCAAAGGAAAGGAGAGTGGTGGCACATCCAGCATAAAAACGTTGTACTTTATTGTAAATCCATAAAAGTCGAGGACATGACATACAGGTGTAACTCAAAAGAGCTCGACTTTTATGGATTTACAATAAAGTAGGACGTTTTTACGCTGGATGTGCCGCCGCGCTCCTTTCCTTTGCCGGACTGTTTATGACTTGACTATTTAGGACAGGCCCTCATTAGAAGACATTTGGAGTCCCCGGCTAAGAAAGGTTTATAACACTCCGACTCCTTCTAAGCTGGACTGTAATCCAATCAAATGCGTCACTTTCCATAAATGTCTACCACTGACATGAGATTTCAATCTGACTGTTTTTGTTACTAACTTGGGGTGTGGCACTCCCCCTTTCTCTTCACATAAATTGGGTTTTTTCAAACTTCACTATCATTACTTTACCCTTAATGTATTTAGATGTTTCAGACATTCTTCCACTTTCTCTTCTCCTCTTAACTGTCCATATTATGTTCCTGTATTGTCTCCTGACATGTTTCTATATAAAGATCTATATAGAGGAATCAGGACCTCCTTCCTCCTGCTGGTGACCCCTCTAGTGATATAAAGATCTATATAGAGGAATCAGGACCTCCTTCCTCCTGCTGGTGACCCCTCTAGTGATATAAAGATCTATATAGAGGAATCAGGACCTCCTTCCTCCTGCTGGGGATCCCTCTAGTGATATAAAGATCTATATAGAGGAATCAGGACCTCCTTCCTCCTGCTGGTGATCCATCTAATGATATAAAGATCTATACTGGGGAATCAGGACCTCCTTCCTCCTGCTGGTGACCCTTCTAGTGATATAAAGATTTATATAGAGGAATGAGAACCTCCTTCCTCCTGCTGGTGACCCCTCTAGTGATATAAAGATCTATATAGAGGAATCAGGACCTCCTTCCTCCTGCTGGTGACCCCTCTAGTGATATAAAGATCTATATAGAGGAATCATGACCTCCTTCCTCCTGCTGGTGACCCATCTAGTGATATAAAGATCTATATAGAGGAATCATGACCTCCTTCCTCCTGCTGGTGACCCCTCTAGTGATATAAAGATCTATATAGAGGAATCAGGACCTCCTTCCTCCTGCTGGGGATCCCTCTAGTGATATAAAGACCTATATAGAGGAATCAGGACCTCCTTCCACCTTCTGGTGATCCCTCTAGTGATATAAAGATCTATATAGAGGAATCAGGACCTCCTTCCTCCTGATGGTGACCCCTCTAGTGATATAAAGATCTATATAGAGGAATCAGGACCTCCTTCCACCTTCTGGTGATCCCTCTAGTGATATAAAGATCTATATAGAGGAATCAGGACCTCCTTCCTCCTGATGGTGACCCCTCTATTGATATAAAGATCTATATAGAGGAATCAGGACCTCCTTCCTCCTGCTGGTGACCACTCTAGTGATATAATGATCTATATAGAGGAATCAGGACCTCCTTCCACCTGCTGGGGACCCCTCTAGTGATATAAAGATCTATATAGAGGAATCGGGACCTCCTTTCTTCTCCTGGTGACCCCTCTAGTGATATAAAGATCTATATAGAGGAATCAGGACCTCCTTCCTCCCGCTGGTGATCCTTCTAGTCAGTGGCGGCCCGCCCATAGGGGGCGCCCGGGCGCCGCCCCCCCTCTCCCTAGGTGTAAAAAAAAAAAAAAGTAAAAAAAAAAAAAAAAAAGTAAAAAAAAAAGTAAAAAAAAAAAACGGGCCCTTTAAGACATTTAAAAAAAAAAAAAAATGTCATTTAACAAAGTGTACTGTGGCGCCGGTCACAGTGCACTATGAGAAGCGCCACGTCCATGCAATCACAAGATTGCATTCATGGCGCTTCATTTGCGGGTTAAAAACCCGCCTTGCGGCGCACAGCAGAACGCCGACTAGCTTCCGCCCGTAAAATCACTGTGATTCTACGGGCGGGAGCATTGTCACTCTTAGACAGGCAGTCACTTCCGGCTTTCGGCTGCTTCACGAAACCCGGAAGTGACGTAGGCAGCTCCGTTCCTTAGCCCGAGCGGAGCTGCCAGACAGTGAGAGGTGAGTCACCGCATAAAGGCTTTCTAGCCTCTACTTTGTGGAGAATGTTCGTGCATTTAGCTGAATGAATGCAAAAAGCTTTCACAGCCAGAAAGGTTTCCCCAGGCCAGGCGACTTTTGCCGTGGCCAATCAGAGAATGAGCTCTGAAGGGGGAACTCCACGCCAAATTTCTGAAAAAAAATTTGACGTGGGTTCCCCCTCCGAGAGCATACCAGGCCCTTAGGTCTGGTATGGATTCCAAGGGAAACCCCCTACGCCGAAAAAACGGCGTGGGGGTCCCCCCCAGATCCACACCAGACCCTTATCCGAGCACGCTACCCGGCCGGCCAGGAAAGGGGGTGGGGACGAGCGGGCGGCCCCCCCCCTCCTGAGCCGTACCAGGCCGCGTGCCCTCAACATGGGGGGGTGCCTTGGGGGAGGGGGGCGTGCGGCCCCCCCACCCCAAAGCACCTTGTCCCCATGTTGATGAGGACAAGGGCCTCTTCCCGACAACCCTGGCCGTTGGTTGTCGGGGTCTGCGGGCGGGGAGCTTATCGGAATCCGGGAGCCCCCTTTAATAAGGGGGCCCCCGGATACCGGCCCCCCACCCTATGTGAATGAGTATGGGGTACAATGTACCCCTACCCATTCACCTGTGAAAAAAAGTACAAAAAAAAAACACAACACAGGGTTAAAATATTTTATTGCACAGCTCCGGGGGTCTTCCGTCTTCGGGGGTCTTCTCGCCGGACTCCTCCGCTATCTTCTTGTAGCTCTTTTACTAGCGGAGGAGCCCGGCATTCTTCCTCGCCGCCGGCCTCTTCTCCCGACTTCGGGGGTCTTGTCCCCCTCTTCGGTTCTTCTGCCGGGCCACCGCGCCTTCTTATAGCTCTTTTACAGGCGGTGGCCCGGTCTTCTGCTGCCGCCGCCGCCCGTTCTTCTTCTTCTTCTTCTTCTTCTTCTCCTTCTTCTCCAGGAGATGTTGCCTCGATGATCTCCCTGGCCGGAATGCCAGGGACGCGCTGTGCTGCCACTTATATAGGGACAATGGGGCGGTGTCACATGGGTTGATGTCACATGGGTTGGTCACATGGGTTGATGTCACATGGCGACTGTGACATCAACCCATGTGACCAACCCATGTGACATCAACCCATGTGACACCGCCCCATTGTCCCTATATAAGTGGCAGCACAGCGCGTCCCTGGCATTCCGGCCAGGGAGATCGTCGAGGCAACATCTCCTGGAGAAGAAGGAGAAGAAGAAGAAGAAGAAGAAGAAGAAGAAGAACGGGCGGCGGCGGCGGCAGCAGAAGACCGGGCCACCGCCTGTAAAAGAGCTATAAGAAGGCGCGGTGGCCCGGCAGAAGAACCGAAGAGGGGGACAAGACCCCCGAAGTCGGGAGAAGAGGCCGGCGGCGAGGAAGAAAGCCGGACTCCTCCGCTAGTAAAAGAGCTACAAGAAGATAGCGGAGGAGTCCGGCGAGAAGACCCCCGAAGACGGAAGACCCCCGGAGCTGTGCAATAAAATATTTTAACCCTGTGTTGTGTTTTTTTTTTGTACTTTTTTTCACAGGTGAATGGGTAGGGGTACATTGTACCCCATACTCATTCACATAGGGTGGGGGGCCGGTATCCGGGGGCCCCCTTATTAAAGGGGGCTCCCGGATTCCGATAAGCCCCCCGCCCGCAGACCCCGACAACCAACGGCCAGGGTTGTCGGGAAGAGGCCCTTGTCCTCATCAACATGGGGACAAGGTGCTTTGGGGTGGGGGGGCCGCACGCCCCCCCTCCCCCAAGGCACCCCCCCATGTTGAGGGCACGCGGCCTGGTACGGCTCAGGAGGGGGGGGGCCGCCCGCTCGTCCCCACCCCCTTTCCTGGCCGGCCGGGTAGCGTGCTCGGATAAGGGTCTGGTGTGGATCTGGGGGGGACCCCCACGCCGTTTTTTCGGCGTAGGGGGTTTCCCTTGGAATCCATACCAGACCTAAGGGCCTGGTATGCTCTCAGAGGGGGAACCCACGTCAAATTTTTTTTCAGAAATTTGGCGTGGAGTTCCCCCTTCAGAGCTCATTCTCTGATTGGCCACGGCAAAAGTCGCCTGGCCTGGGGAAACCTTTCTGGCTGTGAAAGCTTTTTGCATTCATTCAGCTAAATGCACGAACATTCTCCACAAAGTAGAGGCTAGAAAGCCTTTATGCGGTGACTCACCTCTCACTGTCTGGCAGCTCCGCTCGGGCTAAGGAACGGAGCTGCCTACGTCACTTCCGGGTTTCGTGAAGCAGCCGAAAGCCGGAAGTGACTGCCTGTCTAAGAGTGACAATGCTCCCGCCCGTAGAATCACAGTGATTTTACGGGCGGAAGCTAGTCGGCGTTCTGCTGTGCGCCGCAAGGCGGGTTTTTAACCCTCAAATGAAGCGCCATGAATGCAATCTTGTGATTGCATGGACGTGGCGCTTCTCATAGTGCACTGTGACCGGCGCCACAGTACACTTTGTTAAATGACATTTTTATTTTTTTTTAAATGTCTTAAAGGGCCCGTTTTTTTTTTTTACTTTTTTTTTTACTTTTTTTTTTTTTTTTTTACTTTTTTTTTTTTTTACACCTAGGGAGAGGGGGGGCGGCGCCCGGGCGCCCCCTATGGGCGGGCCGCCACTGACTAGAAGGATCACCAGCGGGAGGAAGGAGGTCCTGATTCCTCTATATAGATCTTTATATCACTAGAGGGGTCACCAGGAGAAGAAAGGAGGTCCCGATTCCTCTATATAGATCTTTATATCACTAGAGGGGTCCCCAGCAGGTGGAAGGAGGTCCTGATTCCTCTATATAGATCATTATATCACTAGAGTGGTCACCAGCAGGAGGAAGGAGGTCCTGATTCCTCTATATAGATCTTTATATCAATAGAGGGGTCACCATCAGGAGGGGGGTGGGGACGAGCGGGCGGCCCCCCCCCTCCTGAGCCGTACCAGGCCGCGTGCCCTCAACATGGGGGGGTGCCTTGGGGGAGGGGGGGCGTGCGGCCCCCCCACCCCAAAGCACCTTGTCCCCATGTTGATGAGGACAAGGGCCTCTTCCCGACAACCCTGGCCGTTGGTTGTCGGGGTCTGCGGGCGGGGGGCTTATCGGAATCCGGGAGCCCCCTTTAATAAGGGGGCCCCCGGATACCGGCCCCCCACCCTATGTGAATGAGTATGGGGTACAATGTACCCCTACCCATTCACCTGTGAAAAAAAGTACAAAAAAAAAACACAACACAGGGTTAAAATATTTTATTGCACAGCTCCGGGGGTCTTCCGTCTTCGGGGGTCTTCTCGCCGGACTCCTCCGCTATCTTCTTGTAGCTCTTTTACTAGCGGAGGAGTCCGGCTTTCTTCCTCGCCGCCGGCCTCTTCTCCCGACTTCGGGGGTCTTGTCCCCCTCTTCGGTTCTTCTGCCGGGCCACCGCGCCTTCTTATAGCTCTTTTACAGGCGGTGGCCCGGTCTTCTGCTGCCGCCGCCGCCGCCCGTTCTTCTTCTTCTTCTTCTTCTTCTTCTTCTTCTCCTTCTTCTCCAGGAGATGTTGCCTCGACGATCTCCCTGGCCGGAATGCCAGGGACGCGCTGTGCTGCCACTTATATAGGGACAATGGGGCGGTGTCACATGGGTTGATGTCACATGGGTTGGTCACATGGGTTGATGTCACAGTCGCCATGTGACATCAACCCATGTGACCAACCCATGTGACATCAACCCATGTGACACCGCCCCATTGTCCCTATATAAGTGGCAGCACAGCGCGTCCCTGGCATTCCGGCCAGGGAGATCATCGAGGCAACATCTCCTGGAGAAGAAGGAGAAGAAGAAGAAGAAGAAGAAGAAGAACGGGCGGCGGCGGCAGCAGAAGACCGGGCCACCGCCTGTAAAAGAGCTATAAGAAGGCGCGGTGGCCCGGCAGAAGAACCGAAGAGGGGGACAAGACCCCCGAAGTCGGGAGAAGAGGCCGGCGGCGAGGAAGAATGCCGGGCTCCTCCGCTAGTAAAAGAGCTACAAGAAGATAGCGGAGGAGTCCGGCGAGAAGACCCCCGAAGACGGAAGACCCCCGGAGCTGTGCAATAAAATATTTTAACCCTGTGTTGTGTTTTTTTTTTGTACTTTTTTTCACAGGTGAATGGGTAGGGGTACATTGTACCCCATACTCATTCACATAGGGTGGGGGGCCGGTATCCGGGGGCCCCCTTATTAAAGGGGGCTCCCGGATTCCGATAAGCTCCCCGCCCGCAGACCCCGACAACCAACGGCCAGGGTTGTCGGGAAGAGGCCCTTGTCCTCATCAACATGGGGACAAGGTGCTTTGGGGTGGGGGGGCCGCACGCCCCCCTCCCCCAAGGCACCCCCCCATGTTGAGGGCACGCGGCCTGGTACGGCTCAGGAGGGGGGGGGCCGCCCGCTCGTCCCCACCCCCTTTCCTGGCCGGCCGGGTAGCGTGCTCGGATAAGGGTCTGGTGTGGATCTGGGGGGGAACCCCACGCCGAGCGTAGGGGGTTCCCCTTGGAATCCATACCAGACCTAAGGGCCTGGTATGCTCTCGGAGGGGAACCCACGTCAAATTTTTTTTCCGATTACATAAGGGGCGTGTTTTATGAGAAGTGGGAGGGGCCAAAATGGTGGGCGGGGTCATGATGGGCGGGGTCTGGCGCCCCCCCATCCAAAAACTTCACCAGCCGCCACTGTTCTAGTGATATAAAGATCTATATAGAGGAATCAGGACCTCATTCCTCCTGCTGGTGATCCATCTAGTGATATAAAGATCTATATAGAGGAATCAGGACCTCCTTCCTCCTGCTGGTGATCCCTCTAGGGATATAAAGATCTATATAGAGGAATCAGGACCTCCTTCCTCCTGATGGTGATCCCTCTATTGATATAAAGATCTATATAGAGGAATCAGGACCTCCTTCCTCCTGCTGGTGATCCCTCTATTGATATAAAGATCTATATAGAGAAATCAGGACCTCCTTCCTCCTGCTGGTGATCCCTCTAGTGATATAAAGATCTATATAGAGAAATCAGGACCTCCATCCTCCTGATGGTGATCCTTCTAGTAATATAAAGATCTATATAGAGGAATCAGGACCTCTATCCTCCTTCCTGAGGATCCCCCCAGTGATATAAAGATCTATATAGAGGAATCAGGACCTCCTTCCTCCTGCTGTGGATCCCTGTAGTGATATAAAGATCTATATAGAGGAATCAGGACCTCCTTCCTCCTGCTGGTGATCCCTCTAGTGATATAAAGATCTATATAGAGGAATCAGGACCTCCTTCCTCCTGCTGGTGATCCCTCTAGTGATATAAAGATCTATATAGAGGAATCAGGACCTCCTTCCTCCTGCTGGTGATCCCTCTAGTGATATAAAGATCTATATAGAGGAATCAGGACCTCTATCCTCCTTCCTGAGGATCCCCCCAGTGATATAAAGATCTATATAGAGCAGGCATGTCCAAGGTCCAACTCGTGGGCCAATTGCGGTTTTTATATATCTTTTGTGGCCCAGGGGAGAAAGTAAAGGGGACAGGACGAGTGCCGTCAGATTACATACAGGAGAATCTCCTGTTTACTCGGCAGGGTCTGTAATAGGAAGTCCCATCTCCTGGGCTGGCATTGGACGACTGTTCTGTCTATTATAGGAGGCAGGACTTTGTATTTTAGAGGCCGCCGAGTAAACAGGAGATTATCACTGTATGTAATCTGTTGGCGCTCATCTCGCCCCCCTCCCTGTCCCCTCTGAGGCTGCAGATGGGCACCGATCAGGCTGCACTGATGGCAATGGTGAGGTTGCATTCATGGCAATGGTAAGGCTGCATTCATGGCAATGGTAAGGCTGCATTCATGGCAATGGTAAGGCTGCATTCATGGCAATGGTAAGGCTGCATTCATGGCAATGGTAAGGCTGCATTCATGGCAATGGTAAGGCTGCATTCATGGCAATGGTAAGGCTGCATTCATGGCAATGGTGAGGCTGCAGATGGGCACTGATTAGGCTGCATTGATGGGCACTGACCCTTATTTTGCTTCACAGTTCTTTATTTCAAATTTAATTTTTTTTTCCTGAAACTTCCCTCTTAGCCCTTGTATACACGGTCGGACATTCCGATGGAAAATGTCAGATCGGACCGCGTTGTCTGATAATCCGACCGTGTGTGGGCTCCATCGGACTGTTTCCTTCGGAATATCCGACCAACAAAGTTTTAGAGCTGGGCTATAAAATTTTCCAACAACATGATCCGATCAGACTTTGTCCGATCGTTTGTAGAGAATTCCGATCGGACAAAGTGCCACGCATGCGCAGATCAAATTCCTAGACCAAAGCTACTGGCTACTAGCCTGAACGTAGTCCCGGCCTTAAGAAGGAACGTCTTCACGCTCCGAACGATCGGATTTTCCGACAACTTTGTCCGACCGTGTGTATGCAACACCAGTTTCAGACAAAATCCGTCAGACAAACTCCGACGGATTTTGTTGTCGGAATGTCCGACCCGTGTGTACAAGGGCTTAAAGTGAAGGTGTGTGTTATACGCCGATAAATACGGTATATCCAAATAACACGCCCAAGCTCATCCTTATGCCCCGTACACACGATACGAAAATCGTACGGAAAATACCGCTTTCGATGCGATCGTACGATAATCGGATCGTTAGTACAGAGCTTTCGAGAGCCGATTCGAACAGTACATCCGATATTATTCTATCGGACGTGCACGGAAATTTTTTTCGTACGATGCTAGATCGTACGATTTTCGTGTAATCAGTACAGCTATCGTTCGAAAATGCAATACAAATGCATTACAACACATGACATCACGTACGAATTTTTTTTATGTCGTGCGGGAATTTTCGTGACTTTAGTAAACTCATCAGATTCGATCTGAGATTAGCATGCAATAAAAAACGGACGTTCATTCGTCCGATAATCTCATCGTGTGTATGGGGCATTAGTCCTGATGACGGTGCTCAAGGATTCGTGGGGGGCCACAAAAGAGATATATATATATATATATATATATATATATATACATATATCCAAATAACATGCCCAAGCTCGTCTCTTCAGCACACACAGCCACAAAGGCAAGAGAATTCTTGTTGGGCCGTGTATTAGCGCTCGGACGAACACACTTAGGCCGAATTTTAATGTTTCAAAGAATGTCAGGCAAAATGGTCGGCCCTCACACATGTTCACTTCATCAAATCTGGTCCTCCTTGAAGAAAGTGTGGAGGCCCCTGATATAGAGGAGTCAGAACCTCCTTCATTCTGCTGGTAAACTCTCTAGTGATACCCCCAATCCTTTCCGCTCCACCCCCTGCCTTTTTACCTATAGGAGGTCTTGGATGATAGGGTGGTTTGAGTTATCTCTACTCTGAGTTGTTATATGCCATATAGGCTGCCTGACATTTGTTTGCAGAACCATGACATAGAACGAGTTTACAAATACCCTGTCACCCGTGTGGTGTACCCTATCTTTCTCCAATGCTAGCCTAAGTTGTAATGATGTCTAATCAAGTACAATATATTCTACTTATGCTATTATTTACAAGTGTATTGTGTTATTATGTCAATAAACATTCCTTCCGTTAAAAAAATAATAATAATTCTCTAGTGATATAAAGATCTATATAGAGGAATCAGGACCTCCTTCCTCCTGCTGGTGACCTCTCTAGTGATATAAAGATCTATATAGAGGAATCAGGACCTCCTTCCTCCTGCTGGTGACCCCTCTAGTGATATAAAGATCTATATAGAGGAATCAGGACCTTCTTCCTCCTGCTGGTGATCCCTCTAGTGATATAAAGATCTATATAGAGGAATCAGGACCTTCTTCCTCCTGCTGGTGATCCCTCTAGTGATATACAGATCTATATAGAGGAATCAGGACCTCCTTCCTCCTGCTGGTGATCCCTCTAGTGATATAAAGATCTATATAGAGGAATCAGGACCTCCTTCCTCCTGCTGGTGACCCCTCTAGTGATATAAAGATCTATATAGAGGAATCAGAACATCCATCCTCCCAATGGTGACCCCTCTACTGATATAAAGATCTATATATAGAGGGATCAAGATCTCCTTCCTTCTGCTGGTGACCCCTCTAGTGATATAAAGATCTATATAGAGGAATCAGGACCTTCTTCCTCCTGCTGGTGATCCCTCTAGTGATATAAAGATCTATATAGAGGAATCAGGACCTCCTTCCTCCTGCTGGTGATCCCTCTAGTGATATAAAAATCTATATAGAGGAATCAGGATCTCCTTCCTCCTGCTGGGGACCCCTCTAGTGATATAAAGATCTATATAGAGGAATCAGGGCCTCCTTCCTCCTGCTGGTGATCCCTCTAGTGATATAAAGATCTATATAGAGGAATCAGGACCTCCTTCCTCCTGCTGGGGATCCCTCTAGTGATATAAAGATCTATATAGAGGAATCAGGGCCTCCTTCCTCCTGCTGGTGATCCCTCTAGTGATATAAAGATCTATATAGAGGAATCAGGACCTCCTTCCTCCTGCTGGTGATGGATGGTAATGGTGAGGGTGGCGGTAATGATGACTTTCTCCAGTTTCTGGTAAATTGTGACCAGTAATAAAGTTCCCTGATGTGATTCTCCTAAAAGTCGCCCCTCTTATACATCAGCAGTAAAAGCAGCCATGTAATAAAGGGGTCCATTGCCTTTCAGCAGAGCTGCTGAGTAAGTCATATGCCCTCGTAAACAAGATCAGACTTTCCGACAACAAAACCGTGGATTTTTGCTCGAAGGTTGTTGGCTCAAACTTGTCTTGCATATACACGGTCACACAAATGTTGGCCCAAAATTCCGAAAGTAAGAACGTGGTGACCTACAAGACGTACAACAACGAGCCAAGAAAAAGGAAGTTCAGTGGCCAGTGCGGCTCCTTCTGTTTGATTCAGAGCATGCGTGAACTTGTGTGCGACGGACATGTGTACACACAATCAGGCTTTCCGACAACAAAGTTTTGTTGGCGGAAAATTTGAGAACCTGCTCTCAAACACTTGTGTGAGGAAATTCCGCCAGCAAATGTTTGATGGAGTGTACGCACGGTCTGACTTTCCAACAACAAGCTCACATTGAACATTTCCTGTCGGAAAGTCCGACCGTGTGTACGCGGCATTAGAGTTAGGGAAAGGAGTTGTTAGCAGTCCATATCAACCACTTCAGCCCCTGACCATTTTGCTGGCCAAAGACCAGACCCCTTTTTGCGATTCGGCACTGCGTCTCTTTAAGTGACAATTGCGCGGTCGTGCGACGTGGCTTTTGGTGGTATTTGATCACCCCTGCGGTTTTTATTTTTTGCGCTATAAACAAAAATAGAGCGACAATTTTGAAAAAAAACGCATTATTTTTTACTTTTTGCTATAATAAATATCCCCCAAAAATATATATATGAAAAAAAAAAAATTCCCTCAGTTTAGGCCGATACGTATTCTTCTACATATTTTTGGTAAAAAAAATCGCAATAAGCGATTATTTATTGGTTTGCGCAAAAGTTATAGCGTTTACAAAATAGGGAATAGTTTTATGGCATTTTTATTAATAATTTTTTTTTACTAGTAATGGCGACGATCAGCGATTTTTATTGTGACTGCGACATTATGGCGGACACATCGGACATTTTTGACACATTTTTGGGACCATTGTCATTTATACAGCAATCACTGCTATACAAATGCACTGATTCCTGTGTAAATGACACTGGCAGTGAAGGGGTTAACCAGTGGGTGGCAGTGTAGGGGTTAAGTGTTCCTAGGGGTGCGTTACTAACTGTGGGGGGGTTGGGCTTTCTTTTAGTGAACACTGATCTCTGCTCCAATCACATGGAGCAGAGATCAGCGTCACTTGTTGCTAGGCAGAACGGGGAGATGCTGTTTACAATGGCATCTCCCAGTTCAGCCGCCCCGTGAGACGATCGCGGGTATGCCCGCGGAGATCGAGTCCGCGGGACCCGCGACCGGACTCACGGGGGTCCCGACCGGCGCGCTCGCGATGGCAGGGCGGCATTTAAAATTAGACGTACCTGTACGCCAATATGCCTGCCCGTGCCATTCTGCCGACGTACATCGGCGTGTGCCGGTCGGAAAGTGGTTAAAGTTGCAGCTTAGTGGGATAACCTTGGCTCCCTCCATAGATACTGTATGGTGAGTGAGCAGGGACAGGAATTGTGTTATTCACAGGATCACCAGCAAAAAAATGAAGGATAAACACAGAAATAGAAAAAGAAATGCAGCCGCCACATCTACGGACTGGTAAGCTGCAACATAATATGTATTGAGGTAATAATATAACATATACATTTTTTTACTTTGTGGTTTAGATACACTTTATTGATAATTGATAAAACCTTCACATATATATATATATATATATATATATATATATATATATGTAGCGGCGGGCTCTTGAAGAGCATGCGCTATGCGTTTTTCAAAGTAAAACTTTACCCAAACTACAGTTTGGTTTGGGCCTATTTGCCTAAATTTGACTTCTGTGTCAGTCTGACTGGGCTGTGAGATGTTCAGCTTGGCCACAGGGGGCACTGTCTCTTCTGGCAGGCATGGAACTATGGTCTGGTTAGGCGCTTAATTTACTCTCTCTCGGAGCCAGGTCAGTGGGAGTGGCCCTCTTGCTGTGCCCTCTGGGAGAGGGTATTTAGGATGCGGACGTCACATGGTTCGGGGGTTCCGGTCCAGTATGAAGTGCTGATTACATGGTCCTGGTCCTCCTGACCAGCCCCCCTCTGGTTCGGGAGAGACCCATTGAACTTCGAGCATTCCAGGGGAGGACTCTTTAGAAGAACACCACATACGGGTTGGTTTTCTTAACAAGAGCCTGGAAGGGCTGAAATAATCCAGAGAATCCGGTCTTGTGGATATCGCCAAGTAGGCTGAAAGATGCAGGTATCCTACAAGTGTTCTACAGCTTAGTTTCCCTACATGTTCTACAACAACGAGATAAAGACTTTGTTCCTGAGTAAGCACCTTGTTGGCTGCTCGGCCTTGTGAGAGAGGGACTGTCCAACTTGAGTGATCATCCAGCTGCGAATGGCTATTCTCTGGATGCAGTCAAAGTAAGCAAGTTCCTTAACGTTTATAGACTTTGACATTAATGCCGCGTACACACGACCGGACTTTTCGAGGGACTAGGTGCAACGGTCTTTCCGACTGACTTACGGCGGAGTTCCGACGGACTTTCCGAATGAACAGACTTGGCCACACACAATCACACCAAAGTCCGACAGATTCGAACGTGATGACATACGACCGGACTAGAATAAGGAAGTTCATAGCCAGTAGCCAATGGCTGCCCTAGCGTCGTTTTTTGTCCGCCGGACTAGCATACAGACGAACGGATTTCTCGGTCCGGCGGAGTTCCGGTGGAAAAATGTTCTATTTCTAAAGTCCGCCGGATATTTGGCAAGCAAAGGTCCGATGGAGCCCACACCCGATCGAATTGTCCGACGGACTCGTTCCGTCTGACCTTTGCTGTCAAAAAGTCTGGTCGTGTGTACGCGGCATAAGAGTACCTGAACTACTTCCCAACCCTCTGATCCCAAGTTGAAAGACTGTTCAATGGATTAAGTTTGCAAATAAAATCCATTCAAGTGGATCTATTGTCAGTCTCAAGTTACTGGGCCACCTACCACGGGACATCCCCTAGACATGAAAGAAGAACGGAGGGTAACGGTAAGCCCAAAAAAAACCAGCAGCTCCTTCGGGGGTTAGTGCTACATATAGCTAAAAAAATACATCCCATATATTCCTTGTAATGACAGGTTTGCCATGTGAAGCTTTTCTGATGTGACAAATTCCTCGCCAGGTCTCAGCGGCCGCTCTCCCCCGATCAGAAAAGGAAGCAGATACATTGGCGCTGAGTCGCAGACTGGTATCTTGTCAGCCCCTGGCACTATGTCTGCTTGGTGCCCGTATGCCCCATCCATCTGCTTCACTCAGCGGCTCTGTGGGGAGGCGAGAGGGGCCGCTCTATGGCTGCTTTTGCTGCTGATGTATTGGAGCGGGCACGGCTGCCAACTTTCAAGAACCACATCAGGGAACTTCCCTTCCGTCCTTCTTGCAAATTAACAGAAATTCGATAATGTGGCCGCAGGGAGCCTCCATCTGCGGTCAGCGGTTGACGAAGGGGTCCACGTTATAATGCTTTAGATGACAAAAAAAAAAAAAAAGAAAGAACAGAAAGCCAAATCCAATTATCATTATCCCGTCAAAAGGAAATCACAGAGTGGCCTTAAAGCTGGAATTTAATCTGCTTACATTTTGACTTTCCCTTCTCAGCAACATGCTAATGACATTTTTTAATAAAAATCTTTCCATTTTCATTTACAATTTAGACCCAACGATGACATCACTGGGTCTCTATTCTTCTCTATGCAATGCAGATGTAGTGCTACCCCCCTCCAAAGGAAGCGCTGGTCATGATGGGCCCTTGACTTCCTCAAAGACCTCATCCCTTCGGACACACCAGACTAGAAGTAAATTAACCCGCAATATTGTGAGAAATCACTAGACATGGGCGCCGTCAACAAATTTGCTTCGTTTCGTTCCTTCCGAGAAAAAAAATCGTATTTCGGAATTCGTGTACGAAATTCAGTTTGGATTCAAACAAAATACGAATTTTCGTTAGATTCATAAGCTTTTCATTAAAATAACGAAAGTTCGCTATGATGAATTTATCATTATGAGGAGGTTCCCACCATCCCTGTGCTGTGCTGATTTACTGGGTTTTTAACCTTTAGTTTTGTTAACTTTTCATAAAAATAATGAAAGTTCGTTATCATAAATTTGTCATTATGAGGGGTTCCCACCACCCCTGTGCTGATTTCTCAGGTCTGTACACCCGCTGTGCCCATTATGAGGGGTTCCCACCATCCCTGTGCTGAGTTCCCGGGTCTGTACACCCACTGGGCCCATTATGAAGGGTTCCCACCATCCCTGTGCTGAGTTCCGGGGTCTGTACACCTGCTGTGCCCATTATGAGGGGTTCCCACCATCCCTGTGCTGAGTTCCCGGGTCTGTACACCCACTGTGCCCATTATGAAGGGTTCCCACCATCCCTGTGCTGAGTTCCGGGGTCTGTACACCTGCTGTGCCCATTATGAGGGGTTCCCACCATCCCTGTGCTGAGTTCCCGGGTCTGAGTGTACACCCACTGTGCCCATTATGAGGGGTTCCCACCATCCCTGTGCTGAGTTCTCAGGTCTGTACACCCGCTGTGCCCATTATGAGGGGTTCCCACCATCCCTGTGCTGAGTTCTCAGGTCTGTACACCCACTGTGCCCATTATTAGGGGTTCCCACCATCCCTGTGCTGAGTTCCCGGGTCTGAGTGTACACCCACTGTGCCCATTATGAGGGGTTCCCACCATCCCTGTGCTGAGTTCTCAGGTCTGTACACCCGCTGTGCCCATTAGGAGGGGTTCCCACCATCCCTGTGCTGAGTTCTCAGGTCTGTACACCCGCTGTGCCCATTATGAGGGGTTCCCACCATCCCTGTGCTGAGTTCCCGGGTCTGTACACCGGCTGTGCCCATTATGAGGGGTTCCCACCATCCCTGTGCTGAGTTCTCAGGTCTGTACACCCACTGTGCCCATTATGAGGGGCTCCCACCATCCCGGTGCTGAGTTCCGGGGTCTGTACACCTGCTGTGCCCATTATGAGGGGTTCCCACCAGCCCTGTGCTGAGTTCAGGGGTCTGTACACCCACTGTGCCCATTATGAGGGGCTCCCACCATCCCGGTGCTGAGTTCCGGGGTCTGTACACCCACTGTGCCCATTATGAGGGGCTCCCACCATCCCGGTGCTGAGTTCCGGGGTCTGTACACCTGCTGTGCCCATTATGAGGGGTTCCCACCAGCCCTGTGCTGAGTTCAGGGGTCTGTACACCCACTGTGCCCATTATGAGGGGCTCCCACCATCCCGGTGCTGAGTTCCGGGGTCTGTACACCCACTGTGCCCATTATGAGGGGCTCCCACCATCCCGGTGCTGAGTTCCGGGGTCTGTACACCTGCTGTGCCCATTATGAAGGGTTCCCACCATCCCTGTGCTGAGTTCCCGGGTCTGCGTGTACACCCACTGTGCCCATTATGAGGGGCTCCCACCATCCTGGTGCTGAGTTCCGGGGTCTGTACACCCGCTGTGCCCATTATGAGGGGTTCCCACCATCCCTGTGCTGTGCTGACTTCCTCTGATTGGTGAACAAAACACCAGTCATGTTTCTGTAAATTTCGGGATCCAGTTTCGGGATCCAGTTTCGGGATCCAGGTCGGCGAGTTATGACAAACGTAGAGTAATTGTGGAGCCCACACCATTTTTATAAGATTCACCCTTCCCACTACCGATAGCGGTAGTTTGCACCAAGTTTTACATTTCTCCCTGAATTTAAGTAATAGAGGTAGAAGATTCAGATTGGCGTAGTTCGTCACCTCAGGGGACACCTGTACCCCCAGGTATTTAAAGGACTCGACCATCTGTATCATGTTCGCGCAAGGGGGGAGAGGTGCCATTAAAGGGGATAAGGGCAGTAATACAGACTTGTCCCAATTTATCGTGAAACCGGATAATGTACCAAATAGGTTAATCAAGTGCATAGTCGCCGCCAGGGAGCCCTGTGTGTCTCCTAGGTAAATAAGTGTGTCATCCGCGTATAGAGATACCACATCCGTCCCAGTGGGCCTGCAAAATCCAACAATGTCCGGAGCTGACCTCATTCTTGCCGCCAGTGGTTCAAGCGCCATAGCAAAGAGCAGGGGCGACAAAGGGCACCCCTGTCTCGTGCCTCTATACAGCATGAATGGTTCGGAAAGTTCTGCATTAGCTCTAATTCTAGCCGTAGGCCTAGCATATAGCAGTTTAACCCAGCGGAGAAATGTGCTGCCTAACCCCATCCTCTCCATCACCTTCCACAGATAAGGCCACTCAACACTATCAAAGGCCTTAGCCGCGTCCAGTGAGAGGATGGCCTGATTACCGGGGTTATCTACAGGGACCTGTAGGTTTAGAAATAAACGGCGAATATTTTGGGCAGTCGAACGTGTGGGAATAAACCCTGATTGATCCCTATGGATCAGTTTATGTATTACCAGGGACAATCTCGTTGCCAATACCCGTGCCAATAGTTTAACGTCTGTCGTGAGCAAGGAGATGGGCCTGTATGCGTCCGGTGATGTCGCTACCTTGCCCGGTTTTAGGAGTACAATTATGATTGCTTCGTTCATAGAAGCAGGCAGAACCCCTGTCTCTAGGGCATTGTTAAAGTGGAGGTCCACCCTAAAATGGACCTTCCGCTCATCGGAATCCTCCCCCCCTCCGGCGCCACAATTGGCACCTTTCAGGGGGGAGGGGGGTGCAGTTACCTGGATAATCCAGGTAAATGCACCCACTTCCGGGATAGCTCTCTGCGGAAAGGGGCGTAGATTACGCCCCTTTCTGCAAGTGCCCGCCCCTTTCCGCAAGTGCCCCGCTGCCTGCTGGGAAAACACACAGATCCCAGAGGCAGTGGGGACCGTCCTTATTGCGCAGCGCGGCTCGCGCATGCGCAGTAGGGAACCGGGAAATGAAGCCGAAAGGCTCCATTTCCTGATTCCCATACCCAAGATGGCGGCGGCAGCACCCGAGAAACGATCTACAGATCGGCTTCGGGTGCCGACATCGCGGGCGCGCTGGACAGGTAAGTGTCACTATTTTAAAAGTCAGCAGCTGCAGTATTTGTAGCTGCTGGCTTTTAAAAAAAAAAAAAAAAACGCGGAAGTCCCGGCGGACTCCCGCTTTAAATACTCTCAAAAGAGTGGGCAGTAGATCACTGGCGTATCGCTTGTATACCTTGGATGGAAGGCCATCAGCCCCCGGAGCTTTGTTAGTATGGGAGTGTTCCAGTGCAGAGGCCAGTTCATCCTCTGTTATGGGGGCATTCAGCAGCTCCCCATCCGACGCAGACAAGCATGGAATATCGCAACCGTCCAGGAAGCTCACAATCTCCCCGTCACCTGGCTGCACTTTGGATGAGTACAAGTCTGCATAAAAGGACCAAAATATCTGTAAGATCCCGGGGGCGTCCGAGTGGGTCACCCCCTGTGGATCGCACAGCGAGTGAACCATAGGTGTAGAACCCTGAGCCTTTGCTAGTAGAGCCAGCATATGACCTGTCAATTCCCCTTCCTCAAAGTGTGTTTGTTGTAGGAAAAATCGTTTATTTTCTGCCAGCTGCAAAGCTACCTGTCTGGACATAGACTGCGCCCCCAACCAAGTTCTCTTTGTATCCTCTGAGGGGTTGGCAATATAGGCCTGCTCCGACTCTCTAAGTGCCCTACTGACCTCTATTTCCCAAGCTTTAGTATTCTTTTTTATACCATTTATAGTAGTGATAAATTGCCCCCTGAGGAAGGCCTTAGCTGCGTCCCAAGCTATGTCTATAGAGGCCGAGTCTAAATTGTCCTGCAGGAAGAGTTTAAGGTCACTCGCTATGGGGTCAGGCTGCGGAAAGAGTGTAAGCCAAAAGGGGTTAAGCTTCCAGCTCCGAGGTGTGAGATCAGTAGATAGGGACATCTCAATCCACAGGGAGGAGTGGTCGGATATGTGTCTATCCCCATACCCAGAGTCGCCAACTAGGGGGAGTAGGGTGGAATTCCCCAGTCCCAAGTCTATTCTAGACAAGCTCCTAAATGCTGGAGAGCAACAGGAGTACAGTCTGGTGTGGGGGTGGGCTCTCTGCCAGACATCCACCAGCCCAAGTTCAGCTAATAGGGCAGCAAAGGGAGTATCACCATTAGGGCGGGAGGGAACCAAAGGGGGCATTGGAATCTTATCCCACATGCCATTGACATAGTTATTAAAATCGCCCATTGCTAGTAGGGGTATGTTGGGAAACTGTGCCATAAACCCAGCGAGGCGCCTGAGAATCTCAGCTGAATACGGAGGTGGAATATATATATTGGCGATAATGCAATGTACAGTAGCAACCTTACACAGCAAAAAGATGTACCTTCCCCCCGGGTCAATAACCTGTTGGGAGCAAAAGAATGGGGTATTTTGTCTAATTAGGATACTCACTCCCCGTGCATAAGCAGAGTATGTAGAGTGGAATTGCTTGGTAAACATTCTAGGCCCAAGGCTAGGCATACCATCAGGAGCAAAATGTGTCTCCTGCAAACACACAATTCCAGCCTTCATATCCCTGAGGTGTTTTAACACCGCCAACCTTTTTACCGGGCTGCCTAGCCCTCTGACATTCCAAGAGAGAAATCTAACCTTCGCCATCAGCATGGGCATCCGCAGAATTTTTTTCAGGGGGGGGGCATAAATTTAGGGTCACCCATGCGCCGCCCCTTTTCGACAATGTCATTATCACATTATCATGGTCAGAGACTGCAGACGTAGTACAGTCCCAAGGATAGGTAATGGATAATGGCCAACAGGCCCTCTTACCAGTCCCAGTGAAACTACAGCAGTGATCCCTCCGGCTGGATGATCGCTCACTCTGGGTTCCCCCGGGGGCGACTCTGGTCAGTAGTGTAGCATGTCTATACCCTGGCAGTGGCTCAGTCTTTCTCTCTCTGGCGGTGCTGGGCAGCGTTGCTCTCTCTGGTGGCGCTGAACAGCATGGCTCTCTCTGGTGGCACGGGGCAGTGTAGCTCTCTCTCTGGTGGCGCTGGGCAGCGTGGCTCTCTCTGGCTTCCGCCCAGCACACTCCTTGTTCTTTTTCCTGTAGCACTCTCTCCCTCAGCTTTTTTCCAGGCTGCAGTCTCTCAATCTCGCTCTTGATCGAGCTGTAGCCTCCTCCCTGTGGAAAATGGGGCCACCAATCTTTTGGACTACATGTCCCATGATGCTCTCCTCTCCTAGTCTCCTTTGATTGGCCTTCAGTTATGGCCAATAGGGAAGGAATGGAGCAAGTAGAAAGCTGGGCGGGGAACCTGGTGAGAGCCATTGTCTCTTCTCCCTGACAGGAGAAAGGGGGGGGGGGGGGGTGACCAGGGGAAACCTGATAGCCCGCAGCTCGCCTTTCTCCTGTCACAGCGCCGCCGAGTTCTCTGCTGGACTGAGCAGGGAAAAGAGCCCGCAGTCACACTACACTGATAGGGAGGCTTGACAGAACCATGATGGTGTCACCCCAATAGTGATGGAACTGTGTTGAATTTAAGATCTGATCCCTGATTCCAGGGGGGGGGGCACTTGACCCCCCTTACCCCTACTTGTGGACGCCCATGACCATCAGGGATAAAAAAAATAAGTGTAAACAGGATTGCCATTATTAACATTCGTAAGAAACCAGGGTGGGTAGATGCAGTTAACACATAAACAGCAATAACAAGCGACTGATAAGTTGCAGCACCTGAGATGCCCCAAAAAGGGGGAGAAAAAATTCCTTCATGAGCAGCAGTACCGAAGAAGAGTCGCACAAACGGGTGCAGATATTCTGGGATAAAGTCCGTGTCCAACGTGGGTCTGAGAGAGAAAAAATTAAATAAAAGAAAAAAGAAAAGAGAAACAGTTAAACAGCATAAGACTGTGGTATCTTCTGTATCGAAGCCCGCCGGGCTCCCAACCAGGAGAAGCAACAGACTAACAGCCCCCATCCGGAACTCTGGGGCGGGGGGAAGGCCATGGAAACACCCATAGAAAACTCTTCTAGATGGTAAACAGGGTTTCACATGTGCAGGCAACATGTAGCACTGGTGGGTCTGTAATGGAACCATAGACCTTTGCCTTCCGCCGGGCCTGAAGCAATGTAAGTCCAGTCAACTTGTCTGAGAGTGTCATTATCGTGGAGGAGATCTTTGATGCTTTGCGGCTTTGAGTGCGTTGTGTTCCTGGTGTAGCCACTCTGCCGCTGCCGCAGGGCGATCAAAAAAGTGCGTAGAGCCCAGAGCCGTAACCCTGAGCTGGGGCGGATATAGCATACCATATTGAACGTTAAGGTCCTGAAGGCGTCGCTTAACATCAAGAAATGTTGCACGCTTTTTCTGAAGCTCTGCTGAAAAGTCCGGAAACAGCGAAATCCTGGAGTTCTCAATCTCCATTTTGTCTGACAACCCCCCGCGCTTTAGAGAGGATGGCGTCTCTGTCTCTATAATTGAGTAGTTTAAACAAGAAGGGCCTGGGGCGGTTACCCGGAGGTAGGGGGCGAGAGGGCACCCGATGGGCGCGTTCCACGGCAAAAAGCAGTGATAAG
Organism: Lithobates pipiens; assembly: GCF_037356315.1. Taxonomy (NCBI): domain Eukaryota; kingdom Metazoa; phylum Chordata; class Amphibia; order Anura; family Ranidae; genus Lithobates; species Lithobates pipiens. The sequence continues at coordinate 326,595,330 of NW_027507785.1, read as the reverse complement.
GAGTCCCTACCAAATGTGGCAATCAACCAGTTTTCAATAAAGTCAACCGGGTTTTTTTCCCTCAACACGTTCTGGAATCCCCAGAGCGCGAATATTGTTTCGTCTCATGCGATTTTCCATCTCATCAAGTCGCATAGCGTGTTGTTCGGTAAGATGGCAATTATATTTCAGATCCCTTTGCATGGGGGCCAGATCATCTTCTACTGTGCTCAGCCTGCCTTCTAGGGCAGCTGTCCTCTCCCTGAGCTTTTGCATGTCATGGCGAACAAAAGTTATTTCAGCCTTAACCCCTTTGATGTCCTCTGAGAGGGCAGCAATAGATTGATCACAAGAGGTAACAGCAGCAAATATGTCTCTCAGCGTAGGCTCTCCCTCAGATGCAGGAGATGGAATGGTCTGTGTCTCAGGCCTATCACTGTCTCTAGGGGTACTCACTAGCGGATAATCCATCTTCATCCTCCAAGGGGACTGTGTCATCTGCCTCAGGAGAACTCCCAGGGGTAGCCTGAGGTGAGGGCTGGCCAGCCAGGGCATCTTTGTACGTTTTACCGCCATACAGGAGCTTTTGTGCCGCTTCATTGTACTGGTCTCTGGCTGCACGCCGGGCGCCGGCGCCATCTTGGCCTGGGGGGTCCGTCAGCCCCTTCCCTCCGGTATGGCGTCTGGACATCACAGCGGGGGGTCCCGAGATATGTCGCGGTGGTCCGGGATGATTCCCCTAACGCAGCGGGATGTAAGGGCTCCAAAAACAGCTTTTCAGACTAGACTGGAAGGATGTAAGCACGGATGGCCAGCGGAGCTCAAGGCATGCACGTCCTCCTACATCAGCCGCTAAGCCACGCCCCATTATTATTATTATTATTATTAATATAAACGATTTATATAGCGCCAACAGTTTACGCAGCGCTTTACAATGTATAGGGGGGACAACACAATTACAGTACAATACAAAAGGTACAGGAGGGTCCGGCTTGTAGAGCTTACATTATAAAGGGAGGGGGTGGTACAAAAGGTAATAGCTGCAGAGAATGGTTTGATGGGGGGGGGCTCGGGGACAGTTGTTAGGTGGGTGTGGGATAGGCTTCCCTGAATAAGTGAGTTTTCAGGGATCTCCTAAAGGTAGGGGGCTGATCGGAGATACTGGGGCAGGGAGTTCCAGAGGATGGGAGAGGCTCTGGAGAAGTCTTGAAGACGAGCATGGGAGGTAGAGAGCAGGAGGTCCTGGGAGGAGCGGAGGGGACAATTTGGGCGATATCAAATGAATAGTGAGAGTGATAATATAGTTTAGTATGCAAGGTAATTAGCACAAAGAAAACAAACGAGAAGTGGGGTGGCATCTGCTATCCAGATCAACATAAACAGGAAGAATGCCACCTACAGTGATCAGTTATAAGACTCATGTGACAAACAATACTGTCATAGTGCACTAGGTGTGGCTATGCCAGGCCTAAGACCGTCTGCTAAGTACTGTCAAATCTTAGAGGAATAGGTGATGTGGAAGGATTGATGGACATGATATATATGAAAGGGGCAGCCTTTAAGATGTTTCTTCTGCCGGCTATCATTGGGAGCCTTTAGGTACCAATTTTGCATTCTGATCACTGACGGAGAGAAGACTGGGGAAATGCTTCCTCCTGCCTGCAGCAGACTGGTGACATCATCTCTAGGCAAAGCCACTGATCTGGGCTGGACTGGTTATAAAATGTGTATGTTTTGGAAGCTTTATAAAATGTTATCTTTTTTTGTATCTCAGAAATTGCAAAAATTATTGAGAAGCCCAGTCAAATCATACTGTATAAAAACACTGCTCCCTCCGTCAATGGGTCATGTGACCAGTGCTACGGCATTGGTCACATGGTCCCTGAGAAGGAGGAGGATTGTTGCCCAATCAGAGCTGTCTGCTCTGCTCAGTGCTCCGTGTGTTTTAAATGGTTGCTGTGGATAAGTGCACTTCGAGGAATGGGATATCAGCTGGGACATGGGCATGGTCAGGGCCATCTTTAATATTGATTGGACCCTGGGCAAAACTTTTCTTGGGACCCCCCCCCCCCCCCCTCCTCATGCAGTTTTGCTCTCCACCTGCTCGGAGACATACAATAAATAGCAGCTAGACTAAAAATCAGTTTACTGAATCAGATCAGGCAGTTATTGTGATTGGTTGCCAGAGGTTACAGTGTATCATTACCGCTCACCGATTGGTTGCTAGAGGTTACAGCACACATTACAACTCACTGATTAGTTACTAGAGGTTACAGAATCATGATTTCTGCTTGTTTCTTGGTTGTTAGAGATTACTGTGGATATGACCTCAGGGGGGCATGATATACATATCAATGCTGCCGGCCGCTCCTATTTACATATGAATGCCAGTAATGTACATGTAAACACAGGGTCTGCGGGTGAGTCATCTTTGCACAACAATAGGGCAGAGCTGGGCAGTATTAGTAGCATTTAAACCAGGATAGTTGGCAAGTATGAGGCAGCTGCTTTGGGCCCCCCAACAATGACAGGGAACAGGGCAGCTGCCCCTTTTGCCCTGCCTTAAAAACGGCCCTGGGCATGGCGAAAAATGATCCAGGGCCAAACTTTTCCCACCAGGGGCCCCTGGCGGGATCCGGCGCATGCTGCCTTCTCTACTCTTCTCCTTATACTCAAATCAAAGGTTGCAAAACGCTCCTTCCACCCGCGATGTCTCAGCTCACAGCAGTTTACACATACAAGAACCATATTAGCACACGGGGGACACGCCGGGGGAGCGGAGTTCATGCCTGGAACATATGTACATTCACAGATGAAGCCTCACTAACAGGAAACAAATATGTTAACAGAATGTGCAGCTATTAGGACAGCGTAGAGATGATGACACTCCTCTCCGCACCCACATCATTAATGCTGCATGAAGCAGAATGTTGGAGACCATTGGGAAGACACTAAACATGAAATGTATATATTTACATAGATTTACCATCTCATTACAGATCCTGCTGGAAATGTATATATGTATGTGCCGTATAACGCCTGTACACCGCAGACACCAAACACGGGGATAGCGCCAAATTCGGGATAAAAGCTCAATTACTACAGTGGGGTGACGCCCTGCGATGGCTCTGCTAAAAGGTGTCACTTCCAGTATCAGAATACATATAAGTCCCTTAATTACATCCTCTGTCCTCTTCTCTCTTGTTTTATCTCCTTACTTTCCCCCTCCCCCGCCATTTCTCTCGACCCCCCCCCCCATCCCCTCCCCGCCATTTCTCTCGACCCCCTTCCCTTTCTCCTACTTCCTATACCTGTGTCCCTCACTCTCCGCGTCTCCTCTCTCCTAGTATCTCTTCACTCCTCACTATCCCTCTTTGTCTTCTCTAAGACCCCTTTCACACTGGGGGCGCTTTGCAGGCGTTACAGCGCCTGCAAAGCTCCCTGAAACAGCCGCTCCTGTGTCTCCAGTGTGAAAGCGCCGAGGGCTCTCATACTGGAGCGGTGCGCTGGCAGGACATTAAAAAAAACTCCTGCAAGCCGCATCTTTGGAGCACTGAAGGAGCGGTGTGTACATACTGCTCCTTCACCGCTTCTGGCCATTGAAATCAATGGGGCAGTGCGGCTATACCGACGGCAAAGCGCAGATGCAGCGGCGATTTGCAGGTGGTTTTAACCGCGGCTAAAACAACGCTAAAGTGGCTCTAAATATAGCGCCTCTTCACCACTGATGCCGCTCCCGCCCCAGTGTAAATGGGGCCTTACTCTCGTTTTTATGACTCTCAGTCCCTCAAGATCCCTGTGTATCCCAATTCTCTCTATCTCTTGTTTTCTCAAACTCTTTCCCTCTCCTCTGACCTTTCTCTTCTTTCTCCTACGCACTCTCTCCAAGCTACTCCCCCTTCTCTCCTCCTCTCCTTCATCTTCTTCTCCCCTCCTCCTCCTCTCCCTCTTCCCCCCTCCTCTTCTCCCCTCCTCTCCTTCTCCCTCTTCTCCCATCCTCTCCCTCTTCTTCCCTCCTCTCCCTCTTCTTCCCTCCTCTCCCTCTTCTCCCCTTCTCTCCCTCCCCTCCCCTCCTCTCTCTCCCTCTTCTTCCCTCCTCTCCCTCTTCTCCCCTCCTCTCCCTCTTCTCCCCTCTTCTCCTTCTTCTCCCCTCCTCTCCCTCTTCTCCCCTCTTCACCCTCCTCTCCCCTCCTCTCCCCTCCTCTCCTTCTTCTCCCCTCCTCTCCCTCTTTTTCACTCCTCCGCCTCTTCTCCCCTCCTCTCCCTCTTCTCCCCTCCTCACCCTCCTCTCCCTCCTCTCCCCTCCTCTCCTTCTTCTCCCCTCCTCTCCCTCTTTTCCACTCCTCCGCCTCTTCTCCCCTCCTCCCCTCCTCTCCCTCTTCTCCCCTCCTCTCCCTCTTCTCCCCTCCTCTCCTTCTCCCTCTTCTGCCATCCTCTCCCTCTTCTTCCCTCCTCTCACTCTTCTTCCCTCCTCTCCCTCTCCCTCTTCTCCCCTCCTCTCTCTCCCTCTTCTTCCCTCCTCTCCCTCTTCTCCCCTCCTCTCCCTCTTCTCACTTCCTCTTTCTCTTCTCCCCTCCTCTCCTTCTTCTCCCCTCCTCTCCCTCTTCTCCCCTCCTCTCCCCTTCTCTCCTTCTTCTCCCCTCCTCTCCCTCCTCTCCCCTCCTCTCCCTCTTCTCCACTCCTCCGCCTCTTCTCCCCTCCTCTCCCTCTTCTCCCCTCCTCTCCCTCTTCTCCCCTCCTCTCCCCCTTCTCCCTTCCTCTCCCTCTTCTCTCCTCCTCTTCCCCTTCTCCCCTCCTCTCCCTCTTCTCCCCTCCTCTCCCTCTCCATTTTCTCTCTATTTCCTCGCCCTCTACTCTCTCCCTTTTCCCCTCTCCCTTTCTTCTCTCTTCTCTCCCTCTCCTTTCTCTTTCTCTCTCCTCACTCCCTCTCTTCTGTCACCTTCTCCTCTTTCCTATTCACTCTCTCCTCTATCCTTCCCCTATCCCCCCTCCCTATTTTATTGAAAAAAGAACACAGAGCTGATATGATAAACTTTAAATGGTACCAGTAAGGGACATATAAACAAAATTAATATTTAATGTCTTTATTATAAAAATGTAAAGATTCATTTTTTACAAGCATAAAATCATTGAAAATTACTTGGGTGTCAATACATTAAAAACTCCGTACATATGTCAAAAAGTCGACGCGTTTCACATCCTTGCTTCTTCAGGACCTTATATTATTGACTTGTAACAGAGATGTTACAAGTCAATAATATAAGGTCCTGAAGAAGCAAGGATGTGAAACGTGTCGACCTTTTGACATATGTAAAGAGTTTTTTAATGTATTAACACCCAAGTAATTTTCAATGATTTTATGCTTGTAAAAAAAATAATCTTTACCTTTTTATAATAAAGACATTAAGTCTGTGAGCACACAGCTCTCATCATCATCTATCTATCTTCTATCATCATGTATAGCTCAGTGGACTTTATATGATCTGCCATTGCAGATGGCTCCCTTCCTTATCTCCCCCTTTTCTCCAATCCCTTGGACTGACTTTGTCATATTGCCCTGTATTTCAACCACGGACTGTTATATATAATGCCCATACCCTACTACTCTGAAATTGCAATGGCCTTTGCTTTCTTATACAATTCATTAGGCTTGGTGGTGATGCGGTTTACCGCAATTTGTATTTGTAGCACTATTTGATTAATTTATTGGGCGGTGTCCATCGTTAGTTTATGTGTGTTTGTTGTTTGTCTTTGTCCCCAGACACATTTATGCTTATTCAGTGGCGTCACTAGGGGGTGGCTATTGGGGCTACAGCCCCGAATCCAAGGCCCATAACCCCGAGTCTCTTGCTGCAGGATCCCTGCCTAACCGGCAGGCCACGGCTGCCGTGGGCAGCTACATGGGAGAGGCGGGTGAGAGGAGAGAAGCGAGAGGGCAGACGAGCAGAGATGACATCCTCTCTCTCCGCTCACTCCACATCACTGCTCTTCCGCCCTCACAGCAAGGGCCTCTTCAATGTGGGAGCGAGGTGCGGCAGGGAGCAGAGAGATTACATCATCTCTCTCTGCCCGCCCTGCATCTCCGCTCTCCTGCCCTCACTAAATGGACCAGTGCTGCCAACCTGCCACCAATGCAGCGACAATGCACATTTGGTGGCACTGGCTGGCGTGGCAAGTGACAATGCACATCATTTGGCAAGTGACAATCCGCATCTGGTGCCAGGCGACGTGGCAAGTGACAACCCACATCTGGTGGCAGGTGACGAGGCAAATGACAATTTGCAAATGGTGGCAAGTGACAACCCACATCTGGTGGCAGGTGACAAAGCAAATGAAAATTTGCAAATGGTGGCAGGTGACATGGCAAGTGACAATTGGAAAATGGTGGCAGGTGATGTGGCAATCTGCAAATGGTGGCAGGTGATGTGGCAAGTGACAATCCACATCAGGTGGCAAGTGACAACCCACATCTGGTGGCAGGTGACGTGGCAATTGACAATTTGCAAATGGTGTCAGGTGATGTGGCAATCTGCAAATGGAGGCAGGTGACGTGGCAAGTGACAGTCGGAAAATGGTGGTAGGTGACATGGCAATCTGCAAATGGTGGCAGGTGATGTGGCAATCTGCAAATGGTGGCAGGTGATGTGGCAAGTGACAATCCACATCAGGTGGCAAGTGACAACCCACATCTGTTGGCAGGTGACGTGGCAATTGACAATTTGCAAATGGTGTCAGGTGATGTGGCAATCTGCAAATGGTGGCAGGTGACGTGGCAAGTGACAATTGGAAAATGGTGGCAGGTGACGTGGCAATCTGCAAATGGTGGCAGGTGATGTGGCAAGTGACAATTCTCATCTGGTGGCAGGCGACATGGCAAGTGACAATCCACATCTGGTGGCAGGCAACGTGGCAAGGGACTCTCCACATCTAGTGACAGGTGACGGTGGCAAGTGACAGCTGGATCTGGTGGCAGGAGATGTGGCAAGTGACACGCCCAGGGCTCCCACTGATTCTGCATTGTGGTGAATTGAACCACTTCATTATATATTAGAATGTAACAATAGAAACAATGCGCATCAATCACCCTGACACCATATCAACCATGGTGCCGTAATCATTGAAGCTCCAAGACCAGCCATTGCCCGCAAAAAAATTGCTTACCACCAGCATGCCCACCCATCCTACCCCCCCCCCCCCCGGCCTGCAAAAAGGTTGGTGACCGTTGCTATGGGCTCTAGCCCCAGATCTTTTGCAGACCTGCCCCTGATTGAGACACGTCAGGAACGCATTCATGCACATGTACAAAGCTATTGAGAGATCCACTTTAAGCTGCACATCCCTCCGTTATGTCTTCGGGGGGCCGCGCCAGTCCAGACGCGGAGGCAGAAATAATGCAGGTGTCACGAGGAGCCAAGTCCTCCGCTCTCAGAGCCGTCACTCCTGCGGGAGATAAATGCACTGTCCGAGGAGGTAATTATTTTTTGGCAAATGAAACTTTCATTTCCAGCATGTCGGAAAACTCAGCAAAAAATCCCTTCCGGCAGGACCTTGCTGTGACTTTGAGATGCAGAGGCGTTTTTTTTTTTTGGAACAAAAGGCAGACAAGCTCTGGGCTGGGAAAAGAAAAAGATTCCGCATAAATTAATGATATATATCTGTCACCAGACTTAATTTCTTTGACATTTAGAGTCATTTCATTAGTTTTCAGAAATAAAAAGTGAAATATTGGCTTGGAAATCAGTAGCTAGCTCGGCTGCGATTCTGCCATATTGTATCAGAAAAATGTAGAGTTTAGCAATTCGTAAAGTAATGCGTCCGGTGTCCCGTGACCCCCCCCCCCCCCCCCCTCTCCTCTGCTATATGACTGCCAAGTGGAAGGAAAGTGGCAACGCGTTTCAAAGCCTGGAGCCCTGCAGTTTTCTCTCTCTAGATCAAGTCACCAAGGTGGCTAGATCTCCGCCTTGGTGACACCCACTCTGACCTTCTTTCCCTAAGGATCCAGTATAGCCTACAGCAAAAAAGGAAAAATAAGTGCAGGGCTGCTAGCACAATAAGGGTCCCCAGGGGAATCCGATAAGCCAGGTAGGATAGGCAGGTCATTGGTTGGCCAGCGGCAGGAGGGCGGGAGTATCTGGAGGGGTCAGTCCGGTGGGATATACAAGGAGACGGATATGCGGGAGGAGGTCAGACCCTTTGGTTCGTCATATGTATGTGTTTTTTTTCAGGCCAGTGCGGTTGGGGTCTTTGAAGGCATTTTAAAATAACCTGCTGTGATGATGTTATTAGGGACCCATCTAAGGTATGGAGTCCCCCTGGTGGAATGCCAGTTATGGTGGATTACCTGGTATTTACAATGGTGGTATCTGCAGAATGTGGTTCCTCCCCGAGCTGGTGTAATGCGGCTGTGGACAGTGGTAGTAGTACGCAGATACGAAGTGATAATTTGATATCTAGTGCCTCCAAGGATCGACAACCTAAAATCGAAGGTTATTGTAGTATTGGTTTTCCTTTATTAAGGAATGTTTGTTATATTTGTTACTATTTAATAAAGGGGCGCGAAACGGGCAATTTTACTCCAACATTTTGTGTCATGGTTTTTCTGGTATGTTTACTTGGGGTAAGAGGGGAGGTGTTGGCAGCGGTTGGTAATTCAAAAGTATAGGATTACTTCTGGGGTAATATTATCATGGCATGTACCTGATGGAGATTGAGCTAGAGAGGGGGCTTCTCTTGCACCTCTTATCCAATACCCTTTGTATTGATGACAGGAGGTGTAAAGACACAAGGGCCGGTGTAGCAGGTAGCGTAGGCTGGTGTTTTCAGGAAGCAGATGACTGTAGACCACCGGGCAGGAACCAGGAATGGAAACATAGCGACATTGATGGTCAACAGGAGCGTAGCCAGGACACAAGCCAGAAGGTCATCAACAGCCCGGCAGAGAGGTACAGGACAATCAGGCAGAGGCAGAGTCAGGATACAAGCTGAGATCGGTACACAGTCGGGTAGCTAGGTACAGGACAATCAGGCAGTGTAAGGATACAAGCTGAGATCGGTACACAGTCGGGTAGCTAGGTACAGGACAATCAGGCAGTGTAAGGATACAAGCTGAGATCGGTACACAGTCGGGTAGCTAGGTACAGGACAATCAGGCAGTGTAAGGATACAAGCTGAGATCGGTACACAGTCGGGTAGCTAGGTACAGGACAATCAGGCAGTGTAAGGATACAAGCTGAGATCGGTACACAGTCGGGTAGCTAGGTACAGGACAATCAGGCAGTGTAAGGATACAAGCTGAGATCGGTACACAGTCGGGTAGCTAGGTACAGGACAATCAGGCAGTGTAAGGATACAAGCTGAGATCGGTACACAGTCGGGTAGCTAGGTACAGGACAATCAGGCAGTGTAAGGATACAAGCTGAGATCGGTACACAGTCGAGTAGCTAGGTACAGGACAATCAGGCAGTGTAAGGATACAAGCCGAGATCGGTACACAGTCGGGCAGCTAGGTACAGGAACATGAGGCAGTTGCAGAACACAAGCCGAGGTCACAGCAAGCAAGCATAAATCCAAAGACAGGGCAGGAGCAAGCCAAGTCGTACTGTCAGGAAAAGAGATATTTGTGTGCCTCAGAAATCCAGCCTGTGGCTGGTAAGCCGGTGCGCTCGCACGTGTGCAAACCAGTGCACGGGCGCGTTGGCACCAGAAGGGTGTTAGTGCTGTTTGGTCTATTACGTTCCTGTTACCAGTTCCTGTTGTTTTCCTGTTGCCGACTTGATCCAGGCTCTGACTCCGCCTGAATGCCGCCTGTACCAACCCTTAGCCTGTCCCTGGATTAAGCTTCTGTCTGCTCCTCAGCTTATCTGTCCTGTTGTTACTAACCCTGGCTTCATTTCTGACTACTCTCCTACCTGCTGTTTGTAACCGCTCTGCTCACTAGTTGATGACCTGGACCACCTGACTCTATCTTGTGTCCATCCTACACCTTCCTGCTCCAGTCCTTCTGCCAGTGTTACCAGTCCTGTTGTCCCTGCGTCCTAGACACACATCAGCACCTGCTAGCGAGGGACTTACCAGGCGTTCCCTGTCACCTTACCAGGGACTCCAGAGCCAAGGCTGAAAGAGATGCCTTCCTCGATGCTTCAGACTCTACCACCAGGTATGTTACATGTATACGGGTATACAGGTAAGGCAAGTCAAAGCTGAGGTTAAGTAGGAACAAGCTGATGACCACTCAGCAACCCATTCATGTCATAGCCCAGCTTAATTATGCTGTTTGGCTCCAATGCTCGTACAGGATGTGCGCATGCTCATGCGGTTACTGCGCACACTAAAACATTCGCACGAGTGTGCCATTGCCCGTTGTGTCCGTGTGCATGAGACTTCTTGTTCCAATATAAACTGAGCTTCTCTTACAGCCTCATTCACACTTTGCTTTTTCTAAAGGTGAGTTTTTCACGCGACGCGCATGAGACAACCCATTGATCTCAAAGGGCTGCTCTACGCACAACAAACACGGCAAAGTAGCTTTTTTTTTTTTTTTAATTCTTTATCACATTTTCCCAATTTTGTTGCACGTTTTTTGCACGGCTTGCTGCACTTGGGATGTCATTAACGATGAATGGCCCTGCAACTGCAAAACAAGGTTTTAGCGCATTTCGAAAGTGCACCTCTTAAACACTGGAAACCCAAAGGCTCCAATGTGAATGGAGCCTAAACCCATATAATTGGTCTATCCAATCCTGAGATTCACACAGCCCTGCCAGCTGAACTTATTTAGCACAGTTTGTCATCTTCCCTGCTCCCAGCCTGTGAATGGGCACTGAAGGAGCAGCAGAAGACTGATGAGCCCATCTCCCTGTTCTCTCCTCTTCTCAGCATGTGCATTACGTCGCACCCGACTGGCTCACAGTATTGCCGCTCCCTCTTCCAGTATGAGTGGTGCTGTACAGGGGATAACAGTAGGGTATGAATCTTGATTGGGTGGGTTGGATGATGATAATGTCATTGCCACCTCTCCAGCTCATCTTACCAGAGAACGCCTTGCATTCATTGACAAACATGCAAGGCGTTCTAGAAATGGCGTCCATGCCGAGCAAGAGACCCCTTGTGCTTAATATGCAGCAGGGCAGCCACCCAGCAAAGGAGCTGGAAGACATCGTTGTAGTGGTGTAGTAGCGGTGACTACTACAGTGATTCCCCTCTTCCACAGGGATCCCACAGGTATGAGACATACATACTTGTAATGTAACTATGCACCTGCACAACCTGGTGTGAATGGAACCTAAACCAGACCTAGGGAAGGAACAAAAATGTTTTTTTTTAAAGCTGAACCCCAGGTGCAATTGATGGGCACTGTTGCTGCATTTGATGGGCACAGTGGCCTCATTTGATAGGCACAGTGGCTGCATTTGATGACCACAGTGAGGCTGCATTTGATGGGCACAGTGGCTGAATTTGATAGGCACAGTAACTGCATTTTATGGGCACAGTGAGGCTGCAATTGATGGGCACAGTGAGGCTGCAATTGATGGCCCAGTGGGTGCATTTGATGCTCACAGTGGCTACATTTGATGGGCACAGTGGCTGCATTTGATGGGCACAGTGGCTGCATTTGATGGGCACAGTGAGGCGGCAATTGATGGACTCAGTGGCTGGATTTGATGGGCACAGTGGCTGCCTTTGATGGGCACAGTGGGGCTACAATTGATGGGCACAGTGGCTGCATTCGATGGGCACAGTGGCCTCATTTGATAGGCACGGTTTCTGCATTTGATTGGCACAGTGGCTGCATTTGATTGGCACAGTGGCTGCATTTGATTGGCACAGTGGCTGCATTTGATTCGAACAGGGGCTGCAATTGATGGGCACAGTGAGGCTGCAACTGAGACAGTGGGTGCATTTGATGCTCACAGTGGCTACATTTGATGGGCACAGTGGCTGCATTTGATGGGCACAGTGGCTGCAATTGATGGGCACAGTGGTTGCATTTGATGGGCACAGTGAGGCTGCAATTGATGGGTTTGTTTTCAGTATTTTTCAGATTTTTTTTAGTTTGTTTGCACCCCCCCAAAAAATTCTGAGTACCAGTCGCAAATGATGCTGCGGGCTTTCAAGGGTTAACACAGACCTGCAGGAAGCAACATATCGACCCTAAGTAGCCTATCAAATGCTGCCATGATGGCCACAATAAGCCCCAGGAGGGGATATCTACTCACTTCCTGTTGGGTCTCTGGGACAGGAAGTGAAGGGCACGGACAGTGATAACGCAGATCTCCTAACCCTTCCTGGCTTTATCCAAAACTTTAAAAAAGTTTTCTTTGAAGTTTCGCTTTATTTTCTTTTTCTTTTTTTTAACGTTTGTGTTTATTTTAACTGCTGGTTATAAAAAAAAAAAGAAAGCAAGTCAGCGCATCAAACGACTTGTCATCACAGGCCAGGCTGTCTTCTCAAGTAGATTAGCAGATCGGCATTTTAATTGTAAATTTATTAGTAGTGAAGGCGAAGGTAAGAGGGAGTGATTCAGCGTTTTAACAGCTGTAAGTTAAGAAGTTAAGAAGTATTGGCATCGCAACGTCTGGGACGTTTTCTGAAAGCAGAGGACCTGTGTGCAAGATTATATGTGGGGCAGTGGCAGCTGGTGCTCAAAATTGTTGGGGGAGTGCAAAAAAAGTTGAAAAAAAAATGCTGCCATTGTGCCATCAAATGCTGCCACTGTGCCCTCAAATGCTGCCACTGTGCCCATCAAATGCTGCCACTGTGCCCATCAAACGCTGCCACTGTGCCCATCAAACGCTGTCACTGTGCCCATCAAATGCTGCCACTGTGCCAAATTCAGCGAGTGTGCCCATCGTATGCTGCCAGTGTGCCCATCGTATGCTGCCAGTGTGCCCATCGTATGCTGCCAGGGTGCTCATCAAATGCTGCCAGGGTGCCCATCATATGCTGCCAGTGTGCCCAGAAAATGCTGCCAGTGTGCCCATTGTATGCAGCCAGTGTGCCCATCAAATGCTGCCAGTGTGCCCAGAAAATGCTGCCAGGGTGCCCATCATATGCTGTCAGTGTGCCCTTGAATGCCTCCAGTGTGACCCCGCCCACTCGCCATCTGCCCAACACTTACCCTGTCTTGGTGGGGCAGCGGATGATGGCGACGAGCAGGGTTCTTTGTACATCTCCTGCCTTCCTCATCTCCTGTCCTCTCCTCCTGATAGGTGTCCAATAGGGGCGCCTGTCGTTTCAGCCAATCAGGTGATAGGTAACAGCCCTGAGCACCTGATTGGCGCAGAGGTGGTTTAGTGTTAGGAAAGCGAATATACATTCGCTTTTCTAACACAGCTGAGTGACCTGCGAACGCCCAGCATGGCGCTCGCAGGTCACCTTTTTTGACGCCTATTAGAGCCAATGGCTCTAATCAGGTGCTTCAAAAAAAAAAACCTGCCGCTGTAATTCAGGCGCCCTGCACCCTAAAAGGGGCCGGGCGCCTGAATAGGGGGGTGGCAGTGGCAGCCATAGATAGATTTATGCAATGCATGAATCTATCTATTGGTGATAGAGGGGCGGCAGGAGAGAGGGGGCAGTGCCCGTGCGCCCTTATGGATGCACCGCCACTGATGTTGGGCCTCCTGCCATCTGCCAGAGAAAAAAGAAAGTGCAGCGTGAACAGCGTGCCATGGCGAACATTGAGTGCGGTTTTTATTGTGCTGAATATAATACTGGCCAGAGCTTACAGGGAAGCAGAGTTCAGGGGTCAGGAGTAAGTGATGCAAAGTTCAGGGGTCAGGAGTAAGTGATGCAGAGTTCAGAGGTCGGGAGTAAGTGATGCAGAGTTCAGGGGTCGGGAGTAAGTGATGCAGAGTTCAGGGGTCAGGAGTAAGTGATGCAGAGTTCAGGGGTCAGGAGTAAGTGATGCAGAGTTCAGGGGTCAGGAGTAAGTGATGCAAAGTTCAGGGGTCAGGAGTAAGTGATGCAAAGTTTAGGGGTCAAGAATAAGTGATGCAAAGTTCAGGGGTTAGGAGTAAGTAATGCAAAGTTCAGGGGTCAGGAGTAAGTGATGCAAAGTTTAGGGGTCAGGAATAAGTGATGCAAAGTTAAGGGGTCAGGAGTAAGTGATGCAGAGTTCAGGGGTCGGGAGTAAGTGATGCAGAGTTCAGGCGTCAGGAGTAAGTGATGCAAAGTTCAGGGGTCAAGAATAAGTGATGCAAAGTTCAGGGGTCGGGAGTAAGTGATGCAAAGTTCAGGGGTCAGGAGTAAGTGATGCAAAGTTCAGGGGTCAGGAGTAAGTGATGCAAAGTTTAGGGGTCAGGAGTAAGTGATGCAAAGTTCAGGGGTCAGGAGTAAGTGATGCAAAGTTCAGGGGTCAGGAGTAAGTGATGCAATGTTCAGGGGTCAGGAGTAAGTGATGCAGAGTTCAGGGGTCAGGAGTAAGTGATGCAAAGTTCAGGGGTCAGTAGTAAGTGATGCAAAGTTCAGGGGTCGGGAGTAAGTGATGCAAAGTTTAGGGGTCAAGAATAAATGATGCAAAGTTCAGGGGTCGGGAGTAAGTGATGCAAAGTTCAGGGGTCAGGAGTAAGTGATGCAAAGTTCAGGGGTCAGGAGTAAGTGATGCAAAGTTTAGGGGTCAGGAGTAAGTGATGCAAAGTTCAGGGGTCAGGAGTAAGTGATGCAAAGTTCAGGGGTCAGGAGTAAGTGATGCAAAGTTCAGGGGTCGGGAGTAAGTGATGCAAAGTTCAGGGGTCGGGAGTAAGTGATGCAAAGTTCAGGGGTCGGGAGTAAGTGATGCAGAGTTCAGGGGTCAGGAGTAAGTGATGCAAAATTCAGGGGTCAGGAGTAAGTGATGCAAAGTTTAGGGGTCAGGAGTAAGTGATGCAGAGTTCAGGGGTCGGGAGTAAGTGATGCAAAGTTCAAGGGTCAGGAGTAAGTGATGCAAAGTTCAGGGGTCAGGAGTAAGTGATGCAAAGTTCAGGGGTCAGGAGTAAGTGATGCAAAGTTCAGGGGTCAGGAGTAAGTGATGCAAAGTTCAGGGGTCAAAACCAAGTGACAGTGCTGGGACAAGACCATCTAGAGCCCAGGGCGAATATGCCAAACTGCACCCCCCTTTCCTAGTACCCCCCAGTTTCTCCTTCTAGAACAATTCTTACCCCCTAATTCCCCCACCCAGCACAAATATCCTGATCTGAGATCCCAGCTCAGGAGGACACATTCATGTAAATCCAGATCAACCCCTACTAAGACTTGCTAAGACCTAAGACTTGCTACAGAGTTGCAATGTTGCAGTCTGATCAGTGGGGGAATAGAGACTGAGGACATGCTTCCTCCTGCCTGCAGCAGACTGATGACATCATCTTAGCTTAGCCTAGGCAAACTCACTGGAACTCAACAGTGGCTTTTCAGGTTCCATTCACACCTAAGCATTTTTTTTTTTAAATTGCGCGTTTTCCAAAAGAAACGCGCTGAAAATGTACGCCTTTGATTGTAATGGTAAATGTGGGTAGCAGCTGGGTGTTTTTCCTGTGCAGACGTGTCAAAACACGCAGTTTAAACCATGCTCAACGCAAAAAAAAGCGACTTTGATGCATTTTTTTAAGCATAGGGCAACCCAACACGCAGTAAAACGCACACAAGCGCAGCGCGATTCTGCGCGCATTATCAATGCGCCTCGGTGTGACATTTCTAAGTCATGCCGGAATGAGGATAACATCTCCCTCCACTGAGCGCTGCGGGCGAAATCGGGGGAAACGCGATTATCCTATCTAACTTGCATTTATATGGTCCCAGATGGAAAGCAGAAGTGAGGTCAGAAGCTCCGTGGAACGCACGGCCCGAGCGGAGCTAGTAAGTAAGGCTGCAAAATAGGTGAACTGCGAGTGCCATGCCTCAGCTCTGTTAGGAAAGCAAATGAATATTCGCTTTCCTAACACTGAACCGCCTCTCCACCAATCAGGTGCTCGGGTCTGTTACCTGTCACCTGATTGGCTGAAACGACAGGCGCCGTTATTGGACGCCTATCAGGAGGCAAGAGACGCATGAAGGACCCCTCTTGTCGCCTTCACCTGCTGCCCCAGAGACACAGGGTAAGTGCCGGGTAGATGGGGAGCGGTGGGGGGCACACTGGCAGCATTTAATGGGCACACTGGCAGCGTTTGGTGGACACACTGACAGCATTTGATGGGCACACTGGCAGGATATGATGCGCAGTTGGGCACACTGGCAGCATTTAATGGGCAGTTGGGTACACTGGCAGCATTTGATGGGCACACTGACAGCATATCATGGGCACACTGGCAGCATTTGATGGGCACAGTGGCAGCGTTTGGCACAGTAGCTGCGTTTGATGGCACAGTGGCAGCGTTTGGTGCAGTAGCTGCGTTTGATGGCATAGTGGCAGCGTTTGGTGGCACAGTGGCAGCGTTTGGCACAGTAGCTGTGTTTGATGGCACAGTGGCAGCGTTTGGCACAGTAGCTGCGTTTGATGGCACAGTGGCAGCATTTGGCACAGTAGCTGCGTTTGATGGGCACAGTGGCTGCGTTTGATGGGCACAGTGGCAGCATTTGGCACAGTAACTGCTTTGATGGCACAGTGGCTGCGTTTGGTGGCACAGTGGCAGTGTTTGATGGCACAGTGGCAGCGTTTGGCACAGTAGCTGCGTTTGATGGGCACAGTGGCAGCGTTTGATGGGCACAGTGGCAGCTTTTGGCACAGTAACTGCGTTTGGTGGCACAGTGGCAGCGTTTGATGGCACAGTGGCAGCGATTGGCACAATAGCTGCGTTTGACACAGTGGCAGCATTTGGCACAGTAGCTGTGTTTGATGGCACAGTGGTAGCATTTGGCACAGTAGCTGCATTTGATGGCACAGCGGCAGCGTTTGGCACAGTAGCTGCGTTTGATGGCACAATGGCAGCGTTTGGCACTGTAGCTGCATTTGATGGCATAGTGGCAGCGTTTGGTGGCATAGTGGTAGCGTTTGACACAGTAGCTGCATTTGATGGCACAGTGGCAGCGTTTGGTGGCACAGTGGCAGCGTTTGATGGCACCGTGGCAGTGTTTGACACAGTAGCTGCGTTTGATGGCACAGTGGCAGCGTTTGACACAGTAGCTGCGTTTGATGGCACAGTGGCAGCGTTTGGCAGAGTAGCTGCGTTTGATGGCACAGCGACAGCGTTTGGCACAGTAGCCACGTTTGATGGCACAGTGGCAGCGTTTGGCACAGTAGCTGCGTTTGATGGCACAGTGGCAGCGTTTGATGGGCACAGTGGCAGCGTTTGGCATAGTAAGTGCGTTTGATGGCACAGTGGCAGCATTTGGTGGCACGGTGGCAACGTTTGATGGGCACAGTGGCAGCGTTTGGCACAGTAACTGTGTTTGATGGCACAGTGGCAGCGTTTGGTGGCGCAGTTACAGCGTTTGATGGCACAGTGGCAGCGTTTGGCACAGTAGCTGCGTTTGATGGCACAGTGGCAGCGTTTGGCACAGTAACTGTGTTTGATGGCACAGTGGCAGCGTTTGGGACAGTAACTGTGTTTGATGGCACAGTGCCAGCGTTTGGTGGCACAGTGGCAGCGTTTGATGGCACAGTGGCAGCAATTGGCACAGTAGCTGCATTTGATGACACAGTGGCAGCATTTGGCACAGTAGCTGTGTTTGATGGCACAGTGGCAGCGTTTGGCACAGTAGCTGCGTTTGATGGGCACAGTGGCTGCAATTGATTTTTTTTCAGTTTGTTTGCTCCCCGCCAAAAAAAAAATTTGAGCACCAGCCGCCACTGATGATGGATGATCCTCGGGGTCAATGTACGGCTTTTGCACCATGCTGGGAATTGTAGTTCATCGGTGGTCCCGGCGTGCCCGCACCCGACCTACATTCCTTCCTTCCGGAATGTTCTTTATCTGTAGAGTGGAATATATTCCCCACCGCTAAGAGTAATTACCAGAGAGAGAGAGAGAGAAAAGGAAAACGATGTTAAGAAAAACATATTTTCCTAGAATGTAATTAAGAGAAGATTGATGAAATTGTTATTTTCTCCTCTTTTATTTAAAAACACGTCTGTGTTCCAGGCTTGGCAGTAAAGAATAAATAAAACCCTTTTTTTCCCTCCGCCGCAATACAATGAGCCACTTCCTCGCACATCCTCGCCCCAGCCGAATGGATGCAAATTATTTCACGCCAGATTTACCCCCCCCCCCACCCCCGAGGTCCGCAGCATGCGTCCTCCTCTTCTCCACCAATCATTTCAAACTTAGCCAGCAAAAATGAGACCTAAAGGGTCAGCTCACCCAATATAATAAAGCAGATGCCTTAAATCACCAATGAGATTCTTGGAGGGGGGGGGGGGGTGGGGTGGTACCTGTAAGAACTTTAACCACTTGCAGGCCGGACCATTTTGCTGGTCAAGGACCAGACCCCTTTTTGCGATTCGGCACTGCGTCGCTTTAACTGACAATTGCGCGGTCGTGCGACGTGGCTCCCAAACAAAATTGACGTCCTTTTTTTCCCACAAATAGAGCTTTCTTTTGGTGGTATTTGATCACCCCTGCGGTTTTTATTTTTTGCGCTATAACCAAAAATAGAGCGACAATTTTGAAAAAAACACATTATTTTTTTACTTTTTGTTATAATAAATATCCCCCCAAAAATATATAAAAAAACATTTTTTTCCCTCAGTTTAGGCCGATACGTATTCTTCTTCATATTTTTGGTAACAAAAATCGCAATAAGCGATTATTGATTGGTTTGCGCAAAAGTTATAGCGTTTACAAAATAGGGATAGTTTTATAGCATTTTTATTAATAATTTTTTATAATTTTTTTTTTTTACTAGTAATGGCGGCGATCAGCGATTTTTATTGTGACTGCGACATTGTGGGGGACCCATCGGACATTTTTGACACATTTTTGGGACCATTGTCATTTATACAGTAATCAGTGCTATATAAATGCAGTAATTCTTGTGTAAATGACACTGGCAGTGAAAGGGTTAACCAGTGGGTGGCAGTGTAGGGGTTAAGTGTTCCTAGGGGTGTGTTACTAACTGTGTGGGGGGGGCTGGGCTTTCATTTAGTGAACACTGATCTCTGCTCCAATCACATGGAGCAGAGATCAGCGTCACTAGTTGCTAGGCAGAATGGAGAAATGTTGTTTACACAGCATTTCCTCCATTCGGCCGCTCCGTGAGACGATCGCGGGGATGCCCGCGGCGATTGAGTCCGCGGGTCCCGCGACCGGACTCACGGGGGTCCCGACCAGCGCGGGAGCGCGCCGCCGGCGGCGCGCTCCCGATGGCAGGGCGGCATTGAATATTGGACGTACCTGTACGCCAATATGCCTGCCCGTGCCATTCTGTCGACGTACATCGTCGTGCGCTGGTCGGGAAGTGGTTAAGGAGTCATTTTATTTTTAAAAAAAAATACCTTTTCACATAGGTGTCACAAAATATCCCCACAATTTGACAAATATGTTTATCTCCTGTGATCATCAGCCCCATCTAGTGCCCAGAACGCAGCATTTTCCTGAAATAGCTAATTCTGGCCACTAGATGGAGCTGACAATCATAGTAAAAATTATTATACACTAATACTTTGGATTATGAGCCTAATCCGTTCCAGGAGAATGCTTGTAATCCAAAGCACTCGCATATCAAAGCGAGTTTCCCCATAGATGTCAATGGAAACGAAGATAATTAATTCCGCATTGACTTCTATTACATGCAATACCGCATGTAACCAGAGGTGGGGTGGGGGCGCCAGAAAGCCTCGGAAATACTCGGAGACAGCTCGGCTGAACTCGGAAAGGCTTGAAAACACTTGGGAACAGAGTATTTCCGAGTATTTCTGAGTGGTTCCGAGTATTTTTGAACGGCTCCGAACCGTTCCAAGTGTCCCCGGCACCCCCCATTAGCTTGAATCGCAAACTGAGTCAGAATTTAAAAAAAAAAAGTTGCTCGTCTTGCTTGCACTGTACAGTAATACCTTGGATTACGAGCATAATCCGTTTCAGAAGAATGTCTGTAAGCCAAAGCACTCGTATATCAAAGCGAGTTTCCCTCATAGGAAATAATAGAAACAGCCACTGCTTGTCTATGCAGTACCGCATGTGGCCAGAGGTGGGGGAGCTCTGGAGACACTCGGAAACACTCGAAGACGCTAAGAGACACTCGGAGACCACGCAGAGATGCTTTGAGATGCTCGGAGACGCTTGGAGACCATGCGGAGATGCTTGGAGACGCTCATAGACACTCGGGGACCACGCAGAGATGCTTGGAGATGCTCAGAGTACACTCGGAGATGCTCGGAGACACTCTGGAACGGATTGTTTCCGAGTGTCTCTGAGCGTCTCCGAGTGTCTCCGAGCGTCTTCAAGCATCTTCAAGCATCTCTGCGTGGTCCCCGAGTGTCTATGAGCGTCTCCGCGTGGTCTCCAAGCGTCGCCGAGCATCTCCACACCTCCCCCGCACCAAATGTGGCACTGCACACCCCAGCAGCTTGAATCCTGCTCGTCTTGTAAAACAACGCTTGCGAAGCAAGTCAGGATTTTTTTTAATCAAAAATAGCTCGTATTGTGAAACGATCAGAAACCGCGTTACTTGCAGTCCGAGGTTCCACTGTACTTATTCAATATGATCATCGGCTCCCTCTAGTGGCCATAATGCAGTGTTTTTCTGATTGAGGTATTTCAGGAAAATATTGCCTTATGGCCATTAGATGGAGCTGATGATCATAGGAAACAAATATGTATTTATTCACTATGATCGTTAGCTCTCTCTAGTGGCCGTGGTGCAGTATTTTTATGATTGAGGTATTTCACAAATACCATAGGTTGGACCATAAGGAAGGCCACCTAATACGAGGAGAGGACTCATTGGAAAAGACCCTGATGCCGGGAAACATAGAAGGAAAAAGGAGAAGAGGTCGAAAGGAAAAAAAAAGATGGATAGAGAGCATCATCGAAAACAAAGAACATGAAGTTGAGCAAGCTCCAGGAGGCAGTGGAGGACAGAAAATCCTGCAGCTCTATGGTCCATGAGGTCACGTAGAGTCAGACACGACTAAACAACTTTTTAGAAATATAGTAAATACGTTTTTATAATTATTTATTCCCCGTGATCATCTGTTCCTAGTGGCCATCAGGCAGTATTTCAGGAAAATACCACCTTATGGCACTAGATGGAGATGATGATCATAGGAAACAAATATTTATTTATTTATTTACTATAATTGTTAGCTCCATCTACTGGCTATAATGTGGCATTTTCTTGAAATACCTCATTATGGCCACTAGATGGAGCTGAAAATCACAGTAAATAAGTATTTAGCCCCTATGATCATCAGCTCCCTCTAGTGGCCATAATGCAGTTTTTTTCTGATTGATGTATTTTTTGTAAAATAATGCTATATGGCCTGTAGGTGGAGCTGATGATCACAGGAAACAAATGTTTATTCATTTACTATGACCGTTAGCTCCCTCTGGTGGTCACGATGCAGTTTTTTTTTTTATTGAGGTATTACAGGAATATACCGCATTATGGCCACTAGATGGAGCTGACAGTCATAGTAAATAAGTATTTATTCCCTATGATTATCAGCACCATCTAATGGCCATAAGGCAGTATTTTTATGATGGAGGAATTTCAGTAAAATACCAACATATGGCCATTAGATGGCGCTGATGATCATAGGAAACAAATACTTATTTATTTACTATGATCGTTAGCTCCTTCTAGTCGCCGTAATGCAGTATTTTAATTATTGAAGTATTTCAGGAATATACTGCATTATGGCCACTAAATGGAGCTGACGATCATAGTAAATAAGTATTTATTCCCTATGATCATTAGCTCCATCTAGTGGCCATAAGGCAGTATTTTTCTGATTGAGGTATTTCAGGAATATAATGCATTATAGCCAGTAGATGGAGTTGATGATCATAGTAAAAAAATGTATTTATTCCCTATGATCATTGGCTCCCTCTAGTGGCCATAATGCAGTATTCTTCTGACTGAGGTATTTTTGGAAAATAATACTATATGAGCACTAGATGGAGCTGATGAACATAGGAAACAAATATTTATTTATTTACTATGATCGTTAGCTCCCTCTAGTGGCCGTGCTGCTGTATTTTAATGACTGAGATATTTCAGGAATGTACCACATTACGGTCACTAGATGGAGCTGACGATCACAGTAAATAAGTATTTATTCCCTCTGATCATCAGCACCATCTAGTGGCCATACGGCAGTATTTT
This sequence comes from Lithobates pipiens, assembly GCF_037356315.1. NCBI lineage: Eukaryota > Metazoa > Chordata > Amphibia > Anura > Ranidae > Lithobates > Lithobates pipiens. The sequence continues at coordinate 326,573,118 of NW_027507785.1, read as the reverse complement.
TCTGATTGAGGTATTTCAGGAATATACTGCATTATGGCCAATAGATGGAGTTGATGATCATAGGAAACATCTACTGCCCATAGTGTGGCATTTTCTTGAAATACCTCATTCTGGCCACTATATGGAGCTAAAAATCACATAAATAAGTATTTATCCCATGTGATCATCAGCTCCCTCTAGTGGCCATAATGCAGTATTTTTCTGATTGAGGTATTTTTTGGAAAATAATGCTATATGGCCAGTAGGTGGAGCTGATAATCACAGGAAACAAATGTTTATTTATTTACTATGACCGTTAGCTCCCTCTAGTGGTCGCGATGCAGTATTTTTATTGAGGTATTACAGGAATATACCACATTATGGCCACTAGATGGAGCTGGCAGTCATAGTAAATAATTATTTATTCCCTATGATTATCAGCACCATCTAGTGGCCATAAGGCAGTATTTTTATGATAGAGGAATTTCAGGAAAATACCAACTTATGGCCATTAGATGAAGCTGATCATTGTAGGAAACAAATATTTATTTATTAACTATGATTGTTAGCTCCTTCTAGTCGCCGTGATGCAGTATTTTAATTATTGAATTATTGCAGGAATATACTGCGTTATGGCCACTAGATGGAGCTGACAATCATAGTAAATAAGTATTTATTCCCTATGATCATTAGCTCCATCTAGTGGCCATGAGGCAGTATTTTTCTGATTGCGGTATTTCAGGAATATAATGCATTATGGCCAGTAGATGGAGTTGATGATCATAGGAAACAAATATGTATTTATTTACTATGATCATTAATTCCCTCCAGTGGCCATGATTCCCTATGATCACCAGCTCCATCTAGTGGCCATAAGGCAGTATTTTTCTGATTGTGGTATTTCAGGAATATACTGCATTATAGCCAGTAGATGGAGTTGATGATCATAGTAAAAAAAAAGTATTTATTCCCTATGATCATCATCTCCCTCTAGTGGCCATAATGCAGTATTCTTCTGACTGAGGTATTTTTGGAAAATAATGCTATATGGGCACTAGATGGAGCTGATGATCATAGGAAACAAATATTTATTTATTTACTAAGAACATTAGCTCCCTCTAGTGGCCGTGCTGCAGTATTTTAATGATTGAGATATTTGAGGAATGTACCACATTATGGTCACTGGATGGTGCTGACAATCACAGTAAATAAGTATTTATTCCCTATGATCATCAGCTCCATCTAGTGGCCATAAGGCAGTATTTTTATGATAGAGGAATTTCAGGAAAATGCCAACTTATGGCCATTAGATGGAGTTGATGATCATAGGAAACAAATATGTATTTATTTACCAGGATCATTAACTCCCTCTAGTGGCCATGACGCAGTGTTTTTATGATTGAGGTACTTGAGGAATAGACTGCATTTTGGCCACTAGATGGAGCTGATGATAGGTAACAAATATTTATGTATTTACTATGATCATTAGCTCCATCTGCTGGCCATATTGTGTCATTTTCCTGAAATACCTCATCATGGCAAGTGGACCTTGGCCCCCGAGAGGCCGCATATTTGTGTAGCAGATTGCCAAACACAGCTGTGCCACTAGCTTGTGCTCCCAGCACAGTTACTGGTGGATAACGGAAAGCTCCCAATCTCTGCTTGCGATCTGGAGCTTTCCAAACATGTGACAGCCAATCACGGCGGTCACATAATCACAAACCCCACCCTGCCTCCCGGCATCTGAAACCCCTTAAAGGGGGCGGCGCCAAGAGCTTAAAAACGGCCAAGGACCGCCTTCATGTCACCTTGATTGAGCCCAACGCATTTCGTCAAGCTTTTAGAGAAACGGGAACTCTCATAGTGACCTAAAAATGGACCAAATGCAATTCAGGGGGCCGCGAAGGGAGATGCCGGCCCATGTGATCCTCAAAGGTTTAAATTAAAATTATGTTTCTGGGGAGACGGTCTTTCCTGGGACAGGCAAGATGGGCAAGTGCCGTGGTCTTCGTACAGCAAGAAATCTCCGTAACCACCGACGTGAGCAGAATTGGCACGACAAGCAGTACAAGAAGGCCCACTTGGGGACTGCCCTAAAGGCTAACCCTTTTTTGGAGGTACTTCCCATGCTAAAGGAATCGTCCAGGAAAAAGTTGGCGTTGAGGCTAAGCGGCCAAACTCTGCCACCAGGAAGTGCATCAGAGTGCAGCTAATCAAGAAAATGACAGGTTTCGTACCAAACGACGGTTGTCTGAACTTTATTGAGGAAAACGATGAAGGGTTGGTTGCTGGATTTGGTCGTGCTGGTCATGCAGTTGGTGACATTCCTGGTGTGCGGTTCAAGGTTCTCAAAGTAGCCAGTGCTTCACTGTTGGCCTTGTACAAAGGCAAGAAGGTGCGACCAAGATCATGAATCTTTGTCATTGTTTAATAAACCTCATTCACAAAAAAAAATAAAAAATTAAAACAACGTTTATTCAAATTAAATAGAATTTTTATTTCTTTTTTTTTAAGCAAAAAATTGGTGCTGTTCTAAGGATATGTATGATACATTAAAAAGGGGAACCCCAGGGTGCATTTAAAGGGGAATGCCCTTTATTTTTTACTTTTGCCAGTACACATTTTGACCCATTGTTGAAAATATATTGTATGACTTCACAATTGATTTGCTTGCAGTTCCATATTCTTCTTTTTTTTTTTTTTTTTTTTGTCTTTCTATATATCAAGCATGTACCTCTCCCGCTGAACAACTGCTGCGATAAAACCGAGGGTTGGCGATTCTCAATCACTCTGAGAAGTCTCATAAACTTGTATTGGAAGGAGCTGCTAAGCAGGAAGCGGGGCCTGCCGACGTAATGAGGAAATATGGCCGCCCCGCGGACAAATGTAAATACTAACTACCGTATTTATTTTATACGCGCCGGCGTATAACACGCACCTCAAGTTTAGGAGGGAAATTTAAGGGAAAAAAACTTACATTTAAATGCCCATCAATGCAGCCTTATCAGTGTCATTTGCAGCCTTGTCATGCAGCCTGTCCTCATTGCAGCCTTGTCATGCAGCCTTGTAATGCAGCTTGTCTGTCGTTGTAGCCTTAGTGCATTAGTGATGTCCGCTTATTTTTTTTAAAATGGCGCCGCCGAGATGTCCTGACCTTCTCGGCGGCTTTCGGCCACCTCGGACCTTCTCGGCGGCTTTCGGCCACCTCGCACCTTCTCAGCGGCTTTCGGCCACCTCGGACCTTCTCTGCGGCTTTCGGCCGCTCTCTGATCTCGGCGGCTTTCGGCCGCCGAGATGTCCTGTGTATCTCGGCGGCGCCCGGAAGTTCTTGGCGGCTTTCGGCCGCTCTCGGACAGTCTCGGCGGCTTTTGGCCGCCTCGGCCCTTCTCGTCGGCTTTCCGCCGCTCTCGGACCTCGGCGGCTTTCGGCCGCTCTGGGACCTTCTCGGAAGGTCCGAGAGTGGCCGAAAGCCGCTGAAAAGGGCCGAGGGGGCCGAAAGCCACCGAGAAGGTCCGAGGTGGCCGAAAGCCGCTGAGAAGGTCCGAGAGCGGCCGAAAGCCGCCAAGAACTTCCGGGCGCCGCCGAGATACACAGGACATCTCGGCGGCGCCATTTTAAAAAAAATAAGCGGACATCACCAAAAAATCGTGCGGAAATCTCAGAGTATCGGCGTATAACACGCACCTGATTTTAAGGGGAAAAGGGTGCGTGTTATACGCCGATAAATACGGTATTCACAGACACGAGGTGTTTACGGCATCAGCACACATTACAGAGATTTAAAGTTTAATCTGATTACGTCTATTATGCAAACTTCTAAATTTAGACAAAAAGGTCCCTTTAAGTAACTGCCCGGCTCGTGTTTACTTGGCATTTGCTATGAGCTCAGCCTTTAACAATGTAATAGTTTAATCCCCTCTAAATGTATTTTCTCAGATTTAATTAAAACATAAAGGCCAAGGCATTCATATACGGAGACATTAGAGAACCTTCCATTCACAAGTACATGGAGAAGACCAAGTGGAAAGGACAGTACGGCCCCAGAGATCTGCAACATGTTAAAGGAACTTTCCAGAACTTCTGTCGTTATCTACTGTTGTGTACATTTTATGAAGAAGTATTTTAATATGTATTGTCACAGTGTCTCCCAGTGTTAGTTCCCCCGTAAAGAGCTGACCGGGACAGACTGACACTGGTTGAGATCCGTTAGGTAGTGGAGAACTTCCTGAGGTTGGAGAAAGGGTGTTTGTGGAGTGAGGATATGTCTGCCGGCGAAAGGGCTCCTGTGCGATGCAGAGACGTTTGTCTAGGGGGAGGTGTTCGCTCTGCAAACACATTATCAGTTTAGCGGATGTGCGCTCGTGTCACCCCTGTATGCCTGATCAACATAGTAGGAACAGTAGTCATTGGTTGTTGTATATAGTCATATCCTTGTTTGGTCACATCCTGTGTCGTCACTTCCTGTGTCGTCACTTCCTGTGTCGTCACTTCCTGTGGACGAAGCAATTGGCTATTGGAGCCAGGACTTCCTGCTTGTGATTTATTTTGTCTTTGAATAAAAGCAAGAGCCTCTGCCCAGGAGGGGGCAGTCATGCTGAGATGAGGACGTAAGCATGGTCATGTCTGTTTACTGGGGAAATGCGGGAGACATAGGTTAACCACTTCCCGACCAGCGCACGACGATGTACGTCGACAGAATGGCACGGGCAGGCATATTGGCGTACATGTACGTCCAATATTCGATGCCGCCCTGCCATCGGGAGCGCGCCGCCGGCGGCGCGCTCCCGCGCTGGTCGGGACCCCCGTGAGTCCGGTCACGGGACCCGCGGACTCGATCGCCGCGGGCATCCCCGCGATCGTCTCACGGAGCGGCCGAATGGAGGAAATGCTGTATAAACAACATTTTTCCATTCTGCCTAGCAACTAGTGACGCTGATCTCTGCTCCATGTGATTGGAGCAGAGATCTGTGTACACTAAATGAAAGCCCAACCCCCCCACAGTTAGTAACACACCCCTAGGAACACTTAACCCCTACACTGCCACCCACTGGTTAACCCTTTCACTGCCAGTGTCATTTACACAGGAATCACTGCATTTATATAGCAGTGATTACTGTATAAATGACAATGGTCCCAAAAATGTGTCAAAAATGTCCGATGGGTCCCCGACAATGTCGCAGTCACAATAAAAATCGCTGATCGCCGCCATTACTAGTAAAAAAAAAAAATAATAAAAAATTATTAATAAAAATGCTATAAAACTATCCCTATTTTGTAAACGCTATAACTTTTGCGCAAACCAATCAATAATCGCTTATTGCGATTTTTTTTACCAAAAATATGTAGAAGAATACGTATCGGCCTAAATTGAGGGAAAAAAATGTTTTTTTATATATTTTTGGGGGATATTTATTATAACAAAAAGTAAAAAATAATGCGTTTTTTTCAAAATTGTCGCTCTATTTTTGTTTATAGCGCAAAAAATAAAAACCGCAGGGGTGATCAAATACCACTAAAAGAAAGCTCTATTTGTGGGAAAAAAAGGACGTCAATTTTGTTTGGGAGCCACGTCGCACGACCGCGCAATTGTCAGTTAAAGCGACGCAGTGCCGAATCGCAAAAAGTGGTCTGGTCTTTGACCAGCAAAATGGTCCGGTCTGAAAGTGGTTAAGTAACATGCATTATACCATTAGACGGAAAGGGCGCATGTTAGTGCAGGTGAGATTGATTATAGCCAAATCTGCACCACACCACTTTCTAATTACTGTATATCCAACACACCCTCCATAAGATAGAAAATACTCTGCTCCTGACCTTATCTCTGCCTTTATGGTTACACCCTCCACCAGCAGTTCTCACCCTCCAACATGACCCTCTATCAGATAGAAAATACTCTGCTCCTGACCTCCTCTCTGCCTTTATGATTACACCCACCACCGGGATTTCCCACCCTCCAACATGACCATCCATGACCATCCAATACTCTGCTCCTGACATTCTCTCTGCCTTTATGATTAGACCCTCCAAAAGGATATGCCACCCTCTAAAATTACCCTCCATGAGATTTTTTATTTTTTTTTAAATACAACTTATGAATAATAAATATAATTAATAAACAATATGAAATAAATATTGAAGTTTCAATATATTATCTTAACTTTTAATAAAAATTAATGAATAAATTAAATAATATATAGTATTATAAAAACAATATCATTGTTGTATTAATTGTATTTATGTATTTATTTATTTCTTTTATAGTGATTGTTAGGTGGAACCCCAACTAGTTTTGGCTTTCAGATCTAACATAGGCCCGACCTTCAGGTATCTTTTTTAATTTTATTTTTAAATTTTTAATTAAATTTTTATTATATATATATATATATATATATATATATATATATATATATATATAATTTTTTTATTTTTTTTTTCCCTATTACAAAATTTTTCATTTTCCTTCCCCTCTTTTTTCTAAATCTAAATTGGTTTACAAATTATATATAGATATTTATACATGCGTGCCTGTGTAGGCCTTTCACAGACATGCATATTATATGTTTCTTTATCTATTTTCAGGAAAGGGGCCCCCCATTTTTCTTTCGGGAAATTGAGGCCAAGAGGATTACCAGCAATCTGTAATTAAAACCAAAAAATATACTTTTGATATTTCCTTCTTTTGCCCCTCCCTCTTTTGCCATGGGATAACACCTTCATCGATAAACCATCCACAGGCTGATCTATCTTAGTTTTTAATGTTCTCCATTTGCAACATTGAGACATATACAATTTACCTTTAATATGTAAGTAAATATTTTTGTAAACAGTGTACCTCGTACTTTGAAAAATGCTTACATTGTAAAACAACTCATCATGCGATTATTATATTTTTCTGCACTTTCAATGAAAATTTCTCTCTCTTTCTTCTACGCCCCTGAAGAAGGAATTTTCCGAAACGCGTCGGGTGTAAGAAGATTGTTTCAAATTTATGTCTGATACAGTGATTTGTATTATCAATGTGCAAACCTGCTTTTATGTATGATCTTAAATAAATAATTGTTTTATTATATATATAGAATTCTCTTTCTGATATTACTCTATTGAAATCCTTCCAGTTTTCATAAATATATTGTGTTGCCTATAAAGTCCACCCAGGGGAACCCCCTTTTCTTTCTCTATGTGAATTTTGGATGTGGCACACAACAAGCACCATACCTGCCATTCGCTTCCCATTGCTCCATAAGATAGAAAATACTCTGCTCCTGACCTTCTCTCTGCCTTTATGATTACACCTACCACCAGGATATCCCACCCTCCGACATGACCCTCCATAACATAGAAAATACTCTGCTCCTGAACTTCTCTCTGCCTTTATAATTACACCCACCACCAGGATATCCCACCCTTCCAACATGATCCTCCATCAGATAGAAAATACTCTGCTCATGACCTTCTCTGCCTTTAGGATTACACTCTTCACCAGGATATCCCACCCTCCAACATGGCCCTCCATAAGATAGAAAATACTCTGCTCCTGACCTTCTCTCTACCTTTAGGAAATACACCCTCCACCAGGTCTATGAAGGGTGACCTATGTGCCCCAGGAGCCCACTATACCCTCTGATGGTACACCTGTATATAGGTCTATGAAGGGGTGACCTATGTGCCCCAGGAGCTCACTGTCCCTTCTGATGGTACAACTGTATATAGGTCTATGAAGCACGACCTATGTGCCCCAGGAGCTCACTATCCCCTCTGATGGTACACCTGTATATAGGTCTATGAAGGGCGACCTATGTGCCCCAGGAGCTCACTATCCCCTCTGATGGTACACCTATATATAGGTCAATGAAGTGCGATCTATGTGCCCCAGGAGCCCACTATCCCCTCTGATGGTACAACTGTATACAGGTCTTTGAAGGGTGACCTATGTGCCCCAGGAGCTCACTATCTCCTCTGATGGTCACCTTTTTATAGGTCTATGAAGTGCGATCTATATGCCCCAGGAGCTCACTATCCCTTCTGATGGTACAACTGTATACAGGTCTTTGAAGGGTGACCTATGTGCCCCAGGAGCTCACTATCACCTCTGATGGTACACCTGTATATAGGTCTATGAAGCGCGACCTATCTGCCCCAGGAGCTCACTATCCCCTCTGATGGTACACCTGTATATAGGTCTATAAAGGGCGACCTATGTGCCCCAGGAGCCCACTATCCACTCTGATGGTACACCTGTATATAGGTCTATGAAGGGCGACCTATGTGCCCCAGGAGCTCACTATCCCCTCTGATGGTACACCTGTATATAGGTCAATGAAGTGCGATCTATGTGCCCCAGGAGCCCACTATCCCCTCTGATGGCACAACTGTATACAGGTCTTTGAAGGGTGACCTATGTGCCCCAGGAGCTCACTATCTCCTCTGATGGTACACCTGTATACAGGTCTATGAAGGGTGACCTGTGTGCCCCCCCTTTGTGTTCGCTCTCATTAAAAGTTTTTGCAGCAAATGGGAACATATAATATAATATAGATATATATATATATGACAGGTTACTTCTGAAACAATGAGATAGCAAAGGCGGCGGTGGCGGCATCGTATTTCTTGGCGGTGAGAGTGCTCCTTCTGCGTGCGTCATTACTGTAAATCTTGTTTAAGTGCTCTGGAGAGCGGAGCGTTAAACAGTCTCTGTGTCATTGACATGCAAATAGGAAGATTCACTAATGAGAGTGAATAGGAGAGCAGAGATGAAACCAGAGAGTGTGCGAAGAAATAAACTCCCATCGTACCTGCTTGACGGGCAGAGCGGCAATGGCAAATACGTAATAATGTGCTGAGTGCAATGACACAGGAACAAGGCCCCTGAAGCCTTCAAAATAGACCTTCAAGTTCAATTCCTTCTCTCTTAGATGCTCAAGATAAACTCTCTGTTGTCACATTGTTGTTCATTTACTCTCTTTAAATGGCCTTCTATGTGTCCCAGTCTGTACAGAACAGGCAGGGAGGGTGAAAGAGATGAAGTGAGTCACCTTTCTATTTACCTTTCTATTCTAGGCTTGAGCTATTCAGCACTGTAAATATGCCAAGCAGTCAGGATCTTGTGCAGAGTCTATACCAAACCTATACTGTATCTGTGCTGCATTCAGGTTGGCTGAGACTGTCAATGCCAGTGCAGCAATGCTCCTAAAGGGCCTCAACGCTAGCTGGCAGAAGAACTTCTCAAAGGACTGCCATTGCAATTATAATTATTCTACAAGCCCCCTTTGTTCCCCGACCCCATCTGCTTCCATTCTCCTGTCAGGGCCGGGCTCAGCCCTTCCTTCTCTAAGCTGGCCGCGCAGCTGTCGGCTAATTGCCAGCTCCTTTTTCTCCACAGTTACTCAGCTGTTGATGATATCCTGCTCGTCAGTCCTGCCTACTTAGGCCGTCCAGCCCAGAGGATCTCTGCTTTTGCCTTGGTCAGCATCACAGAGACTATCTCCTGCATTCCTGTTAAAAAACTTGCTTGGCTGACATCCCTTCTGGCTCCAGATCCTGCTTGCTGCTTTACCACGCTCACCTCTGGCTCACTGATGTTTGGCTATGTTTTGACTACGTATTGTTCTATGTACTTTTATTATTAAACAAGTGGGAACTGTTCTTCTATCTCTGTCTGATTTCATGGTTTCTGACACCTCCATTTCTTCTGGACAGTACATACCCAGTCGGTCTAGGACTAGCCACCATAAATATGCTCTAGCAATATAGTTCCAGCACTCGGTACATTAAACCTTACTACTGCTTCTGCCTGTACTACCTGGTTTGATGCCTTTTTCTTTGCTATAGCACTATTATTGTGTATTACTTCCAGTGATAGTGTATGTCGCCCCCAATCTGGGGTGTCAGGGGGGGCGGAGGTTCTTGAGACGGTTGAGGCAAAGAACAGAGGACCATTCCTATCCAGCGGCTCCAACAAGCGTAGCACTCCACCACCATACCTTCACCGAGTTCCGGGGTCTGTATACCTGCTGTGTCTATTATGAGCGTCTCCCACCATCCAGGAATTATATTGGAGTATTCAAGACCTACAAAGACAGATTTATCCAACCTCCACCAATAACAGAAACATCACATTGGGTTGGAGTGACCCTTTAAGCTAGCTGTATTCAAAAATGCGACAAACTACTTTTTTCCATGAACACATGATTGCATTGAATGTTCTTCTCTCTCTGCAGTGATATTCTGTATTTTCCATCCCCGGCTCTTGTATTAGCATTGGATGAGAAATATTGAAAGTTCTCAGTGATCCCACAGTGGACATCATGAAAGGCAAGATGAGACGCCGACCGGGGGGTCACCTGTCCGAGCCGTCTCTCCCCGCCGCTGTGCCAGGCCGCCGTGACAGGCAGCGGGAGTGCGGAGACAGAGATGTCCTCTGTGCTGGAGCTGAGTCTGCACAACGTCCGCAACCCACCTGGAATCTTTTTATCCTTCTCTTCTGTTCTCCGGATCATCACAGCGCCTGCCTTCACATATGCAGAGCAGTCCCTGCCCGAGGCATTTCACATTCCTAAAGCCAAACTCCGAGCGCAAAAACTTTCTTCAAAATATGTTCTTCAATATTAGCCACCAAAAGCCTTAGAAAACCCAGATATTGCCTTGTAAAAGTTGTGGTGACATCACCATTGTTCTGTGCTTAGTCTGAGCTGTGGGAGGGGCCCATCAGACTCCACCTATTACAAGCAGGAGGGGGCGGAGACCATGACAGTCACCCTGCACAAGCAGAGAGAGAGAGCAGAGCTGGGGGAGTGGCCCAGCAGACCCCACCCACTACAGTCTGCCTGCAGGAAACGACAGGAAGGGGCGGAGACAAGACCAGTCGCCATGCACAGGGAGAGATAGCAGAGCTGTGGGAGGGGCCTAGCACACTCCACCCACTACAGAAAACTACAGGAGGGGGCGGAGTCAAGACCAGTCACCCTGCAAACGGAGAGAGAGTAGAGCTGTGGGAGGGGCCACAGTGGACTCAATACACTACAGGCTGCCTGCAGAAAACTACAGGAGGGGGCGGAGACAGGACCAGTCACCATGCACAGGGGGAGAGAGCAGAGCTGTGGGAGGGGCCCAGCAGGTTCCTCCCACTACAGTCTGCCTGCAGGAAACGATGGGAGGGGGTGGGGACAAGACCAGTCATCCTGCACAAGGCGAGACAGCAGAGCTGTGGGAGGAGCCCAGCAGGTTCCACCCACTAGAGAAAAACGACAGGAGGGACGGAGAAATGACCAGCAATGCAATTCGTTTTGTTCCAAGTTCGTTTTTTTTAACATATTTCAACAAATTAGTACATTTGGAAATATCCGAGATAATGAAAACCTGTTTAACAATTTTTTCCGAAATTCTGAAATTCGAAAATCTGAAAACCCGAAAATCTGAAATAATAACTAACTAATAATAATGCAACTATTACTAACTAATAAATTAAATTAGAATGTAACTAATTAATAATAATAAATAATAATAATAATAATAAAAACGTTTTATTATTATTTATTATTAATTTGATCCGTTCCATTTGTTTAGATGCGGCATTCGTTATTTTGGATAATTCGTAACTTTGGATACATTTGTATTCATTGCATTTACTAACAGCCAAATTTAAAAGGAAATTCCAATGCCTATAATTTAATAGTTATTATTAGTTAGTTCTTTCGAATTTTTGGATTGTTTAATTTACTAATTTACGAATTTTCGAATTCACAAATTTTTTAATTTACGAGTTGCAATCATAACAAATGACCTGAAAAACGAAAAAAAAAAAAAACAATGAACGAAAATGAACACATTTTTTCGGCAGTGCATGTGTCTAAAGCCGCGTACACACGTAGCCGTCTGTCCGACGGACTTAGTCTGGCGGACTTACCGCCAGACTGTCCGTCGGACTTTCCGAACGGGCTACTTGCCCACACACAGCACTTTTTCTGCGGACTAATACGGCGTACTAAGTCCGCCGGACTATCCGCCGTACTTTTGAAATGAACGGACTCGCCCACACACGCGGAGGATAGTCCGCTCATTTCGAGGGCGTCTCCAGGTAGGCGGGGCCCGCGAAGGAGACGTCGCTGGCCCCGCCGCCTGGTATGGACTTAAAGGGGAACCCCAACGCTGGAAAAAATCGGCGTGGGGGCCCCCAGGTCCACAACAGACCCTTGTCCGGGCACGCTACCCGGCCGGCCAGGAAAGGGAGGGACGAGCGAGCGCCCCCCCCCCCCCCTCCTGAGCCGTACCAGGCCGCGTGCCCTCAACATGGGGGGTACCTTGGGGAAGGACAAGGGCCTCTTCCCGACAACCCTGGCCATTGGTTGTCGGGGTCTGCGGGTGGGGGGCTTATCGGAATCAGGGAGCCCCCTTTAATAAGGGGGCACCCGGATACCGGCCCCCCACCCTATGTGAATGAGTATGGGGTACAATGTACCCCTACCCATTCACCTTTAAAATAAAGTACAAAAAAAAACACAATACACAAGATAAAATAGTTTATTGCACAGCTCCCGGGGTCTTCCGTCTTCGGGGGTCTTCTCGCCGGACTCCTCCACTATCTTCTTCTAGCTCTTTTACTAGCGGAGGAGCCCGGCATTCTTCCTTGCCGCGGCCTCTTCTTCCGACTTCGGGGGTCTTGTCCCCCTCTTCGGTTCTTCTGTCGCCGCTGCCGCCTTCCGTTCTTCTTCTTCTCCTTCTTCTCCTGGAGATGTTGACTCGACGTTCTCTCCGGCCGCAATGCCAGGGACGAGCTGCGCGGCGACTTTTATAGGGACAAGGGGCGGGGTCATCGGTTGATGTCACATGGGTTGATGTCACATGGCGACAGTCCCAGCATCCTCCGGGACTGTGACATCGTAAGGGGGCGGGGTCACCCCCGGTACGTTCTCCGTTTCACTCCCATGCACCCCGGTACGTTCTCCGTTTCCACGCATTCATAGTACATTCTCCCTCCACCCCCCAGTATGCCCCCACCATGTTCACCATGTGCAGTGCTGGAACTGGCATGGCGGGGACCATCGTGTGGAGGGGAGGGAGACCAGCGAACACCCATTTGCTGATCTCCTCTATATCACGAGAATCCATAAAAGACATGTATTACATCGCTGCCAGGCTCATTATTGTTAAGGCGCAATTCACACTAGGCATAGCGGGAATGCGCGTTCCCCCCCAGTTTTCTTTGTGGGTTTTTCAGGCAACGCACATAGAGGAGCGCATTCTTATAAATAGGCCCGCCCCACACACGACAAATGCAATAAAGAAGCCCCCCCCCCCCGTATCTTTTCGGACAGTGAGCTTCGCATGTTTTTTTTTTTTTACAGCGTTTGTCAAAATATGCGTCTGCCTCCAACATTCGGGGTGCTATTATAAACGATTGGCACCACAAGCGTGACATGCGTTTTCTGCGCATTATGGGAGTGTGAGCAGAAGGGAAAAGTACGCAAAGATTCAAGAAGGACACGCATGGATCTTGTATTTAAAAGATATTCATTGACCCCGGGGTTGGGCTTTAACCCTTTTGCTGCCACCGACGGAAGCCGCCCAATTACTTCCACGCACCCCAAGTACAGCTACTTGCCCGCCCCACCCCTGCACTGGCCCCACCATGTTCACTATGTACAGACCTGGCACCGGCCTGGCGGGTGGCAGGTGGGGAGGAAAGGGAGACCAGTGAACATCCATTTGCTGATCTCCTCTACCTACCTACCTAGTGAGAATCCATAAGTGACACATATTAAATTGTTCCCGGGTACATTCGCTTTAAGGTGCCATTCACACTAAGCATAGCAGGAATGTGCGTTCCCACCCACGTTTTCCATGCGGGTTTTCATGCAACGTGCATAGAGCAGTCTATTCACTTGACACATGCAACAAAGAGGCCCCTGCCGGGGGGGGGGGGGGGGATTTTATGCAAGCAGTATAAGTATCTAAATCTGACTTGTTATCATCCTCTTGTAGTCCCTGAACAGCAGAGCTCAGGGAGGGGGATAGAGAAGCAACACAAGGAGCCAATCGGTTGTGCCGCAGTGTAAATAGTAAATAGCATGCTGATAGGAGCAGAGAGCAGAGTGACGGAGATCCTGCTGCTTCTCCTTTTACTGTCCAATCACAGGGTAGTGGGGAAGGGGGGGTCCTATAAGTGAAAGATCCGGTGTCCTGCCTTGCCAGACAGGGCTGTACAGTGTGGCAGAACTGTGTAAATCTCAGGCGGGGATGGACCGATTTAAAGCAAATGAATCCTCCAGTGGGGCTGTCAGGGCACCTGTGCGCCATTTTCTGAGCGGTTACACTGACTTCTTGGGGTGCTGTGTAGGCACACCTCCCAACATTTCGAGATGGGAATGAGGGACACCTACTAGCAAGCATATGGAGGTATAGGACACACCCCCTGCCACATCACTTAAAGGGGACATAACCAAAAAAAAAAAGGTTAATAAACTGTGCTTTTTTTACCACTACTTCCTTTATGTTGGCTTTTAACCACTTCCCGACCAGCGCACGACGATGTACATCGACAGAATGGCACGGGCAGGCATATTGGCGTACAGGTACGTCCAATATTCGATGCCGCCCTGCCATCGGGAGCGCGCCGCCGGCGGGGCGCTCCCGCGCTGGTCGGGACCACCGTGAGTCTGGTCGCAGGAACCGCGGACTCGATCGCCGCGGGCATCCCCGCGATCGTTTCACGGAGCGGCCGAATGGAGGCAATGCTGTATACACAACATTTCTCCATTCTGTCTAGCAACTAGTGACGCTGATCTCTGCTCCATGTGATTGGAGCAGAGATCAGTGTACACTAAATGAAAGCCCAACCCCCCCACAGTTAGTAACACACCCCTAGGAACACTTAACCCCTACACTGCCACCCACTGGTTAACCCTTTCACTGCCAGTGTCATTTACACAGGAATCATTGCATTTATATAGCAGTGATTACTGTATAAATGACAATGGTCCCAAAAATGTGTCAAAAATGTGTCAAAAATGTCCGATGGGTCCCCCACAATGTCGCAGTCACAATAAAAATCGCTGATCGCCGCCATTACTATTAAAAATAAAAATAATAAAAAATTATTAATAAAAATGCTATAAAACTATCCCTATTTTGTAAACGCTATAACTTTTGCGCAAACCAATCAATAATCGCTTATTGCGATTTTTTTTAACCAAAAATATGTAGAAGAATACGTATCGGCCTAAACTGAGGGAAAAAAATGTTTTTTTATATATTTTTGGGGGATATTTATTATAACAAAAAGTAAAAAATAATGCGTTTTTTCCAAAATTGTCGCTCTATTTTTGTTTATAGCGCAAAAAATAAAAATCGCAGAGGTGATCAAATACCACCAAAAGAAAGCTCTATTTGTGGGAAAAAAAGGACGTCAATTTTGTTTGGGAGCCACGTCGCACGACCGCGCAATTGTCAGTTAAAGCGACGCAGTGCCGAATCGCAAAAAGTGGTCTGGTCTTTGACCAGCAAAATGGTCCGGTCTGCAAGTGGTTAATATGAACAATTGCAGCAATTTAGAAATTGTATGAAGGGTTTAGCACTGGGAAACACTTTTTGAAAGATAAAAAGTGCATTTCATATACAACTATATGGATCAGACCAAAATGAGGGACAAATGAGGAGGAATGAGGGACAGAGGGACTGTGCTCCAAATCAGGGACAGTCCCTCGAAATCCGGGACAGTTGGGAGCTATGTGTGTAGGTCGGTATAATGCCGGCTCCTCTGACGATCGTTGTCCAACTGCGGGTTTAATTGCTCCTAAAATATTGATAAAGGAACAGAACAAGCATAGAGAAAACGATTTTGACGGCGTGCCCAGACGTAACTATTGGCAGCACTGGCATGGCCGGGCTTAGGCTGAGCCCAAATTAGTGCTGGAAATTGCTGCTTTCCAACTGCCTGTTTGGGCTGAACTCTGAGAACAGGTGCTGAAGATTCACCGCCGAGCAACAAATGGAGATCAAGAGTGGAAGACGGAAAATACAGGTTGTTCCCAGGAGGAAGAGATTCCTGTCCACATTACTCTGCGGAGGGGAGGCCGAGATGCAACATACTCAACCGACACACAGAAGAAGCTTTGCCTTCCAAAAGATTCGGGAAGTGTCAGACCTTCTATAAGACGTGGGGTCTGGGTGCACAAACTGGCCACCCATAGCAGCCCCCCTTTCCCTTAGGGAAAGCAGTCCTACCAGTAATAGATTTCCCCCCCCCCCCCGGCACTTAAAACATGGAAAAATGGTACCCCTACCCGAAATGGCGGCAGCAGCACACGACAGCTGATGGAAACATCAGCTGCCGCGCCGACATCGATGGACTCCAGGACAGGTAAGTGTCCTATTATTAAAAGCAAGCAGCTGCAGTATGCTGGTTTTTAATTTTTTGAGGAGGTGGGCGGATCTCCGCTTTAAATATAGCAAAGGTCAGGGCAGGCAGCAGACAATAGAGGTACCCAATTGTAGCTAAGGTCAGGGCAGGCAGCAGACAGTAGAGGTTACCAAATGTAGCTAAGGTCAAGGCAGGCAGCAGATTCAGTAACGTAGCAAAAGTCAGGATGGGCAGGAGACAGGAGAATAATCATTAAACATAGCTAAGGTCAGGGTAGGCAGATAACAATAGAGAAATCCAAATGTAGCAAAAGTTAGGGCAGGTAGCAGACAGTACAGGTATCCAAATGTAGCAAAGGTCAGGGTAGGCAGCAGACAGTAGAGGTACCCAAATGTAGCTAAGGTCAGGGCAGGCAGCAGAATATAATCAGGATGAGCAGGCGACAGGAGAATAATCCATTAAACATAGCTAAGGTCAGGGCAAACAGTTAGCATTTTTGTCAAATTTAGCAAAGGCCAGGACAGACAAAAGACGGTAGAGATATCCAAATATTGCAAAGGCTAGGGCAGGCAGCAGACAGTAAAAGTATTTGTCAAATGTAGCAAAAGTCAGAACAGGCAGCAGACAGTACAGGTATCCAAATGTAGCAAAGTTCAGGACAGGCAGCCACAGTACAGGTTCCCAAATGAAGCAAAGGTCAGGGCAGGCAGCAGACAATACAGGTACCCAAATGTAGCAGAGGCCAGGACAGGCAGAAGACAGTACAGGTAACCAAATGTAGCAAAGGTCGGGACAGGTAGCAGACAATACAAGTACCCAAATGTAGCAGAGGTCAGGACAGGCAGCAGACAGTACAGGTATCCAAATGTAGCAAAGCTCAGGACAGGCATCAGACAGTAGAGGTACACAAATGTAGCTAAGGTCAGGGCAGGCAGCAGACAGTAGAGGTACCCAATTGTAGCTAAGGTCAGGGCAGGCAGCAGACAGTAGAGGTAACCAAATGTAGCTAAGGTCAGGGCAGGCAGCAGATTCAGTAACGTAGCAAAAGTCAGGATGGGCAGGAGACAGGAGAATAATCATTAAACATAGCTAAGGTCAGGGCAGGCAGATAACAATAGAGAAATCCAAATGTAGCAAAAGTTAGGGCAGGTAGCAGACAGTACAGGTATCCAAATGTAGCAAAGGTCAGGGTAGGCAGCAGACAGTAGAGGTACCCAAATGTAGCTAAGGTCAGGGCAGGCAGCAGAATATAGTCAGGATGAGCAGGCGACAGGAGAATAATCCATTAAACATAGCTAAGGTCAGGGCAAACAGTTAGCATTTTTGTCAAATTTAGCAAAGGCCAGGACAGACAAAAGACGGTAGAGATATCCAAATATTGCAAAGGCTAGGGCAGGCAGCAGACAGTAAAAGTATTTGTCAAATGTAGCAAAAGTCAGAACAGGCAGCAGGCAGTACAGGTATCCAAATGTAGCAAAGGTCAGGACAGGCAGCCACAGTACAGGTTCCCAAATGAAGCAAAGGTCAGGGCAGGCAGCAGACAATGCAGGTACCCAAATGTAGCAGAGGCCAGGACAGGCAGAAGACAGTACAGGTAACCAAATGTAGCAAAGGTCGGGACAGGCAGCAGACAATACAAGTACCCAAATGTAGCAGAGGTCAGGACAGGCAGCAGACAGTACAGGTATCCAAATGTAGCAAAGCTCAGGACAGGCATCAGACAGTAGAGGTACAAAAATGCCGACATCGATTGACTCCAGGACAGCTAAGTGTCCTATTATTAAAAGCCAGCAGCTGCAGTATGCTGGTTTTTAATTTTTTGAGGAGGTGGGCGGATCTCCGCTTTAAATATAGCAAAGGTCAGGACAGACAGCAGACAATACAGGTACCCAAATGTAGCAAAGGTCAGGACAGGCAGCAAGAGTACAGGTTCCCAAATGAAGCAAAGGTCAGGACAGGCAGCAAACAATACAGGTACCCAAATGTAGCTAAGGACAGGACAGGCAGCATGCAGTACAGGTAAATAAATGTAGCAAAGGTCGGGACAGGTAGCAGACAATACAAGTACACAAATGTAGCAGAGGCCAGGACAGGCAGCAGACAGTACAGGTAACCAAATGTAGCAAAGGTCGGGACAGGCAGCAGACAATACAAGTACCCAAATGTAGCAGAGGCCAGGACAGGCAGCAGACAGTACAGGTACCCAAATGTAGCAAAGGTCGGGACACGCAGCAGACAATACAAGTACCCAAATGTAGCAGAGATAAGGACAGGCAGCAGACAGTACAGGTAACCAAATGTAGCAAAGGTCTGGACAGGCAGCAGACAATACAGGTACCCAAATGTAGCAGAGGTCAGGACAGGCAGCAGACAATACAGGTACCCAAATTTAGCAAAGGACAGCACAGGCAGCAGACAGTACAGGCATCCAAATGTAGCAAAGTTTAGTGCAGGTAGCAGACAGTATAAGTAAATATTAAACAGAGCAAATGTCAGGGAAGGCAGTAGACAGTACAGGTATTTATTAAACGTAGCAAAGGTCAGTAACAGGAACAAACAGGAAAAGATAATGACGCACACCCTCAGCAGGAAAACACTATCACAAGCATTGAGGCACAGGTTTATAATGTTTAAATATAGGATGCCTCCTGTGTCAGGGACCAATCCTGGAGCTGTGAACAGCAGCAAATGGCAAATACTAGTTGTCAGCAAGCAATTGCTGTGCAGTGCTGGAAGGCTGTGTCCCATATCCCATCTTGGGATGCCAGCTGAGAAGAAGAGGAGCAGCATTGCCTGCCATTGTTCAGCGATCAGGACACGTCACAGGCCACTGCTGGGAGGACAAAGAGCTGGAACTGGGGCCAACGGTGGACAGGCAGGTAAGACATCCTGACATTAGGTCCTACAGGGCCCGCTGTGTTAAATGGCTGCAGAGCATAAGAGAGGAGGTTCCTGCAGGTCCTGTGCCACCTCCTGGCCAGAGTTGCCAGCCGTCTAAAAATTTACTGACAGTTTGTAAAAATCAGTGACTTATACAACTGTCCCTAAAAATCTGGTATTCTTTCAAGCAGAGAACACCTTCACCAAAAGACACTGGGAGCGAGTTAGGTAGGCGGCCTCTGACACTGCTCCTCTAGTTCCAGGCTGCAGCCCTATCATGGCGAGCGGAGTGATATCTGTCCTCTGCCTCTCCTGGGTAGTGATGGACGAACTTCCGACGGGACGTTTCGCGAACGCGAAACGCGAACGGACACAAACGTTCGCGAAAACGACCGTTCGCCGCGGGCTCCATTGACTTCAATGGGAGGCGAATTTCGCAAACCTTTAGGTCGAATTTGCGGCCACGGGGTAATTATTAGGGGGTAGCACGTAGTCCCACCACCTGGACAATAGCATAATACATGTATGAGGTGAATTTGGGATCGATAACTACAAGCATTTTTTTTTTATTTGGGAAATTGTTCTGACAATTCAGGACTATGGAGCTAATGAAGGCAATGGAGGAGAGGGAAGGTCAGGGACCAGGGTAGGCAAACAAGAGGGTGCAGGAGATACAGAGCACTGACAGCAGCACCGTAATACAGAGCACTGACATCAGCACCGTGACATACAGCGCTGACAGCAGCTCCGTGACATACAGCGCTGACAGCAGCTCCGTGACATACAGCGCTGACAGCAGCTCCGTGACATACAGCGCTGACAGCAGCTCCGTGACATACAGCGCTGACAGCAGCTCCGTGACATACAGCGCTGACAGCAGCACCGTGACATACAGCGCTGACAGCAGCTCCGTGACATACAGCGCTGACAGCAGCTCCGTGACATACAGCGCTGACAGCAGCTCCGTGACATACAGCACTGACAGCAGCTCCGTGACATACAGCGCTGACAGCAGCTCCGTGACATACAGCGCTGACAGCAGCACCGTGACATACAGCGCTGACAGCAGCTCCGTGACATACAGCGCTGACAGCAGCTCCGTGACATACAGCGCTGACAGCAGCTCCGTGACATACAGCGCTGACAGCAGCTCCGTGACATACAGCGCTGACAGCAGCTCCGTGACATACAGCGCTGACAGCAGCACCGTGACATACAGCGCTGACAGCAGCTCCGTGACATACAGCGCTGACAGCAGCTCCGTGACATACAGCGCTGACAGCAGCTCCGTGACATACAGCACTGACAGCAGCTCCGTGACATACAGCGCTGACAGCAGCTCCGTGACATACAGCGCTGACAGCAGCACCGTGACATACAGCGCTGACAGCAGCTCCGTGACATACAGCGCTGACAGCAGCTCCGTGACATACAGCGCTGACAGCAGCTCCGTGACATACAGCGCTGACAGCAGCTCCGTGACATACAGCGCTGACAGCAGCTCCGTGACATACAGCGCTGACAGCAGCTCCGTGACATACAGCGCTGACAGCAGCTCCGTGACATACAGCGCTGACAGCAGCTCCGTGACATACAGCGCTGACAGCAGCTCCGTGACATACAGCGCTGACAGCAGCTCCGTGACATACAGCGCTGACAGCAGCTCCGTGACATACAGCGCTGACAGCAGCTCCGTGACATACAGCGCTGACAGCAGCACCGTAAGCAGCCCCAGGAGGAAGTCAGCACAGCACAGGGATGGTGTGATCCCCTCATAATAAGAACCCCCAGGAGGAAGTCAGCACAGCACAGGGATGGTGGGAGCCCCTCATAATAAGAACACCCAGGAGGAAGTCAGCACAGCACAGGGATGGTGGGAACCCCTCATAATAAGCAGCCCCAGTAGAAATATGACACCGCTCAACCTCTTCAAAGAGGAGGGTAGGGGCATATAGTACGGTGTGCTTTTTTGGGTCAGGGAAGTGAGCCAAATGAATTAAGAAGGTCTGTGTGCTTGATTCCAAAAATTGTTTATAGACATATACATGGTCTACTGATCACATGTGTTGAATTCCTCCGAGATCCATGCCTCATTCATTTTTAGAAATGTGAGGTAGTTAACACTGTGGTGAGCTAGGCGAGTACGCTTATCGGTCACAATCCCCCCTGCTGCGCTGAACGTCCTTTCGGACAGGACACTGGATGAGGGGCAAGCCAACAGTTCGATTGCAAATTGGGCAAGCTCTGGCCAGAGGTCAAGCCTGCCCACCCAGTAGTCTAGGGGTTCATCACTCCTCAGAGCGTCCACATCGGCCGTTAACCCAATGTAGTCGGACACCTGACGGTCTAGGCGTTCCCTGATGCTGGATCCGGATGACACCTGTCGATGGGTCGGCTGAAAGAATGACCTCATATCCGAAGTCACCAACACATCTTCAAACCGGCCTCTTCTTGCAGGCGCTGTTGGATTGGTACCCGCAAATCCTTCTCTGGGAGTGGGAATTGCTCCTCTGCCAGCGCACGCAAAAGCAGAATGCAGCATTTCTCGAAGCAAGGCCTGGAAGTGCTGCATTCTGACAGCCCTCTGCGACGGCGGTAACATTTCCGCCATTTTGTGTTTGTACCGGGGGTCTAAGTACGTTGCCACCCAGTACTGGTCCTTGACCCTCATGCTTTTTATACGGGGGTCCCTATTAAAACACTGGAGCATGAAGGCCCCCATTTGCACTAAAGTGGAAGCGGTGTGGTGGCCTGGCTCCTGCTCATCATCCAGGATAATGTCGTCCTCTTCATTCTCCTCTCCCCATCCTCGCACAACAGGGATCCCAGAAAGGTTTAAAGCATGCTCTTCTTGCTCCTGCTCATCCGCCCCGGCACCATCCTCCTCTGACTCCTCATCAGACTCCTGTTGTTGACTTGTCTCAGATAGAGTAGCCCCCCCTGGGAATTCATCCAGCATTGCGACTTCCTCATCTTCCCGCTCCTGCTCCTCCACAGCCTGATCAATGACACGACGCAATGCACGCTCCAGAAAGAAGGCATAAGGTACCATGTCACTGATGGCGCCATGGCTG
Source organism: Lithobates pipiens (assembly GCF_037356315.1). Taxonomy (NCBI): domain Eukaryota; kingdom Metazoa; phylum Chordata; class Amphibia; order Anura; family Ranidae; genus Lithobates; species Lithobates pipiens. Next base: position 326,550,831 of record NW_027507785.1, on the reverse strand, counting down.
CGACTGACCAGTTTGGTGATCTCCTCAAATGGCCGCAGAAGTCTGCATGTGTCGCGCATGAGCAGCCACTGGCGCGGTGAAAAAAAACCCAGCTCCCCAGAACCGTTTCTTTCGCAGAGTTCATACAGGTAGACGTTAACTGCACGTTTCTGCTGGAGCAGCCTATCAAGCATATAGAAGGTTGAGTTCCATCGCGTCGGGCAATCGCAAATAAGACGTCTGACCGGCAGATGGTGTCGCCGCTGAATGTCAGCAAGGCGAGCCATGGCCGTGTAAGATCTTCTGAAATGGGCCGAGATTTTCCTTGCCTGCCGCAAGATGTCCTGGACCCCAGGGTATTTGACAAGGAATCGCTGCACGACCAAGTTTAAGACGTGTGCCATGCACGGCACGTGCGTGATTTTGCCCTGTTTCAATGCGCTAAGCAGATTGGCACCGTTGTCACACACCACTTTACCAACTGTCAAATTGAGCGGTGTTAGCCACTCATCTGCCTGTGAACGCAAAGCTGAAAGGAGTGCCGGGCCAGTGTGGCTCTTTGCTTCCAGGCACAACAGACGCAGCACGGCATGGCAACGTCTCACCTGGCATGTGGAATAGGTTCTGGGGAGCTTGGGCGGTGCAGTGGAAGAGACGCTAGCAGCGGAAAAGGAGGAGGCAGCTGAGGAGGAGAGGGAGGAGGATGGAGTAGGAGGAGGAGAAGAAGAGTCAGGCCTGCATGCAATCCGTGGCGGTAAAACCAAATCTACACGGGTGCCACGGGTTACATGCTTGACGGCCGTCAGAAGGTTCACCCAGTGGGCAGTAAAACTGATATACCTTCCCTGCCCGTGTTTGCTAGACCACGTGTCTGTGGTCAGATGTATCTTGGCACCGACACTGTGTGCCAGAGATACATTCACTTGCCGCTGAACATGGCCATATAGCTCTGGGATGCCCTTCTCTGAGAAATACTTCCTTCCTGGGACCTTCCATTGTGGTGTTCCAATGGCCACAAATTTGCGAAAGGCCTCCGAGTCCACCAGTTTATATGGCAGTAGTTGGCGGGCTATGAGTTCTGACAAGCCAGCCGCCAACCGTTGGGCAAGAGGGTTATCCGGCGTCATCATTTTTTTACGCTCAAACATTAGGCCCACGGAAGCCTGCCTTTTTGCAGAAAAATGTGAGCTTGGCGTGATGGAAGGTGGAGTGGAGGACAATTGTGAGGAGAGAGGAGAAGGAGAAGTAGAAGACGAGGCTGGACGGTGAGAGCCTGCAGTGTGGCTTTGTGTGTTCCGTTGCTCCCACTGGGCTCGGTGATGGCTGCTCATGTGCCTTCTTAAGGCGGTCGTCCCTAGGTGAGTATTGGGCTTACCGCGACTAACGCGTTGACTGCAAAGATTGCAGATGGCAACGCTATTGTCAGCAGCGGACACGTTAAAAAAAGCCCACACTGCGGAGCCATGTGCCGGTGTCCTGGGAGCGCCAGATGTGACCGTACATGGTCGATGACTCGCTCCTGATACATTTGCAGTCTGCTTTGTCCCTGCTGTGCAATGTAAGTCATTGCTGCTTCTCCTCCCTATCTGCTGGTCCATATCTCCCTCTGAACTCCCCTCCTCTTCCTCTCTTGTGGGCACCCACGTGACATCACTAGACACGTCATCATCAACGTCACCTTCCCCACCGCTATAAGTAGAGTAGGCAGCAACACCGGGGACCAACCTCCTCCTTGGGCTGATCTGGGTACTGGCGTCAGACTGCTGAGTAGCGCTTGTTGCTACCTCCTCTTCCTGATCCAATACCAAGAGTGGCTGCGCATCAGAAATGTCCTCTTGATATGGATCGGAAAATAATTCCAGTGACTCAAGCGGAAGGTATGTGGTGGTGGTGGTGGTGGTCGTGTTGTTGGTGGTAGTGTCTTTGGGGGTGCACATAGCAGAGAGTGAAGAAGAGGGTGCAGATCGAGAGGATGAGGAGGGTGCAGAAGAGTAAGGCTGAGCGAGCCACTCAACCAAGTCTGGTGCATCCTTTAAAGTAATTGAACGCACCTTCTGCAACTTCCCACTTTGGCTCAAGCCTGTTGCTCCTGCCCTACCCCTACCACCCCTGCGGAAGGGCCTGCCTCTTCCTCTGCATGTCATTTTTTAAATGACCCTGTGACAAAACTCTTAGTCCCTATACCGCTGAAGGACTGCTGCAGTATAGGTGAGCGGTCAGCAGTGGTGCACGTCAACCCTATCTATTGTGGACCTATAGCGGTCCTTACAGAACAGCAGACTGTACCGCACTCAAGCCTATGTACCGTAGCACCCTATACCAAGTTACCAGTCCTTATAAGAACTTTTGTGGACCAAGCAGGTTGTGTATTAGTGTTTAGCAGACTGTACGTCAGTCCCTATACCGCTGAAGGACTGCTGCAGTATAGGGCAGCGGTCAGCAGTGGTGCACGTCAACCCTATCTATTGTGGACCGATAGCGGTCCTTACAGAACAGCAGACTGTACCGCACTCAAGCCTATGTACCGTAGCACCCTATACCAAGTTACCAGTCCTTATAAGAACTTTTGTGGAACAAGCAGGTTGTGTGTTAGTGATTAGCAGACTGTACGTCAGTCCCTATACCAATGAAGGACTGCTGCAGTATAGGGCAGCGGTCAGCAGTAGTGCACGGCAACCCTATGTATTGTGGACCGATAGCGGTCCTTACAGAACAGCAGACTGTACCGCACTCAAGCCTATGTACCGTAGCACCCTATACCAAGTTACCAGTCCTTATAAGAACTTTTGTGGACCAAGCAGGTTGTGTATTAGTGTTTAGCAGACTGTACGTCAGTCCCTATACCGCTGAAGGACTGCTGCAGTATAGGGCAGCGGTCAGCAGTGGTGCACGTCAACCCTATCTATTGTGGACCGATAGCGGTCCTTACAGAACAGCAGACTGTACCGCACTCAAGCCTATGTACCGTAGCACCCTATACCAAGTTACCAGTCCTTATAAGAACTTTTGTGGACCAAGCAGGTTGTGTATTAGTGTTTAGCAGACTGTACGTCAGTCCCTATACCGCTGAAGGACTGCTGCAGTATAGGGCAGCGGTCAGCAGTGGTGCACGTCAACCCTATCTATTGTGGACCGATAGCGGTCCTTACAGAACAGCAGACTGTACCGCACTCAAGCCTATGTACCGTAGCACCCTATACCAAGTTACCAGTCCTTATAAGAACTTTTGTGGAACAAGCAGGTTGTGTGTTAGTGATTAGCAGACTGTACGTCAGTCCCTATACCAATGAAGGACTGCTGCAGTATAGGGCAGCGGTCAGCAGTAGTGCACGGCAACCCTATGTATTGTGGACCGATAGCGGTCCTTACAGAACAGCAGACTGTACCGCACTCAAGCCTATGTACCGTAGCACCCTATACCAAGTTACCAGTCCTTATAAGAACTTTTGTGGACCAAGCAGGTTGTGTATTAGTGTTTAGCAGACTGTACGTCAGTCCCTATACCGCTGAAGGACTGCTGCAGTATAGGGCAGCGGTCAGCAGTGGTGCACGTCAACCCTATGTATTGTGGACCGATAGCGGTCCTTACAGAACAGCAGACTGTAACGCACTCAGGCCTATGTACCGTAGCACCCTATACCAAGTTACCAGTCCTTATAAGAACTTTTGTGGACCAAGCAGGTTGTGTGTTAGTGATTAGCAGACTGTACGTCAGTCCCTATACCAATGAAGGACTGCTGCAGTATAGGGCAGCGGTCAGCAGTAGTGCACGGCAACCCTATGTATTGTGGACCGATAGCGGTCCTTACAGAACAGCAGACTGTAACGCACTCAGGCCTATGTACCGTAGCACCCTATACCAAGTTACCAGTCCTTATAAAAACTTTTGTGGACCAAGCAGGTTGTGTGTTAGTGTTTAGCAGACTGTGCGTCAGTCCCTATACCGCTGAAGGACTGCTGCAGTATAGGGCAGCGGTCAGCAGTGGTGCACGTCAACCCTATCTATTGTGGACCGATAGCGGTCCTTACAGAACAGCAGACTGTACCGCACTCAAGCCTATGTACCGTAGCACCCTATACCAAGTTACCAGTCCTTATAAGAACTTTTGTGGACCAAGCAGGTTGTGTATTAGTGTTTAGCAGACTGTACGTCAGTCCCTATACCGCTGAAGGACTGCTGCAGTATAGGGCAGCGGTCAGCAGTGGTGCACGTCAACCCTATGTATTGTGGACCGATAGCGGTCCTTACAGAACAGCAGACTGTAACGCACTCAGGCCTATGTACCGTAGCACCCTATACCAAGTTACCAGTCCTTATAAGAACTTTTGTGGACCAAGCAGGTTGTGTGTTAGTGATTAGCAGACTGTACGTCAGTCCCTATACCAATGAAGGACTGCTGCAGTATAGGGCAGCGGTCAGCAGTAGTGCACGGCAACCCTATGTATTGTGGACCGATAGCGGTCCTTACAGAACAGCAGACTGTACTGCACTCAGGCCTATGTACCGTAGCACCCTATACCAAGTTACCAGTCCTTATAAAAACTTTTGTGGACCAAGCAGGTTGTGTGTTAGTGTTTAGCAGACTGTGCGTCAGTCCCTATACCGCTGAAGGACTGCTGCAGTATAGGGCAGCGGTCAGCAGTAGTGCACGGCAACCCTATGTATTGTGGACCGATAGCGGTCCTTACAGAACAGCAGACTGTAACGCACTCAGGCCTATGTACCGTAGCACCCTATACCAAGTTACCAGTCCTTATAAGAACTTTTGTGGACCAAGCAGGTTGTGTGTTAGTGATTAGCAGACTGTACGTCAGTCCCTATACCAATGAAGGACTGCTGCAGTATAGGGCAGCGGTCAGCAGTAGTGCACGGCAACCCTATGTATTGTGGACCGATAGCGGTCCTTACAGAACAGCAGACTGTACCGCACCCAAGCCTATGTACCGTAGCACCCTAGACAGACCAAGTTACCAGTCCTGATAAAGAGCTTTGTGGAACAAGTGAGTTGTGAATGATTAGCAGACTGCAGCAGAAGGGCAGCAGTCAAGTATAATATTCTTTCTATATTTGGAAGAAAGAATATTATACGTGTACAAGCCTATTACCGTACCACTGATACCAGTCCTGAAAAGAACCTTTGTGGAACTAATAGTAACAGCAAGTCTTTAAAATTATCCTCACTGCCTGACACACTGCTTCCTGCCTGTCCCTATACAAATTGGCAAAAAAGAGTAGGCTGGAACGATTAGCTGGAACAGCTCTTTTGTGGACCTGATAGTAACAGCTAATGATGATGATGATGATGATGATGAAGAAAGACTAATCTGGCTGAGCTGTCCCTAAAATAGCAGCATACAGCGCTCTGTCCCTTTATCTAAACTGACAAAAGAAACTCAGGCTGCTGACCTAACACCTATACCAGTCCTGAAAAGAACTTTTGTGTACCAAATAGCTAGCGTTTTCTCTGTCCCTACTCCACACAGGATCCTTTCCCTACAGTGACAGAAGAAAGAATGTAAAATGGCCACCGGATCGGGTGTATTTATAGGTTAGGGGGAATGTCCAAGTGTCCATGAGCTGTCATGTCTCAATTGGTTGTCCTGTAACACATGATAAACGTGTCACGAAAGGTTAAAGTTCTTGTATACATTAAACACGTAAGTCCGCCGGGGCGAACGACGGAAAAAGGCGTTCGAACCCGCGGACGGCGAAAGTCGGAAATTCGCCGCGAAACGACCGCCGGGCGAACCGTTCGGCCATCACTACTCCTGGGTCTCTCCAGCAGCACCGACACAGCACTACCACCTTGGCTCATATAGCAGTCCAGGCTCCTCTGAACACACCATCAATGGGCAGAAATTGGGCTCAGGTAGGTCTGGAGGAGAAGAGGTGGTGATGAGGAAACCACAGGAGCCACGACGAGCCACCTGGAGAACCGTGTCTGACTGCCCCGCAGGTGAGCAATGGAGGAGGTTAGTGGCAACTCCAGCCAGGCCACACAAAGGGGGTTATTTACGAAAGGCAAATCCACTTTGTACTGCAAGTGCACTTGGAAGTGTAGTCACTCTAAATCTGAGGGGTAGATCTGAAATGAGTGGAAGTTCAGCTGATTTTATCATCCAATCATGTGCAAGCTAAAATGCTGTTTTTTATTTTCCTTGCATGTCCTCCTTGGATCTACAGCAACTTTACTTCCAAGTGCACTTTCAGTGCAAAGTGTAAGGGGGAGTGAATACACTGAGATAAGGGGGGCACTGATATAAAGGTTCCTCCTTACATCAGTAACTCCCCCCCCCTCCCCCACCTTAATGTATTCATTCTATAGAAGGTGGTCTTTGTTCACAAGAGTCGTCCCCCCCAACACACACACACACAAAAGATCACGGTGTCCCCCCTTAAATCAGTGTCCTCAGAGTTTCCCTTTACATCACAGTTTGCAGAATTCCCCCTTACAGTGAAAGGGGGAACTCTGTGGAACCTGATGTAAAGGGGAACTCTGTTGTACAGTAAAGGGCAATGCTGCAGACCCTAATGTAAATCAGAATGCTGCAGACTGTGATGTAAGGGGAGGCTCTGGTGACCAGAGACCACTTTACATCAGAGTCCTCAGCATCCCCCCTTACATCTGAGTCTTCAGAGTTCCCCTTTACACCAGCATTCAGTGTTCCCTTTTAAATCAGGGTCCACAGAGTTACCCCTTACATCAGAGTCTTCAATAAGTCCACAGTGTTCCCTTTTACATTAGGGTCCACAGAGTTCCCTCTTACATCAGAGTCCACAGTGTTCACTTTTACATCCGGGTCTGCAGAGTTTCCCCTTGTAGTGTAAAGGAGAGCTATGCAGACTCTGATGTAAGGGGGAACTCTGTGCTGGGTTATATTAACTCAACCTTCATGTAAAAGGAGAAACATGTTTTTTGCCTTATGTTATACCTTAAAGAGGAAGTAAACCCTGATGGGTTTACTTCCTCTTTCATTCCCTGCAAAGGTAAAGCATAATGGACTACTATGCATCGCACAGTAGCCCATTATGTGTCACTTACCTGACACAGGAGCCAGCGATGTCACCACTATCCCCTGTAGTCCGCCGCATCCATTTTGCTGGTGGCGTCTCGCAGCTCCGCCGCTGTCATTCGGCGAAGCCGCAATGACGTCACTCCCGCGCATGCGCACGGGAGTCGATACGCGCGGCAGCTCCATTCTTGGAAATGCCGCGCTCAGTGCGCCTGCGCGCCGCTGTCTACGGCGCATGCGTTTTCGGGCAAATATCTCCTAAACCATATAGGTTTAGGAGATATTGCTTGGACCTACAGGTAAGCCTTAATCTAGGCTTACCTGTAGGTCAAAGTGGTTTGTAAGGGTTTACAACCACTTTAAGCACTTTTCTAATCACACTAGCAACACGCTTGCAGCTTAATTGGTACAGAAATTGTTAGAAATTGTTTTGTGTCATGTGAGAAAAAAAATTGTCTCTGCCAGTAATTTTCTGTCCTGCAAGTAAAAAAAATTGTCTCTGTCAGTAATTTTTTGTGTCATGTCAGTAAATTTCACTTCAGGAATTTGGCAACCCTGCTCCTAGTTCTCCACTGAACTACATGGAGATATTACTGCACAGTGAAATTCCCACTTTAAGCCTCCTGACAGTCAGCCAGTCTCATTGCATGCCTGATTTCAACTTCCAGCTGCCTCTTAAGATGGGTAGGCTAAGGCTCTACAAGTGATTAAATCTTTGTGCTACTGAGAGATTTAAAGGCCAACTCTTGGATTATCTTTCCTCCCCCCTCACCCCCATGTGTTTTTTTTGCCATTTTTATTATATGTACCTTTGCCAAAAGTCTACCGGTCGGTCACATGACACGTGAAAGGATCATTTGGTTCTTCGTCCGAAGGTGGTGGCCCTCAATGATGCAGAGAACCTCACTTGATAATGTAAACGCTACGATCTTCATTGTCTATGAGAGTAGAGCGCTGTGAAAACGCCCCCCCCCCCCCCCAGGGGGTGGGTCCATGACACCCTGTACTCACATATTGTCCTGAATCAGTCAACTGCCATTCAACCTAGAAGACTGGAGACATTTAGTGGCAGAAAGCTATTACTGCAGAGGATAGTGCTGGGGAGATGATTTTGCCACCAGAGCTTCATTTTCATTTTTCTCCCAAACTGGCAGGCCCTTCAAGTGTTGCAAAACTACAAGTTCCATGAGGCATTGCAAGGTTGACAGTTACAAGCATGACTCCCACAGGCAGAGGCATGATGGGACTTGTAGTTTCGCAACAGCTGGAGGGCCGCCTGTTTGACACCCCTGTTCTGCCGCCACAGAGGCTGCATATGGTGGGAACAGAGGCTGTATGATGGGCACAGGCTGCATATGATGGGCACAGAGGTTGCATATGATGGGCACAGAGGCCGCATATGATGGGCACAGGCTGCATATGATGGGCACAGAGGCAGCATATGATGGGCACAGAGGCAGCATATGATGAGCACAGTGGCTGCATTTTATGGGGCACAGTGGCTGCATTTTATGGGGCACAGATGCGTCAATTGATGGCACAGTGGCTTCATTTTATGGGGCACAGTGGCTGCATTAGATGGACACAGTGGCTGCAATTGATGGCACAGTGGCTTCATTTTATGGGGCACAGTGGCTGCATTTTATGGGGCACAGTGGCTGCAATTGATGGCACAGTGGCTTCATTTTATGGGGCACAGTGGTTGCATTAGATGGGCACCGTGGCTGCAATTGATGGCACAGTGGCTTCATTTTATGGGCACTGTGGCTGCATTTGATGAGCAAAGTGGCTGCAATTGATGGGTTTTTTTTCAGTATTTTTCTGAATTTTTCAGTTTGTTTGCGCCCCCCAAAAAAATTTGAGCACCAGCCGCCACTGACCTCCATAAGAGCTTAAAAGCTGGAGTTATAATGTATCTCTACCTGAAGGTGACAAGCACGGTCCCCAAGGATCTCCACCACTTTAGGCCCTATAAGCCATCACAGAAAGTTCTTATTTCAGACACTTCAACAACTGAACCGATTGGGTTTTCTTCACAGAGTTCATGCTGCTTATCTTCTAGTGAAGGAATTATAATTTACCTGGCAAAACCCCCGAACCTTTCCATCAGCTTTCCTACAGCATCTTCGCATTCCCTAAACAAGAACAAAAAATATCACCAGATATAAAAACAAAGAAAATGCTGCAATATTTTAGAGTTATGACTCAAGGCAAAAAAAATGTAAATGTAACAGTGAAACAATTATAAAACTTTATATTTTTTCCTCAGAGACAGAGAAGCATTATAACAATTTGTTGGATACATTGTACATTTATTTTACTTCTTTAAGTTGAGAACTATAATAGCAGGCACTTACATGCCATTAGAAGGTATCATTAGATTTTACTAGTCACACAAATGTTCTAAAAATCCTTCAGTCGACTCATCTGCGCTGGCCCACACACGTGGACTCAATAACCCAAAGAGAACAGTACTATATACAATTTAACAAAAAAAGGGAACAGTAACCAGTACAATGACCCAAAGAGAACGATACCAAGTTCAATGACCCATAGGGGATGGTACCCAGTACAATACCCATAGGAGACAGTGCCCAGTACAATACCCATAGGGGATGGTACCCAGTAAAATACCCATAGGGGACAGTGCCCAGTACAATGACCCTTAGGGGACGGTACCCAGTACAATGACCCATAGAGGACAGTACCCAGTACAATGATTGATAGACAATGGTACCCAGTACAATGATTGATATACAATGGTACCCAGTACAATGACCCATAGGGGACAGTACCCAGTGCAATGATTTATAGACTATGGTACCCAGTACAATGACCCATAGGGGACTGTACCCAGTACAATGGTCCATAGGGGATGGTACCCAGTACAATGACCCATTGGAGATGGTACCCAGTACAATGACCCATAGGGGACGGTACCCGGTACTATGACCCATAGGGGACTGTACCCAGTACAATGGCCCATAGGGGATGGTACCCAGTACAATGACCCATAGGGGACGGTACCCAGTACAATGACCCATTGGAGATGGTACCCAGTACAATGACCCATAGGGGATGGTACCCAGTACAATGACCCATTGAGGATGTACACAGTAATAATGACTCATAGGGAACAGTACAATGTACAATGACCCGTAGAGGACAGTACACAGGACAAACAGCAAAAGAGTATCATACCAAGTACAATGACCCAAAGAGGATGGTACAAAGTACAATGACCCATACAGAACAGTACAAAGTATCAAGAAAAAAGGAACGGTACCAAGTACAATGACCCATAGGGAATGATACCAAGTACAATGACCCATAGAGGATGGTACAAAGTACAGTCACCCATAGAGAACAGTACAAAGTTCAATGACCCATAGAGAATGGCATACAGTACAATGACCTGAATAGGATGGTACATATTGCAATGGACCATTGAGCACACTACAAAGTACAATTACCCAAAGAAAACAGAACAATGACGCAAATAGGATAATACTAAGTGCAATGACCCATAAATAATGGTACCAGCTACAATGACCAAGAAAGAACAGTACACAGTACAATGACACTAGAGAATGATACAAAATACAATAACCCAAAGAGAACAGTACATAGTACAATGACCAATAGATAATGGAACACAATACAATGACCCAAAGAGAACAGTACCGTATTTTTCGGACTATAAGGCGCACCGGATTATAAGGCGCACTAGCAACGACCGGCTGATAAAATGGATATTTCCATATATAAGGCGCATCGGACTATAAGGCGCACCGGATTATAAGGCGCACTAGCAACGACCGGCTGATAAAATGGATATTTCCATATATATAAGGCACATCGGACTATAAGGCGCACGGTCGATTTTGTGAGAAAATTTAGGCTTTTACGTGCGCCTTATAGTCCGAAGGTTAACGTCAAGAGACTTGATCTGTGACTCCATGCGCGCCCATCTGACAGATACTGTTAACAAAGAACTCCAGCGATGTCAACAGGTCATATATAAGGCGCACCGGATTATAAGGCGCACGGTCGTTTTTGGGAGAAAATTTAGGCTTTTACGTGCGCCTTATAGTCCGAAAAATATGGTACTGTGATATCGGGGCAACTATCTCAGTGTTAAAAAGCTTTTTTAGTGAGTCCATGCCAGTCAGAACTGTAGGGCTTGTTGGCCCACTTTTATTAACCCTTTCCCGCCGAGCGTACGCACATCTGCGTACTCGGCTTCCGAGGGTTATACCGGGATGATGCCCGCACCTGCAGGCATCATCCCGGTACCGTTTTTTACAGCAGGCGATTGGCTATCCAGGCATAACAACCGATGCGGCTAAAAGCCGCTCGGCTGTTATGCCGGAGGAGCGGGAGGGGACGTCCCCCCCTCCCGCCGCCTCTCGCCGCTGTTACCGGTGCTCCCGCTCGATCGGGAGCACCGATTTGCGATCCGTCGGCTCTGGCTGCTGGGGAGGAACTGGAACGAAGCCGTAATCGGCTTCGTTCCAGTCTCCTCATCGTAAACACGGAAGCGACGTCATGACGTCACTTCCCGTTTACTCGGCTGCCAATGGCGCCGGTTTTAAAAAAATATCCGGTATTCAGAATCGCCGTTTTCGGCGATCTGAATACATTGAAGTGTAAAGGAGGGGTGGGGGGTCTTTTAGACCCCCGATCCCTCCATAAAGAGTACCTGTCACCACCTATTACTGTCACAAGGGATGTTTACATTCCTTGTGACAGCAATAAAAGTGATCAAATTTTTTTTTTTTTTTTTAAACAATTTAGTCATTTAAAAATAAATAAAAAAAATAAAAAAATAAAAAAAAAAATTTCAAAGCGCCCGCCGTCCCCGCGAGCTCGCGAAGCAAAGAAAACGCATACGGAAGTCGCGCCCGCGTATGTAAACGGTGTTCAAATCACACATGTGAGGTATCGCCGCGATCGTCAGAGCGAGAGCAATAATTCTAGCAGTAGACCTCCTCTGTAACGCTAACCTGGTAACCGTAAAAATTTTTTAAAGCGTCGCCTATTGAGATTTTTAGGTACCGTACTTTGTCGTCAATCTACAAGTGCGCGCAATTATAAAGTGTGACATGTTTGGTATCTATTTACTCGGCGTAACATTATCTTTCACATTTCGCAAAAAAATTGGGCTAATTTTACTGTTTTGTTTTTTTTTTATTCATGAAAGTGTCCCTTTTCCCAAAAAGTTGCGTTTAAAACACCACTGCGCAAATACCGTGTGACATAAAATATTGCAACAATCGCCGTTTTATTCTCTAGAGCCTCTGCTAAAAAAATATATATAATGTTTGGGGGTTCCAAGTAATTTTCTAGCAAAAAATATGGATTTTAACTTGTAAACACCAAATTCCAAAAATAGGCTTAGTCATGAAAGGGTTAAACAAAATCAAAGCTCAACAGAAACAGTTGTTCATACAGGGGACTTTCACCATCAAAACACAGACGTCTAAGAGCTGCTGCTTAGGTGCCAAACCTAAAGGCCTTTAACTTCTAGTCCCTCAAACCATCCCACACAGTACCTCTTTGTTTATTCTGCTCTCCCAGCTCTCCTCGCTCTCTCAGCCTTTGTAGTTGCAGTATCTTGTTGCACGGGCTCACTCCTTGGCATCTCAATAGAGGATCTTCTGACACCCCAGGCTCCTTCACTCCTCTGAGACCTCCAGGTTTCCTCAGTCCTCTTGGACTCACCTAGTCGTCTTGACTCTCTCGGTCCTCTAGACTCACTTGGCTACCTCAACTCTCTCAGTCCTTTGGACAACAAATTTCCTGCGTCCAGCATGGGGTACTGTCTCTTGAGCAGACCACACGTGTCTTCTAGTGGGAGCTCTGAACTATGGCCAAGTCTGTCATTATAAAAAGATATGTGCACCTGTACACTCATACCCTGCTGGTCTTTAGCAAGACTGGGAAACTGGGCTGGAGACTTCCTCACTCCCAAAGCTCTTTGAAGTTTCCAAACTCCTGAACCCAACTCGGCAATACGAAAACCCAAGAAAAGCAAAAGATCAATTTTTGCCACTCTAAATCAATATTCTGAAGCCCATGGAATCTGCATATGTATGACCCATGTGTCACTTCTACTTCCATTTTTGCAGTAGCAGGGCCAGTCAGTACAAAGAACTATAACCCAAAGAGAATGGTACAGAGTACAATGACCCATAGAGAATGGTACACAGTACTATGATCCAACGGGAATGGTAAAAAGTACAATGATCCAAATGATCCAATGATCCAAAGAGAAAGATACAAGGTACTATAACCCAAAGAGAATGGTACACACTACAATGATCCATATAGAACAGTATACAGTACAATGATCCAAACAGAATAATAGAAAATACAATTACCCAACAGGTCTGTCTTTAACACTGATTGGACCCTGGGCAAAACTTTTCTTGCCCCCACCCCCCATACAGTTTTGCTCTCGACCTGCTCTGAGACATACAATAGATAGCAGCTAGACTCAGCTACGCTCACTGACTGGTTGCTAGAGGTTATAGCACACATTACAGCTCACTGGTTAGTTGCTAGAGGTTACAGCACATGATTTCTGCTTGTTGATTGGTTGCTAGAGATCACTGTGGATATGACCTCGGGGGGCATGATATACATATGAATGCCGCCGGCCGCCGCTATTTACATATGAATGCCGGTAATATATATGTAAACACAGGGTCTGCAGGTGAGTCATCCATATCACAACAATAGGGCAGAGCTGGGCAGCATTAGTAGCAGCACTTCACACTGAGATATTGGCACACAGCACAGGACTAAAACCTAAAGGGAAGAGGGAATTTAAACCAGGATAGTTGGCAAGTATGAGGCAGCTGCTTAGGGCCCCGCAACAATGAAAGGGCCCAGGGCAGCTGCCCCTTTTGCCCTGCCTTAACCACTACAATACAGGGCACTTTCACCCCCTTCCTTCCCAGCCCAATTTTCAGCTTTCATCGCTCTAGCGCTTTCAGTGACAATTGCGCGGTCATGCTACACTGTACCCAAATGAAATTGTTATCATTTTGTTCGCACAAATAGAGCTTTATTTTGGTGTTATTTATTCACGACTCCGTTTTTTTTTTGCGATATAAGCGCAAAAAAAGCGGAAATTTGGAAAAAAAACAATATTTTCTTTTTTCTATTTGAAGTGTGCAGATAATCATTGGGACATGTGATTTTAGTGGGACATATGTGGGGGACATGTTTTTATTATTAGGGACATGTGTTTTTATTATTTGGGGACATGTGTGTTTTGGGGACATATGTGGGGACTGTGTTTGTACTGTGTGGTGTGTTGTATGTTGACACTACACTGATGATCAGTGAGTAAAAAGCTGTAAAAAGCAGCCTATACTCACTGATCATCAGCCGGCTGCAGCGTTCTGCTCTCCTCTCCTCAGCGATGACTTCCGTGTGAGGAGAGGAGAGCCGATTGCCTAGCAACCGGCTGTTTGTTTACATCACATGACGGCCGTGATTGGACACGGCCGTCATGTGATCAGGAGGGCCAATCACAGAGCCCTCCTGCCGATCCGAGATGTGCCGTGTCCGGGTGACACGAGCACATCGGGATCGCGCCGCTGCGCGGGCACGCGCGCGCGCGATCCCGCTACTTCTGAAGGACGTTCCTGAACGTCCTATCAGGAGTAGACGGCTCCCACCCGGCCGTATATATGCATTGGCCGGGTGGGAAGTGGTTAAAAACGGCCCTGTTACCCAATGATATAGATATACAGAACAGTCTAAATCAGGGGTGCCCAACCTTTTAAAGAGCGAGGGCCACTTAAGCGACTTAGTAACCAATTGAGAGCCACAATGAGTGGAGCGGGCGGATGACAGGTTCATGTCCACCCTGCATATGCAGAGCCGACACGGACATGCTTCACTCTAATCTATGGGCCTTCCGATCTGATCTGCTATGATGGAATGGGACGGATCCCCCCCACCTTCTGCTTTTTTTTAGTGGACCAGAGTGGACCGGATTGGAGGTAGGTGGGTGTATACATCTGTGGCTCAATAGAGGTGAATGGAGGGTCCGATTGGGGACCGATCATGCCAAATGGGCCTAATGCTGCTTTCACACTGACGTGCTGTGGTTTACCTGTACTACAAGTGCAGTGCAGTACACCTGTGGCTTTCCTGTGGGTTAGCTGCACTTTGCCTTAGACTTCTATTATATCCTGCAGGTGTGATTTACTTTCTGAAAGCTCCCCACACCTGCAGGCAATAACAGAAGTCTATGGCTCAGTGCAGGTAACCCACAGGTGTTCTGCTCTGCACCTGCGGATCAGTTTGAAAGCAGCCCAGTAACCACTGCAGAAGACATAAGCCCATATATACACTGTGATTTTAGTAATAAACTTACCTTTAATAACATTCTTCCATTCAGGTATCGCTGGCTGAGTGCATATGGTATCACTCTGCCTGTACCAGGAGGCGGCGCTATACAGGAAGCATCGATTTAGGCAGCTCTATAGCCACTTGCTTACTCTACCGCCAGCTTCATTAACAACACTGATGCTCTGCGGTGGCGGCTCGGCAACCCAAAATATGGGCTTGCCAACCCACCATCAGAGAGCAGGCTGTCGAGGGCCACATCAAAAGGGCTCCGCGGGCCACATGTGGCCCCCGGGCCACTGGTTGGGCACCCCTGGTCTAAATAGAGTGATACAAAGTACAATATCCCAAAGTTAATGGTACAAAGCATAGTAACTCAAATAGAATGCTGCAAAGTTCAATGACCTAAACAGAAAGGTACAAAGAACAGTGATCCAAAATAAAAAATAAAATAACCCAAAGAGACTGGTACAAAGTACACACAAACAATCCAAAGAGAACAATACAACATACAATAACCCAATGAATATGGTACAAAGTACGGTAACCCAAAGAGAATGGTACTAATCAGAGAAAGCCAAAGAGAAATGTATCAAGTGCAATGACCAAAAGAGAATTCTACATAGTATATTGACCTAAAGAGAAAGGTACACAGAACAGTAACCCACAGTGAAAGGTGCAATTACCAGAAGAGAACAATGCACGATAACTAAAAATGAAAGGTGCAACGTATAATAACCCAAGAAGGACACTACAAAGTACAATGACCTAAAGGAAACAGCACAATGTACAGTAACCCAAAGTAAAAGGTACAAAGTACCTTATCTACAAGCCATTTTTGGGATAACATTGGTGGCTCCTCAGGGCTAGCAACCTCTCTCCATATTAATCATAGGAAGATCATCTTATACTATGATAGGGTTATACCATTCTTCTATACCTGTATGCGTTATGATATGTTCTGCTTTTTCAAACCAATGAACTGAATCTTGAGCTGTATACAATCATGTATTTACTTTATTGTTAATGAGAATTATTTTTAATTTAATTAAAAGTATGAAACAATTCTTTTTGGAGGGATTGGATGCAAGTGCAGCATTCGTCAATTCTAATTCTATATATTGGATGAGATGATTCCTCTCCCGCGCCTTTAAAAATATATTCTAAGGCCGCGTACACACGGGCGGACTGTTCGCCCAACTTTGTCCGCTGAACAGTGTTTGGGCGGACAGTCCGCTCGTGTGTGGGCTTTCAGCGGACAGTTTCAGCGGACAGTTGGACGGACAAGGTTTTTCGGAATTTCCGAAAAACTGTCCGCTGAAACCTTGTTTCAGCGAACAGCCCGCTCGTGTGTAGGCTTGTTCGTCAAACAAAGTTGCGCGCATGCGCAGAAAGGATTTTCACGCCGAAAGCTATAATGCAGTGTATAGGACGTTGTATTTTTCGTCCCGTCGTACGTGCTGTTCACGTCATCGCGCACGGTTTCAGCAAACTGTTCGTTCGTCGTGTGTGGGCATGTCCGTCCATGCTAATTTTGAGCGGACTGTTTGCTGAAACTGTTGGACGGACAAAGTTGGGCGAACAGTCCGCGCGTGTGTACGCGGCCTCAGTGTACATAACAGTGACGTGCCATGGAGTTGTCCGTATGCGGTTTTGATCAGCGTTTTTTTTCTCTCCACATGTTATGGGGACCCCCTGCATGGTTAACATCTGGGAGCAGGACGGCTCATACATGGCCCCTGCTTGTCCATGGTGGTGGTGTTGTGGTGGTTGGAGCAGAGAGGACCTCCCTCCCTTTTTGCCTTGACTAAATGTATTTTAAGATTCAATAGTCATTCTTTTTTAATGGTCTACTATGGTCTACTTTTGTGTATATGATTTAGCCCACTATTATTATGCCTATATGGTGGTATGGTAACTACAATAGGGTAATAGCCTCTTTGTTTAATGAGGTCTGTCTGAGAAGGATCACTACTAGCTGACGTTTGTCACTCTACGTTCTGCTCTCCTAATACCTGCTGTTATTCTACTGCGCATGCGCGCATGTTCGATTTTAATTCAATCTTATTTTATTGAGATAGAAAAATTGAGATAGAAATTATACAATAGACATACATGTCTCTCAGTAACACATTAACAGATACCCTGTTTCCCCTAAAATAAGACCTAGCGTGATTGTCGACGATGGCTGCAATATAAGCCCTACCCCCCAAATAAGCCCTGGTTAAAGTCCTTCTATGTCTTATTCTCGGGGTAGGGCTTATTTTCGGGGAAAGAGGGTGGGGTTTATTTGGGGGTTAGGGCTTATATTGCAGCCATCACCGACACTCATGCTAGGTCTTATTTTAGGGGAAACAGGGTATATACAGCTTTACAACATTGGTGTCATACTGTCTCATGGTTTAGGTAATTTTTGAGCTTCAGTTGATGTAGTGTGGTATACAAGCCTGTATACCTACAGCGTCTAATCTGAATTATTAAGGGTATGTGAGCACCACTATCTACTCAACGAGTGGTGCCCACTCATTACAGGTAGGCTAGGGCTTTTGTTACTATGCCGAACACGTTCTCTCCGAGGGGGAAGCTCTGTGTGGTCCATCGTTCCGGTCTGATGAGATTGTGAATTAGAAATTAAGAGGGAGACATTCCACTAGTTACACAGGTGCATTGGTGGAGTCCTCTGTGGCCCATGGTATAAATTCTGTGGAATATCGAAACATAGACCACGAGGTCCAGGTCTTGGAGAATTGTTCCTCTTTACCCACTTCCAGCGACAACATTCGTTACAAACTATTGATTTGGTCCACCTCAATTGCCCAATCCCCCAGGGAAGGCATGCTCGTCGACTTCCAATGTCTGGGCAGAACCGTTCTATCAGCCGCCAGAAAGTGACGCAGAATGTCTTTTTTGACCGATTTAAGCGGTCCCGGGAGCAAAGACAGCAGAACTACCTCAGTAGAGGGTGTGATTGAGGTCGCCATGAGAGGATCCTTTGCCAGAACCTCCTCGCAGGGGGGCATTCCCACCAAATGTGAAGTAAGGTTCCCTTGGATGACAAGCAACGCCAGCAGCGCTGGGTTTATCCAGTGCAAAGTCGAGGGGCATCTGTACCAATGGGTCAACAACTTGAATCCCTTTTCTTGAGCTTTGGAGGCTAAGGATATTTTGTGAGTCAGAAGCATGTTTGATTTTGACGCCTATCTTATGGCACATGCGCGAGACAGTGTGGCGCTGTTCATTGGCGCCGCTCAGGTTTCCTGGACACTTCACATGGGGTGTTGCCTCTCCTATTTGGCCCTCCTCCCTCCTTTTCACCACTGACTCTAATTATATTAACTAATTTGCCAGTTTTGGCACCACAATCACCCCTTATTAAACGCTGGCTGTAGATGCTTGCAGCAATGGATGCCGTGATGTTGTTCAGGGGAACGCTGTTAGGTGAGTTTTTGTGATTTGTCCTTGATAATGGTGATTTTCACCAGTGCTGATGAGATCTTTGATTTAGGCCTCTCTGCATTTATATGTATATTCTCTAGATTGTCTGGCTGAAGCTGTTGGTATTGGATGTGGAGAGGATTGGTGGCCATACAATGCATGGTAACCTATGTGGACCCTGACCTGTTGGTAAGTTTTCAGTTTGCTGCAGTTCCTAAATGGAACTGTTTCCTAATCTGTAATTATATGCTGGTTGAATAATATGATTTATTTGATAATATCATAATGATCTCTATTAGTAGATTCGATTATACATAGTATCTTTTTGAGGATACTTAATGTTCCAGTAGTCAATACCACCACTGACTTCCACCTTAATACCATCAGGGTATTTAGGGTTAGTGATGGCCGAACAGTTCGCCCGGCGGTCGTTTCGCAGCGAATTTCGGCTGTTCGCGGTCCGCCAGTTCGGCGGACTATTGGCGTCGTTCGCCCGGCGGACTTCCGTGTTTTTACTGTGTAAAGGAACTTTGACCTTATGACACATCCATCATGGGGTACAGGACAGCCAATTGAGACATGACAGCACATGGACACTTGGACATTCCCCCTAACTTATAAATACACCCGATCCGGCGGCCATTTTACATTCTTTCTTCTGTCACTATAGGGAAAGGTTGCTGTGTGGAGTAGGGACAGATAAAACGCTTGCTATTTGGTACACAAAAGTTCTTTTCAGGACTGGTATAGGTGTTAGGTGTATATAGGTTTGCTGTGCTACTGATTGTTGCAGCAGCCTGAGTGTCGTTTGACAGTTTAGAGAAAGGGACAGAGCGCTGTGTCTGCTGCTATTTTAGGGACAGCCAGATTAGTCATCATCATCATCATCATCATCATTAGCTGTTACTATCAGGTCCACAAAAGAGCTATTTGAGTAACCACTAATTTTTCCAGTCTCCTCTTTTTTGCCAGTTTGTATAGGGACAGGAAGGAAGCAGTGTGTCAGGCAGTGAGGGTCAGTTTAAACAGTTGCTGTTACTATTAGTTCCACAAAGGTTCTTTTCAGGACTGGTATCAGTGGTATGGTAATAGGCTTGTACAAGTATAATATTCTTTCTTCCAAATATAGAAAGAATATTATACTTGACTGCTGCCCTTCTGCTGCAGTCTGCTAATCATTCACAACTCACTTGTTCCACAAAGCTCTTTATCAGGACTGGTAACTTGGTCTGTGTAGGGTGCTACAGTACATAGGGTTGAGTGAGGTACAGTCTGCTGTTCTGTAAGGACCGCTATCGGTCCACAATAGATAGGGTTGAGGTGCACCACTGCTGACCGCTGCCCTATACTGCAGCAGTCCTTCAGCAGTATAGGGACTGATGTACAGTCTGCTAATCAGTCACACACAACCTACTTGGTCCACAAAGGTCCTTATAAGGACTGGTAACTTGGTGAAGGGTGCTACAGTACATAGGGTTGAGTGCGGTACAGTCTGCTGTTCTGTAAGGACCGCTATCGGTCCACAATAGATAGGGTTGAGGTGCACCACTGCTGACCGCTGCCCTATACTGCAGCAGTCCTTCATTGGTATAGGGACTGACGTACAGTCTGCTAATCACTAACACACAACCTGCTTGGTCCACAAAAGTTCTTATAAGGACTGGTAATTTGGTCTAGGGTGCTACAGTACATAGGGTTGAGTGAGGTACAGTCTGCTATTCTATAAGGACTGTTATCGGTCCACAATACATAGGGTTGAGGTGCACTACTGCTGACTGCTGCCCTATACTGCAGCAGTCCTTCATCGGTATAGGGACTGATGTAAAGTCTGCTAATCACTCACACACAACCTACTTGGTCCACAAAAGTCCTTGTAAGGGCTGGTAAGGTATATAGGGTGCTACAGTACATAGGGTTGAGTGCGGTACAGTCTGCTGTTCTGTAAGGACTGCTATCGGTCCACAATAGATAGGGTTGAGGTGCACTACTGCTGACCGCTGCCCTATACTGCAGCAGTCCTTCATTGGTATAGGGACTGACGTAAAGTCTTCTAATCAGTCACACACAACCTGCTTGGTCCACAAAAGTTCTTATAAGGACTGGTAACTTGGTCTAGGGTGCTACAGTACATAGGGTTGAGTGAGGTACAGTCTGCTATTCTATAAGGACTGTTATCGGTCCACAATACATAGGGTTGAGGTGCACTACTGCTGACTGCTGCCCTATACTGCAGCAGTCCTTCATCGGTATAGGGACTAAGGCCGCGTACACACGGGCGGACTGTTCGCCCAACCTTGTCCGCTGAACAGTGTTTGGGCGGACAGTCCGCTCGTGTGTGGGCTTTCAGCGGACAGTTTCAGCGGACAGTTGGACGGACAAAGTCTTTCGGAAATTCCGAAAAACTGTCCGCTGAAACTGTGTTTGAGCGAACAGTCCGCCCGTGTGTGGGCCTGTCCGCTGTACTTTCGAAATGAGCGGACTGTTCCCGCTCGGAAAGTCCGCCCATTTCGAGCGCGTATACAGGTAGGCGGGGCCCGCGAAGGAGACGTCGCGGGCTCCGCCGCCTGGAATGGGCTTAAAGGGGAACCCCAACGCCGAAAAAAATCGGCGTGGGGGTTCCCCCCAAGTCCACACCAGACCCTTGTGCGAGCACGCTACCCGGCCGGCCAGGAAAGGGGGGCGGGCGAGCGAGCGCGCACCCCCTCCTGAGCCGTACCAGGCCGCGTGCCCTCAACATGGGGGGTGCCTTGGGGAAGGGGGGGGCGCGCGGGCCCCCCCACCCCAAAGCACCTTGTCCCCATGTTGATGAGGACAAGGGCCTCTTCCCGACAACCCTGGCCGTTGGTTGTCGGGGTCTGCGGGCGGGGGGCTTATCGGAATCCGGGAGCCCCCTTTAAGAAGGGGGCCCCCGGATACCGGCCCCCCACCCTATGTGAATGAGTATGGGGTACAATGTACCCCTACCCATTCACCTGTGAAATAAAGTACAAAAAAAAACACAACACATGGAAAAAGTATTTTATTGCACAGCTCCGGGGGTCTTCCGTCTTCGGGGGTCTTCTTGCCGGACTCCTCCGCTATGTGTGTGTAGCTCTTTTGCTAGCGGAGGAGTCCGGCTTTCTTCCTCCCCGCCGCCGGCCTCTTCTCCCGACTTCGGGGGTCTTGTCCCCCTCTTCGGTTCTTCTGCCGGGCCACCGCGCCTGGTCCGGTGGCCCGGTCTTCTGTCGCCGTCTTCCGTTCTTCTGTCGCCGCCTTCGGTTCTTCTGCCGGGCCACCGCGCCTTCTTGTAGCTCTTTTACAGGCGGTGGCCCGGTCTTCTGTCGCCGCTGTCGTCGCCGCCGCCGCCGCCGCCTTCCGTTCTTGTTCTTCTTCTTGTTGTTCTTCTTCTTCTCCTGGAGATGTTGACTCGACGAGCTCTCCGGCCGGAATGCCAGGGACACGCTCCGCTGCCACTTATATAGTGACAATGGGGCGGTGTCACATGGTATATGTCACATGGGTTGGTCACATGGGTTGATGTCACATGGGGACTATGACATCGTAAGGGGGCGGGGTCACCATGTGACCAACCCATGTGACATATACCATGTGACACCGCCCCATTGTCACTATATAAGTGACCGCACAGCGCGGCTCTGGCATTCCGGCCGGAGAGATCGTCGAGTCAACATCTCCAGGAGAAGAACAAGAAGAAGAACAAGAACGGAAGGCGGCGGCGGCGGCGGCGACGACAGCGGCGACAGAAGACCGGGCCACCGCCTGTAAAAGAGCTACAAGAAGGCGCGGTGGCCCGGCAGAAGAACCGAAGGCGGCGACAGAAGAACGGAAGACGGCGACAGAAGACCGGGCCACCGGACCAGGCGCGGTGGCCCGGCAGAAGAACCGAAGAGGGGGACAAGACCCCCGAAGTCGGGAGAAGAGGCCGGCGGCGGGGAGGAAGAAAGCCGGACTCCTCCGCTAGCAAAAGAGCTACACACACATAGCGGAGGAGTCCGGCGAGAAGACCCCCGAAGACGGAAGACCCCCGGAGCTGTGCAATAAAATACTTTTTCCATGTGTTGTGTTTTTTTTTGTACTTTATTTCACAGGTGAATGGGTAGGGGTACATTGTACCCCATACTCATTCACATAGGGTGGGGGGCCGGTATCCGGGGGCCCCCTTCTTAAAGGGGGCTCCCGGATTCCGATAAGCCCCCCGCCCGCAGACCCCGACAACCAACGGCCAGGGTTGTCGGGAAGAGGCCCTTGTCCTCATCAACATGGGGACAAGGTGCTTTGGGGTGGGGGGGCCCGCGCGGCCCCCCCTTCCCCAAGGCACCCCCCATGTTGAGGGCACGCGGCCTGGTACGGCTCAGGAGGGGGTGCGCGCTCGCTCGCCCGCCCCCCTTTCCTGGCCGGCCGGGTAGCGTGCTCGCACAAGGGTCTGGTGTGGACTTGGGGGGAACCCCCACGCCGATTTTTTTCGGCGTTGGGGTTCCCCTTTAAGCCCATTCCAGGCGGCGGAGCCCGCGACGTTTCCTTCGCGGGCCCCGCCTACCTGTACACGCGCTCGAAATGGGCGGACTTGCCTCCGCCTTACGTGGGCGAGTCCGTTCATTTCAAAAGTTGAGCGGACTGTTTGGCAAACAGTTCGTTGAAACAGTCCGCTCGTGTGTGGGCAAGTCCGCTCATGCAAATTTTGAGCGGACTGTTTGCCCAAACTGTTTGACGAACAAGGTTGGGCAAACAGTCCGCGCGTGTGTACGCGGCCTAAGAGTTTTGTCACAGGGTGATTTAAAAAATGACAGGCAGAGGAAGAGGCAGGCCCTTCCGCAGGGGTGGTAGGGGTAGGGCAGGAGCAACAGCCTTGAGCCAAAGTGGGAAGTTGCAGAAGGTGCGTTCAATTACTTTAAAGGACGCACCAGACTTGGTTAAGTGGCTCACTCAGCCTTACTCTTCTGCACCCTCCTCATCCTCTCGATCTGCACCCTCTTCTTCACTCTCTGCTATGTGCACCCCCAAAGACACTACCACCAACAACACCACCACCACCACCACCACATACCTTCCGCTTGAGTCACAAGAATTATTTTCCGATCCATATCAAGAGGACATTTCTGTCAGGAAGAGGAGGTAGCAACAACCGCTACTCAGCAGTCTGACGACAGTACCCAGATCAGCCCAAGGAGGAGGTTGGTCCCCGGTGCTGCTGCCTACTCCGAGATCTCTACTTATAGCGGTGGGGAAGGTGACGTTGATGATGACGTGTCTAGTGATGTCACGTGGGTGCCCACAAGAGAGGAAGAGGAGGGGAGTTCAGAGGGAGATATGGACCAGCAGATAGGGAGGAGAAGCAGGAATAACTTACATTGCACAGGAGGGACAAAGCAGACTGCAAATGTATCAGGAGCGAGTCATCGACCATGTACGGTCACATCTGGCGCTCCCAGGACACCGGGCACATGGCTCCGCAGTGTGGGCTTTTTTTAATGTGTCCGCTGCTGACAATAGCGTTGCCATCTGCAATCTTTGCAGTCAACGCATTAGTCGCGGTAAGCCCAACACTCACCTTGGGACGACCGCCTTAAGAAGGCACATGAGCAGCCATCACCGAGCCGAGTGGGAGCAACGGAACACACAAAGCCACACTGCAGGCTCTCACCGTCCAGCCTCGTCTTCTACTTCTCCTTCTCCTCTCTCCTCACAATTGTCCCCCACTCCACCTTCCATCACGCCAAGCTCACATTTTTCTGCAAAAAGGCAGGCTTCCGTGGGCCTAATGTTCGAGCGTAAAAAAATGATGACGCCGGATAACCCTCTTCCCAACGATTGACGGCTGGCTTGTCAGAACTCATAGACCGCCAACTACTGCCATATAAACTGGTGGACTCGGAGGCCTTTCGCAAATTTGTGGCCATTGGAACACCACAATGGAAGGTCCCAGGAAGGAAGTATTTCTCTGAGAAGGGCATCCCAGAGCTATATGGCCATGTTCAGCGGCAAGTGAATGTATCTCTGGCACACAGTGTCGGTGCCAAGATACATCTGACCACAGACACGTGGTCTAGCAAACACGGGCAGGGAAGGTATATCACTTTTACTGCCCACTGGGTGAACTTTCTGACGGCCGTCAAGCATGTAACCCGTGGCACCCGTGTAGATTTGGTTTTACCGCCACGGATTGCATGCAGGCCTGACTCTTCTTCTCCTCCTCCTCCTACTCCATCCTCCTCCCTCTCCTCCTCAGCTGCCTCCTCCTTTTCTGCTGCTAGCGTCTCTTCCGCTGCACCGCCCAAGCTCCCCAGAACCTATTCGACATGCCAGGTGAGACGTTGCCATGCCGTGCTGCGTCTGTTGTGCCTGGAAGCCAAGAGCCACACTGGCCCGGCACTCCTTTCAGCTTTGCGTTCACAGGCAGATCAGTGGCTAACACCGCTCAATTTGACAGTTGGTAAAGTGGTGTGTGACAACGGTGCCAATCTGCTTAGCGCATTGAAACAGGGCAAAATCACGCACGTGCCATGCATGGCACACGTCTTAAACTTGGTCGTGCAGCGATTCCTTGTCAAATACCCTGGGGTCCAGGACATCTTGCGGCAGGCAAGGAAAATCTCGGCCCATTTCAGAAGATCTTACACGGCCATGGCTCGCCTTGCTGACATTCAGCGGCGACACAATCTGCCGGTCAGACGTCTTATTTGCGATTGCCCGATGCGATGGAACTTAACCTTCTATATGCTTGATAGGCTGCTCCAGCAGAAACGTGCAGTTAACGTCTACCTGTATGAACTCTGCAGCAGAAACGGTTCTGGGGAGCTGGGGTTTTTTTCACCGCGCCAGTGGCTGCTCATGCGCGACGCATGCAGACTTCTGCGGCCATTTGAGGAGATTATGGTCTGACCCGACTTGTTCAAGCCCCGACTTTTTCATGCCCCCGACTTAGTTGGGGTAGGCGGAACACTTTGCTGGGGGTGGGTCAGCCCGACACTTGACCTTTGACCTCTGGGGACACGCCTCCTGACATTTGACCTTTGGGGGAGGTCCCTATTCTAATCCCTGAGTCCTAACCTTGTTCTTCTAGGGGAAACCCTAACCCTAAACCCTAACCCTAAACCCTAACCCCAACCCCAACCCCAACCCCAACCCTAACCCTAACCCCTAACCCTAAACCCTAACCCTAACCCTAACCCTAACCCTAAACCTTAACCCCTAACCCTAAACCTAACCCTAAACCCCTAACCCTAACCCTAACCCCTAAACCCTAAACCCTAAACCTAACCCTAAACCCTAACCCTGGTCAGTCGCAGCCATGGCGCCATCAGTGACATGGTACCTTATGCCTTCTTTATGGAGCGTGCATTGCGTCGTGTCATTGATCAGGCTGTGGAGGAGCAGGAGCGGGAAGATGAGGAAGTCGCAATGCTGGATGAATTCCCAGGGGGGGCTACTCTATCTGAGACAAGTCAACAACAGGAGTCTGAAGAGGAGTCAGAGGAGGATGGTGCCGGGGCGGATGAGGAGGAGCAAGAAGAGCATGCTTTAAACCTTTCTGGGATCCCTGTTGTGCGTGAATGGGGAGAGGAGAATGAAGAGGACGACATTATCCTGGATGATGAGCAGGAGCCAGGCCACCACACCGCTTCCACTTTAGTGCAAATGGGGGCCTTCATGCTCCAGTGTTTTAATAGGGACCCCCGTATAAAAAGCATAAGGGTCAAGGACCAGTACTGGGTGGCAACGTACTTAGACCCCCGGTACAAACACAAAATGGCGGAAATGTTACCGCCGTCGCAGAGGGCTGTCAGAATGCAGCACTTCCAGGCCTTGCTTCGAGAAATGCTGCATTCTGCTTTTGCGTGCGCTGGCAGAGGAGCAATTCCCACTCCCAGAGAAGGATTTGCGGGTACCAATCCAACAGCGCCTGCAAGAAGAGGCCAGTTTGAAGATGTGTTGGTGACTTCGGATATGAGGTCATTCTTTCAGCTGACCCATCGACAGGTGTCATCCGGATCCAGCATCAGGGAACGCCTAGACCATCAGGTGTCCGACTACATTGGGTTAACGGCCGATGTGGACGCTCTGAGGAGTGATGAACCCCTGGACTACTGGGTGGGCAGGCTTGACCTCTGGCCAGAGCTTGCCCAATTTGCAATCGAACTGTTGGCTTGCCCCTCGTCCAGTGTCCTGTCCGAAAGGACGTTCAGCGCAGCAGGGGGGATCGTGACCGATAAGCGTACTCGCCTAGCTCACGACAGTGTTAACTACCTCACATTTCTAAAAATGAATGAGGCATGGATCTCTGAGGAATTCAACACATGTGACCAGTAGACCATGTATATGTCTATAAACTATTTTTTTAATCAAGCACAGACCTTCTTTCTTCATTTGGCTCACTTCCTTGTCCCAAAAAAGCACACCGTACTATATGCCCCTACCCTCCTCTTTGAAGAGGTTGAGCGGTGTCATATTTCTACTGGGCCTGCTTATGAGGTGATCACACCATCCCTGTGCTGTGCTGACTTCCTCCTGGGGGTTCTTATTATGAGGGGATCACACCATCCCTGTGCTGTGCTGACTTACTCCTGGGGGTTCTTATTATGAGGGGATCGCACCATCCCTGTGCTGACTTCCTCCTGGGGGTTCTTATTATGAGGGGATCACACCATCCCTGTGCTGTGCTGAGTTTCTCCTGGGCCTGCTTATTATGAGGGGATCACACCATACCTGTGCTGTGCTGACTTCCTCCTGGGGGTTCTTATTATGAGGGGATAACACCATCCCTGTGCTGTGCTGAGTTTCTCCTGGGCCTGCTTATTATGAGGGGATCACACCATCCCTGTGCTGTGCTGACTTCCTCCTGGGGGTTCTTATTATGAGGGGATCACACCATCCCTGTGCTGTGCTGACTTTCTCCTGGGGGTTCTTATTATGAGGGGATCACAACATCCCTGTGCTGTGCTGAGTTTCTCCTGGGGGTTCTTATTATGAGGGGATCACACCATCCCTGTGCTGTGCTGAGTTTCTCCTGGGCCTGCTTATTATGAGGGGATCACACCATCCCTGTGCTGTGCTGACTTCCTCCTGGGGGTTCTTATTATGAGGGGATCACACCATCCCTGTGCTGTGCTGACTTCCTCCTGGGGGTTCTTATTATGAGGGGATCACACCATCCCTGTGCTGTGCTGAGTTTCTCCTGAGCCTGCTTATTATGAGGGGATCACACCATCCCTGTGCTGTGCTGACTTCCTCCTGGGGGTTCTTATTATGAGGGGATCACACCATCCCTGTGCTGTGCTGACTTCCTCCTGGGGGTTCTTATTATGAGGGGATCACAACATCCCTGTGCTGTGCTGACTTACTCCTGGGGGTTCTTATTATGAGGGGATCACACCATCCCTGTGCTGTGCTGAGTTTCTCCTGGGCCTGCTTATTATGAGGGGATCACACCATCCCTGTGCTGTGCTGACTTCCTCCTGGGGGTTCTTATTATGAGGGGATCACACCATCCCTGTGCTGTGCTGAGTTTCTCCTGGGCCTGCTTACTATGAGGGGATCACACCATCCCTGTGCTGTGCTGACTTACTCCTGGGGCTGCTTATGGTGCTGCTGTCAGTGCTGTATATCACGGTGCTGGTGTGAGTGCTTAATGTCACGCTGCTGCTGTCAGTGCTGTATATCACGGTGCTGATGTCAGTGCTTAATGTCACGCTTCTGATGTCAGTGCTCTCTATCACGCTGCTGCTGTCAGTGCTGTATATCACGGTGCTGATGTCAGTGCTTAATGTCACGCTTCTGATGTCAGTGCTCTCTATCACGGTGCTGCTGCCAGTGCTGTATATCACGGTGCTGATATCAGTGCTTAATGTCACGCTTCTGATGTCAGTGCTCTCTATCACGGTGCTGCTGTCAGTGCTGTATATCACGGTGCTGATGTCAGTGCTTTATGTCACGCTGCTGATGTCAGTGCTCTCTATCACGGTGCTGTTGTCAGATGACTCTATCACGGTGCAGGTGTCATTGCTGTATGTCACGCTGCTGGTGATCATCTCCTGCACCCTCTTCTTTGCCTACTCTGGTCCCTGACCTTCCGTCTCCTCCATTGCCTTCATGCGCTCCACAGTCCTGAATTGTCAGAACAATTTCCCATATAAAAAAAGAATGCTTGTAGTTATCGATCCCAAATTCACCTCATACATGTATTATGTCATTGGCCATGTGGTGGGACTATGTTTGCCCAGCTAATAATTATTTTGTGGCTGCAAATTTGACCTAAAGGTTTGCGAAGTTCGCCTCCCATTGAAGTCAATGGGGCCCGCCGCGAACTTTCCGTTTCGTGAACTATCGGCCGCGTTCGCGGTCCGCGTTCGCGAAACGTCCCGTCGGAAGTTCGTCCATCACTATTTAGGGTCCTGTTTTACTCTAATGTGAATGTTAATAAAAGGAGTTCTATCATCTGCAATATTGACCATGCCATGTATCTCAGACACTCTAGACTAGCGCTATCTTGATAAACTAGCCAGACTAGAAAATATAGGGGGTTATTTACGAAAAGGCAAATCCACTCTGCACTACAAAGTGCACTTGAAAGTGCAGTTGCTCTAAATCTAAGGGGTAGATCTGAAATGAGTGGAAGCTCTGCTTATTTTATCATCCAATCATGTGAAAGCTAAAATGCTGTTTTTTATTTTCCTTGCATGTCCCCCTCGGATCTACTGCAACTTTACTTCCAAGTGCACTTGCAGTGCAAAGTGGATTTGCCTTTAGTAAATAACCCCCATCGTGTGTGCGAATCAATCTGCGCTCACCCAATCACTCATATAAAATACCTAAATAAAAAGGTGAAAAAAATAAATATATAACCAAACACTTGTAAGCATAAATAATAAATGCTGCTATCTCCTAACAAAATGAAATACTTCATTTCAACATAGATTTTAAACACAAAAGAGATGCGCAAATCATATAAACACAATGTGAAAAAATTGTGTACCATAAACAAATATGTACAATAAATAAATCTGTACAATACGTGAGTCCAAATAGATGAGCCACTAAAACATTGTTACGTGAGAATATATAAACATCCCAAGTGAATTCTAAAGGGATTGTGAAAAAAAAAGTGTTCACAAAAAAAAAAAAAAAAAAACATCGTCCAAACTGCAACAAAGTAACAAAGTGAAAAAAGTAGCAAAAATATATTAAAAATATTGATGCCGCCTTTCACACTCAGCAAAACTTGATTGGATACTTCAAATCTGAAGGGGAGATATGCATATTTTATGTGTGAAAGACGGCATCACTAGTTTTTATATATTTTTGCTACTTTTATCACTTTGTTGTAGTTTGGACGATTTTTGGACACATTTACATAAATATTTTTTTGTTAACACTTTTTTTCACAATCCCTTTAGAATTCACTTGGGATGTTTATATATTCTCACTTAAAGATGAGGGCCGGTTTAAAAAAAAAAAATTTAAAAGTCAGCAGCTGCAAACACTGTAGCTGCTGACTTTTAATAAGCAGACTTACCTGTCCAGAGCGCCCGCGATGTCGGCCGCCCGAGGCTGATCCATCCCTCGGCTCTCGGGTCCCGGCGCCGCCATTTTGGCTAAGGGAAACAGGCAGTGGAGCCTTGCGGCTTCACTGCCCGTTTCCTACTGCGCATGCGCGAGTCGCGCAGCGCTTTGTGAATGGGGTGCGCTGTGTTCTGGGACACACAGTTCCCACAACACAGCGCAACCCATTACCCAGAAGACGCCGCACGGAGGAGAGAAGACCAGAAGATCTCCGCGGAGGAGGAAGAGGCAGATTAGGATGATGTGCCTAGCAACAGGCATTTCTGGTAAGTAAAAAAAAAATGTTTTTTTCATTTTTTTTTTTTCTGATTTTTTTTCTAATTTTTAATGTATTTTTTTTTCAGGGTGGCCCTCCACTTGAACAATGTTTTAGTGGCTCGTCTATTTGGACTCACGTATTGTACAGATTTATTTATTGTACATAGAAGATATTGTGAACTGGTGGCTGATTCGTTCTCCGGTGTATTCATTCTGGGTTATTTTTTTTGCCCAGTAAGTATGACGGCTATGGCTGGAAGTTAGCATTTTGTGTATTATTTTTCGAGGCTTAATTTCCTCTTGTCCTTTTGAGCCCTTGTACACACGGTCGGAGAATCTGTCGGAATGTGTCCTATCGGACCGTGTCGTCGGATAATCCGACTGTGTGTGGTATGCATCGGACTGATTCCGTCCGAATCTCCGTCCGACCCAATTTTCCAACATGTTGGAAATATTTCCCGACCAACTGGGCCGGATGGACCTAATCCGATCATGTGTAGAGGATTTTGATCGGACCAAGTGCCACGCATGCTCAGATCAAATTCCTACATCAAAGCTATTGGCTACTAGCCTGAATGTAGTCCCATCGTAACGAAATTACGTCATCACGTTCTGAAAGATCGGATTTTTCGCCAACTTGGCCCGACCGTGTGTATGCAATAGTTTCGGACAAAATCCGTCGGACTAAATCCGACGGGCAAAATCCGACGGATTTGGTTGGCAAAATCTCCGACCGTGTGTACAGGGGCTTAGAATGGGGCTATTTGGTCTACTCTATTTGTCTATTAGCTGATTGACCTAGGGAGGATACTGCTGATCTAACTGCTTCCAGTTAACACTTGGCACGCCACATATACGAGGGCTCTCTTTGATTTGTGACTGGCACTCTTAGTACATTTTATCTCCATATATATATATATATATATATATAGGGGTTCATATTATTTAAAATGTCATATTGCATCTTTCATCTGATTAGAATATGATATTTCACTCCTTTCTTTTTATACAGGATCCCTATTTACAGTCAAGTATAAAAGGTCCTGAGGAAGCATAAAGCAAAACGTCGACTTCTTTGATTTAGTAGTAACAGGGATCTAATATGACATAGATTATGTGGTTGTATCAAAGAGCTTCAATTTCCTTTTTCCGTTTTATTTTGTACAATTATTTTTGACAATTCATTTTTTTGTATTTTTTTTTTTTTTGTAATAAAAGGATTTTGTATTATTATGTAGTGTTGTTCCTTTTTCTGGTACCGGTAAAGTCCTATGTCCTAGATTTCTTAAACAATCTATATATGGATGTGGTACCCCCTTTGCCATTTATCTTTTTACAATATAACCCAACCAGAATGGTACAAAAAAAAAACTTGTATGGTTTACCTCACCCTTCACTAAAATAAATTAGGGCTGTGGAAATTAAAGACTAATTCCTCAATTAATTGTTAATTTTTTTTTTTTTGATCGATCAAAGTTCTTTTGATCGTTACTCACCTCTCCGCTGGCTTCCAGGTCTTCAGGGAGTTCAGTTGAAGATCCGGTGACATCACGGACATCGACGTCACCGGACTCCTCCCCCCTTCCCCAAGTGCCTCCGTCTGCTAACGAAGGGAAGGGGGGAGGAGTCCGGTGATGTTGTTCTGAATGAACATAACACATACGGGGAGGAGCTACGCATGACGTCACCCGCTGCTGCCCTACGGAACTAACACGATTGTCAGCTTTACATGCTGCGTTCATCTTTATGTGAGTAGTTTGTGTTTGAACACAAAAATTTAATCTTA
The DNA here is from genome assembly GCF_037356315.1 of Lithobates pipiens. Lineage (NCBI taxonomy): Eukaryota > Metazoa > Chordata > Amphibia > Anura > Ranidae > Lithobates > Lithobates pipiens. The sequence goes on along the minus strand of NW_027507785.1, from coordinate 326,518,436 downwards.
TACTTAAAGAGGGATTCCGCCCCAAAAAAAAATATTAAAAGCCAGCAGCTATAAATACTACAGCTGCTGACTTTTAATAAATGGACACTCACCTGTCCCGGGTTCCAGCGATGCCGGCAGCCGAGGCCGATCGATCGCTCGGCCCTCGGCTGCTGCCGTCACCATTCTAGGTGGGGGAATCAGGAAGTGAAGCGAATCGGCTTCACTTCCCGGTTCCCTACTGCGCATGCGCGAGCCGCACCGCGCAATGGGAAATCTCCGCGCTGTCACTGGGACCCGTGTGCGTCCCAGCAGACAGCGCGGCAGGGCAGGAAATGGCGTAGACTCCCGTGGGAGTCTATGCCCGGAAGTGGGTGAAAATACCTGTCTTTCCACCCCCCTCCCCACTGAAAGCTGTCAATTGTGACACCGGAGGGGGGGGGGGTTCCGATCAGCGGAGGTTCCACTTTAGGGTGGAATCCCGCTTTAAGCGGTGAGCACTTCCATCTTTTCTTTCTACCCATGACCTGACGCCCTTGCTGAGATCTAAGGAGACGTGAGAGACGTTTATGGTCCGTGTTAACCCTTTTGATACCCTCTTGCCTGACCACCTGTTTGCACAGAGCTCCATGCCATAAGGGGAGAGTGATTAGTTAGACCGGAGGTGGAGGGATTGTCGCGCTACTGTGGGAAAAAAATAAAAAAAAACTTACGTCAGTGGTACAGTTTGAATTTAAAACGTATTTGTGTGAACTGTGAAGTTAAGTCATGGATTGTGGAAACTAACTAGTGTTGGTGATTGTATATAGTGTATACCACATTTACCACTGACTAATGTAGAGTTGCAATGCAAGGAGATCAGCTAAAAGTAGTTGGATCTGTGTGTGCGTTATAATTAATCAAAATTAGTCCATTAATTGATTTTTTAAAAATCGATTAATCGAACACGAAAATTTTTATCAGTATCAGCCCTAAAATAAACTATTCGTTTATAGGAATGAGAAAATTCATCTGACTTTCATTGAGTTGAGGATAACCGAGATGAAGCAATCTGCTCTGGAGGCAATATTGATATATTCAAGTAACTATTTGTTAGGGATAAACAAAGCTGTTCTCATTTTGCTAAAGCTTGGCAATATTTTGCATGATGGGTGGCATTCTTAAGTCTTCTTTCTTCTGGACCATGCGGTTGGATTGTCATTGTGCCCACACTGCTGCCTGGTGACACTTCCCATTGATTGTATATACAGTAAGTGGGTTCCTCGCATGTTCATGATGGCTTCAGCAGAAAGGTGATGCCATGAAGAAGGGGGGCAACAAGGCCAGTCAGCAGTAGCTATCTCTAAGAGGTTTGTAAAAAAAACTGCTTGAGGGTCATCTCTCAAAGAAAACATTGGGGGAATGGTGGAAGCATGGGGAGAGGGCAGGAATTGTGTCCAGAGTTGGGCTTTAATGGATACTGTCACCTTGCCCATGTCTCTGCAAAGTGGCCACCCCAACCCTGATATACACACCTTGTCTGTGGTCCTCACTGCTCCTTCCTCCAATACAGCTATAACTGAAATCATCTTTGTCTGTGACCCAATTAGGACAATGACAATGCAAGACTTGGTTAAATAAAAAAAAAATAACAAAAGTAAAATACAATGTAAAACCACAATAAATTACCTGCAAAGTCCGTTGACGTTGGGTGGCCTCTTTCTGAACGGGTTGACAGTGGACATCAGAAGGGTTGCAGTTTGACATCCAGAAAGAGTTTTCTCCTAGTTGTCCATTAGCTATCGGTAACCTGTAAACCACCACAAATCCGGATTTTAGAAGATATAAATGTATACATGATATTTCTCACAGCTGGGATGAGAAATGAACGGGGGAGCGGAATTCTCAGCCAGGTGCGTGGATGGCTAAAGCGCTTGCACATAAATTTCATCGACTTGTTCCGTAGGCCGGATATTATTTCTACCAGGATAATTGCTAAGGGGTGGAGATGGTCAGTGTTAAAGATGGACTTCCAGCACTTGGTGGAACCTCGGGGGCCCGTTTCCTGCACATCTGGGGCCCGCGGAGAGCCTGCTTTAGCAGATGTGTTCCGGAATAGCGGTTGGGCGCCAGAGGTTTGATAAACAGAACAGGAGAAGATCCGGGTCCCTGCAGCAGCTGTTCAAAAGCAGCTCTGCGAAAAGCAAGGCAGATGTTCTAATCCATTCAGACAGTGGAAAATGGTTATCTATCACAGATCGCATTGACACTTGACCGCTACGACTCAGAGCCTGGTGTGCATCAAAGGACCATAAAGTTTTAACTACCAAATAGAAATGAGGACTATGGTGGGGAAATGTGTAAGAACTGCTTGAGAAAAGTTCCTTGGTGTGGAGCACCGCAGTCTGTATGAGAAAGTGTTGGATGAGCCTAGGGGCCCCATTCTTACGTGTGCCTACATTTTCACGTGTTGAAGCACAGTTGTTGGATGTGTCCAAATGCATGAGCCAAAACTTTACCCACCACAGGGCTCAAGTCCTGCGGGAACGCATGGGAACGGAGTTCCTGCACTTTTTCCACAACAGGAACTCAGTTCCCGTTAGCAGCCGTGTCCTGCAAGACTTTGAAGTATGCGAGCTGTGTGGCAGGTGCTACACCAGGGGTGGACTGACCATTCAGGCATTTCCAGTAGGGGGCCCCATGACAGCTTCCTCTTCGATCTACCTGTCAATCACATCAGCTGATGGGTAGATCAGGTCCCTGCTGCTAAGAGATTGTATTTAGTCAGACCTCTCGTGATGTGCTCCTCCCCGCCTGCCCCTCCTGATTTTCTGTCTCCTCATCCACCCCCCCCCCAGTCTCCTGCATACTTGCTCTGTGTGTCCCCCTGAATCCCCCCCCTCCTCTATCTTCAGTGCCATATGATGAGAGAACCCAGAGGAGGAGCACAGCTATTCTGCTCACAGGACATGCAAGGAGAGAGGTGAGCTGAGGGAGGAACATCAGTTTGGGGTGGTAAGCTGAGCACAATACCTGGCAAAGTTTAATGCCAGGAAGGAAGTTTATGTGGAAATATGTGAAGGGTTGGAATAGCAGCGAGTGTGTGTTGGAGCCCTGTAGAGTTTGCTGCCCCCCAACCTAACATATATCTCCTAAGCAGGAACACATCACTATCTCCCTAAGCATTCTGTCCAGATAATGTGCACTTCATTTATGACCTTTCCATTTAACCCTGTGTTATCCAAACTCTGTTCAATGAAAAGTGTAAACTCACCACATAAACACTCTATATACAAAATAAAATTCCCCAATAAAGATCAGAACACGATGTTCACATTTGCATGGAAGCACAATTGAATGAATGCTGATTATTCAGAGAATTACCGTATTTGTAGGGGGTAGTTAAAAAAAGAATGCCAATGCAGTGCAATGCACATATCATATGTGTAGCAACAAGCAGAATCATCTGCCAACAATGACAGGGTTGTGAAAACTGTGGTGGTGCCACCCCACAGAATGTACAATTTTAAGCAATCTATATGCTAAAAGTTGAACAAGGTTTGCAATCAGAGTTCCTTCTCTGTAATAAAATTGGGTGGAGGTGGAGGTGGGGGGTGTTAGTTACAGTAGGTGGGCTTAAAGGGTCAGTCTACCCAAACTGGACAGTTCAGTGTTTGGTAGAAGCTGGGAAGTTCAACCACCTAACTATAGGTTATTGCATTAGGGTGTGCATCCTAAGCTCAAACACACGTGTATGTGTGTCTACATATATTTAACTCCGGCACATTGATCTCCCTGCTGGGCACAGTGCAAGAGAAGAGCGCAAACACTTCTCTTATGGCAGAGCCGCTAAGAGGGAGATCTTCCACATCTTCCTGCCGTCACCCGGAGTGATAATACTAATGCGTACACATGTGCAATTCGTTTAGTTCCCAAATTATTTTTTAACACATTTAGACAAATTCATTCATTTGGAAATATCAGAATTACCAATTTTTTTTTTTTTAGATTATTTGGAAATTCTGAAATTTAAAAACTCAAAAATTAGGTAATTTGAAAATTTGGAAATTCAGAAATGTAAAATTTGGAAATTCTAAATTTCATACATTTAAAATTCAGAAATTCAAAATTTGAAAATCCGAAAATTCAGAAATTCAGAAATCCAAAGAAGTTACCCTAGTATAACCTATCTGTGATGCTGGGCTGTATACCCTATCTGTGATGCTGGGCTGTATACTGTATCTGTCATGCTGGGATGTATACTCCTGACACTATGGGTGGAGTACAGGGAACGGAGTGGGTGGATTCCATAAGGGGTGGGGCTTATGAGAAATGTGAGGGGTCAAAAAGGAAGGACGGGGTCTGGCGTCCTCCCATCTTAAAACCTCACCAGCCACCTCTGCTCTCTGTCCTGTAAAGCTTCCCATGTCATCTCCCACTGAACTTTCCCTGCCCAATACTCCAGATAGGGTTTGAGTGATGGGACCCACAGGGGACCAGACAGCCCATATATTTCCCCGGGTGCATTACAAATTATACCCAGGCCGTGGGGGATTGCCGTACCTGCATCAGAACAAGTTCCCTTGAGGACAACCCAAGGACATGGAGCCATGGAAACCAGAGTTTCTCATATTTATTCAGTTGCCCCTGTGTTGAGATATATATATATATATATATATATATATATATATATATATATATATATATATATATATATATCTCTATCTTTTCAAGGGGAGCATGTTTCCCATATTAGTCACCCATGTTTTAACTGAGGGGGGGAGGAGATTATTGATTATTGATTTCCAGACCTTTCTACCTAGAAATAGGGCCCTGGAAACTGCCATTCTGGTCATCTCCTCGGGTATCACCTCTTTAAGGATTCCAAGCAATGAATAGGGTTCAAAGGGAAATTTACTTAATTGTGGAGACAACCTTTGTCAGGGAAATTCTAAGCTTCTCCCTATAAGCATATAATTTCTTTGTGCTTAAAAACACAAATACAGCCTTCTTATATAATGCCAGGAAAGTGCGCTCGTTTATCCCTCCAAGTAACACAAACAGATGCTGGTATCACCTCAAGCTCAGTATAATCCTGAAGAGAAATAGCCAGGCTGCCTTTATTTATACTAAACACATGGATAACAAAAGAGTGTGGTGGCTTCAGAATCAGCCAATCAGACACTTGTATTCATTCAAAAGAACCAATCACACACATATGCATATATTCAAATAGAAATGCAGTAGTGACGCATGCAAACGGTCGTGTGCAAGACCACGCGGCAAGCACATGGTTCCGAAACACGACCATGTGCCTACTCCCACTGTTACCAATGATGCGAGCCACACTCTATCATGGCCCAGTGGGGCATAATTTTGTATGGTTATACTATGGTTCCCAAGTACGCAGATCTGCTTACTTAGGAGTTTAAATGCGATCGCCATGGAGTGGCCAGTTCCCTGGTGAGACATAAACAAACATCCTTAAAAAAGCAAACAGATCCGCCATGTTCACAGAAAGGATTCCGCATCCAATGGTCTTCCACCAGCGTCTGTATGTGTGAATACCCTTGCATGAGCGTATTACAGCAAAACAAACACTGGGGGGCATCTGACAACATACATTAATAAAAATTTCCACAACAGCTTACACTAGTAGCGATGCAACTTCGGACATCACCAGAGGAGATGGATAAGGTCCCCTGAGGTTCGCCTGCATTTACCACAGAGCGAGTCGGAGACTCTACCCATTCTGTGAAGCTTCACCGGGGTATAATGTACTCTGAGTAAAATGTACAGGTGTTATACCTTCTGCAAGACATTAAGGGAGCATGCGTTAGCCGGCTGAAAGGCCTCCTCCCCCTGGTCGCCTGTTAATGTCCCCACATCTTCCCCTCAAGACTGTAAGCTCCTTAAAGCGCTAGTAATCCTCTTTTTTTTTTTTTCTTTTAAACCTTCAAGACAATTGCATAATGTGCCAGTATGCATCGCATACTAGCACATTATGAAATACTTACCTTAGAATGAAACCCTCCAGCGGAGCTCTGTCACCCGGTCTTCCTTCCGGGTGTCCCCTCTTCCTCAGAGCTGATTCCTTCATTAATTTAGCTCTGAGGAAGAGGAGACACCCCTCGAAACACGTCAGGTCTTTTGGTCTTTTTCACCTCACTATTGGCCCTTGTCAGAGTCCACATCAGACCACGCTGGGTGGGGGTACTAGGTGGACTGTTTTTTTTTTCTTGATATATGCATTTGTCTGTAAGAATAATCTTATATATTTTTTTAACAATACATTTCCGCAAAGGTAATGCGCTAGGCTGGTGCGCCCTCTGTTCCTTTCTTTATAGAGAAACATTTCCGGCTGCCAGGGCACACTAGGCCTGGCAGTACTCCGCCAGCTGGTGACTGTGTGTTTTCTGTGCCTGTAACCTACACCCCGGTCAGATTCTGTGAAATTCAGCATCCACTATTACAAAGTGCACGGGTCAAGGAAGCCAGTGAAGCTTATCCATTAAACAACCGCAACTCAATTAAGGATATTGATTAATCAATTAGGGAAAGCTTTGTTCAACTTCTGAGCAATTGTATGAAAGCCGAGGCGCTGGCAGGTGACTGCCGAGACTGAGCCATGCCAAGTGACAGGAGGCATCCGTGATTCATACAGGTAGTGTTCATTATCTGAAGACAGGAAGGGGGGAGGATGCAAAATCATAGAGGAAACAGGGACTAAAAGGAGAATGTCACCCCTTATATAGTTATTAACTGACTCGTGTGGCTTAAAGCTGACCTGTCATTCAAATTACATTTTACATTTAAAATTTTTCGTAGGGTGCAAACTGAAAAATTCTGAAAAAAAACGCAGCCACTGTGCCATCAAATGCAGCCACTGTGCCAAACGCAGCCACTGTGGCCATCAATTGCCACCACTGTGCCCATCAAACACAGCCACTGTGGCCATCAATAGCAGCCACTGTGCCCATCAGACGCAGCCACTGTGCCATCAAACGCAGCCACTATGCCATCAAACACAGCCAATGTGTCCATCAAATGCAGCCACTGTGCCCATCAAATGCAGCCAATGTGGCAATAAATGCAGCCACTGCGCCATCAAATGCTGCCAATGTGCCCATCAAATGCAGCCACTGTGCCCATCAAACGCAGCCAGTGTGCTTATCAAACGCAGCCACTGTGCCTATCAAACGCAGCCACTGTGCCATCAAATGCCACTAATGTGCCCATCATATGCAGCCACTGTGCCCATCAAACGCAACCACTGTTCCATCAAATGCTCCCACTGTGCCATCAAATGCTTCTACTGTGCCTTCAAATGCTCCCACTGTGCCATCAAATGCTTCCACTGTGCCCATCAAACGCAGCCAATGTTGCAACAAATGCAGCCACTACGCCATCAAATGCCACCAATGTGCCCATCAAATGCTGCCAATGTGCCGATCAAACGCAGCCACTGTGCCCATCAAACGCAAGCCAGTGTGCCCATCAAACGCAGCCACTGTGCCATCAAACGCAGCCACTATGCCATCAAATGCTGCCACTGTGCCCATCAAACGCAGCCAATGTGGCATCAAAGGCAGCCACTACGCCATCAAATTCCGCCAATGTGCCCATCAAATGCTGCCAATGTGCCGATCAAACGCAGCCACTGTGCCCATCAAACGCAGCCACTATGCCATCAAATGCCGCCATTGTGCCCATCAAATGCTGCCAATGTGCCCATCAAACGCAGCCACTGTGCTCATCAAATGCAACCACTGTGCCATCGAATGCTTCCACTGTGACCATCAAATGCTCCCACTGTGCCCCATCAAATGCTCCCTCTGTGCCATTAAAATGCTCCCACTGTGCCATTCAAATGCTGCCAATGTGCCATCAAATGCTCCCACTGTGCCCATCGAAGGCTGCCACTGTGCCACCCCCTGCCCTCCGTCGGCCCGCCACTTACCCTGTCTCGGTGGGGCAGCGGGTGATGGCGGCGGGCGGTGAGCGATGTCCTCAATGTCTTCTTGTCCCGTCCTCTCCTATGATTGGACGCCTGATAGGCGTCCAATCACAGCGCCTGTTGTTTCAGCCAATCAGGTGATGGGTAACAGACCCAAGCACCTGATTGGTGGAAAGGTGGTTCAGTGATGGAGAGGCGGTTTCTAACACACCTGGGTAAACTGTGAGTGCCAAGCATGGCACTCGCTGTTTACCTTTTTTTGACATCTATTAGAGCCTATGGCTCTAATCAGGTGCTTCAAAAACACCCCCCTCCCCACCGCTGTAATTCAGAAAAGGGGCCGGGTGCCTGAATAAGGGGTGGCAGCGGCGGCCATGGATAGATTTGTGCAATGCATGAATCTATTGGTGATAGAGGGAGTGGTTGGAGAAAGGGGGCGCCCTTATGGACGCACCACCACTGGAGTTGACATTCCTGGAGAATGTATTTAGAATTGTGGCATGAATCACTAGAGGGATCACCAGCAGGAGGAAGGAGGTCCTGATTCCTCTATATAGATCTTTATATCACTAGAGGGGTCACCAGCAGGAGGAAGAAGGTCCCGATTCCTCTATATAGATCTTTATATCACTAGAGGGGTCACCAGTAGGAGGAAGGAGGTCCCAATTCCTCTACATATATGTTTATATAAGTAGAGGAGCCACCAATAGGAGGGTGGTTGTCCCAATTTCTCTTTATAGATCTTTATATCACTAGAGGGGTCACCAGTAGGAGGAAGGAGATCCTGATTCCTCTATATAGATCTTTATATCACTAGAGGGATCACCAGCAGGGAGAAGGAGATCCTGATTCCTCTATATAGATCTTTATATCACTAGAGGGGTCACCAGTAGGAGGAAGGAGGTCCCAATTCCTCTACATATATGTTTATATAAGTAGAGGAGCCACCAATAGGAGGGTGGTTGTCCCGATTTCTCTTTATAGATCTTTATATCACTAGAGGGGTCACCAGCAGGAGGAAGGAGATCCTGATTCCTCTATATAGATCTTTATATCACTAGAGGGGTCACCAGTAGGAGGAAGGAGGTCCCAATTCCTCTACATATATGTTTATATAAGTAGAGGAGCCACCAATAGGAGGGTGGTTGTCCCGATTTCTCTTTATAGATCTTTATATCACTAGAGGGGTCACCAGTAGGAGGAAGGAGGTCCTGGTTCCTCTATATAGATCTTTATATCACTAGAGGGGTCACCAGCAGGAGGAAGGAGATCCTGATTCCTCTATATAGAGCTTTATATCACTAGAGGGATCACCAGCAGGGAGAAGGAGATCCTGATTCCTCTATATAGATCTTTATATCACTAGAGGGGTCACCATCAGGAGGAAGGAGGTCCTGATTCCTCTATATAGATCTTTATATCACTAGAGGGGTCACCATCAGGAGGAAGGAGGTCCTGGTTCCTCTATATAGATCTTTATATCACTAGAGGGGTCACCAGCAGGAGGAAGGAGGTTCTCATTCCTCTATATAAATCTTTATATCACTTGAGGGATCTCCAGCAGGGGGACGGAGGTCCGGATTCCTCATTGAAGCTCCCTCCAAGTGTAGAGCAGGCTGCGAGATAAATTTAGTGTTGAAAATATTTTTATTAAAGCATGTCAAGTAAAAACAATAAACAGTAACCATCATGAGGCAAAAGCAGACAGGAACAGTAACAGAGGTACAATTACGGGAGACCGGCTAATGACAATCGGCCACAACCGGTCCCTGACGGGAAGCTTGGAGAGTAGAGAAGACGACCTGTGTTCCGATCCCTGAGGCCACAGTAGTGAGAAACACCCATGGGTTACTACATGAGGCAGTTTTTAGACAATAACATAAAAAAGAAAAGATAGAAAGGAAGAGAGAAGAGAAAGGAGCAAAGTAAAGAGGAGCAAGGCAGTATAGGGGAAAGCTAAATAGCAAGAGGAGAGGAGGGAAAAGGGGGAGGAAGGGGGGGAGGGTAGGGTAAGGGAGAGCCCACAGCTTCCTCATGCGTTTAAGATTTGGTTCATTAAAGCGTCATAAGAAGAGAAGCGGAGCCAGATCGACCATTGAGAAATACATTTGGCGTAAGTGTCATTGTCCAGTGCCAACATCTCCTCCATTCTCATGGTGTCATTCATAATCGATACCCACCGTGACAATGGGGGGGTGGTCGTCGTCTTCCAATAAGCAGGTATCAGTTGCCTAGCGGAGGACATAAAGAAACGGAGCAATCTTTGTCTCTGCGATTTAATAGACCCTGGCAGAATAGAGAGTAATGCAATTTTTGGAGAGATAGGAACCGGGGTATCAGCCAAGAGATTATAACATTCAAAAACCTGTGTCCAGAAGGGGCGGATCCTCTCACAGTCCCACCAGACATGCATGTAAGTTCCGACTGAAGCTTCACAGCGCCAGCAGGTGGCCGGGGTAGACGGGAAAATCCTGTGTAAAGTAGCAGGGTCCCTGTACCACCTGGACAATAGTTTGTAGTTCTTTTCTTGGGAGTAGCAGGAGATTGTTGACTTATGTGTGAAATGAAAAGAGGTATGCCATTCCGGCACAGAATGCGGGAGGTTATAGAGCTGGGAGTAGTATTGCCTGAAGGATGCAGATATCCCAGAGGTGTTAAACATTTTCGTTTGGTCTGGTCGAACAAGGAAGGGGATAGAAAGTCGCGGGGGTCTAGGATGGATGACCCTAGCCAGGTGCTTACCACATTTGTTTGCCAGAGAGTAGAAGTGGTTCCGCGCTTTATCCCTGGCGATCAGGGAGTGCGCATCTAGGAGTTGGAGTAGGTCTCTGCGGGCATTGGAAAGCTGAACAAAAACAGCAGGGTCCAAGTCCTTTTTGTGGAGGGGTTCGAGGTCCGCAATGATAGTAAGGAGTCTGCGTATGTCATGGGCTCGGGCCTTTTTAAAGGCGAGAACCATGTTGTATAAGGGTACCCCGGAGCACACATTTGAGAGTGTCCCACTGGTTTATAGGGGAGGTAGTGTCAGCGGAATGGTCACCTACAAAGTCCTGAATGGCCTTAGAGACATCCGCCATACACACGGTGTCCCGCAGCAGATTGTCGTTAAGTCTCCAGCTCGCTCCCCGACGGATAGCAGGGGGGCGAACCAGAGTCAGGTAGACGGGGGCATGGTCGGACCATAGAAGATTACCGATCGAAGTGTGGAGAGGAGTGTCAAGTAGGGATTGTGATATGAGAAAGTGGTCCAATCTACTATAGGAGTCGTGTGCAACGGAAAAGTAGCTGTAATCCCTTTCCGTTGGATGCTGGATTCTCCAGGCATCCACCAGATGGGATGAATGTAGAAGTGATTTAATGCGTGCCAAAGTGGAACGAGGAACAGAAGACTTACCCGAGGATGTGTCTGCGGATGGGGAGAGGGCAACGTTTAGATCACCTCCAATAATGAAAGTTGTCCCTCCAAAGGAGGACAGTCTGGTGAGGACCGAGGAGAGGAACCGAGCCTGGCCCACGTTCGGCACATAGATGTTAGCCACTGTGAAAAGAAAATCATTTAGCTTCAATTTCAGGAAAATATAGCGACCTGAGTTATCTATTAGAGAGTCTAGGACCTCCGGGTTGAAAGATTTATGAAAGACAACAGACACCCCCTTAGACTTGGCCTGAGGATTAACACTATGAAACCATTGTGAGTAATATCTATTGCGTAGGGCTGGGATAGCTCCCGCGCGAAAGTGCGTTTCTTGAAGCAGCAGGACTTTCGCACGCTTCTTGTGAAAATGGTAGAGTGTCTGGCTCCGCTTCTCAGGCGTGTTGAAACCCCTACAATTAAAGGAAGCAAAGGTTATGGAACCGTCACTAGCCATGGGGGGGTCGTAGGGAGGAGCTGAGAATCAATATGAAAGGCGGTACCATGAGCAAACCTTGGGGGGTGTGGGAGAGTGAAAAGAGGTCGGGCCAGGGGGGCAAGGGGAGGGGCAGAGGGTGGGAGGGTACAAGCAGAGGGAAGACAGAGGGAGGAAAAAAGGCAGGAAAAGAGAGAAAAAACAGCAGAACAACCTCGTATAGGGAGCAGTGAGAAATAAAGGCAGGGTTACCCGTTCCCGATAAAATAAACAGGGGTATACATAAGACAACAGCTGTAAACATCAGTCGTGGGAAACAGGCTCGTGAGGTCTGGGAAAAAACAACATTTAGTAGAACAAAAACAAAAAAGGCCACTGGGTGGCTCCAAAAGGGAAGCAGCATACAGGAAAAAAAAAAAAAGCTGGATGCGTCACTTGCGGTTGCCATGGGAAACCGGCAGATTTGACAGGAGGCTTGGAGACCGGGTTTCGGGCAGACATCGGTGGGAGGAGGCGATCGCTGTATGTGTTTTCGATAGTCCTATTGAATATTTAAGGCTGCCTTTATGATGTCTAAAAACAAGAGCAGTAGCAGCGTTTCCCCCTGCTGGATGGTTTATGACTGGCGTATCTCCTAACCTGCCCTACGGAAAAGTGTTCCATTTGGAGGGCTCAAGTTTGATCCATCTTCAGACCCATTTTGCGATTAAGCGCTCCCTACCGGGACATCTGGTAAGGGGCTATTATTACTTGTCTGGTGGAGGTGCACCTGGTTTTACTTCACGTTGATTGAAAAGTCTTACGATTGAATAGATCCCTTCCACACAGGGTGTCTCTCCAGTTGGACTTTTAATGGACTTTATGTTATCACATACATTTTCAGTACTGTTTGATTCTACTTTACATGCTTCTTTTCTTTGAATCGTTGACTTAGAATTGTACATTTTTTCCCTTTTGGTTCATAACCTATGAGGGGCAATATATATGTTTATTGTATTTAGTTATAAGTAATGTCTTATGGTTTATTTAGTCATAAGTTTGGTGTGTTAGAATAAGAGATCACAAGATACACTTCTTTAAGGTAGAGTGGTTTACATCCTAATAGAAATATTAGGGATTGCGCAGTTCTCTTCTTTTTCTTTGTCTTTATATGTATATTACACTTTGGGTATATATTAGAATTGCTGCATCACACATTTTCGTTAAGTATACACTGTAGCGCAGATTTCCTTTTCCTTTTTTTCTCTATACAGGAAAAAAGCCTGTCAGATAAGCACAAGTCGGTGCACCCCACAGCGATCATAGGAACACCGTGGGGCGCACAGCACAAAAAAAAAAAAGGAAAAACAAAAAGGGGGGGGGGGGCGAGGAGCTGAATCACCAAGCCGGGCAGCTCCCCGCACCCCGGCCCCACGGGTAAACCGGAGTCAGTTACGACCTGTAAAGTGAACCAAATAACATATTAACATAAAGTATTCTAGCGGTCATCCATAAATGCATTTGTAAACCGGCATGAAATAGAAACAACTAGAGGAGACATATTAACAACTGGAAAGCATGGTAAGGGCAACCCAGGGGGGTACAAAAAACCTGTAAACAAAAGGGTTAATCAACAGTAAAGCTATTCGACCCGCTAGGGTCCAGGCACATCATAGGGGAGGGCCCCAGAAGCGAAAAAAGAGAACTGGTCCAGATGGGCCCGCAGGCACGAATCAGCCGTTAGGATCCTGAGGCAACGGAGAACGAGGGGTGCGCCTGCGACCTTGTTTCTGCCACTGCGGAGTGTAGGGAAGACCAGGTGTGGTCGGAGCAAACGGCCAATTGGGCATCGCAACTTGAGGCAGTTCAAGTGTACTGAGGAATGTAGGCAGGTCCCCTAATGTACGGAATATGGCGGTTTTACCCGCGTGATGCACTCGAAGGTGGAACGGAAAGCGCCACTGGTATTTAATTTGTCTTGCCTGAAGGAGCTGCGTGAGAGGCCTCAGGGATTTCCGCATCGCCAAGGTTTGGCGGGAGAGATCAGGAAGGAGCATGATAGGCGTGTCGTTGAATAGGCGTGACTGTTGTGTGCTGGCGGCCCTCATAATGTCCTCCTTTACTTTGTAAAAATGGATACGACAAAGAGTGTCACTTACAAAGAAGGGGTCAGGGGTGCGAGGACCCGATGTACGGTGCACCCGGTCCAATTCGATCGGGTCATCTTTGGGTCATTGGAGTATCTGGTTGAAGATGGCCGTAACCACAGCGGGTAGATTCTTGGGTTCGACTGATTCAGGTATCCCCCGTATGCGTATGTTGTTGCGGCGACTGCGGTTTTCGAGGTCATCCTGCTGATATGAGAGTTGTTGAAGCAGGACAGTGTGGGCATTTAGGATCTGGTCGTGTGACTGTATAACGTCTCGCAGGCCCTCAACCGTGTTGTCCACATCATCAAAGCGTACCCCCACATCTTTTCTCAGGTCCGAAATCTCCTTCCGATACGTTTCCTCAATCCGATGCACACAGCGTTCAAAGTCATCTTTAGTGGGAAGGGACCTCAGGTAGCTGTGCAGGGATCTGATTTGCGATTCCATGTCCCACTCATCCCCCGATCCCAATGAGGCATTCGAGCGGCTTCTGGTAAGCCTGGGGGAGAGGGCAATGTCCTCGGGGTGTGAGAGTGAACTATGGGAACGTACTTGAGGCTGCAGGGTTGGTTCAGAGCGTGCTGGTGACGGAGGAGCCGGCGGCTCTTTAGGTGCTGGGCGGTGCTGTGAAGACAACCGTCCATGGCCGAAGTAGTCATCCAAATCCCCTCCTGGGTGACGGCTACTGTCGCCCCTGTGCGCCTTGGGCTTGTCTTTCCCCATGGAGCTGGGTATGGTCCGGTTTACAATCAAAAAATGAATCCCGTGGGGCCGGGGGAGCTAGGAGCCGAGTGCGGCCCGACTCACCGCTCCATACGTCTGGCCAGACCCTTACAGAAGAAATAACAGGTCAGTAAGTTAGGAGGGACTTGCATACGATGAGACGTGATTATATAGGCATGCGACAATGCGAGGTAGCATCCACAGCAGTACTTCTGAGAGGTATACTGGTTTGCGATCTGAGCGGATGGAAAGTTCATCTAAGTAGGAGCAAAAGAAATTCGTCAATCCCCTGTTGCAGTAGAATAAACAAATATGCGGTGAAAGCCAGAACAGGTCCGCAAGCAGGGGGAGACCGCAGGGGGTACTTGAGGCAGGATGCTTATTACAGCGAGCCAGTGAAGCAAGTTAAAGGGAGCAGTTCAATATGGATGCAGAGCCACAGGGAAATGGCATGCGAAGCAAGTCTCCAGGAGGGGGGGATGTGGGGGAGCAGCCAGGCCAGCGCAGGGAGGCAGATTGCAGCCGCTGTCGTAGACCGAAGCGGCCTCGGAACGAATCCCCGGGCCGCAGCTGCAGGAAACTCCGGGGATTCTCAGGCCTTAGTAGGCCGCACTAGGCCGGAGCCGGCCGCGGGCTCCCCGGGGTCCGCGGGAGCCCGAAAACGCCTCAGATGGGTCCTGGGCGAAGGGGGAGATGACGATGGGGGTCTGATGGAAGCCCCTTACCTCTCCCTCCGGTACAGCGGCATTGTTCTTCGGCGGTCCGGCAGGCCAAAGATGGCGGCGGCCGGCGGGGACTCGAGCGGCGGGTCCGGGCGGCCAGGAGCCTCAGCGCCGATGGATACAGGGCCCGGAGCGCGTGGAAGCACAGCCCGGTCTCGGCCGGGCGATCCAGGAGGCACAATCTGCCAGGGATGCAGAGGATGGCGGCGGATAGCTCCGTGGACGATCGGAGCTCCTCAATCATGCGTCCGCCGCCATTCGCGTCAGGCCACGCCCCCCCTGCGAGATAAATTTAGTTTGGCTCCCCTGTAATCAGTATAGCAAAGGTTGATTATTTAGGGCTTCTCTGTGTTTCACAGGCTGCTATTCTTTTGCTTTCCCCTGCCTTCTAGAGTATTTTAGAAGTACATATAGTGGAAGAAGGACAAAACAAGCAGCCTAAATATTTATGGGACTCCAGCCAATCCCTGTGGAGAGGTGCCCAGAAGGCGGTGAGAGAGAGCTCATAAATAATCTGAGGACTGGACAGCAGGGGCAGGGTTCCTGGGTCCAGTCCTGCAGCAGAAGACCCCTGTGCAGGGGCTGTACTCCTTGGGGAGTTGTCTGGAAGGATCTGTGAGGAAGACACCAAGGTCCCAGCTAGGCTTAGCTGGGGGGCCTATTCGCAAGCTAAAAATGAGGGAGGTCCAGAGAAGCTCACTGGAGGGAGCCAGGAGGAAGTTGGTGGGAATGAGCCTGGTGGATATCGGTGGGAGTCAACCAGGGATCCTGTGGCTAAGGCTTGATTCACACTAACGTGTTTTTTGATGCATTTTGCATTTTGCAGAAATGCAGGGAAATTTTTTATCATGGGTTCCTATGGAACATGTTCACATCAATGCATTTTTGTGCTTCTGCGTTTTTGGAAAGGGTCTGGGACTTTTTTTCATGCAAAATGCAGCGTTTTGCATGTAATAGAAGTCAATGGACCTGCATCAAAAACGCAAGTACCGCATTTTTACAGCATTTTTACCGCGTTTTATCGCGATTTGCATTTTATTTTTTCATTTTTTATCACTGTATATAGCTGGTTGCTCAGCAACCACAGTGTAAAAAAAAGAAATAAAAAAAAAAAACGCAAAACACGGCAAAATCGCGGTGTCCAAAAACGTGACAAGCACCTCAAAAAGCACTGCAAAAAACTCAAAAGCAACATGCATAGATGTGAATCGAGCCTAAGTGCACTTTATTTGGCCAAGACCTCAGCTATTGGCCCTTCGAAAATGGATAAGGCTGGGTTCACATTGCAGCGATGCGGGAACGCTGCGAATCCGCTGCGGGTTCTCGCATCGCATGCCTCCCGGCGGCAGTTCACACTGCCCTATGCGAACGGCTGGGAGTATCAGTGAAAAGTTAATGACACCCCCAGATCAGTTCGCATATCGCCAGTGCGATCTGCAAACTCGGACAGGAATCGGATCGCATGGTGTGAACACCCATGCGATCCGATTCTGCTGCGGGACCAAAAAAAGAGTCCTGTGCGAGTTTTGGGCCCGGGTGTGATGCGAATTCAGCCATACTATCTGTATGGCTGAACTCGCATCGCACAGAGATCGCATGTGATTTGCACTGCAGTGCAGTGCGAATCACATCCGATTCTCGTACACCGCAGCAGTGTGAACCCACCCTAAAAATGATTTGACAGCTCCCACTGACTTCATCGGGGGTTCAGATTTCGGCATCTGAACTTTTAATATGTTTTGCTGAATCTCCATGAACCACACCCAGGTGTGTTCAGCTCATCGCTAGTCGGGAAGGTA
This sequence comes from Lithobates pipiens, assembly GCF_037356315.1. Classification (NCBI taxonomy): domain Eukaryota; kingdom Metazoa; phylum Chordata; class Amphibia; order Anura; family Ranidae; genus Lithobates; species Lithobates pipiens. The sequence continues at coordinate 326,501,300 of NW_027507785.1, read as the reverse complement.
AGTGTGCGCCTCTTTGTCGTGGGCACTAAAAGATTTTGTCCCAGCACTAAATAAGAGCAAAAAAATGAATAAAAAATACAGTTAAAAAACAAAACAACAACAAATAAAAGGCAAAAAAAACTGGAGAAAAAGCAGCAAAGAAACAATGTATCAATCAATAAACATGCATCTCCCAAGCAGCAAAGAAACAATGTATCAATCAATAAACATGCATCTCCCAAGCAGCAAAGAAACAATGTATCAATCAATAAACATGCATTTCTGTTGATGTTGTAAACAGACAATGTCTTCAAACATTCATAACAAAGACCAAGAAATAATCGAGGCGTCGGATAGCATTGTTGTTGGCTGTTGATATGACCCAAAACTTCTCTGGAGTCTCAATAGAAACATTTTTCAGAAACATTGCAGAAGCCGTTTACTCCTTACAATGCCAGTCCGTATTAATTGGCGTATTGCGGTCTGTAGCCCCCCGCCGCCGACGTTGAGAACAATGTGTGAAAAAAAACAAAATTTTTTTTCACACCTGCCGTGAATACAACCGGTAACAAGTTATGACAGAAGTAAAACTTTTTTGTTACAGTTGCTGAAACTTTTGACAGAGCCAAGGTCACGGGAAGGTCGGTGACGCACGGGGGCCGTATTAAACGCGACACTTTTGCAGTTTGGAAATCTAATATTCGCTGGAGAGAGAGTGTGCGCGCGGCGTGAGAATCGCAGCCTTAACACCTAACTGTCATCAAGTCCAATGCGTGACATTTCCAGAAGCTAATTAAATCGCGGTACTGTACGGAGATATGTTAATAAACGGCTCGGCTAGTTAACATTTCCAGTTCAGAAACACGTTTAGCACTTGTGTGGGCAGCAGATGGTCATTTACAAATAATTCAGGACCTTTGAGAGCATCGCGCCGCCGCGCCCCCAACACCGTCACATCAACCCTCGTCGTACTGTCTGATCTCTCTGTATGGAGCTGCCAGACAAAGTATCCTTTGGGATTAAAGCCCCAAGTCCACTTTAAATTAACCGTAGAAAGAATGATATGAGACTACTAATTGTTGTAAAAATAATATTAAATATTATAATATCAGCGGATGCAACCTTCAAGCAAGTTCCAGAGAATGGGGAATTTATCGGGTGCCAGAAATGACTCCAAACAGAATAAATACAGTGTCCTAAAATGACCTGAAGCACTATGAGCTCTTTCAGAATTCCAAGTTCCTTACATACTATTGACCTTTGAACTCTACAATACTTATTACTGACCCCTGCACTGTTCATTACTAACCGCTGACCTCTGTGTAACATACTCCTGCCTTCTGCATTACATACCTCTGACCTCACATTACATACTCCTGATACCTGCACTCAGAATTACATACCACTGACTGACCTCACATTACATACCCCTGATACCTGCACTCAGAATTACATACCTCTGACCTACCATTACATACTCCTGATACCTGCACTCAGAATTACATACCACTGACCTCACATTACATACTCCTGATACCTGCACTCAGAATTACATACCACTGACCTCACATTACATACTCCTGATACCCGCACTTAGCATTACATACTACTGACCCCTGAACTATTCAGTACCTACTACTAACCTCTAAACTATGTGTTATCTCTGAACTCTGTGTAACATACTCTTGCCTTCTGCACTGTACATTACATACTCCCGATACCTGCACTCAATATTACATACCACTGAACCCCACATTACATACTCCTGATACCTACACTCAGCATTACATACTACTGACCCCTGAACTTTTCATTACCTGCTAACCTCTAAACGATGTGTTACTACCTACTGAACTCTGTGTTACATATCCCTGAAGCCTGCACTCTGCATTATATATTTCTACCCCTGGACTGAATGAATGAATGACTTATATAGCGCTACCTATATGAACTGAATCGCCTCAAGGCGCTTTTCTTGCCACCGGTGTCCATCTGCAGCTATTTATGCGGTCCTTTAACCTGTAGAGTCCCGACACACTTACAACATTGACATACACATACACATATTATGGGCAATTCTTTTTTGGACAGGGTCTAATTAACCTACCTGCATGTCTTTGGAGTGTGGGAGGAAACCGGAGTACCCGGAGGAAACCCACGCAGCTACAGGGAGAACATGCAAACTCCAGGCAGATAGTGTTGTGGTCGGGATTTGAACCAGAAACCCTATTGCTGCTAGGTGAAAGTGCTAACCACTACACCACTGTGCTGCCTGGAGTTTGCATGGACTGTGCATTGCTTACTACTGACTCCTGCACTGTGCATTACATAACACTGACCTCGGAACCCTGCATTACTTACTACGCACTCTTCATTACTTGCTTCTAATCTCTGAACTATGTGTTACTAACTACTGAACTCTGTGTTACTTACCACTAACCTCTAAACTCTGCGTAACATACTCCTGCCTCCTGCACTCTGCATTACATACTGCTGACCCCTGAACTCTGTGTTAATTTCTACTCACCTCTGACCTCAAATTACATACTTCTGATGCCTGCACTCGGCAATACATACCACTGACATCTAAACTCTTCTTTACTTACTACTAACCTCTGAACTATGTGTTACTAATTACTAAACTCTGTGTTATATATTCTTGAAGCCTGCGCCCTGCATTATATACATCTAACCCCTGGATTGTGCGTTACTACTGAATCCTGCACTGTGCATTAAATAGTACTGACCTCTGAACTCTGTGGTACATACTCCTGAATGAACTCTACATTACACACTACTGACTTCTAAATCTGCATTATTTACTACTGACCCCTGCACTCCGCGTTATTTACTACTAATCAATGCATTCTACGTTACCTTGTACTGACCTCTTACTCCTGAGCTCTTCAAAATGCATTACAAATTACTGACCCCTGCAATCTGCGTTACTTACTGATGAACCCTCTACTTTGTGTTGATTACTTATTTATGACCCCTGCACTCTGCATTACATATTACTGACCATTGTAATCTGCATTACTTACTGCTGAGCTCTAAACTAGGCATTACTTATTCCTGACCCCTGCATTCTGTGTTACTTTCTGCTGAACTCTGTACTCTGTGTTGCTTACTTCTGACCTCTGCATTCCTGACCCCTGTACTTTGCAATACTTAATACCTACCTCTGAACTCTGCATTACTTATTTCTGACCCCTGCACTCTGCATTACATATTACTGACCCCTGTAATTTGCATTACTTACTACTAATCTATAAACTAGGCATTACTTATACTGACCCCTGCACTCTGCCTTACTTTCTGCTGAACCCTGTACTCTGTGATGCTTACTTCTGACCTCTGCATTACTCATTCCTGACCCCTGCAATCTGCGTTACATACTACTGACCTATGCATGACATATTACTGACCCCTCTGATCTGCATTGCGTACTACTGACCTGTGAACTATGCATTACTTATTCCTGACACCTGCACTCTGCCTTACTTACTGCTGAACCATGTACTCTGTGTTCCTTACTTCTGACCTCTGCAATGTCTGCATTACTCATTTCTGACCCCTGCAATCTGCATTACATACTACTGACCGCTGCATTACATATTACTGAGCCCTGTCCTCTGCATTACATACTACTGACTTCTGAACTATGCATAAATTATTCCTGACCCCTGAACTCTGCCTTACTTACTGTTGAACTATGTACTCTGTGTTGCTTACTTCTGACCTCTGCATTACTCATTCCTGACCCCTGCACTCTGCATTACATATTACGGAGCCCTGTCCTCTGCATTACATACTACTGACCTCTGAACTATGCATTACTCATTCCTGACCCCTGCACTCTGCATTACTTATTTCTGACCCCTGCACTTTGCATTACTGACCCCTGCACTCTGCATTACGTACTACTGACCTCTGAACTATGTATTAATTATTCCTGACCCCTGAACTCTGCCTTACTTACTGTTGAACCATGTACTCTGTGTTGCTTACTTCTGACCTCTGCATTACTCATTCCTGACCCCTGCACTCTGCATCACATACTACTGACCTCTGAACTATGCATTACATATTCCTGACCCCTGCACTCTGCATCACATACTACTGATCTCTGAACACCGGCATTACAGACAACAACTAATACCTGCACTCTGCATTACTTACTACTGACCCCTGCACTCTTCAAAACGTCCTTTTTTGATAATGAGACCTTGCTAGGTAATCTCCTTAAAAAAAAAAAAAAAAGAGGTCTGCACCCGGGTGATCTTCGATCTCTTCCATGTTGTTCAGGTAGATCTCCACGCCTCCGGGGGTCACCTACCCCTGCTCCAGGCTTTAAGTCACGGAAACAGACAATTTTTATACTTTGCAATCAAGAAGTCTTTTTATTCAAAATAACGATGATGAGATTTGGCAACGCTGCTGGTTCATGCGCCGTGTGATTTGCGGTGACAGGTCCAATGTAACAAGTGTTTATTTTTTGCCGGGTATTTTCTTTGTGTGGCTCAGGTATGATAATGTGCCATTTAAACAGGAGGAACGTTCCGACCGGCTTCTGGTGTTTGAAGCTTTTCCTGCTGATATTTTATTGTGTAACTAAGCAATCCACTCAACCGTCGCCTCTCTGAAGTCACGTCCAGCCGGCTCTGTATTTATATTACAATTATTGACTTGTGGCATTTTACACCGAGAATAGTTCCCTTTTTGTTGCTTTGACATTGGCAGGTTTTTTTTTTTGTTGTGTTTTTTTTTCGGTTCCTGGGGGCACACGTTAAAAAAAATGAATTGCAAGGTGGGAGAAGTCAGCAACACTTTTTCAAGGTCTTACAACATAAAAAGCGGCTTGCAAGGAACGGCGGCACCCCGGGGGGGGGGGGGGGGGGGGGGGGGGGGGGGGGAGTTGACATGGCTCTGGAATTGTTCAATCTGTTCAATCGTTGAGTGATCCAGATACCTGCGCTGTATCTGCCCCCGGAGGTGCACACCGCTTTCCGGACAATACTTGAGGAACGTTTGAATACTATACTGAGTTACTCTCCTGTTGGGAGATCTTGGGGGGAGTGGCCTGTGGCCACCACCCATCCAAATAGCCGCCACACCCCCCTTCACCGGCCAGCCATCTGACCAAAACTTGAGGAACGTTTAAATACTATACTGAGTTACTCTCCTGTTGGGAGATCTTGGGGGGGTAGTCCACGGCCACCACCCATCCAAATAGCCACCACACCCCCTTCCCCGGCCAGCCATACGACCAATACTTGAGGAACATTTGAATACTATACTGAGTTACTCTCCTGTTTGGCATGATGGGAGATCTTGGGGGGGTGGCCAGCTCCAGTGAGCACGACCATGGGGATGGGGGGTGTATAGTACACAGCAGTGGCGGCTGGTGCTCAAATAGCCGCCATACACCCCCCCCCCCCCCGGCCAGCCATCCAACCACCGCCAAACCCTCTCCTAGCCCCCCCACCCCCGTCGCTCAGTCAATCGCCGCTAACCTTGCAACACCCACCCCCCCTCGATCGCCGATATGCTGGCTCACCCATTGCCCACCAGCCCCATACTAACCTTCATCCCTGCGTCTCTCTCCCCGAGTCCCAGCACGGGTCCTGGCGGTCTCCTCCCGGCCAATCAGGAGTCCTGGAATCCGGCCAATGAGGTTGGAAGACTCCCGGCTAATGGGGTCTTAGGACTCGGGGAAAAGCAACTGGAAGACATTGCGATTATTGTCGTAATTTGCTAATGTCTAATGCTAATTGGTGTATGTGTGTATATATATATATATGGGAAGGTGATGGAAGCAACACTGCTGGGCTCTGAGGAAGACGGTATTCCTTCGAAACGCGTCAGCCGGCATTGGCCCTGAAATCTCCTCTGTTACCACCTGGTGTCTATTGTCATAGACCAATTGCTGTCATCTGGAGATTATTTGTACCGCGAGTTTTCTTCCATACGTTTGTGAGTAGATATTTAACTTCCTTTTTAATAAAATTATATCCTAGGACAATGCACAAGGTTGGTGCGCCCTTTTGTTTTCTCTTCTCTAATATTGATTGGACCCTGGGCAAACATTTTCTTGCACCCCTACCCCATGCAATTTTGCTCTCCACCCCAATATTACCCCAACTTACACTAGACCCCTTCCCCCATACTACCCCATCATTACACAAGACCCCCTCCCCCATACTACCCCATCATTACACAAGACCCCCTCCCCCATACTACCCCATCATTACACAATACCCCTCCCCCATACTACCTCCATCATTACACAGGACCCCTCCCCCATACTACCCTATCATTGCACAGGACCTTCCTCCTCCATCATTACACAGGACCCCATACTACCCCCCATCATTACACAAGACCCCCTCCCCCATACTACTCCATCATTACACAAGACCCCTCCCCCATACCACCCCCATCATTACACAGGACCCCTCCTCCATACTACCCCATCATTACACAGGACCCCTCTTCCATCTTTACACAGGACACCTCCCCCATACTACCCCATCATTACACAAGACCCCTCCCCCATACTAGCCCATCATTACACAAGACCCCTCCCCCATGCTACCCCATCATTGCACAGGACCCCCCTCCTCCATCATTACACAGGACCCCTCCCCCTAACTACCCCATCATTACACAGGACCCCTCCCCCATACTACCTCCTCATTGCACAGGACACCCCTCCTCCATATTTACACAGGACCCCTCCCCCATACTAGCCCATCGTTACACAAGACCACTCCCTCATACTACCCCCATCATTACACAGGACCCTTCCCCCATACTACCCCATCATTGCACAGGACCCCCCTCCTCCATCATTACACAGGACCCCTCCCCCATACTACCCCATCATTGCACAGGACCCCTCTCCTCCATCATTACACAGAAACCCTCCCCCATACTACCCCATCATTGCACAGGACCCCCCTCCTCCATCATTACACAGGACCCCTCCCCCATACTACCCCATCATTGCACAGGACCCCCTCCTCCATCATTACACAGGACTCTTCCCCCATACTACCCCCCATCATTATACAAGACCCCATCCCCCATACTACCCCATCATTACACAAGGGCCCTCCCCCATACTGCCCCCATCATTACACAGGACCTCCTCCCCTCCTTCCACAGACCCATGCATGAAGTTCTTCAGTGGGCTCATCTGACATGGCGAGGGAGAGGGATCAGGGTGACCATGGCCAGTACTGTCAGGCGCTCTCCCCAGACAAGGTTTACGTTACTGTGCTGGCCAATCACCGTACAGGCTGCAGACCTAACACCCAACCAATCACCAGCGCCCCCAACATTCAATTCCACCCTCATCTGATTGATAGCCAAATCTACTTACCAACTTATATGGGTAGCATGGGCTCCGGGGGCCAGTTTAACTTTTTGGGCCCCACAACAATGACTGGGCCTGGGGCAGCTGCCCCTTTTTGCCCTGCTTTAAAGACAGCCCTGGGTGTGAGAGCCTAATTGGTTATCAGAGGTGAAAGGAGCAATAATACAAAGTGCAATAGTGAAAGACGATTGAGTGAAAGAAGTCGCCATTCTCCCGACCAGCCAACAGAACACAGACAATAAAGGACCGCTTCAGCCTACATGTCTCCACCAAGAGGCCATGCCACTGACGCGTTTCACCCACAGGGGCTTCGTTATGACTAAAGCCTCGTAACACACGATCGGATTGTTTATATAAATAAACCATAATAATATTATTATTGATATCACTAGAATAAAAAAGCCTTTGAAAATTCATTAGCAATAACTCCATCAGTATCACCAGCAAAGCAGCTTCATTGTTATCCCATTAAAGCGGTTGTATTGTCAAATTTTTTGCTTTGACCTACAGGTACGCCTATAATAAGGCCTATAATAAGGCTTACCTGTAGGTAAAAAGAATATCTCCTAAACCTGTGTGGTTTAGGAGATATTACCCACGCAAGCGCACCGGGGATTCTCGGCTGAAAGTCCGGCAGACGCCAGACCCTGCTGGGACGACACCGCGGTTCCGGCCACTCACAGCGCCAGAGCCGCGATACCCGGAAGAGACGCTGAGGGAACATGTCAGCTCCCTCGGCATGGACCGAGTGAGATGCCGGCGCCTTGTTCTAAGGCAAGTATTTCATAATGGGCTAGTATGCGGTGTATACTAGCTCATTATGCCTTTTCCCCTGTACAGGTGTAAAAAAAAAAAAAAAGGCAGCGGGTTTACTCCTTCTTTAAAGAAGAAGAGAATTGTGCGCTGCATTTCCAGAGTTCATAATTTGCCGCGTCACGAATGTTAATTCTCCATTACGAACGCTCGTTTACAAGGCGGACCGCTTCTGCTTCCGAGCATGCGTGTTTGTACTTTGGACTTTCGTCCGTCGGACTTGTGTACGCACGCTCGGAAAACCCGACAACACACATTAGTCTGCAGAAAATTGGAAAACCTGCCATCCAACATCTGTCCGCGGAAAATCCGACAACAATTGTCAGCGATGGAGCGCACACACGATCGGATTTTCCGCCAACAGCCTGACATCCAACATTTCCCATGGGAAAATCCGATCGTGTGTACGGGCCTTTAGCCCCGGTGGGTGGGCGGGGGCGAAACGCGTCAGCTGGCGTGGCCTCACGGCGGAGACATGTAGGCTGAAGCAGTCCTCTATTGTCTGCGTCACACCGGCTGGTCAGGAGAGGGCGTCTTCTGTCCCTCATTACTTATATTGCTCTGGATGGGCACACCAGCCGGCCTGCACCCCTCTATTCCTGAGGACCAATGGGAGGCGAGTTCCTGGCTCGGGCACATAATCTGAGGCAGGGGCAGACTGACAACTCATGGGGCCCCCGGGCAATAGGAGATTATGGGGCCCCCAGGCAATCAGAGATTATGGGGCCACACAGGATACACACACACAGTATATACACACACAGTATACAATCACACAGTATACACAGACATGTTTCTATTGGCTGAGAAGGTACTGGAGAGGTGGGACAGCTATAATCTCAGGATTTTTAGACCAAAGGGATGTCAGTACGGGACATTTCAGAGACAGATGTAAAAAAAACCACAGATTTTTACATACTGTCCCTGGTTTTACTGAGGCTGGCAACCCTGATGGGGCCCCCTAGTGGCCCAGGGCCCTCGGGCACTGCCCGAGTGGCCAAATGGTCAGTCCGCCCCTGATCTGAGGTCACTGAAAGATGATTGGCCGAAGCCGCTTTAAGCTCCTCTGCCTTATTGAACAGGCCTGAGAGATTCTGTGTGTCGGGAAGGAACAGAAGGTAGAAGGAGGCAGCGATCAGGATGGATGGGGAGAGCAGCGATGGCAGACAGGAAAAGATCAATTAGGTTGGAGGAGCCCGCTGAGCGTCTGATTAAACCGCAGTTACTTTGTGTGAGAGAAGTCATAGAAGATAATTTGAACTGTAGTCTTTAAGCAGTTATTTAAATTCTAGCTGTTGTGTGAGCGGGGAGGAGGATCGCAACGCCGGCGTTAACCCTCTCCCTCTCTCCCCCCCCCAACCCCCGGCGGCTGGCGCGGCCCGGGTCTATTGTGCCGAGATGGCACCCGGGGGAGCGGCGAGCCATAGGTGGAACACGGCAAATTACCTCCAGAAAATGGCACAGCGGTGACGGGGAAAAGAGATAATGAGTACAAATAGCGAGCGCATGGAAATTCGTCAACCCGAGCGCGTCTGGTATGCAACTGCGTCGCCGTCAAGCCGGAGGCGACGGCAAAGCTTATTCAGGAGGATGCAGCTGGGGGGGGGGGGGGACTCGGTCCAGCAGAGCAGAACGGAGAAGCACGCGTAAACATCCCCTTAACGTCAGCCCAAACTTTTTTTTTATGTCTTGTGTCACCAAGACAGGAAGTCAGGGAAAGTGTGCAGCGGGGACACCCATGACCTTAAGGCTGGATTCACACCTATGGCATTTTTAGTGCTTTTTGCATTTTGCAGATTTGCACAGCAGTCCATCTACCATGCTTTCCTATGGAACACGTTCTGTAGTGCAAATCTGCAAAATGCAAAAAGCACTAAAAATGTCATAGGTGTGAATCAAGCCTTAAAGGGGCGTTCCGGTCGCTATTTTTTTTTTTTTGTTTGTTTTTAAAGTCAGCAGCTACAAACACTGTAGCTGCTGACTTTTAATAAGGGCACTTACCTGTCCAACGATCCCGCGATGTCGGCCGCCCCGAGGCCGATCCGTCCATCGGATCGGCTGCCAGCGCCTCCATCCTAACGAAGGGAAACGGGCAGTGGAGCCTTTGCGGCTTCACTGCCCGTTTCCTACTGCGCATGCGCGAGTCGCGCGGCGCTTTGTGAATGGCCCCGTTGTTCTCTGGGACACACACGTGTCCCAGAAGGCAACGGGGCCGCTCGCCGAAGAGGAGGAAGTGCCGCGGAATAGGAAGAGGCAGATTAGGAACAGCGTTTCAGGTAAGTGAAAAAAAAATTCTTTTTTTTTTAAATCTTTAAAAAAAAAATATATATCATTAATGCATTTTTTTTGGGGGTGGCCCTCCACTTTAAGTGGACCTTCAATCATTTCAATCAACTTCCCATCTATTAAATCTTCTGCTCTTGTTGTTTTAACTTTGGATAGTAAAACATTTTTTTTTCTACCAGTAAATCCCTTAGCCCCTGTACACACAGTCGGAGATTCCGACAACCAAATCCGTCGGATTTTGTCCGAAACTGTTGCATACACACGGTCGGACGAAGTTGTCGGAAAATCCGACGTGATGACGTTATTTCGTTACGACGGGACTAAGTTCAGGCTAGTAGCCAATAGCTTTGATGTAGGAATTTGATCTGAGCATGCGTGGCACTTTGTCCGATCGGAATTCTCTACACATGATCGGATTATGTCCGATCGGAGCATTTTGTCGGAAAATTTTACCAACAGGTTGGAAAACAGACCACACACAGTCAGAATATCCAACAAAACGGTCCGATCGGACACATTCCGTCGGAATCTCCGACCGTGTGTACAAGGGCTTATACAGCCCACTTCGTGCTTCTTGTAGGTCAGTGAAGGTGAACCTCGGCACCCCAGATGTTTTGGAACTACATTTCCCATGATGCTCCTGCACTCTGCAGTGTAGTTGAGCATCATAGGAAATGTAGGTCCAAAACATCTGGGGTGCCAAGGTTCACCATCACTGCTCTAGGGTTATGACATCATGCACAGTAGACGTGTGCGATTCGGTTCGTAACGAATAGATTTTCGTACAAATTTGTTAGTATTCTTGCATTCGGATCAATTCAAACATCCGAATAGCTTAAAGAACCAAAATACGAAAATTAAGAAATTACGCATAAGCAAAATAACGCACACGTGAAAATACGAATGGATAAACTTACGAAAATAAGAAATAGTGAAAGAAAGAAAATGACATCTATAACGAATGATTTACATTTTGTATTTTCAAGCCTTTGTCTGTTCATAATTTCGTTTCTTCGTGTTCACGAATCGTTCTTTTCAATGGACAGTGTAATGCCCTGTACACACGGTCGGACTTTTCCGACGGAAAATGTGCGATCGGATCGCGTTGTCGGAAAAATACAACCGTGTGTGGGCTCCATCGGACTTTTTCCGGTCAGAATTTCCGACACACAAAGTTTGAGAACTGGATCTAAAATTTTTCAACAACGAAATCCGATCGTTTAAATTCCGATCGTGTGTAGACAATTCCGACGCACAAAGTGGCACGCATGCTCGGAATAAATCACGAGACCAAAGCTATTGGCTAATGCACTCTTTATAGTCCTGGCGTACATGTTATACATCCCCTCGTTCAGAACGATCGGATTTTACGGCAACTTTGTGCAACCGCGTGTATGCAAGACGAGTTTGGGCCAAAATCCGTCGGAAAAAATCTGACGTATTTTGTCGTCGGAATGTCCGACCGTGTGTACAGGGCATAAATGTATCTTAGTATGTATGTTCGTAATTTCATCTGTTTGTAATTTTGTGTTCTCGAATCGTTCTTGTCGAATGGGCAGTGTATTAGCGAGTGATGTACCGTACTTACTACTACTACTAACTACTTAAGGACCGCCTCCTGTACATATACGTCGGTACTTTTTTGCCACAATTTGCTTTCTTTTTTTAAACCGCTTGCCGACCAGCCCCCATCATTCTACTGCGCCAGGTTGGCACAGCTGTGCGAATCGCCATAGGATTACGTCCACCACTTCCCGACCAGCGCACGACGATGTACGTCGACAGAATGGCACGGGCAGGCATATTGGCGTACATGTACGTCCAATCTTCAATGTCGCCCTGCCATCGGGAGCGCGCCGCCGGCTGGTCGGGAACCCCCTGAGTCCGGTCACGGGACCCGCGGTCTCAATCACCGCGGGCATACCCGCGATCGTCTCATGGGACGGCTGAATGGAGGAAATGCCGTGTAAACAGCATTTCTCCATTCTGCCTAGCAACTAGTGACGCTGATCTCTGCTCCATGTGATTGGAGCAGAGATCAGTGTTCACTAAATGAAAGCCCAACCCCCCCACAGTTAGTAACACACCCCTAGGAACACTTAACCCCTACACTGCCACCCACTGGTTAACCCTTTCAATTCGTTTTTTTTTCAAAATTGTCGCTCTATTTTTGTTTATAGCGCAAAAAATAAAAACCGCAGGGGTGATCAAATACCACCAAAAGAAAGCTCTATTTGTGGGAAAAAAAGGATGTCAATTTTGTTTGGGAGCCACGTCGCACGACCGCGCAATTGTCAGTTAAAGCGACGCAGTGCCGAATCGCAAAAAGTGGTCTGGTCTTTGACCAGCAAAATGGTCTGGTCTGAAAGTGGTTAAGAGCTCTAGGGGGCATGCAGGCGCCCCCCACGACGCAACGCTCTTCAGAGAGCCAGAACGGGGATCTGTTGTAAACAGACAGTTTCCCGTTCTGACAGGGGAGTATAGAGAGATCTGCTGTTCCTAGTGATCAGAAACAGTGATCTCTCTCTACTCCCGGTCAGTCCCCTCCCCCCACAGTTAGAAACACCTCCCTAGAAAACACTTAACCCCTTGATCGCCCCCCTAGTGTTAACCCCTTTCCTGCCAGTGACATTTATACAGTAATCAGTGGCCATTTTTAGCTCCGTTTGCTGCATAAATTACAATGGTCCCCAAAAATTGTCAGATCTGTCGCAGTCCTGCTAGAAAAAAATTGCAGATCGCCGCTATTTACATAAAAAGTGATCGCCGCTATTGCTAGTAAAAAAATATAATAAAAATGCCATAAATCTATCCCCTATTTTGTAGACGCTATCAATTTTGCGCAGTTCAATCAATATACGTTTATTGCGATTTTTCTTTTTTTTTTACGAAAAATATGTAGAATACATATTGGCCTAAACCGATGAAGAAATGTGTTTTTTTATTTACTTTTTTTGGGATATTTATTATAGAAAAAAGTTAAAAATATTTTTTTTTTTTGTTCAAAATTATAGCTACTTTTTTTGTTTATACCTCAAAAAAACAAAACTCAGAGATGATCAAATACCACCAAAAGAAAGCTCTATTGGTGGGAGAAAAAGGCGTCAATTTTGTTTGTGTAAAATGTCGCACGACCGCACAATTGTCAGTTAAAGCGGCACAGCGCCGTATTGCAAAAAATGGCCTGGTCATTAAGGGGGTAAATCCTTCCAGTCCTTAAGTGCTTAATCTGTCCAATGATAAATTGGGCAAAAGGAAAACAAAAACGCATACAAAATACAGAACACAAAAAGTGTATAAAACGTGTCAAAAATTTGCGTGCACAACACCCAAAATGCACCGCAAAAGACACTGTAGAAATGGATCGAAAGCAAACTGCATAGGTGTGAACGAGGCCTTTAAAAATTTTTATTTCAAATAAAAATGTAACAATAGGTCAAAATTTGATTGATTGAAAAAAAGGTGTTTATAAAAGTATCAATTACAGTAAACCACCAATCAATACACTTTTGAATAACAAATAAAATAAATAAATTGATTGTTTTATAAATACATTTTTTTTTCCAATCAAACTTTCACCGATTGTTACACGTGAGTCCAACGCATTTTAATTTCTATTTGAAATTTTTAATTGAAATGCATTGGACCCTATTGTAACAATCTGTCAAAATTTTAATTGATTGAAAAAATGTTTTTATAAAACAATTATTTCCATCAATCAAAAGTGTATTGATTGGTGGTTTAATTGATTATTTGATGATACATACATTTTTTACATCAAATTTTGACATTTATTTAAAGCGGAGCTCCACCCTAAAGTGGACCTTCCGCTCATTGGAACCCTCCCCCCCTCTGGCTCCACAATTCGCACCTTTCAGGGGGGAGGGGGGTGCAGGTACCTGTACAGTACAGGTATCTGCACCCACTTCCGGCGTAGATTCTGCAGAAGGTACGCCCCTTTCCGCAGAATCTACGCCCCTTTCCGAAGGTCCCCCGCTGCCTGCTGGGAAACACACGGATCCCAGAGGCAGCGGGGACCATCCTTATTGCGCAGCGCGACTCGCGCATGCGCAGTGGGGAACCGGGAAATGAAGCCGAAAAGGCTCCACTTCCTGATTCCCATACCCAAGATGGCGGCGGCAACACCCGAGAGACGATCGAGAGATCGGCTTCGGGTGCCGACATCGCGGGCGCGCTGGGCGGGTAAGTGTCATTATTTTAAAAGTCAGCAGCTGCAGTATTTGTAGCTGCTGGCTTTTGAAAAAAAAAAAAAAACGACGGACTCCCGGCGGACTCCCGCTTTAATTTACGGATGCCGATCTGATAACTACAGTTAGGTCCATATATATTTGGACACAGGCACAATTTTCATACTTTTGGCTCTGTATGCCACCAGAATAAAAATAATACAAAACAATCCCAATGAAGCTTTAATTCAAGGGGTTGAACATAAATATCAAGTACAAATTTTAGGAACTGCAACAATTTTTATACACAGTACCCCCCCCCCCTATTTTCAGAGGCTCAAATGTAATTGGACAAATTAATAGAATCCTAAATAAAATGTTCATTTTTACTATTTTGTTGAGAATCCTTTACTGGCAATGACTGCCTGAAGTCTGGAACAAATGGACTTCACCAAAGACTGGCTTTCCTCCTTTCTGATGCTTTGCCCGGCTCTATCTGCAACTTTCTTCCGTTGTTCTTCGTTTGTGGGTCTTTCTGCTTTTAGTTTTGCCTTCAACAAGTGAAATGCTCAATTGGGTTGAGATCAGGTGATTGACTCGGCCATTGCAGAATATTCCACTTCTTTTCCTTCAAAAGCTCCTGGGTTGCTTTGGCAGTGTGTTTTGGATCATTGTCCATCTGTACTGTGAAGCACCGTCCAATCAACTTTGCTGCATTTGGCTGAATCTGGGCTGACAGTATATCTCTAAATGCAGAATTCATCCGGCTGCTTCTGTTTTCTGTCACATCATCAATAAAGACCAATGACCCAGTGCCACTGGAAGCCATGCATGCCCATGCCATCACACTGCAAGCTCCACCATGTGACCACTGATGACGTTGTGTGCTCTGGATCATGAGCTGTTCCAAGTGATCTCCGCACTTTTTTCTTCCCATCATTCTGGCGCAGATTAATCTTAGTTTCATCCGTCCAAAGAATGCTTTTCCAGAACTGGTCTGGCTTTTTTTTAGATGTTTTTTTGGCAAAGTCTAATCTGGTTTCTCTATTCTTCAGGCTTATGAATGGTTTGCACCTTGTGGTGAACCCTCTGTATTTGCTCACTTGAAGTCTTCTCTTGATTGTAGACTTTGACAATGATACGCCCAACTCCAGGAGAGTGTCCTTCACTTGTCTGGATGTTGTGAATGGGTTTTTCTTTACCATAGAGAGGATCCTGTGATCATCCACCACTGTTGCCTTCCATGGACTTCCAGGCCTTTTTATGTTGCGTTCTTCTCTCCTCAGAATGTACCAAACTGTTGATTTGGCCAATCCTAATGTTGCTGCTATCTATCGGATGGATTTGTTTCGTTTTTGAAGCCTTACAATGGCCTGTTTCACTTGTAGGGACAGCTTCTTTGAACGCATGATGTACAGTGGCTTGAAAAAGTATTCATACCCCTTGAAATTTCCCCCATTTTGTCATGTTACAACCAAAACTTTAAATGTATTTTATTGGGATTTTATGTGATAGGCCAACACAAAGTGGCACATAATTGTGAAGTGGAAGGAAAATACTAAATGGTTTTCAAAATGTTTTACAAATAAATATGTGAAAAGTGTGGCGTGCATTTGTAGTCGGCCCCCTTTACTCTGATACACCTAACTAAAATCTAGTGGAACCAATTGCCTTCAGTAGTCACCTAATTAGTAAAAAGACTGCACTTGTGTGTAATTTAATCTCAATATAAATACAGCTGTTCTGTGAAGTCCTCAAAGGTTTGTTAGAGAACCTTAGTGAACAAACAGCATCATGAAGGCCAAGGAACACAGCAGACAGGTCAAGTTGTGGAGAAGTATAAAGCAGGGTTAGGTTATAAAAAATGATCTCAAGCTTTGACATCTCACGGAGCTCTGTTCAATCCATCATCCAAAAATGGAAAGAGTATGGCACAACTGCAAACCTACTGAGACATGGCCGTCCACCTAAACTGACCGGCCGGGCAAGGAGAGCATTCGTCAGAGAAGAGCCAAGAGGTCCATGGTAACTCTGGAGGAGCTGCAGAGATCCACAGCTCAGGTGGGAGAATCTGTCCGCAGGACAACTATTAGTCGTGTACTCCACAAATCTGCCCTTTATGGAAGAGTGGCAAGAAGAAAGTAATTGTTAAAAGAAAGCCATAAGAAGCACCATTTGCTGTTTGTGAGAAGCCATGTGGGGGACACAGCAAACATTTGGAAGAAGGTGCTCTGGTCAGATGAGACCAAAATTGAACTTTTTTGGCCTAAAAGCAAGACGCTATGTGTGGTGGAAAACTAACACTGCACATCAACCTAAATGCACCATCCCCACTGTGAAACATGGTGGTGGCAGCAGCATCATGTGGTGAGGATGCTTTTCTTTAGCAGGGAAGCTGATCATAGTTGATGGGAAGATGGATGGAGCCAAATACAGGGCAATTATAGAAGAAGACTTATGAGAGTCTTCAAAAAACTTGAGACTGGGGTGGAGGTTCACCTTCCAGCAGGACAACGACCCGAAACATCCAGCCAGAGCTACAATGGAATGATTTAGATCAAAGCATATTCATGTGTTCGAATGGCCCAGTCACAGTCCAGACCTAAATCAAATTGAGAATCTGTGGCAAGACTTGAAAATTGCTGTTCACAGACGCTCTTCATCCAGTCTGACAGAACTTGAGATATTTTGCAAAGAAAAATGGGCAAAAATGTCCCTCTCTAGATGTGCAAAGCTGGTAGAGACATGCCCAAAAAGACTTGCAGCTGTAATTGCAGTGAACGTTGGTTCTACAAAGTATTGACTCCGGGGGGCGCCATACAAATGTACCCCACACTTTTCACATATTTATTTGTAAAAAAAATTGAAAACCATTTATCATTTTCCTTCCACTTCACAATAATGTGCCACTTTGTGTTGGTCTATCACATAAAATCCCAATAAAATACATTTACGTTTTTGGTTGTAACATGACAAAATGTGGAAAATTTCAAGGGGTGTGAATACTTTTTCAAGGCACTGTAGGTCCACATCAATAGATTCCAAATGCAAATACCACACTTAAGGCCCGCACACACGATAGGAAAATTGGAAGCAAAATTTTTGTCCGACAAACGATCTGCGGATTTTTGGATTGTTAGTAGGGTGCTTTCGACAGCTGATTCCAGTTTTTCATCCGACAACAGCTGGATGTGCAGACGATAAAATTTTTGTCGTACGTGAACTCACCGTCCGATTTTCTTTAATTAGTATGGTTTTCGCCCAAAAAAATCATAAGAGCAAGACTACGCATGCTCAGAAATGAAAGAAAAAGAAGAGTCTTCCACCATGTCAGATGAACAGTGTGGTGGTCCCATCCCTGAACTGTGTAGAACAAAGGAAATACCCCCTAGATGGGACTTTGAAAGACCACCAACACTCATGTAAGGTACAAAAAGATTTATTACATATAAATAATTACAGATCCCTAGTACCCTGAGGGTACTAGGGAACATCACCCTTTGGAGAGTACCGGTGTCATTTTATATATTTCCTGTCGTCATTTTTCCTTTGTTATGTTTGTTATATGTACATATTCTAATGCCTCGTACACACAATCAAACAATCCGGTGGAAAAGTCAGGCGGACAATCTGCCCGTGTGTAGGCTCCGGCTGACTTTTTTTTTTCCTCTCGGACTGTGACATCATAATGGGCGGGGACATCATCCAGTGATGTCCCTATATAAGTCGCCGCACACCGCGTCTCTGTCATTGTGACCGGAGACAGCGACGAGGCAACATCTCCAGAAGAGAAGAAGAGGAGAAGAGAAGACGGCGGTGGCAGCGGCGATAGAAGACCGGGCCACTGCTTGTAAAAGAGCTAGAAGAAGGCACGGTGGCCTGACAAGAAGAACCGAAGAGGGGGACAAGACCCCCGAAGTCGGAAGAAGAGGGCGACGGCGGCGAAGAAGAAAGCCGGGCTCCTCCGCTAGTAAAAGAGCTAGCAGAAGATAGCGGAGGAGTCCGGCGAGAAGACCCCCGAAGACGGAAGAAGACCCCCGGAGCTGTGCAATAAACTATTTTAACCCTTGTGTGTTGTGTGTTGTTTTTACATTTTTTTACAGGTGAATGGGTAGGGGTACATTGTACCCCATACTCATTCACATGGGGTGGGGGGACGGGATTCTGGGGCCCCCTTATTAAAGGGGGCTCCTGGATTCCGATAAGCCCCCCGCCCGCAGACCCCGACAACCAACGGCCAGGGTTGTCGGGAAGAGGCCCTTGTCCTCATCAACATGGGGACAAGGTGCTTTGGGGTGGGGGGGCCACGCGACCCCCCCTCCCCAAGGCACCCCCCATGTTGAGGGCACGCAGCCTGGTACGGCTCAGGAGGGGGGGGGGCGCTCGCTCGTCCCCGCCTCCTTTCCTGGCTGGCTGGGTAGCGTGCTCGGATAAGGGTCTGATATGGACCTAGGGGGGGACCCCACGCCGGAAAAATTTTCGGCGTAGGGATTCCCCCTTTAAGTCCTTACCAGGTTACGGGGCCAGCGACGTGTCCTCCGCTGGTCCCGGCTACCTGGAGACGCGCTCAAAATGAGCGGACTTTCCTCCGCGTGTGTGGGCGAGTCCGTTCATTTCAAAAGTACGGCGGATAGTCCGGCGGACTTAGTACACCGTATTAGTCCGCTGAAAAAGTGCCGTGTGTGGGCAAGTAGCTCGTTCGGAAAGTCTGGCGGACAGTCCGGCGGGAAGTCCGCCGATAGTCCGCTACGTGTGTATGCGGCATTAGACATCCTAAGTCTTTTTATATTTGATCACTTGTTTGATCTGTAATTATTTATATGTAATAAATCTTTTTGTACCTGACATCAGTGTTGGTGGTCTTTCAAAGTCCCATCTAGGGGGTATTTCCTTTAGAGCCCATTCACACAGGGGCAACTCCTGATCCGACTTCAGGTCGCCCCTAGTCGCCTCAGGTCGCCTCAGGTCGGACAACATTTAAAAAGCAATGTAAGTGAATGAGAGCCGTCTTAATGCACACTACTGAAGTCGCTCCGACTTCAGAAAAGGTTCCTGTACTACTTCTATCCGACTTGTAGTTGTAGGCGACTGGTACCCATTGATTTCAATGGAGATCGCCTCCAAGTCGGATCTCCGTCTATACGGAGGCGACTTTGACAGAATTATCAGCTCTCAAGAGGGAACTCCACGGCAAATTTCTGAAAAAAATTTGGCGTGGGTTCCCCCTCCGAGAGCATACCAGGCCCTTAGGTCTGGTATGGATTCCAAGGGGAACCCCCTACGCCGAAAAAACGGTGTGGGGGTCCCCCCCAGACCCTTATCCGAGCACGCTACCCGGCCGGCCAGGAAAGGGGGTGGGGACGAGCGGGCGCCCCCCCCCCTCCTGAGCCGTACCAGGCCGCGTGCCCTCAACATGGGGGGGGTGCCTTGGGGGAGGGGGGGCGTGCGGCCCCCCCACCCCAAAGCACCTTGTCCCCATGTCGATGAGGACAAGGGCCTCTTCCCGACAACCCTGGCCGTTGGTTGTCGGGGTCTGCGGGCGGGGGGCTTATCGGAATCCGGGAGCCCCCTTTAATAAGGGGGCCCCCGGATACCGGCCCCCCACCCTATGTGAATGAGTATGGGGTACAATGTACCCCTACCCATTCACCTGTGAAAAAAAAGTACAAAAAAAAAACACAACACAGGGAAAAAATATTTTATTGCACAGCTCCGGGGGTCTTCCGTCTTCGGGGGTCTTCTCGCCGGACTCCTCCGCTATCTTCTTGTAGCTCTTTTGCTAGCGGAGGAGTCCGGCTTTCTTCCTCCCCGCCGCCGGCCTCTTCTCCCGACTTCGGGGGTCTTGTCCCCCTCTTCGGTTCTTCTGCCGGGCCACCGCACCTTCTTATAGCTCTTTTGCAGGCGGTGGCCCGGTCTTCTGTCGCGGCCGGGTAGCGTGCTCGGATAAGGGTCTGGTGTGGATCTGGGGGGGACCCCCACACCGTTTTTTCGGCGTAGGGGGTTCCCCTTGGAATCCATACCAGACCTAAGGGCCTGGTATGCTCTCGGAGGGGGAACCCACGCCAAATTTTTTTCTGAAATTTGCCGTGGAGTTCCCCCTTGAGCTCATTCTCTGCTTGGCCTCGGCAAAAGTCGCCTGGCCTGGGGCGACTTGTAAGTCGTCCCAAGTCGCGCTTGAAGTCATCACAAGTCGTTTTGAAGTCGCGCTGTGATCTTAACTCAAGTCGTGTCCAAGTTGCCTGACTCAAGTCGCCTACAAGTCGTGTTGCCCCTGTGTGAATGGGCTCTTAATCTGCTCAGAAATGAAAGAATACATACAAAACTATTCAACACATTATGTCATTTCTGACGTTGAATTCTGTTGTACGAGAATTTTCGTATGATCAGTAGACATGGGCACCGTCAAAAAATTTGTTTCGTTCCGTTTTGTTTCGTAAAAAAAAATGAGTATTTCGTAATTCGTGTACGAAATTCAATTCGGGTCGTACAAAATACGAATTTTCGTTAGAGTAAAAATAACGAAAATAACAAAAGTTCGTTATGATGAATTTATCATTATGAGGGGCTCCCACCATCCCTGCACTGTGTTGACTTCCTGGGTTTTTAACTTTTAGGTTTGTTAACTTTTTGTAACAATTTTGAATGTTCGTTATGATGAATTTATCATTATGAGGGGTTCCCACCATCCCTGTGCTGAGTTCCCGGGTCTGAGTGTACACCCGCTGTGCCCATTATGAGGGGTTCCCACCATCCCTGTGATGTGTTGACTTCCTCTGATCGGTGAACAAAACACTAGTCACAATTCTGTTAATTTGGATCCGAAATTCGTTAATCAAATTTCGTATTTCATATGAAATGTGTAAGCATAGAAATACCCCATAGGGTTCCCACCATCCCTGTGCTGACTTCCTGGGTTTTTTAATTTTAGGTTCGTTAACTTTTCATAACAATTACGAATTTTCGTTATGAATTTGAATCCGAAAATTCGTAAAAGAAATTTCGTATGGAATTCGTAATGCATAAAAATTCGTATTTCGGATTCGTACGTTCCCGAAATTCGTACAGATTTTCGAATTGCACATGTCTAATGGTGAGTAACCTCTTCACTTTCGACATGAGAGTAGCGTGCAACAAAAAACAGACAAACGGTCGTCTCCCGAAAATCTGATCGTGTGTGCGAGGCTTTAGAATCAACTCTTTTACCTGCTTAGTTGAAGAAATAACGAAGGAGTAGCCCACACCTGGCCATGAAATACCTTTTGATTCAATCGTCCAAATGCTTTTGGTCCCTCGAAAAAGGGGGATGGCTATTCTTAATGCCGTGTACACGCGACCGGACTTTCCAGCAGACTAGGTCCGAAGGGATTAGTCCGTCAGACCATCCGATTGTGTATGGGCTAGTCCGATCGTTTTTCGGGAAAAAAAAATCAAACGGACCTAGAAATAGAACATATTTCAAATCTATCCGACGGACTCAATTCCGACGGACTAAAAAATCGGGAAAACCGTTCGTCTGTGTGCTGGTCTGACGGAACCAAATACGACGCAAGGGAAGCTATTGGCTACTGGCTATTGAACTTCCTTGTTTAGTCCCGTTGTACGTCATCACGTTCAAAACGAACAGACTTTCAAATGGACTTAGCCCTTGTACACACGGTCGGAGATTCCGACAACCAAATCCGTCGGAGTTTGTCCGAAACTGTTGTCTATACACGGTCGGACAAAGTTGTCGGAAAATCCGATCTTTCAGAACGTGATGACGTAATTTCGTTACGACGGGACTACGTTCAGGCTAGTAGCCAATAGCTTTGGTGTAGGAATTTGATCTGAGCATGCGTGGCACTTTGTCCGAGCGGAATTCTCTACACATGATCGGAGTATGTCCGATCGGAGCATTTTGTCGGAAAATATTTCCGGCAAGTTGGAAAATTTGGCCCGACGGATATTCCGACGGAAACAGTCCGATGCAGACCACACACAGTCGGAATATCCGACAAAACGCTCCGATCGGACACATTCCGTCAGAATCTCCGACCGTGTGTACAAGGGCTTAGCCCTTGTGCACAAGGTCGGAGATTCCGACAACCAAATCCGTTGGATTTTGTCCGTCGAATTTTGTCCGACGGATCTTGTCCGAAACTGTTGCATACACACGGTCGGACAAAGTTGACGGAAAATCCGATCTTTCTGAACCTGATGACGTAATTTCGTTACAACGGGACTATGTTCAGGCTAGTAGCCAATAGCTTTGATGTAGGAATTTGATTTGAGCATGCGTGGCACTTTGTCCGATCGGAATTCTCTACATGTGATCGGAGTATGTCCGATCGGAGCAGTTTGTCGGAAAATATTTCCGGCAAGTTGGAAAATTTGGGCGGAAACAGACCGATGCAGACCACACACAGTCAGAATATCCGACAAAACGCTCCGACAAAACGCTCCGATCGGACACATTCCGTCGGAATCTCCGATCGTGTGTACAAGGGCTAAGTCCGTTCACATGTGGCCAAGTTCGTTCGTTCGGAAAGTCCGTCGGACCTAGTCTGCCAGAAAGTCCGGGTCGTGTGTACGCGGCACAAGAGCTGTAATTCCTAAACCCTTCCTCCGATTTGGATGTACATGCCCTTGAATTAAACCTGACAGTGCGCACTTTCAGCCCATATCCATTATATATCTATAGCTTGAATGTGTTTTGGTAAATACCTGAAAAAAAAAAACTAAAATTGTGCTGTGTCCAAAAAATACATGGACCTAACTGAAAATAGGAGAGCTTCCCAGACGGGAAATGCCCGTACATTGCTCTAAGGTCCCCGCCGTGTCTGCGTCCGTCCCTTTCTGACCTTCTCCTCTCCCGCAAGATTTCCACGTAATGAAAGTCTTTTTTAGTGAAAGCAATTTTGCAGATGACAGTTAATTCTCCCTCACTTCCCCGTATGATGAGATCTCTTTTACCATATAAATCCCCCGGGACTTTAAACACAATCGATGGACGATTCGTATGCGCTCGCTTCTTGATAGATGTAAATCCCCCATGTAATATATTCAAATCGTTGCTTGTACATCTGACTATAGGCAGGTTAATAACATTTCCTTCTGTTCATATTTGTATGTTGGAATGCTCTCTGATCTCTGTTTATTATTTCCATGTCCAATATTTCTCAGTTTTATTTTTTTTATTTATTTTTTATTCCCTCGGATTTGGAGTCGTTCAGTCACTTTTAAACGGATATACAAGAGGCTGCTAAAATCTTAAGGCACCCACGCTTGATACATTGCAATCTCTTGGCCCATCCAATCGTTTTATATTCAGTTCATTATATTCAGTTCAGATCTGAGATGTACCATCAAACGTCTACATTTGTTTTTTTACTGAGCTGAATTGACAACAAAGGTTAGACATTTTTCAAACGTTAAAATCGAAACAATTAAGCATGTCGTTACATTGTGTCATTTGTTACCCTGTACACACAGCCTATGGTAGAGTAAGGGCCGGTTCCCACAGCAGGCGAGGTGAGGTGACTCCGACTTGCCTCGCCGCGACCTGCCGCGGCCTCAGCGGCGACTTGCAAATGACTTCTGTATAGAAGTCAATGCAAGTCGCCCCGAAGTCGCCCAAAAGTAGTACAGGAACCTTTTTTCTGAGTCGGAGCGACTCGAGTCGCTCCTCTCAGAACGGTTCCATTGTACAGAACGGGGGCGACTTGCGAGAGCGAGGCGAGGCGAGTCGTGTCGCCTCGCATCGCCCGCTGTGTGAACCAGCTCTTAGGGTCCTTTCACACGGGGCGGATCAGTGCTGATCCGCCCCGTGGATATCCGTTTGCTGAGCAGGAAGATGACAGGTCTGTCTCCGCACACAGACGGATGGAAAAATAGCTTTTTCCTCCGTCACACTTTTTCGGATCGGAGCAGGTCGGATTTCAGCGGACTTGTCACCGCTGACATCCGACGCTCCATAGAGGTCTATGGAGCATCCGTTCAGGTCCGCCTGAAAAACTGACAGGCGGGCCTGAACGGATCGTCAGTGTGAAAGGGCCCTAAATCTTCATATTCATAAGTTTCGAAACGAATAAAATGCTGCGCTATCCAAATGTGATCATGTAGTCATCAATATTCAATACTGACACTATTATCTCCAACAAAGTCATATTATAAAAGCTTGCAATCCTATGCAATGAAATATTATACATATATTGCAATCCTATGCAATTAAAAATTGCAATCCTATGCGATAATTACAGTGACAACCTGTGTACCTATAAACAACTCTATGCAAAGTGCTTCAACCTTAAAATAACCAAAATACAATAGAATTAATCGCGTTTTGCCACTTCAGCCCCCGGAAGGATTTCTTCCCCTTCCTGACCGGAGCACTTTTTGCGATTCGGCACTGCGACGTTTTTAACTGAACATTGCGCGGTCGTGCGACGTGGCTCCCAAACAAAACTGACGTCCTTTTTTTTTGGCCACAAATAGAGCTTTCTTTTGGTGGTATTTGATCACCCCTGCGGTTTTTATTTTTTGCGCTATAAACAAAAAAAGAGCGTACATTTTTTAAAAAACGCATTATTTTTTTACTTTTTGCTATAATAAATATCCCCCAAAAATATATAAAAACATTTTTTTTTCCTCAGCTTAGGCTACATATTTTTGGTAAAAAAATTAGCAATAAGCGATTATTGCTTGGTTTGCGCAAAAGTTATAGCGTTTACAAAATAGGGGATAGTTTTGTGGCATTTTTATTCATAATTTTTTATTTTTTTTTAAATGACGGCGATCAGCGATTTTTATCGTGACTGCGACATTATGGCGGACACATCGGACATTTTTGACACATTTTTGGGACCATTGTCATTTATCAATCAGTGCTATACAAATGCAGTGATTCCTGTGTAAAAGACACTGGCAGTGACAGGGTTAACCACTAGGTGGCAGCGTAGGGGATAAGTGTGTCCTAGGGGTGTGTTTCTAACTGTGGGGGGGGGGGGGCGTGGCTGTGTGTGACAAGTCACTGATCTCCGATCACAGGGAGCAGAGATCAATGACACTGTCACTAGGCAGAATGGGGAGATGCTTGTTTACTTTAGCATTTCCCCATTCTTCCTCCCGTGAGACGATCGCAGGTATCCCCACGGCGATCGAGTCCACGGGACCCGCGACCCGACTCACGGAGCTTGCCACGCGTGTGCCCGCTGGCCGCCTCTTAAAGGACAACGTATAGGTTCGTGATTCTGCCCATACGAGCCCTTCTGCCGATGTATATCGACGTGAGGGGGGTCGGCAAGTGGTTAAAGTGCTCTTGTGCAAAAATGATCATGCATTAATGTGCCTTAAAGCAGAGGTCCACCCTAAAGTGGACCTTCCGCTCATTGGAACCCTCCCCCCCTCCGGCGCCACAATTGGCACCTTTCAGGGGGGAGGGGGGTGCAGGTACCTGTACAGTACAGGTATCTGCACCCACTTCCGGCGTAGATTCTGCAGAAGGTACGCCCCTTTCCGCAGAAGCTACGCCCCTTTCCGAAAGTCCCCCGCTGCCTGCTGGGAAACACACGGATCCCAGAGACAGCGGGGACCATCCTTATTGCGCAGCGCGACTCGCGCATGCACAGTAGGGAACCGGAAAATGAAGCCGAAAGGCTCCACTTCCTGATTACCATACCCAAGATGGCGGCGGCAGCACCCGAGAGACGATCGAGAGATCGGCTTCGGGTGCCGACATCGCGGGCGCGCTGGGCGGCTAAGTGTCACTATTTTAAAAGTCAGCAGCTGCAGTATTTGTAGCTGCTGGCTTTAAAAAAAAAAAAAAAAACGGCGGACTCCTGCTTTAAAAGGAACGCAACAAAAAGTTAATTCCTATTTAATCCATTCTTCTGATTCTCATTACAGATGATATAACAGTAAAGTGCCTGTGTCCACTCTTGTGTTCCCCCTTTGGTGTATGCGCTCACCTTAGAGCGTGTGGCCTCGCACTTAAGCTCGGTCAAAACACGCTTTTAAACCACCTCTGGGTTTATTGTCAGCATTCAGATCCTTGGCTGGTTGCTTGCACATACAGTGGAACCTTGGATTACGAGCATAATCCGTTCCAGGAGAATGCTTGTAATCCAAAGCACTCGCATATCAAAGCGAGTTTCCCCATAGAAGTCAATGGAAACTAAGATAATTTGTTCCGCATTGATTTCTATTGCATGCAATACCGCATGTGGCCAGAGGTGTGGGGGGGCGCCAGAGAGCCTCGGAACTACTCGGGGACAGCTAGGCTAAAATCGGAAAAGCCCCGGAAACACTCGGGAACGGAGTATTTACAAGTGTTTCCTTGTATTTCCCAGTGATTCTGAGTATTTCCGAAGGGTTCCGAAAACCGTTCCGAGTGTCACCGGCGCCCCCGCACCTCTGGCCACATGCGCTACTGCACACCTCATTGGCTTGAATTCTGCTCGTTTTGCGAGACAAGGCTCGCAAACCGAGTCAGAATTTAAAAAAAAATAAAAATTGCTTGTCTTTCAAAACGCTTGTTAACCGCGTTACTCGTTAACCAAGGTACCACTGTATATCCATATAGAAAACAAAGGAAACTAGATAGTGTGATAACGTTTTATAGATGTATTAAAAGTTACACTCTTCCCTATAGTAGGATACTCACATTTCATAGGTGCTATCGTGCACCATTCTATACAAGCCAGAAATCGTAAAAAAGTGCTGCACTGGTGTGTTCTCTCCTGTACTCAGAACAATCCGCCGTCCCACACATCATCCTGTCCCCTCCCCAACGCGTGTCGATACCAGGAAATGACGTATCTTCCTTAGGGGGACCGAGAGTGGACACGAGCACATGGTGTTTTATCATCTGTAATGAGAATCATTTTCTGTACTTTAAACACGATATATTCTATTGTATATTGGTTATTTAAGGTTGATGCACTTTGTATAGAGTTGTGTATAGGTAGACAGGTTGTCACTGTAATTATCGCATAGGATTGCTATATATGTATAATATTTAATCGCATAGGATTGCAACATTTTATAATATTACTTTGTTAAAGATAATAGTGTCAGTATTGAATATGATGACTACATGATCACATTTGGATAGCGCAGCATTTTATTCATTTATTTACTGGGTTAGCTCGAGCATATGGGACGTGATCAATGCTAGCAGCTGTCCTTAATTAATTATTTGGATCTTCATATGGTAGCTCGCAAGATTTTGCTTGTTTTTTTAGATATTCAGAAGCTTCTATTTGTGTTTAAAACATGAAGTTTTGGCACTGCACAGGTTAATGCAGGTTAATGCATGATGTCTATAGTCTGAGAACTGACACTTCCTGTAAAGGAACTACATATCCCACAATCCCTGGGTCTCTCAGTCTAGCTTTTTTTTTTTTTTTTTTAAACAGAGCTTTGCAGTGCAGGGCTTGCCAAAACCCTGTGACCAAAAAAGGTGAACCATGAAATCGTAGCACATGAAAAAAATAAAAAGTGCATGAGGATCAGTGGCATCTGGTGGCAAGCAACCAACCCCCCCCCCCCCCACAGCAACTTGGACCCCCCACCATGCCCCCCCCCATGCCTGCCGGTCGATCCACCATCACTTTCATGCAGCGGCGGCAGGGACGGGCATCCATGCAGTGGCTGAGGCGGAGACCAGGCATTCAGGCATCGGCGGCGGGGACCGGGCATCCAGGTATTGGCGGGGACCATGTGGCTCTTCTCCTCCTCGCTTCCACTGTGCGTTTCTTTCCCTCCTCCTAGGCGTCCAATATGATTGCCTGTCCTTTCAGCCAATCGGGTGATGGGTATCAGTCCCACTTCTCCATTGGTTGGGAGGATGATCAGTGTTGCAACAGCGAATATTCATTCAAATGTTGTGAAAGGGATTGAGATGATTTTATGTGTACATTTGTATATTGAATTTTGTTTTTTAATATAATAAACAAAAAAAAAAAAACACATGGCCACTCAATGAAGTTGGATGAGAAGTTCAGTCTTAAACTGCTTAGGTGGTTCTTTAATATTAGAGTGGTAAGGATGTGGAACTCCCTTCCACAGCTGGTGGTGACAGCGAGGAGAGTCGCTATTTTGAAAAAAACTTCTGGATGGGCATCTTAGCGAATGCAATATGCAGGGGTATAGGACATGGCAGCGACAAAAGCACATATATGTTTTGACTATAGATACAGTATCTCACAAAAGTGAGTACACCCCTCACAGTTTTGTAAATATTTTCTTCTATCTTTTCATGTGACAACACTGAAGAAATGACACTTGTCTACAATGTAAAGTAGTGAGTGTACAGCTTGTATAACAGTGTAAATTTGCTGTCCCCTCAAAATAACTCAACACACAGCCATTAATGTCTAAACCGCTGGCAACAAAAGTGAGTACACCCCCTAAGTGAAAATGTCGAAATTGGGCCCAATTAGCCATTTTCCCTCCCCGTGTCATGTGACTCGTTAGTGTTACAAGGTCTCAGGTGTGAATGAGGAGCAGGTGTGTTAAATTTGGTGTTATCGCTCTCACTCTCTCATACTGGTCCCTGGAAGTTCAACATGGAACCTCATGGCAAAGAACTCTCTGAGGATCTGAAAAAAAGAATTGTTGCTCTACATAAAGATGGCCTAGGCTATAAGAAGGTTGCAAAGACCCTGAAACTGAGCTGCAGCACGGTGGCCAAGACCATACAGAGGTTTAACAGGACAGGTTCCACTCAGAACAGGCCTCGCCATGGTTGACCAAAGAAGTTGAGTGCACGTGCTCAGCATCATATCCAGAGGTTGTCTTTGGGAAATAGACGTATGAGTGCTGCCAGAATTTCTACAGAGGTTGTAGTGGTGGGGGGTCAGCCTGTCAGTGCTCAGACCATACGCCGCACACTGCATCAAATTGGTCTGCATGGATGTCGTCCCAGAAGGAAGCCTCTTCTAAAGATGATGCACAAGAAAAGACTGCAAACAGTTTGCTGAAGACAAGCAGACTAAGGACATGGATTACTGGAACCATGTCCTGTGGTCTGATGAGACAAGATAAACTTATTTGGTGTCAGATGGTGACAAGCGTGTGTGGGGGCAACCAGGTGAGGAGGACAAAGACAAGTGTGTGTTGCCTACAGTGAAGCATGGTGGTGGGGGTGTCATGGTCTGGGGCTGCGTGAGTGCTGCCGGCACTGGGGGGGCTACAGATCATTGAGGAAACCATGAATGCCAACATGTACTGTGACATACTGAAGCAGAGCATGATCCCCTCCCTTCAGAGACTGGGCCGCAGGGCAGTATTCCAACATGATAACCCCAAACACACCTCTGGGACGACCACTGCCTTGCTAAAGAAGCTGAGGGTAAAGGTGATGGACTGACCAAGCATGTCTCCAGACCTAAACCCTATTGAGCATCTGTGGGGCATAAAATATTTACAAAAATGTGAGGGGTGTACTCACTTTTGTGAGATACTGTATGTATTACCACTTAACAATCTCACCACTTACCTCGCCTGGAAATGTAACACCTAATAACCTGATCCTAACACTTAAACCTTAACCTTACCTTCAACCTCAACCTCAAAATTAAAAAAATGTAAAGTCTGGCTAACCCCGACCCTATAATATGGAAGTGAGGAGGGACATAGACTGGGCATTGGAGTAATACAGATAATGATTCTGTATCATTGTGGCTCTTTGAGCTGCTGTAATAAAAACTCCACAGGACTGGTATGGAGTCGGAGTACCCCATTAATATCTAACGCCATCTGTGCAGCGTCCCGCGCAGGACTCCGGTTATCAGAATATTGCGGCAGCCTCCGCCATCTGTGTCCACAATACACTACTTGTTTGCTTAAATTAAAAACTGATGGCACCCAAGATGGTCGTTTTATGCTGAGACACTGATCAACATGAAAGGCAAACAAATACAAGATAATAACAACAAAAGCGACACAGTCCTCTGCGCATTACAACGGGTGACACTGCTGGCAGGTGACGCGGGCTCGTCCGAGGTGCAGAGTAAAAGGAAGGAGTAGTGGGCCAGTGACTCTAGTGGTCATCAGCCAACTTTCCTGAGGCCAGGTGTGGCCCCCAGAATCGCTTTAACAAGGGGTCATGGAAACAGAATGGCTGGGATGAGGATACAGAGTGTGAGCACAATCCGAGCTAAAGTCAGGGCAGGCAGCAGGCAAAACCATTTCAAGGGACATGTTCCTGCTGTGGCCCGTTCCAAAGCTGACGATCCACAACACTGTCCCAGGAAGAGACACCAACCTTCACACAACGCTGTCTCAGAGAGACACCAACCATCACACAACTTTGTCCCAGAAAGACACCAACCATCACACAATGCTGTCCCAGAGAGACACCAACCATCACACAATGCTGTCCCAGAGAGAGACACCAACCATCACACATAGCTGTCCCAGAGAGACACCAACCATCACACAATGCTGTCCCAGAGAGAGACACCAACCATCACACAACGCTGTCCCAGAGAGAGAAACCAACCATCACACAATGCTGTCCCAGAGAGAGACACCAACCATCACACAAAGCTGTCCCAGAGAGAGACACCACCCATCACAAAATGCTGTCCCAGAGAGAGACACCAACCATCACACAACGCTGTCCCAGAAAGACACCAACCATCACACAACGTTGCCCCAGAGAGAGACACCACCCATCACAAAATGCTGTCCCAGAGGAAGACACCAACTGACACACAACGCTGTCCCAGAAAGACACCACCCATCACACAACGTTGTCCCAGAGAGAGACACCAACCATCACAAAATGCTGTCCCAGAGAGAGACACCAACCATCACACAACGCTGTCCCAGAAAGACACCAACCATCACACAACGTTGTCCCAGAGAGAGACACCAACCATCACACAATGCTGTCCCAGAGAGAGACACCAACCATCACACAACGCTGTCCCAGAGAGAGACACCACCCATCACACAACGCTGTCTCAGAGAGAGACACCAACCATCACACAACTTTGTCCCAGAGAGAGACACCAACCATCACACAATGCTGTCCCAGAGAGAGACACCAACCATCACACAACGCTGTCCCAGAGAGAGACATCACCCATCACACAATGCTGTCCCAGAGATACACCAACCATCACACAACGTTGTCCCAGAGAGAGACACCAACCATCACACAACGCTGTCCCAGAGAGAGACACCAACCATCACACAACGCTGTCCCAGAGAGAGACACCAACCATCACACAACGCTGTCCCAGAGAGAGACACCAACCATCACACAACGCTGTCCCAGGAAGCGGCACCACCCATCACACAACGCTGTCCCAGAGAGAGACACCAAAGATCACACAAAGCTGTCCCAAAGAGAGACACCAACCATCACACAACGCTGTCCCAGAGAGAGACACCAACCATCACACAAAGCTGTCCCAGAGAGAGACACCACCCATCACAAAATGCTGTCCCAGAGGAAGACACCAACCGACACACAACGCTGTCCCAGAGAGAGAGAGATGGCAACCATCACACAACACTGTTCCAGTCTTGTGTATATAGTAGCCTATATCTACAGTGCATTCTGTGGTGTACTAATTCTAATACACTTCAGGCAGTGTACACAGTATCTAATACAGTGTGTACAGTTTCTACTACACTTCTGGTGGTGTACACAGTACACAATACAGTACAGCCATAGTACAGATTCTAATACAGTGCAGGCGGTGTACACAGTATATATACAGTGTGTACAGTTTCTACTACACTTCTGGTGGTGGACACAGTACACAATACAGTACAGCCATAGTACAGATTCTAATACAGTGCAGGCGGTGTACACAGTATATATACAGTGTGTACAGTTTCTACTACACTTCTGGTGGTGTACACAGTACACAATACAGTACAGCCATAGTACAGATTCTAATACAGTGCAGGCGGTGTACACAGTATATATACAGTGTGTACAGTTTCTACTACACTTCTGGTGGTGGACACAGTACACAATACAGTACAGCCATAGTACAGATTCTAATACACTTCAGGAGGTGTGCACAGTATATATACAGTGTGTACAGTTTCTCCTACACTTCTGGTGGTGTACACAATACAGTGCAGCCATAGTACAGATTCTAATACAGTGCAGGCGGTGTACACAGTATATATACAGTGTGTACAGTTTCTACTACACTTCTGGTGGTGTACACAGTACACAATACAGTGCCGCCATAGTACAGATTCTAATACAGTGTAGGCGGTGTAAACAGTATCTATACCGTGTGTACAGTTTCTGCTACACTTCTGGTGGTGTACACAGTACACAATACAGTGCAGCCATAGTACAGATTCTAATACAGTGTAGGCGGTGTACACAGTATCTATACCGTGTGTACAGTTTCTACTACACTTCTGGTAGTGTACACAGTACACAATACAGTGCAGCCATAGTACAGATTCTAATACAGTGCAGGTGGTGTACACAGTATCTATACCGTGTGTACAGTTTCTACTACACATCTGGTGGTGGACATAGTACACAATGCAGTGTAGTCATTGTACAGTTTCTAATACAGTGCAGACGGTGTACACAGTATCTAACACCGTGTGTGCAGTTTCTAATACACTTCAGGCAATATACACAGTATCTAACACAGTGTAGTGTGGTGTTGCAAAACAAAAAATACATCAAGTCCAGAAGGCCACCAAGGAGAGGCAGATGCTCACAGGCCACTAAAGGAGGGCAAGCAGCCTCTGTGTCTACAGTCAACAATGGTGGACATGGTGCATCCTCTGCAGGTGGCCGTGGGGCACGCTTGTTCTTTTTTTCTGCTGCTGGCTGTGTTATTGAGCCAGAACATGCAGAAGAGTTGGTGGAGTGGATAACAAAGCCGTCCTCATCCTCATCCAGGGACGTTACCTTTCCTTCACAGCTCACTGGGTAACTCTGCTGGCAGCTGGGAAGGATGCAGGAGAGGGTTCAGTGTTGTTGGAGCTTGTTCCGCCACCACGCCTCCAAAATGCTAGTGGTGATTCTGCCACTGCTCTCTCCTCCGCCCCCTCCTCTTTTCCTTCCTCTATGGAGATTTGTCCTCTGAACCAGCGATGCTCCGTAAGCGTTCAAGTGGCTGCGCAAGCAGTCAGGATAGAAGATGCCATGCAGTGCTTGAGTTGGTCTGCCTAGGGGACATGAGCCACACTGGGGCAGAGATTCTGTCAGCTCTGCAGGGGAAGGCTCAGAGGTGGTTGACGTTATACCAGTTTCAGCCAGGAATGGTTGTATGCGACAATGGCACCAACCTTCTCTCCGCCCTCTGTCCTAAATTTGGTGCTGCAGTGGTTCTTGAACAGGTACCCAGGCTTACAGGATCTCCTGAGGCAGGCCAGAAAAGTCTGTGGTCATTTCCTGCCAGACATACAATGGCAGTGGCTGACATTCAAAGGGAATGCAACCTTCCCACCAACCGCCTCATTTGTGACATGCCCACCAAGTGGGACTCAACATTGGCAATGCTGCAGCGGCTACACTGCAAAGGGCCATCAATGAGTAGCTGTGCAAGTTTGGCAACAGGACAGAGTCAGGGGAGCTTGGCTTCTTTTTAACACGCCAGTGGCTACTGATCAAGGATGTATGCAGTGTCCTGTCACCATTTGAGGAGGCCACAAGGATGGTGAGCAGTGACAATGCATACATCAGTGACACTGTCCCTCTAGTCTTTCTGTTGGAGCACACGCTTCATGGAATCATGGACAGGGCACTTGAGGCAGAACAGCAGGAGGACTTCCTTATCTCTCAAGGCCCCCTTTATCCAGATAGCATTCCTGCGTGCCTGCCAAACACACAGGAAGAAGAGGAGGAGTATTGTGTTAGTATGGATGTAGAGGATAACACTCAGCAGCAGTCTTCAAAGGGTGGTTTTCAGTCCCCAGAAACCCAAGGAGTTGTACGTGGGTGGGAGGAGGTTGTTACGGATCATTTGATCCTTTGTGACCCAGAGAACTCAGAATCCAATGCCTCTGCAAACTTACGCGGCATGGCCTCCTTGATTCTGCAAAGCCTGTGAAAGGACTCTAGGATTCGTGGTTTTAAGGAGAGGGATCATTACTGACTGGCAACCCTTCTTGATCCATGTTACAAGGGTAAGGTTGGAGAACTCATCCTGCCTTTACAGAGGGAGCAGAGGATGAAACATCTTTAGGAGGCCTTGAAGAAAGGCATGTGCAACACATTTCCAAACCCTGGGAGGTTACAATTTCCTTATACTGGACAGCGTGTTGCTGAGGCTTCGTTCAGTCAGAGGAAGAGCGGTGGAGAAGGTGGTTGGCTGACTGATGCCTTTAAACAAATTTTCAGTCCTCAGTGCCAAGATCTGATCGGTTCAAGCAACCATCTCCAGCATCTGCATTACATGGTGCAGTAATATCTAGGGTCAAGAGCAGACTTGGAGACCTTTCCAACAGAGCATCCACTGGGTTACTGGGTCTTGAGGATGGATCACTGGCCAGAACTTGCTCAATATGCAGTTGAGCTACTGGTCTGTTCGGCATCCAGCGTGCTTTCTGAACACAAATTCAGTGCTGCTGGAGGGTTTGTAATGGATCAAAGAGTGCGCCTGTCCACAGACTCTGTTGATAGGCTCACATTCATAAAAATGATTCAGTTTTGGATCAGCAGCTATCAAGCACCTGATGCTGATGCAACTATTTGAATTTGCTATGGATGTGAGATCCAATGAAGACTGCGTATGCTGACTATCCTATTCATCCTCAATCTTGATGATGCTAGCTTCCAACAATATATTCCAACAAGGCCCAATTTTTCTGCCCCTGTTTAACAGGGGCATGTAATTACAATTTTTGATCTAATATTTCACAGCAGGGACCATTCCTGCGCCCAACAAGAGTATCTATAAGGGGTTACAGTGTTGTGGCACCACCACCCAAGGCCCAATTTTTCTGCCCCTGTTTAACAGGGTCATGTAATTACAATTTTTGTTAGAATATTTCAATGCAGAGTCCTTTCCTGCACCCCAACAAGAGTAACTGTGAGGGCTTACAGTGTCCACCACCACCCAAGGCCCATTTTTTCTGCCTCTGTTTAACAGGGGCATGTACCATATTTATCGGCGTATAACACGCGTCGGCGTATAACACGCACCCCCAGTTTAGGAGGGAAGTTTAAGGAAAAAAACTTTTAGGAGGGAAGTTTAAGGAAAAAAACTTACATTTTAAATGCACATCAAGGCAGCCTTATCAGCGTCCATCTGCAGCCATGTCCAGTGTCCATCTGCAGCCTTGCAGTGACCATCTGCAGAATTCCCCAGTGTCCGTCTGCAGCCTTGCAATGTGCATCTGTAGCCTGCCCCAGTGTCCGTTTTCAGCCTTGCCCAAAATTGCAGCATGTTTGAGTTTTGAATTTGCCGCCGCGATATTCGGCTCCTCTCGCCACCGACATAGACTGAGCCACGCCGCCGCTCGCGGTCACGCCCCCGTCCCACCGCTTGGCCCGGCTCCTATGATGGACACAATACCGGGCCAATGGCGGGACATGGCCCCAACAAGAGTAACTGTGAGTGGTTACAGTGTTGTGGCACCACCAACAGCTAAGGCCCAATTTTCTGCAGAGCATATAGGGCAGGCCGTATAGTATATAAACTGCTGTTTGGAATATATAGAGCCTGGGAGACCCCCACGCCATTTTTTTTTTAAAATCGGGTGTGGGGTTCCCCTTAGTATCCTGAGGGGCCTGGTATGGATTTGGAGGCAACATCCACACCTTTTGTTTTCGGTACTTTTGGTATTTTTATCTATATTGGCTGTTCCGACAATACTACAGCCACGAGCAGTTTTAAATGACATTTTTTTCCTTTAGAAATGTTGTTTTGCTGGGGCACTGTTATAAAGATGGGAAAGATGCGCTACATTACAGGCATACTAAGGACACCCCCCAGGCACGATATTTAAAGGAATATTTCATTTTTATTGTATCACTTTAAGCATTACTAAAATCACTCCTCCCGGAAAAAACATCAGTTTTTGAAACCTTCTCTTGCATTGATACATGTCCCCTGGGGCAGGACCCAGGTCCCCAAACACTTTTTATGGCAATAGCTTGCATATAAGCCTTTAAAAAGAGCACTATTGATTTTTCACGTTCGTGTCAAATAGACTTTAATGGTGTTGAACAAATTTTTTGCCTGTTTGCATGTTCTGCTGCGAGCCGAACCGGGGTGGGGGGTGTTAGGCTAATCCGTACTAATCATCACACAACACTGTTATGGCGAGACACATCCAAATGTTACACATCTTCCATCACACAACATCCCTTGTCCCTTGACCCTTGTCGACCCTTGGTTTGTTCATCAACTTGGACCCATGCAACTACTACTTGTTACTGACCTTTTGACTTGTTCAATAACTGCCCTTCTGCTTGTTCCCTATCTGCTTCATTCGCTACCTGACCCTGCTTGCTCTCTTCCTGCTGGGGCAATCCTGGCACTAACATGCAGAAAAACCCATCTCCACCATCAGGAGCTCTGGTGAACACCGGCTAGCGATTCGACCCTGCGCCTCCAGTGAGCTCCCGTCATCCGCTAGGGGGATCTGCTTGTGTATTCATCCAGCTGACCACTGCGTGAACTTTTCTG
The DNA here is from genome assembly GCF_037356315.1 of Lithobates pipiens. NCBI lineage: Eukaryota > Metazoa > Chordata > Amphibia > Anura > Ranidae > Lithobates > Lithobates pipiens. The sequence goes on along the minus strand of NW_027507785.1, from coordinate 326,464,041 downwards.
TAGCTACAACCAATGGCCCCCGAGCTTGATCCCAGACAGAAATAACTATGATCATTTCCTATGATCATCAGCTCCATCTAGTGGGCAAAATGCACCATTTTCCTGAAATACTTCAATCAGTAAAATACCACATTATGGCCATTGGATTACAGGAAATAATCATATTAGACAAAATATGATGAGAATGTGTTACAACTGGCCGAATGCTTGTGACATTTGCTTAGCAAATATTTTAAAAATAGACCCCCAAACCTTTCCAAAACGAAAAAAAAAAACTAACTGCACTTTTATTCCACAGCTTAGCAGGTTTTCCCCTTTATATCAGAGCCCGTCCTGCGAAAGCACTAGCGTGTGGTTTTATTGGGTAGAATATGCCTTTCATCTAGACGCACAGAGATGCAGTGACCAGTCACAGGAAGGTGCATTGTGAAAGGCTCATAAAGAATTGGCAGCTCACTAAGAAGACTTAAGCTGAGCTGGAGATCAGAGCTTACAGGCAGACAGACACGGGATATATGGATGAACATCACACAACCCTGCGATAAGGGATCACCGATCAGCGTCAGGTGATAATGAACAGCTCCGCCAGGAATTAAAGCTGCTTAGTGTAATTGTGGATCAGAGTGCAAACACAGAGCCAGGGATCCGTTACTAGGAGGAGATGCCCCCCTCCATCTCTCCCCCCTACTGCGCAAACACACCTGAGAACCTTCACAAACCAAATGCTATAAAAATAAATATTTTAAATTTAAATAGAACCCGTCTCCACAGATTTGGCTGATCCCATTTTTGTATGAAACGTAGGTGCGGACATTTTGCAGCCACTTAATTTTTGCAAAAAAATAAAATAAATAAATAACGATAAGCTTCACACCTTTTCACACTTGAGGTGGAGTGCGGTGCTCTTTCAAAGAAACATCTGCATTCAGATGGCTTTTCAGAGGCTTCATTCACACCATGCAGGTGTGACGGGGTTTCTTCAGGCCGCACGTAGAGCAAGCAACCCGTTCATTCCAATAGGTTGTCCTACGTGCGAGAAATGCACGAAAGAATTGCATCAATTGTGGGGGTGCCATTAAGAATTAATGGCAATGCCGCATGTCTGCTAAAGGGTAGCATGTTGGGAAAGCATGAACGTAGCCTGAGAGGCAGCGAGGAGGTGTTATATTTGTGGGTTGTTAGGGTGAGCGCTAGGTGTTAGGGTGAGGATTAGGTGTTAAGGTAAGGGTTAGGTGTAACAGTTAAGTATTATGGTGATGGTTATATTTTAGGTTGATGGTTAGGTGGTGGGGTGAGGGTTAGGTGTAAGAGTTAAGCGTTATGGTGAGGGTTAGATTTTAGGTTGAGGGTTAAGTGATGGGGTGAGGGTTAGGTGATAGGGTGAGGGTTAGGTGTAAAAGTTAAGTGTTATGGTGACGGTTCGATTTTTGGTTGAGGGTTAAGTGATGGGGGTGAGGGTTAGGTATAAGATTTAAGTGTTATGGTGATGGTTAGATTTTAGGTTGATGGTTAGGTAATGGGGCGAGGGTTTGGCGTAAGAGTTAGGTGTTATGGTGAGGGTTAGATTATAGGTTTAGGCAGGGCAGGACTTAGGGTGGTGGGGGCCCCTAGGCTTGAGACACTTTCGGGCCCTACCTTCTATACATTACCGTATTTATCGGCGTAAGGAAAAAACTTACATTTAAATGCCCATCCATCTGCAGCCTTATGTCATTGCAGCCTTGTCATTGCAGTCTTCAAGTTTAAAAATGGCGCTGCCGAGATACAGAGTCCTGTGTATCTCGGCGGCTCTCGGGTCCTCTCGCAGTCCCGAGCGGAGCCGAGAGTGGTCGAGGGTACTCGGTTCGGCTCACAGTCATGCCCATTCAATGTCTTATGTCCATCATAGGGCGGGACAGGGCATGACTGTGAGCGGAGCCGAGCCGAGTACACTCGGCTATGTATCTTGGCGGGGCCCCCTATTGGGCGGGGCCCATGGGCTTGAGCCCAGTCAAGCCCAATGGTAAGTCCTGCCCTGGGTTTAGGGTTAGGTTATGGGGTGAGGTGATAGGTTGAGGGTTAGGTGTAAAAGTTAGGTGTTATGGTGAGGGTTATATTTTAGGTTGATGGTTAGGTGATGGGTTGAGGTGATCAGTTGAGGGTTAGGTGTAAAAGTTAAGTGTTATGGTGACGGATAGATTGTAGGTTGAGAATTAGGTGATAGAGTGAGGGTTAGGTGTAAGAGTTAAGTGTTATGGTGATGGTTAGATTTTAGGTTGATGGTTAGGTGGTGGGGTGAGTTTTAGGTGACAGGGGGAGGGTTAGGTACAAGAGTTAAATGTTATGGTGAGGGTTAGAATTAAGAGTAACTTACTCCTCCACTGCGCTCCACTAGGAAGGGATCACTCCTTAATTCAACATATGGGAGGATTGCTTTCCATAATTTCTCATTTGGTCCTGCCCAAGACAGAAGGGAATGCATGAGACTACATTATCCTAAGAAGGAGAATCTCAAGGAAGAGACCTCTGGGAGTTATACAAGATCTAAAGATCTAAAGCCAAAGATCTATATGGAAACTATCTGAGAGGAAAAATACCTACCTGAGGGGACCAATATCCACCTGCTAGGAATTGGGATAGAATCCCTGGACCCTTGTTTTTGCTGCTTGATTTGCTGTTTACCTTACAGCAGTAAGGTAAGGGGCCATTTTACCTAGTGTGCCGTGTATACTGGAGACACAGAAATTACAACACGATTGCTGGCACCTGTTTTTTTCTTTTTGAGAAGCACTGAACAAGTCACTGAGCACCTATTTCAGCTTATATATAGACTGTCTTATATACATATTTAATTTTTTTTATTAAGAAGATTACGGAACTAATTATCACTGGCACTTCATTTAATTTCACTAAAGACTGTATTTTACCAACTTTTTGTAATCATGCACTATGAATTGCACGTTTTAATATAAGACATTTGCACTTTATGGAATATTTTTCCCTTTTACTTAGAGCTATTTATGTTGATATATAAACACATGATTTCTGGAATTTAAGTTTTATAATACACTGGTTACTATCTGTTTTTTTTTTTTTTTTTTTTTTCATAGCACAAGGCACCTTAATTTTTATTTAAGATAGGCTAGTTGATTTATAGCTAGATTTTATTTCTTCCAGTATTAGGCTCTGTATATTTATATCTAGTTCAGGTAGCGCAACACCATCTGTTTGATTTTCATGTTTCATAGTTTGTTATAAAATTTTGCAAACAGGTCATTTTTCTCCTTCATTGAAATGCGCTGATGAGGCGGCGCTGGTGGGAACTGATAGGCTGCACTGGTGGGCACTGATAGGCACAGTTAAGGCGGCACTAATAGGCACTAATAGGCACAGATAAGGCAGTACTGATGGGCACAGATAAGATGGCACTGATGGGTGGCACTGATGGGTGGCACGGATGGGTGGCACTAAGGGGCACTGATAGGTACCACTGATAGATGGGACTGATAGGTGGCACTGCTGGACACTGATAGGTGGCACTGATGGGCACTGGTAGATGGCACTGATGGGCACGGATATGTGGCACTGGGGTGCAGCACTGTTGTTGAGGCAGATTGTGGGCACTGATAGGTGGCACTGTGGGCACTGATGGGTGGCACTGTGGGTACTGATGGGTGGCACTGTGGGCACTCATGGGTGGCACTGATGGGGGATACTTTTTTATTACATAGGTGGCACTGTCAGGGGGCAGGTGGGCACTGATACGCTGGCCGTGTTCGGGACTGATGTCCCGATCACGGCCGCCAATGATCGACTTTTTTTTTTCTCCTCGTGCTGTCAGCGCGAGGAGGAAAAATAGCTGATTACCGGCTCTGTTGTGTCACATGATCAGCTGTCATTGGCTGACAGCTGATCATGTGGTAAGGGGTCGGGATCGACCCCTTGCTCCGATCCGTGATCAGGTGAGTCTCATAGAGTCTCATAGAGTCTTATAGAGTCTCATAGAGTCTTATAGAGTCTCATAGCGCGCCCCTCAGTGGCCTCAAAAGAATTACCCTTTTCCTTAATGTGTAGGTAGACTTTCACACCTCCTGTTCTTGTTGATACTGGTTGGTTGAGCCTGTTGGTCAAGTTTGATGTAGATGGCATCTTTCATGCCTAGTTGTACCCTCAAAATGTGCATCTCAATGTCCTCAAAAGATGTCCCTTTTCCTTACGGTGTAGGGAGATTTTCACAACTCCCACCTTGTCACAATCAAAATCCGCCCTTTACACATTCCATGGTGTTTAAGTTAAGGTGTCCTCTGTGTCAACAAGTCTGCACAGGTGTCAATCCTTCACATGGCCGAAGGTATGAATTAAGGTCAATGCCCCAGGGTAAAGAGGTTGACATGGCTTTATATATTGAAGATGTTGTTGATTGCCCCAATGCCCCCTTCTGGTTCATTAAACTGTTCGGTCCAGTTTGACGTAGGTGGCATCTTTCACACCTCTTGCAAATCAGTTGCCCTTGTGGTTCAAAATGTGAACCTCAATCGCCTCAAAAGAATGACCCTATTCCTTAAGGTGTAGGAAGACTTTCACACCTCCTGTTCAGTTCTTGTTTGTACTGGTTGGTTGGACCTGTTGGTCCTGTTTGACGTAAATGCCGTCTTTCATGCCTCTTGTAAACCAGTTGTCCTCTCAGTTCAAGATGTGCATCCCAAATGTCCTCAAAAGAATGCCTCTTTTCCGTAGGGTGTAGGAAGATTTTCAATTTTTTTTTCATTTATGTCCCTGAACAATTAACTGCCTTGACACATTCTATGGTATTTAAGTAAATCCTCCACATGGCTGAAGGTATGAATTATTGTCCAAACCTCAGGGTAGAGTTGTTAAAAATGTATTATATGTGGAAAACAGATGGCGTTCAAGACCCCCACCCCTGTTTTGGATGGTTCTAGTTCATTGGACTTGTTGGTCCAGTTTGATGTTGAACAGTGGCGACCGTCGGTCAGTCGGAGGGTCTGGTAAACTTAACCCATCTATGCATCGCTTCACTGGTGGCTTCCCTTGCTCGGCGGCGGTGATGGCTTTGCCTTCCTCTGCTCTACACGGGCATCAGCAGCTTCCATTTCCTCTCTCCTCCTCGGCGGCAAATCGGGAACGGACAATTGGAAAGCGGGTCTCAGGCCTGCTTCTGATTGGCCGGATTGAGGATCAGTATTACAACAGCGAATATTCATTCGCTGATGTAACACCTGGGTGGGCTCATGGTGCAATGCTCTGCGCTCCGAGGTCATCCTATTTTTCTGCCCATTAGAGCCTAAGGCTCTAATCGGGCGCATCAAAAAAAACACTGCGTCGCTGTAATTCAGGTGCCTGGCATCCTAAAAGGGGACGGACACATGAAAAGGTGTTGGCCGTGGCATCCAATATTTATATAGGGGGTGGCGTTTATAGAGGGGGCGGTGCCCCGAATGGATGGCCACTGATGTTGATGGCCTCTTTCATGCCTCTTGTGATCCAGTTGTCCTCTCAATTCAAGATGCTCCCTTTGATGTCCTGAAAAGAACGTTCCTTTTCCTGCAAAGAGAAGTATGGCCAAAGATTTTTATGGTCATACTTCTCTTCTGGGTCACAGGAGTGTAACTACATTTGCACTCCTGTGACCCAGAATCATCCAATATTTAATTAAAGCCCATTGTCGGCTAATGTCACAGGGGCGTTCCAGGCTCTCGAAGGATACCGAGCATATTGTCGGGGTCCACCCAGCTGCCTGATTAACAGCTGGTTCTGGCTCTCAGCGCTTGGCTGAGAGCCGAAGCCAGCTGCATCCACCACTCTCCTGCCTGGCACTCCAGTGAGTGCTGGAGGGGCAGAAAAGAGAAGACCAAGAACTGAACAATCAGTGGTAATGTCATTTCTCTGTTAGATCTTAGATCCAGCGGGGGGGGGGACAGCTGCAGCATCGCACCGATCCCGCAGTCTTCGAGTTGAGTATGTCCAATTGTTTTTTAAAACTCCAAACTTAAAGCAGTAGGAAGGCTAACACACCTCCCATCTTGTTCTTGAACAATCAACATCTGGCTTAACACATGGTGCTACTCGTGTGGGTAAAAATGTTGGGGTATCTTCCTGGCACTCATTAGAACTGAAGAGGGGATTTGGAGAAGCTACAAAACCTCTTCAACGTTACAGAACAAGTCCATATAAATGGGACATCGAGAGCTTGGTATACAGCTGGGTGTAGGTGGAACGCATACCGATCGGATGTTACATCATACCGTTTAGACGCTATAGAGGGTTGTAACGCATAACGACCAGAAGTTCCGGTATTCCGAACGTAATATGATACTGATACAGTCGGCCATTTTGGCGTTACCCGGAAGTAGGTGGCATAATCGAAAGGTGACACCATCAGCTGGATTCTCATTAGAGGGGTCTATTATGTCTATAAATGTAAGTAAGGCTGCAGTGGAGGGACACCCCAGACGAAGTCTATGGAGACGAAACGCGTTGGGGGACTCCACTGCCGCCAACATATATACTTTTTACAAGCGCTTGAAACACTTTTAAAATGTAAGTGTGTTACTTTTTAATAAATTGTCATTGTTATATGGAATTATGCTATATGGTCTTCTCTATCCTCTCCCACTATATCGGTTGAAATTGGATCCCTGTGTGGAGACGGACCCCTTTTGAAAGGTTTGTGGACATAGTTACAGATATCGCATCCCAGGTTGCCAGCTGACACTTCTAAGCTCTTTTGACTCATAGAACGTACGTTCGTTTGTGTCATGGTTATGCAATAGAGTTGGTCTGCTTACCTGTCTCCATGTGTTCATCTCTAGAGACCAGCCGACCCTCACCTGACTGCTTTTGTAATCCATCCTCTGGCATGACTCCACCCTAGCTCCTATCAGAGAACTCTATATTAACCTGTGCACTGCAGGCCAACCCCGCTGATCAACCATTGTGTATTCCTTTGTGTGTTAGCTTCCTGTTACCTGCCGTGTGCTCTGCTGTTGTTCCGTTACCGACTTTGGCGTGTCTTTGACTATCCCTGTTTGCCTGTGATCCTGACCTTTTGGCGTGTCCCTGACTATTCCTGTCTGCTTGTGGCCCCGACCTTGGCTTTGTCCCTCACCATCCCTATCCTCCTGTTGCCTACTGTGGGTGTGAGCTGGGGGACCCTGGGGGTCTCGACCTGGAGCCAGTTGCAGCCAAGTCCATCCTCACCACTCGAGGCTCTGGTGAACACCTGCTGGCTCTTAGACTCTGCGCCCCAGGGAATCTTACGCTCTCTCTCCCCGGTGGGACCTGTCTCCCGTCCGCAGCAGTCAGCCGTAGGGTCCACAACCTTGCGGTGCACTCCTGATCCCTACGGTGTGCATCTGTCACCTCGCCTCAAGGTGACCTGACAGTTTGGTTCTGAGCTATTCGGTAAGCTCACATCTTCATAGGTGGTGGGACTGTCACAGTAGCGATTGTGCTTCAACATACTTCTCTTTGAGGTTTTGAAGAAACGCCCATGTCCATCCACGTAGGATTTTCTTGCACGTTCAACTTTTTCACCTAAAGACTTTTTTTCACATGCTTTATGCTTATTTATGTTGTATTAATTAGGCTTTCTGTGCAGGTTCATCACTAGCCCAGCTTCAGGTTTACATATGTGAAATGTTAATATCTGCACGGGTCATTAATGTGTATCACTAATTATACTCTGTCATTTTGAATTTGATATTATCACATCGTTTTGTAATTTTATTTGATATTTTTTTAGTATAGGCCACCAGTTCACCACAGTATCATTTCATGTAGGTTTATATGTCTGGGGGTCCTGACATGTTCTAACCAAACTATCATCCTTAGCGCTACACACTTTATATACCTATTTACATATAAATGGGACTAACTACTGCTAGCAACAATTTTGGGGTACAGAGAGTAAACTGCGCTATTCAAAAACCTCCCTACAAGCAGCAACTCTAATCGTAATACTCCGATGTGGCAAACTAAGTGTAATGGTGAGCTGCTCTATGAAAACAAAAATGGTGCTAAAAAATAACTCCTATAAGGGTAAAATGATCAAAATGTAAAATCCTGGACCATTAATTCATACAATGGATCAACAACCCAAACAGAATAACAGTGAACATTGAATCATAAATACTGTAATAAATAGTGTTGTGAAAATGATTACAAAGTATGTGAATAAATTAAATCATTAATACCTAAAAAAAAAAAGGGGTGCAAGGAGCCCAAAAAGACAGAGAAAAATTGTGTGAGATCGCATGAAGAGACCCAAGCTGATTAAGCTAATCAAAATTTTTTTTATTTTTTTTCCCCAAATATGTTAACCACTTGCCGCCCGCCCTATAGGCAATTGACGGTGGCAAAGTGGTTGCATAATCCTGATCGGACGTCATATGACGTGATCAGGATTATGAGCCGCTGCGCGCCCCCGGGGGTGCGCATCGCGGCGATCGTTGTTGCGGGGTGTCAGTCTGACACGCGGCAACTACGATCTCGGTAAAGAGTCTCCGACGGAGACTCTTTACCACGTGATCAGCCGTGTCCAATCACGGCTGATCACAGTGTAAATAGGAAGAGCCGGTGATCGGCTTTTCCTCACTCGCGTCTATCAGACGCGAGTAGAGGAGAGCCGATCGGCTGCTCCTCTGACAGGGAGGGTCTGTGCTGATCGATTATCAGCACAGCCCCCCCGAGGATGCCCACACTGGACCACCAGGGATGCCACCAGACCACCAGGGATGCCCAGCAAAAGGTAATCCTCCCTAGACCACCAGGGATGCCAGTCAGTGCCACAATGGATGCCAATCAGTGCCCATAATGGATGCCAATCAGTGCCCACAATGGGCATCACTAATTGGCATGCATTATTGTTTGGCACTGATTGGCATCCATTAGTACAGTATAACATAATACAATGCCGCCTATCAGTGCCCACCTGTGCCGCCTATCAGTGCCCACCTGTGCCGCCTATCAGTGCCCATCCATGCCACCTATCAGTGCCCACCCATGCCCATCTGTGCCGCCTATCCATGCCCATCTGTGCCGCCTATCTGTGCCGCCCATCCATGCCAATCCGTGCCAGCTATAAGTGCCAATTTGTGCCACCTGTCAGTGCCCATCCGTGTCACCCATCGGTGCCACCCATCAGTGCCGCCTATCAGTGGCCATCAGTGCCACCTATCAGTGCCACATATCAGTGTCCATCAATGCCATCTCATCAGTGCCACTTCATTGGTGCCCATCAGTGCCGCCTTATCAGTGCCCATCAGTGTAGCCCCATCAGTGAAGGAGAAAACGTACTTATTTACAACGTTTTGAAACTGAAACAAAAAAAACATTTTTTTTTTCAAAATTTCCGGTATTTTTTTATTTGTAGCGCAAAAAATAAAAACCGTAGAGGTGATCAAATACCACCAAAAGAAAGCTCTATTTGTGGGGAAAAAAATGATAAAAATTTCATTTGGGTACAGTGTAGCATGACCGCGCAATTGTCATTCAAAGTGTGACAGAGCTGAAAGCTTAAAATTGGTCTGGGCAGGAGGGGGGTTTAAGTGCCTGGTATTGAAGTGGTTAAAGTGAGCAACACAAAATATATGTATCCCTCATAATACAGGCATATACACTCAAAAGTAAAAATAATATATAAATTCCAATAAATGTGAAAAATAATTGAAACAGAAATAAGATATAGTCACTTAAAGAGGAAGTAAACCCTGATGGGTTTACTTCCTCTTTTTTTCCCTGCAAAGGTAAAGCATAATGGACTACTATGCATCGCATCGCATCGCATAGTAGCTCATTATGTGTCACTTACCTGACACAGGAGCCAGCGAAGTCGCCGCTGTCCCCTGTAGTCCGCCGCATCCATGTTGCTGGTGGCGTCTCGCAGCTCCGACGAATCACAGCGGCGCAGCCGCGATGACGTCACTCCCGCGCATGCGCACGGGAGTCGCGTCTCGCAGCTCCGCCGCTGCCATACGGCGAAGCCGCGATGACGTCACTCCCGCGCATGCGCACGGGAGTCGACAAATTAGGCAAATCCATTCTTGGATTTGCCGCATTTAGTGCGCCTGCGCGCCGCTGTCTACGGCGCATGCGCCGTAGACAGCGGTGCCCATTTTCGGGCAAATATCTCCTAAACCATATAGGTTTAGGAGATATTGCTTGGACCTACAGGTAAGCCTTAATCTAGGCTTACCTATAGGTCCAAGTTGTTTGGAAGGGTTTACTTCCTCTTTAAAGTCCCAAGAAAAATATCAATCAGCAAGTGAAGATATTCGTTCAGAGTGAAGATAAGACGTGACACCCACGTCACTTCGTGTGTACAGGAGTCCAAAAAAGCCACCTCCACCAGTGAAGAAAAAAGGGGGGGCCGCTTACCGGAACTCAAGATCTCAGTGTTACGTGAGATCAAAAGGGCATGTATATGGATGATCTGGATGAACCGTCACAGGACCACACCGGACTCTCCTCGGTATTGTTCCCCAATGATAAAGCGATGGTATCGCAGTTCATATGGAAAAATATAAAGGAACTCGCATGGTATAAAAACCCTTATTTATTCACTTTTAAATAAAATCAGTGCACTTACATGAATGAAGAAAAAAACAATGCGCATCACAGAAAACGAGCCGGGCCGGCTCTCGATTACCGCCCCGCACTTTCCGGGTCTGGCGTAGCACGTGGTGACGTCAGCACGCCGTATCTCCCTACGCGTTTCGTCACTAGACGGACGTGTTCACGGGATGCGGAACAACGCCCTGACACACCGCTTAAATATCATACACAACAACCACGCCTCGGTCTGAGCTTCAGAGTGCGTGCAAATCCGCCATGTTACGTAAGGGAAAGAAAGTTTCGAATTTGATATTATCACATTGTTTTGTAATTTTATTTGATATTTTTTTTTAGTATTGGCTACCAGTTCACCACAGTATCATTTCATGTAGGTTTATATGTCTGGGGGTCCTGACATGTTCTAACCAAACTAATCACCCTTAGCGCTACACACTTTATATACCTATTTACATATAAATGGGACTAACTACTACTAGCAATAATTTTGGGGTAAATTAGTATTTTGCCTGCAGTTCACTTTCCTGGCTTCGTGGCCTTTTTTTTTTCTTATTGTCAGCGGTATGAAGGGCGGTCCCGGCTCTGTTCTCTCATCTCGGCTCATCATATAATCTTTCTGATCCAGGTAGACTGTCAGCGTTCCCCTCCGATTCTCCCAGCATTCCCGGCTCCTCATTGTCATGGCTGGGGCTCGGTGATTGAGGTTTGATGATGTGATACTATGTAGCTGTTTTCTGACACGTCACTGGAGGATAATGAGTGATTGCATTCTTAGCGCCTTAATCAGCTGTGAATCATCTTCAAACAAGCTCTTCAGCCAAAACTGTCTTCCGCTAATCCAGGAGAGATCTCACTTAACTCTCTGCATCACCGGGGATGGAGCGCCGAGTTTGTTTATCGCAGGGAGGGTTCTACATTACCTCCACCCAAAAAAAGCCATTAAAGGGTCACTCTGCTCACGGGTCATTTATCTCAAGATGGACATTTAAAGCAGATCCTTCAATCATGAAAAGAGCTTCCTTTCTTATGTCTGTTACCCCCTCGGGGACATAAATAAGGAGGGGGATAGGGGGGTCCAAACCCCCTCCCCCCAGAGTGTCCGTAGCGCTGCAGCTACAACTGCCACTCCGGCCGCCTGTCAGATTCAGAGATAGGCAGCAGCAGTTCAGAGGGAGGGATGTTCTCCTGAGATGCTCCTAATCCTCTCCTGAGATCCGGTCACAAGGGGGTCTTCATCTCACTCTGAAATGCCTGGTCTGGTGAATGGATTTCCTGGAGGGGGGGGGACGATTGTACTGGGGGAGCTGTACTGGTTGAGGGGTATCTGTACTGGGAGGCGAGCTGTACTGGTGGTAGGGGAAGCTGTCCTGGCAGGGGGGGGGGGGGGGGCGGATCTGTACTAAGGGTCAGGTATACTGGTAGGAGGGGATCTGTACTGGGGAGCTGTACTGGTTGGGGGGGGGGTATATGTATAGGCCAGGAAGGAGTTGTACTGGTGATGGGGAGATCTGTTCTGGGGGCTATAATGGAGGGAAGGGGAACCTGTACTGGGGGAGCCATACTGGTGGGAGGAGTCTGTACTGGGGGTGACCTGTACTGTATGGTGGGAGGGGGAAATCTATACTAGGGGTCAGCTGTACTGGTGGGGGGGGGTATCTGTACAGGGAGGGAGTTGTATTAATGAGGGGAAGATCTGTACTAGCCTGGGGGGCTATACTGCTGGGAAGACTGATCTGTACCGTTGGACCTGTACTGGTGGGGGTAGTCTGTACTGGGGGGTGAGCTATACTGTATGGTGGGAGGGGAAATCTGTACTGGGGGGCCTGTGGTACTGGTGGAGGGATCTGTACTGGGAGAGCAGTACTTGTGGGGGGAATATCTGTACTGGGGGGTGCTGTACTAGTGAGGGGGAGATATGTACTGGATGCTATATTGGTGGGAAGGGGAACCTGTACTGGGGGAGCCACACTGGTGGGAGGAGTCTGTACTGGGGGTGAGCTGTACTGTATGGTGGGAGGGGGAACTCTGTACAAGGGGTCAGCTGTACTGGTGGGGGGGATCTTTACTGGGAGAGCTGCACTGGTGAGGGGGGACATCTGTACAGGGAGGGAGTTGTATTGATGAGGGGTAGATCTGTACTGGGGGGCTATACTAGTGGGAAGACATATCTGTACTGGGGGACCTGTACTGGTGAGGGTAGTCTGTACTGGGAGATGAGCTATACTGTATGGTGGGAGGGGAAATCTGTACTGGGGGCCAGTGGTACTAGTGAGGGGGAGATCTGCACTGGGGGGGTAATGTACTAGTGAGGGGGAGATCTGTACTGGGGGGGGTAATGTACTAGTGAGGGGGAGATCTGTACTGGGGGGGTAATGTACTAGTGAGGGGGAGATCTGCACTGGGGGGGTAATGTACTAGTGAGGGGGAGATCTGTACTGGGGGTGCTGTACTAGTGAGGGAGGGATCTGTACTGGTGGGAGGGGGGATCTGTACTGGGGGAGCTTTATTGGTGAGGGGATCTGTACTAAGGGGGAGATCTATACTGTAGGAATTGTACTGGGGGGATCCATACTAGGTGGGGGTATATTTGTACTGGGTGGGGGATCAGTACTGGGAGAGGGGGGGTGCTATGAATTGTGTCATAAGTTACCATGCACACAGTGAGTAGGCTCAAGTTCTAACTTAAGTCCTCTCCCACCATTGGTGCAATTGTGTTATGGTGCACACAGCGCGTCGCCTATTTTTTTTTCCTCTTGGTACCTGAGGCGGTCATGCTACACTGTACGATATCACATTTTTATATTTTTTTCACACAAATAGAACTTTCTTTTGGTGGTATTTGATCGGCACTGGGGTTTGTATTTTTTGCTAAATAAAGGAAAAACAGGTTATTTTTCTCTTTCACTGATGGGCACTGATGAGGCAGCACTGATGGACACTGATAGGCTCTGATCAGGTGGCACTGATAAGGCTGCACTGATCGGTACTGATGAGGTGGCCCTGTTGGGCACTGATATGCTGCACTGATGGGCACTGATGAGGCAGCACTGATGGACACTGATAGCCTCTGATGAGGTGGCACTGATGAGGCTGCACTGATAGGTAGCACTGATGGGGATAGATAGGTGGCACTGATAGGCACTGGTAACTGGCACTGATAGGCACTGATAGGTGGCACTGATGGGCACTAATAGGTGGCACTGCTAGGCAGCGCTTTTTGGGACCACTGATGTGCACTGATTGGTAGCACTGGTGGGCACTGTTGGGACTACACTGATAACAGGACACTGATAATCTGTTCCCTGATTATCCGTGTCGATGTCCCTTTCACACAAGCTGGTTATCGGCTCTCCTCTCCTCCTCGTCAGCAGGAGGAAAAGAATGACGATAACCAGCTTGTGTTTATATTGCTGTGATTGGCTCTTTACCCTGATCTGTGATCAGCTGGGTTCTAATGACACAGCGATCACAGAGCGCGCCACCCATCTGCTGCGGGGGGGGGGGGGGGGGGCGCGTGGGCAGCGCAATCACAGAAGGACATCTATGAGCGCCCTCCCGGCAATGTAAGCCTGTGCTAGAGCGCAGGAAGGAAGAGGTTAAAGCAGAACAATGGTTTGGTCATGAAGGGGGTAAAACCTTCCAGTTAAATATGGTAAAAAAAATACCTTTTTTTTTTATGGACCAAAACGTATCTGTGTGAATGGGCCCCTAGCAGCGCTGGGGCAAGGTCACCCAGTGCCCAGGGCAATAAAGCTAAACTGTGACCCCCCTCCCCTTTCATTATGTATGAGGTTAGGGGATACCATCCCCAGCAGTCATCCGCTTGTCGAAATGCCTGGTACAGTATAAGAAATTGTTCACTGGTGTCTCCAATCCATACAGTAAACTGCTGCGCCCAGGTCAGCTCTCCCTCCTGCCCCCCCCTTGTCCTGGCCCTAGTCCCTGGCACACAATACTGTTGCATACATTTCCATATCTGTAGGCAGTACAGATCCCAATGCTGCGTATTCTGCACCCGTGTTTGAGCCCTAAAAACGTTTCCTACTCTTTTTACTAGCACAGCGGCTGTTCTGCTATCGCTATATACCGCTCCCCCCGAATGATGACTCCATCCCGCACCCACCGCCGGCACACCGGTGAGTCAGATCTCAGCCTTTACCTTCCTTGTACATCGTAGTTTTTTTTTTTTTTCCTTTTGCGAAAAGTCCTCGTTGTATCTGTATTATCCCCCCCGCCCCCCCCCCCCCCCCCTCGCCACCCAAGGCGTTTATAACACTTTTCCGCTACATTGTTATATGTGTATTTTATAAGAAGACGATTCTGCCAGCGTTCCCTGGCCTTGACACGTTTCCACTTTAATATGTTCTATTAATTCACATGGAACAGACACCTACCCACCGCGCCATAAATCACCGCCGCCGCCGCTTACATTCATGGCGGGGTGTTTATCTGCGAAGGCCACTTTGTGACCCTCACTACGCCTCACTTGTCATAAATAGGTTGATCTAAGGATAAAAAAAGCGTGCGGGCGCCAAGGTCACCGCGACTTTGTCATCTTGTCATCTCCCGGCGTCAATCTTTTACGGTGCGCGCGTACGTTGTCTCGGATGCGTAGCGTTGGGTTCGTGACGTTTTGCATGTTGGGGAACGCATGAAAAATTTCGCACTTCACCGACTTGCACAGAGGAGCAAAGTCCTTTAGCACATGCGCGGTCCCGCACATCTCCTAACGCAAGCATTTTTTTTTTTTGCGCACACCAAACCAAATAGTGCCGCAGCACCATGCGGTTCAGTGCAGGACGTTTTTAGAAAAGGGTCAGGGACTTCTTGTTCGTGTTTGTTGTGCGGAGGACAGCCATTGAAGCGAATATGCTGCCTCACACGCAATGCGTGGGATTGCGCAGGAAGAACGTGCACGCTCAGTCACCTCTGTAGCCTTCGGATAAGTTTGCCATGTTGAAGGCCCCATTCACATCATTGTGTAACAAGTACAAGCGTTCCCGCTATGCCATTTTGAGGACCGATTCGCAAGCGATTTTGCGCGTCGCGTAGGGCCAACCCATTCACTTGTCCTAAGCACCGTTGTCGCCCAGCAGGCCAAAGGGATAGGCTCTCCCAGCAGGACAAGGGATTCAAGAAAACCCCTGCCCATTGGCTGAGATACCCCACATACCCATAACTTGACCTTGGGTTGCACTTCTCATGTCTAGTACCACCAAGCCCCCCCGGCCAACTAGTGGTAGAAGAGAAAAGTGCAACAAGGCCAAACTTAGGGAGTAATCAATAGATCTCTATCAATCGACCAGGATAACTACTCCTGGCAAGTGAATTTGTGAGGAGCTCCCTGCCTAAACTACAAGGTGCTACATATATAACAGCTGTCACAGCCAAGAGACAGCAGCCGGCGGGACGCCTCCCATCGGGGCGGAGCTTTATTTTTTATTTTTTGGACCATCGGGCGCCCGTGATTGAAGATGGATGGAGACTTTTTTTTATTTTTTTTAAATAAAGGAATTGTCAAAAACTGTCTGCTGTCATTTTTACTTTTTTTGGTAAATGGGTAGGGGTACCCGATTCCCATTCACATGGGGGGGCTCTGTGATCTGGAATTCAGATCCAGATTCCGATGAGCGCCCCGCCCACAGACCCCCACAACCACCGGACAAGGGTTGTGGGGATGAGGCCCTTCTCCCCACTGACTTGGGGACAAGGTGCTGAGGGCAAGCGGCCTGGTATGGTTTGGAGGGGGGGGGGGGGCGCTCGCCACTTTCCTGGCCTGCCATGGCTGCTTGCTCGGATATGGGCCTGATATGGATTTTTATTTTACATTTTAGCAGGGTGGGGGAACCGCACGCCATTTTTTTTAATGGTTTTTCATCTATATTACCAACAATACATTACAGCTGCGAGCAATTTGAAATGATTTTTTTTTTCCTTTAGAAATGTCATTTTGCTGCGGTGCTGTAATAAACATCGGAAAGATGCACTACTTTACAGGCAGGCTAAGGGGACCCCCCAGGTACGATATTTAAAGGAATATTACATTTTTATTGTTTCTCTTTAAGCATTATTAAAATCACTGCTCCTGAAAAAACTGTAGTTTTTAGAACTTTTTTTTGCATTGATACATGTTCCCTGGGGCAGGACCCGGGTCCCCGATACACTTTTTATGGCAATAACTTGCATATAAGCCTTTAAAAGTAACACTTTTGATTTTTCATGTTCGTGTCCCATAGACTTTAACGGTGTTCGCACAAACTTTTTGTCTATTCGCATGTTCTGCTGAGAACCGAACGGGGGGGGGGGCAGGGGGTGTTCGGCCCATCCCTACTGTAGATCGGCAGTTGATAGTTGAGTTACGGGTTAGAAATCATTTGACCACAAAGTCCTATTTATTTTTGAATTGCTATTTACACAGCGCTGTTATTTACTGACTGAGAATTGTCACTTTCCTCTGCTAACCCCGGAACGGCAGAAGACGGGCTGCAAAGCTCATCTCCTCCTGAGCAAACACAGAGATCAATGCTTGGAGCGGGGAGATCAATGCCGAGGCTCTTCGTGTCGCAGCGTGTCCGGCTTCCTCCGCACCACACATTACACAAAATCATGTCTTTCTGTTTAATATTGTATAGGCGAAACGCCGCAACGTCTGTTCTCATAAACTGCTGCTTAGTTTAATGTACTCCATGGGCTACTGCCTCACAGCGCCCCCTCCCCAACAGATAAAAACACTGCACCCAGGGCAGCTTCCCCTCCATCCCAACACATAAAAACACTGCACCCAGGGCAGCTTCCCCTCCAGCCCCCAACACAAAAAACACTGCACCCATGGCAGCTTCCCCTCCATCCCAACACATAAAAACACTGCACCCAGGGCAGCTTCCCCTCCATGACCCCCCCAACACATAAAAACAACGAACCCAGGGCAGCTTCCCCTCCAGCCCCCAACACAAAAAACACTGCACCCACGGCAGATTCCCCTCCATCCCAACACATAAAAACACTGAACCCAGGGCAGCTTCCCCTCCATGACCCCCCCCCCACACATAAAAACAATGAACCCAGGGCAGCTTCCCCTCCAGCCCCCAACACAAAAAAGACTGCACCCACGGCAGCTTCCCCTCCATCCAAACACATAAAAACACTGCACCCAAGGCAGCTTCCCCTCCATGACCCCCCCCCCCCCAACACATAAAAACTATGAACCCAGGGCAGCTTCCCCTTCATCCCCCCAATACTTAAAAACACTGAGACCCATCCACCCCCCCCCCAACACATAAAAATACTGCACACAGGGAACCTTCCCCTCCAGCCCCAACACGTAAAAACAATGAACCCAGGGCAGCTTCCCCTCCAGCCCCAACACAAAAAACACTGCACCCAGGGCAGCTTCCCCTCCATCCCAACACATAAAAACACTGCACCCAGGGCAGCTTCCCCTCCATCCCAACACATAAAGACACTGCACCCAGGGCAACTTCCCCTCCATGACCCCCCCCAACACATAAAAACAATGAACCCAGGGCAGCTTCCCCTCCACCCCCCAACACTTAAAAACACTGAGCCCCCTCCACACCCTCCCCCCAACACATAAAAATACTGCACACAGGGAACCTTCCCATCCAGCCCCAACACGTAAAAACACTGAACCCAGGGCAGCTTCCTCTCCAGCCTCCCAACCCATAAAAACCCTACACACAGGACAGCTTGCTCTCCGCCCCCCAACACATAAAAACACTGTGCCCAGGACAGCTTCCTTTTCCAGCCCCCCAACACATAAAAACAATGCGCCCAGGACAGCTTCCCCTCCATCACACTAACATGTAAAAACACTGCACCCAGAGCAGCTTCCTCTCCAGCCCCCCATTACGCAAAAACTCTGTGCCCAGGGCAGCTTCCCCTCCAGCCCCCCAACAAATAAAGGCACTGTGCCCAGGACAGCTTTCCCTCCATCCCCCAACACATAAAGACAATGTGCCCAGGGCAGCTTCCTTTCTATCCCCCAACACATAAAAACACTGCAGTCAGGGCACATTCTCTTCCATCCTCCCAAACACATAAAAACACTGCAACCAGGGCAGCTTCCCCTCCAGATCCTCACAACACATAAAAACTCTGCGCCCAGGGCTTCCATAACCCCCAACACATAAAAATACTGCACCGAGGACAGCTTCCCTTCCACCTCCTCAACATGTAAACATACTGCACCCAGGGCAGCTTTCCCTCCAAACCCCCTCAACACATAAAAACAGCACCCAGGACAGCTTCCTCTCCATCCTCCCAACACATAAAAACATTGTACGCAGGGCAGCTTCTCTTCCCCCCCCCCCCCCCCAAACACAACACATAGAAACATTGTGCCCAGAGCAGCTTTCCCTCCAAACCCCCTCAAGACATAAAAACACTGCACCCAGGGCAGCTTCCCCTCCATTTCCCTTCAACACATAAAAACAGCACCCAGGACAGCTTCTTCTCCATCCCTCCAACACATAAATACACAGCACCCAGTGCAGCTTTCCCTCCAGCCCCCCCAAAACATAAAAACACTGAGCCCAGGGGTGCTTTCTCTCCAGCCTCCCAACACATAAAAACACTGAGCCCAGAACAGCTTCCCCTCCATCCGCCAACACATAAAATCTCTGAGCCTAGGGCAGCTTGCCCTCCAGCCCCCAACACATAAAAACACAGAGCCCAGGGCAGCTTCCTCTCCAGCCCCCTCCTCCAATCCCGGCCCTGTTTGGTAGTCAGTACCCACTGAAAAACGCAACATATTCAAGTGAATCAGGCCCTGTGGCAACCGCCCTGCAACCATGTGTGATGTGCACAGTTGAGGCACAGTGTTGCAGGCTTTCATGGGTGTATAACAGGTGTGCAGGAGGGGACCTACTACTCCCTGAGGCACCTTTTAAATGCCCCCGAATAGCGATCCACTGAAGATCACTTTTTAGAGAAGCGACCATGATGGCTGCAAGTGTAAGCGCGCCCATGTTTGCTTGTTTACAAATTATAGCGTCAGATGGAGGTTCTATTTTTTACCGCCACCCTTAATCCTGACTTCACCTCGTAAATGAACTGCAGAAGCAGAGCGGGCCCCTCCGCCTTCCATCTCCCTCACAATTGCTGTTATATGGAGGCCCTCGAGCTAACAAGGCCTAATCGAGCCGTATCCAGGCAACCAGCTGGCTTGGCCCCCCGCTCGGCAGGCGTCCGTGCTGCCGGGGCGCCCTTTTAAGTTTTCTCTGATACATCTGCTGAGTCCCTCATCTGCCATTACTGCCTCCCGGTCACTCCCTCCCCCCCCTTCCCCGCGAGAGCCCCCCACCCCCCCCCCCCTCCGCAGGGGATCAAATAGCACAAAATATTAACAGCAGCTGCCTTGCTCGCATTAATTACAGTAATTAATTATCAGATGAGAGCTGTTAGTCGGGGTGTTTGCTTTCAGGTTAAATATTTCGAGGGATTGCGTGACTTAATTACGGTTTAACCCAGGAAAAAAAAAAAGACATCTTCATACTGATGCCGCCGCGGCAGTGGCGCCGCCCTCGCATTACGCTGACGACTTGTTTGTTATTTTGAGTGACCTCATTAGCGGCGTCACATCGCGGGCAATAAAGCGGAATTTTATGCTGAATATCTCAAGTTCCGCTCAGTGATGAAGAGTTGGAGAAAAGACGATGGCGGGTTGAGAGACGGAGATTTGCTGGTCTGGATAACTTTTTTAAAGACTTGCCCAACCTGTGACCCCAACCCCCCAAAAATTGTGAAGATAAGGGGGCTGCTTGGTACAGGAACTACCAAGTCTCAGGAGAAAATAATTTTTTAACCACTTGCCTGACGGGCACTTTTACCCCCTTCAGGGCCCAGGCCAATTTTCAACTTTCAGCGCTGTCACACTATGAATGACAATTACGCGGTCGTGTAACACTGTACCCATATGAAATGTTTATAATTTTTTTCACACAAATAGAACTTAATTTTGGTGGTATTTAATCCCCACTGGGGTTTTTATTTTTTGCCAAAGAAATTAAAAATTTTGAAAAATTAATTTTTTCATAGTTTGTTATAAAATTTTGCAATCAGGTAATGTTTCTCCTTCACTGATGTGTGCTGATGAGGTTGCACTGATGGGCACTGACTGGCTGCACTGATGGGCACTGATAAGGCAGCACTGTTGGGCACTGATGAGGCTTGCACTGATAGGCGGTCCCCGATGGGCACTTATACAGGGCACTGAAGGGCACTGATAGGTGGCACTGATAAGAAGCCCTGATAGGTGGCACTGATGGGCACTAATAGGCGACACTGATAGGCACTGATGGGCACTAATAGGCAGCACTGATGGGCACTGATAGGTGGCACTGATAAGAAGCCCTGATAGGTGGCACTGATGGGCACTAATAGGCGACACTGATAGGCACTGATGGGCACTAATAGGCAGCACTGATGGGCACTGATAGGCAGCACTGATATATGAAACTGATGAGGAGGCACTGATGGGCACTGATAGGCGGCACTGGTGGGCACTGATAGGCAACACTGATATATGACACTAATGAGGAGGCACTGATGGGAACTGATAGGCAGCACTGGTGGGCACTGATAGGCGGCACTGATGGGCACTGTTAGGCAGCACTGATGGGCACTAATAGGCTGCAATAAAATATGACACTGATGAGGAGGCATTGGTGGGCACTGTTACGATTGCACTGATAATCAGGACACTGATAATCAGTGCCCTGATTATCAGTGCCTATGTCCCTTTAACACAAGCTGGTTATTGTCTCTCCTCTCCCCTCATGCTGTCAGCATGAGGAGAGGAATGCAGATAACTGGCTTGTGGAAGCCGTCATTGGACTGAGGAGGACTGAGGAGGACTGAGGAGGACCATCATTCACTTTGCATAGTGTGCAGCTAGAGTAGGGACAGCTCAGATAGATTCACTGTAGTGTAGTAAGACCGTGTCATTCATACATACATTAGTGTAGAGTAGAGACAGCTCATATAGTTTCAGTGTAGTGTAGTGAGACCATGTCAGTAATCTTTACATTAGTGTATAGCTTGTGTAGGGACAGTTCAGATAGCGTCAGTGTAGTGCAGTGTTTCTCAACTCCAGTCCTCAAGGCGCCCCAACAAGTCATGTTATAATTACCACAGCCATTTCATTTCAGAGAAATCCTGAAAACATGACCTGTTGGGGCGCCTTGAGGACTGGAGTTGAGAAACACTGGTGTAGTGTACTGCCAATTTAACGCCATTTAATTCTGTGTGCGCTACTGCTAATTTAACGCCATATAGTTCTGTGTGTGTTACTGCCAGTTTAACGGCATATAGTTCTGTGTGTGTTACTGCCAGTTTAACGCCATATAGTTTTGTGTGCGTTACTGCCAGTTTAACGCCATTTAATTCTGTGTGTGCTACTGCCAATTTAACACCATATAGTTTTGTGTGCTTTACTGCCAGTTTAATGCCATATAGTTTTGTGTGTGTTACTGCCAGTTTAACGCCATATAGTTTTGTGTGTGTTACTGCCAGTTTAACGCCATATAGTTTTGTGTGTGTTACTGCCAGTTTAACGTCATATAGTTTTGTGTGCGTTCCTGGCAGTTTAACGCCATTTACTTCTATGTGCGTTACTGCCATTTTAACGCCATATAGTTCAGTGTGCGCTACTGCCAGTTTAACGCCATATAGTTTTATGTACGTTACTGCCAGTTTAAGGCCATATAGTTTTGTGTGGGTTACTGCCAGTTTAATGCCATTTACTTCTGTGTTAAATTTTTGGGGCGGGAGGGTCATTTTTGGTGACACATAATCCTACTTCTTGAGAGGGGGCAATTTGGCCTGAAGGGCCTGGTATGGAATTGAGGGGGGGCCCCATGCCATTCATTTCACAGTTTTTTTTTTGGTGGCAATTTTTGTTTTCACATTCAGCTGTCAGTGGGGAACCCCTCTAACAGCTGATGAGTCATCGGTTGTTAAGGGTACGGCAGCCAGCGTCCCGGCTTCTCCTTAGAAACCAGCTATACATAGTGTGTTTAACCACTTAAGGACGGTCCCACGTACATATACTGTGGCAGGGCGGCCCTTACCTGTACCTGATTTTGTTTTTGTTTTTTTCAGGTCTTGGGCCCATGTGCGCCTCCGAAAAACCCGCTCTTGTTGTGATTGGACACAGTGGGAGCCAATCAACAGATCCAGCAGGCCTGATGTCCACCAGCGATCATTCTGAGAGAGGCAAAACGCTGGTTTGCCTATGTAAACAAGATTGCCGTTCTGCTAGTAAGGAAGACAGAGATCCTGTGTTTCTGCTAAGCAGGAACACAGATCTCTATGTTCCTACAGTTAAACCATCCCCCACACAGTTATAAAGCACCCCCAGGGAACACATTTAATCACCCCTGATGTTAACCCTTTCCCTGCCAGTGTCATTAGTACAGTGACAGTGCATTTTTTTTAGTACTGATCACTGCATTGGTGTGACTTGTTCCCCAAAAAGTGGCATTAAGTGTTGCTGCAATGTCACAGTCCCGCTAAAAATTGCTGATCTCTGCCATTACTAGTAATACAAAAAAAAAAGTCCATAAATCCATCCCATAGTTTGTAGACGCTATACCTTTTGCGCTTATTGGGATTTTTAGCTGAATACATATTGGCCTAAATTTATGAAGAAATTTTTTATGTATTTTAATGTTTTTGTTTATAGCAGAAAGTAAAAAATATTGTTATTTTTTTCAAAATTGTCGGCCTTTTTTTGTTTGCAGCACTAAAAATAAAACTCTGCTTTTTTCATTTCGCTTAACCACTTGCCGACCAACCGCCGCAGTTTTACAGAATGGCACGGCTGGGCGAAAGGATGTTATGTTATGTCGCTTCACCCTGTGGCCACTAGGGGTGCGCGCGCCTGCAGCTCGCCCCCGGAGCCGATGCAAGTGCCCGGCGGGCACAATGACCGCCAGGCTCCCGCGATCGCTTGTGACACACCAAGAACCGGGATCTGGGTTTTTAAACACCCAGATCCTGGTTCTCTGAGGGGAGAAGAGAGTGATTGTGTGTTCATACAAAGTATGAACAGCAATTTGTCACCCCCCCCCCCCCAGACAGTCCCCTCCCCCTTCAGTTAAAACACAGAGAGGGAACACATTTAACCCCTTGATCGCCCCCTAGTGTTAACCCCCTTCCCTGCCAGTGACATTTTTGCAGTAATCAGTGCATTTTTATAGCACTGATCGCTGTATAAATGCCAATGGTCCCAAAAATGTGTCAAAAGTGTCCGATGTGTCTGCCATAATGTTGCAATCCCGATAAAAATCGCAGATCGCCGCCCTTACTAATAAAAAAATAATAATAATAAAAATGCTATAAATCTATCCCCTAATTTGTAGACGCTATAACTTTTGCGCAAACCAATCAATATACGCTTATTGCGATTATTTTTTTTACCAAAAATATGTAGAAGAATACGTATTGGCCCAAACTGAGCAAAAAAAATTTAAATTGGGATATTTATTATAGCAAAAAAAGTACAAAATATTGCTTTTTTTTTTTCAAAATTGTCGCCCTGTTTTTTTGTTTATAGCGCAAAAAATAAAAACCGCAGAGCTGATCAAATACCACCAAAAGAAAGTTCTATTTGTGGGGAAAAAAAGGACGTCAATTTTGTTAGGGTGGAACGTCACACGTCTGCGCAATTGTCAGTTAAAGCGACGCAGTGCCGAATCGCAAAAAATGGCCCGGTCATTCAGCAGCTAAATCTTCTGGGGGCTGAAGGCTCACCTTAAAGGGGGAGTCCGCCGGGAGTTCCGCCAATTATTTTTTTTTAAATCCAGCAGCTACAAATACAGCAGCTGCTGACTTTTAAAATAAGGACACTTACCCGCCCAGCGCGCCCACGATGTCGGCACCCGAAGCCGATCTCTCGATCGTCTCTCGGGTGCTGCCGCCGCCATCTTGGGTATGGGAATCATACCCGGCTTGATTTCCCGGTTCCCTACTGCGCATGCGCGAGTCGCGCTGCGCAATAAGGATGGACCCGCTGCCTCTGGGATCTGTGTGTTTCCCAGCAGGCAGCGGGGGACTTTCGGAAAGGGGCGTAGATCTACGCCCCTTTCTGCAGAGAGCTATCCCGGAAGTGGGTGCAGATACCTGTACTGTACAGGTACCTGCACCCCCCTCCCCCCTGAAAGGTGCCAATTGTGGCGCCGGAGGGGGGGGGATTCCAATGAGCGGAAGGTCCACTTTAGGGTGGACCTCCGCTTTAAGGCTCCCCGGGTGAAAAACATACAGTGCCTTGCGAAAGTATTCGCCCCCCTTGAACTTTTCAACCTTTTGCCACATTTCAGGCTTCAAACATAAAGATATAAAATTTTAATTTTTTTTGTGAAGAATCACCAACAAGTGGGACACAATTGTGAAGTGGAACGAAATCTATTGGATATTTTAAACTTTTTTAGCAAATAAAAAACTGAAAAGTGGGGCGTGCAAAATTATTCGGCCCCTTTACTTTCAGTGCAGCAAACTCACTCCAGAAGTTCAGCGAGGATCTCTGAATGATCCAATGTTGTCCTAAATGACTGATGGTAATAAATAGAATCCACCTGTGTGTAATCAAGTCTCTGTATAAATGCACCTGCTCTGTGATAGTCTCAGGGTTCTGTTGAAAGCGCAGAGAGCATCATGAAGACCAAGGAACACACCAGGCAGGTCCGTAATACTGTTGTGGAGAAGTTTAAAGCCGGATTTGGATACAAAAGATTTCCCAAGCTTTAAACATCCCAAGGAGCACTGTGCAAGCAATCATTTTGAAATGGAAGGAGTATCAGACCACTACAAATCTACCAAGACCTGGCCGTCCCTTTAAACTTTCAGCTCAGACAAGGAGAAGACTGATCAGAGATGCAGCCAAGAGGCCCATGATCACTCTGGATGAACTGCAGAGAACTACAGCTGAGGTGGGAGAGTCTGTCCATAGGACATCAATCAGTCGTACACTGCACAAATCTGCCCTTTATGGAAGAGTGGCAAGAAGAAAGCCATTTCTCAAAGATATCCATAAAAAGTCTCATCTAAAGTTTGCCACAAGCCACCTGGGAGACACACCAAACATGTGGAAGAAGGTGCTCTGGTCAGATGAAACCAAAATCCAACTTTTTGCCCACAATGCAAAACGATATGTTTGGCGTAAAAGCAACACAGCTCATCACCCTCAACACACCATCCCCACTGTCACACATGGTGGTGGCAGCATCATGGTTTGGGCCTGCTTTTCTTCAGCAGGGACAGGGAAGATGGTTAAAATTGAGGGGAAGATGGATGCAGCCAAATACAGGACCATTCTGGATGAAAACCTGCTGGAGTCTGCAAAAGACCTGAAACTGGGACGGAGATTTATCTTCCAACAAGACAATGATCCCAAACATACAGCAAAATCTACAAAGGAATGGTTCACAAATAAACGTATCCAGGTGTTAGAATGGCCAAGTCAAAGTCCAGACCTGAATCCAATCGAGAATCTGTGGAAAGAGCAGAAAACTGCTGTTCACAAACGCTCTCCATCCAACCTCACTGAGCTCCAGCTGTTTTGCAAGGAAGAATGGGCAAGAATTTCAGTCTCTCGATGTGCAAAACTGATAGAGACACCCCAAGCGACTTGCAGCTGTAATCGCAGCAAAAGGTGGCTCTACAAAGTATTAACACAAGGGGGCCCAATCATTTTACACGCCCCACTTTTCATTTTTTTATTAGTTAAAAAAGTTTCAAAAATCCAATAGATTTCGTTCCACTTCACAATTGTGTCCCACTTGTTGGTGATTCTTCACAAAAAATAACAATTTTATATCTTTATGTTTGAAGCCTGAAATGTGGCAAAAGGTTGAAAAGTTCAAGGGGGCCGAATACTTTCGCAAGGCACTGTACTGTAGACTAATGCCCTGTACACACGGTCGGACTTTTTCCAACGGAAAATGTACGATCAGACTGTGTTGTCGGAAAATTTCCGATCGTGCGTGGGCTTCATCAGGCTTTTTCACGTCTGAATTTTCCGACAACAATAATCCGATCGTTTAACCACTTGCTTACTGGGCACTTAAACCCCCCTCAGTCCCAGACCAGTTTTCAGCTTTCAGCGCTGATGCACTTTGAATGACAATTGCGCGGGCATACAACACTGTACCCAAATGAAATTTTTATCATTTTTTTCCCACAAATAGAGCTTTCTTTTGGTGGTATTTAGTTACAGCTCGGAGTTTTATTTTTTGCTAAACAAACAAAAAAAGATGCAAAAAAAAAAAAAAAAAAATCATGTTTTAATAGTTTGTTATAAAATTTTGCAAACGGGTCATTTTTCTCCTTCATTGAAGTGCGCTGATTAGGCGGCACTGATAGGCTGCATTGGTGGGCACTGATGGGCTGCATTGGTGGGCACTGATAGGCTGCATTGGTGGGCACTGATAGGCTGCACTGGTGGGCACTGATAGGCATAGTTAAGGCGGCACTAATAGGCACAGATAAGGCGGCACCGATGGGCACAGATAAGGCAGCACTGATGGGCAAAGATGGGCACAGATAAGTTGGCACGGATGGGTGGCACGGATAAGTGGCACGGATGGGTGGCACAGATGGGCACTGATAGGTACCACAGATAGATGGGACTGATGGGCACTGATAGGTGGCACTGATAGGTGGCTCTGATAGGTGGCACTGCTGGGCACTGATGGGCGGCACTGCTGGGCACTGATGGGCGGCACTGCTGGGCACTGATGGGCGGCACTGGGGTGCAGCACCTTTGAGGCAGATTGTGGGCACTGTGGGTGGCACTGTGGGGTGGCACTGTGGGGTGGCACTGTGGGTGGCACTGTGGGCACTATGGGCACTGACGGGGGGCACTTACTTTTATTCAGGATGGCACTGCGGGAGGCAGGTGGGCACTGGCAGGTGGCAGGTGGTCCCTTGTATTGCTGGCCGTGATCGGGACTGATGTCCCGATCACGGCCGCCGGTGATCGGCTTTTTTTTTTTCTCCTCGCGCTGTCAGCGTGAGGAGGAATAATAGCCGATTACCGGCTCCGTTCTATCACATGATCAGCTGTCATTGGCTGACAGCTGATCACGTGATAAGGGGTCGGGATCGACCCCTTGCACGGATCGGTGATCAGGCGAGTCTCATGGACTCGCCGATCACAGAGCGCGCCGCGCGCGCCCCTCGTACATGGGACGACGTCAATAGACGTAGTCCCGGAAATGTAGGTCCACGCTAATGCCGTCATTTGGCAATAGCGCGGATCCCAAGTGGTTAAATTCCGACCGTGTGTAGACAATTCCGACGCACGAAGTGGCACGCATGCTCAGAATAAATTACGAGACGAAAGCTATTGGCTACTGGCCCGTTTATAGTCCATTGTACATTTTGTACGCCACCTCGTTCTGAACGATCGGTTTTTCCAGACAACTTCGTGCGACCGTGTGTTTGCGCGAGACGAGTTTGGGCCAAAATCCGTCTGAAAAAAAAATCCCGACGGGTTTTGGCGTCGGAATGTCCGACCGCGTGTTACGGGGCGTTATTCTGTAGCTGTGACATGAGCATTTTGTGCATCTGATACAAATTTACCGGCGAATTGCCGCCGTCGGTTTTTCCAAAAGGACTGGATGAATTAGTTGTAATCATGTTTTGAGTTTGTGCTGATATCTAATTATATCCTTGCACCGTCAGATAATCAAGCTGTAATTTTTTGCGATTATTACTAATCATGAGCTATTTAATGAGGCTCTGTCAGAGAGAAGGTTTATCAAATTGATTTTTAAGTGTTTTATATATTTAAGATTAATAAAGTCTGAGTGATTTTAATACACCTTGTTGTAAACGGTAAATCTCAGGGATGCAATTTCCCTCTTCATAAATCCATTAATTTTTTTTTATTTATTTTTTATGAATAAATATTAATTGTGCTTTGTGGGAAAATATTGAACATTATATAAGATATTTTATATAGATAAGGTTATATAAGTCGTTGGGCTGTTATGGTTCATGGATCCAGAAAATACTAAAGCCGGATACAGCCCACGAATTAGCATTTTAAGGAGGGGGTTAAGCCAAGAGCAGTTTATGCTAAAGTGTATCTCCATGGAACATATTAACTACTTCAGCCCCGGAAGGATTGACCCCCCCCCCTTAAATGACCAGGTGATTCGTTTTGCGATTACGGCACTGCGCCGCTTTAACTGACAATTGCGCGGTCGTGCGACGCTGTACCCAAATAAAATTTACGTCCCTTTTTTCCCCACAAATAGAGATTTCTTTTTGGTGGTATTTGATCACCTCTGCGGTTTTTATTTTGTGTGCTGCAAACCAAAAAAAAAAAAAGCCAGACGGTTTTGAAAAAAAAAACAATATTTTTTACTTTCTGCTATAAAAAAAATATCCAATAAAATACATAAAAAATCTAAATTTCTTCATATGTAGTGGGGTCTCTTTAAGGACTATAAAACGACTGTTCCCAGAACCCCACTGGTTCCCAGGATGTTTGGAGTTATGCCCCAGAGACTCATGGGGGAGGGGAAATAAGGAGGGGGAGAGGCCTAGTTCGCTCTCTTTGGACACCCCCCCCCCTCTCCTAGCAAGAGGAGGTCTGTGCTGAACTGCTGGAGGCACAAGGCCTGAAGCCTGGGCCTTGTGCTCTTTTCCAAAGAGCCCTCTGCCAGCCTAGCTGCACCTGAGAGACATTTTTTCATCCTTGCTGCAGTACACCAGAAGGATTGAAGACTCGGAGGTCGGTGGATTCCTGTTCTTGGACGAGTCGGCGGAGGAAACGGACTTGGACTTGTCCGGGTGGTGAGAGCTGTTTAAAGACAGATACTTTATCTTTATTATTCGTTTGGATTACAAAGTTGTTCTTCAAGTGCACCACCGAAAGATTGCTAGCGAATATTGTTTCACTGGACTTCCATCTAGATCAGTCAGGCCTGACTGCATAGGTAGATAGTGCTGGGTGTTAGTTTACCCATGCGGGGAAGTAGCTGAAAAAGGGCAGCGCTAGAGTTGCATAGCAATACTTTATTATTGCTGATTACTCTGTTTATCTTTATTACTGGTTACTGCAGGGACCTGCTTATGTGTTGCAAACTAAATGTTCGATTCATGTTATTCCTTTTATAAAAACAACAAGTAAAGTCAGTTATATACTTTCAAAGATTGTCTATGAGCTTGAGTTATCCACCCACGCACACACACATATTTGGAGTGTAAGCGATTTAATGTGTATTGCTAGATACTAACTGTGCCAGAGTGGGTAGAGCAGATTGCCGGGGGGGGGTTGGCGGAGCTGTGCTCAGGGCCCAAACCAAACTTGCGGCCCTCTTAAGTGAAGGTATCGCTATACATAAATTTAGGCCAATATGTATTGATGATTGAATAATGTGATGTGCTTTTTGTTCCCCACAAATAGAGATTTCTTTTGGTGGTATTTGATCACCTCTGCGGTTTTTATTTTGTGTGCTGCAAACCAGAAAAAAAAAAAAGCCAGACGGTTTTGAAAAAAAAAAAACAATATTTTTTACTTTCTGCTATAAAAAAAAATCCAATAAAATACATAAAAAAAATCTAAATTTCTTTATAAATTTAGGCCAATATGTATTGATGATTGAATAATGTGATGTGCTTTTTGTTCCCCACAAATAGGGCTTTCTTTTGCTGGTATTTGATCACCTCTGCGGTTTTTATTTTGTGTGCTGCAAACCAAAAAGAAAAAAAGCCAGACGGTTTTGAAAAAAAAAAACAATATTTTTTACTTTCTGCTATAAAAAAAATCCAATAAAATACATAAAAAATCTAAATTTCTTCATAAATTTAGGCCAATATGTATTGATGATTGAATAATTGATGTGCTTTTTGTTGCCCACAAATAGAGCTTTCTTTTGGTGGTATTTGATCACCTCTGCGGTTTTTATTTTTTTGCGCTATAAACAAAAAAGAGTGACAATTTAAAAAATATATATATTTTTTTACTTTTTGCTATAATAAATATCCCAAAAAAAAAATTCTTGATCAGTTTAGGCCAATTGGTATTCTTCTACATATTTTTGATTAAAAAAAAAATCACAAGCGTATATTGATTGGTTTGTGCAAAACTTATAGCGTCAACAAAACGGGGATATATTTATGGCGTTTTTATTATAAATTTTTTACATTTTTAAAATTAAAATTTTTTTTTTTTTTACTAGTAATGGGGGGGGATCAGCGAATTTTTAGCGGGACTGCGACATTGCGGCAGACAGAAAGGACTCTTTTGACACTTTTTTGGGACCAGTGACAGTTTTACAGTGATCAGAGCTCAAAATAGCCACAATTACTGTGGCTATTTTGCCACAGTAATTGGGGTCAACACTAGGGGGCGATCAAGGGGTTAAGCGTTCCCTAAGGAGGTGTTTCTAACTGTGGGGGGAGTGTACTGACTGGGAGTAGAGAGAGAGATCGCTGTTTCTGATTCCTAGGAACAGCAGATTTCTCTCTACTTCCCTGACAAAATGGGGATTTGTCTGTTTTCATTGACAGATCCCCATTCTGGCTCTCTGAGGAGCGATCGCGGGTCGCCGGTGGACATCGCGGCCGCTGGCCACGTGCATCGGATCTGGCTCTCTTAAATCGGCCGACGTACACCTATAGCGGTTTGCGCAGCCATGCCAACCTGCCGCAGTATAATGATGACGGCTGGTCGGCAAGTGGTTAAAGCCGAACTCTGGCCTTAGCTGCCCCCCATTTTACCCCCCCCACCCATAGGAACAACTCCTACCCCTTAAATAAAAAAGAAAATCTTTAACCCCTTGCCACCTATGTAACCCATATGTGCAGCGGCAAAGAGGGTAGGTGTTAACGCCCACATGCTTCACATATGTGTCCATGGGCGTCAGAGCTTTCTGTGCTGAGAGTATTCTCATTGGGGTACCCATCCTGTAAATCAGGTTCCAAAGCTGAATAAAGGTTCATTTCATGCTGCATGCAGATCCCAAAAATGTCTCTGGTGGCACTCCAAAATCTAACATTTAGTAACTTTATTGATTTGGGCAAGCAAACATGAAGCCTTGCTTGGGACCTTCTCTTTGTATGTATTTCACCCAAGGGTGAGGCCCCGTCTGGGACCTTCTCCTCTGATGTGTTTCACCCAAGGATTGCGCTTAATTTATGATGCCTTGCTTGGAACCTTCTCTCTGTATGCATTTCATCCAATGGTTGGGCTTGATCTGTGAAGCCTAATGATGCTCCGACTGGGACCTTCTCCTCTGATGAGTTTCACCCAAGCACTGTGCTTAATCTATCAAGCCTAATGAAGCACCGTCTGGGACTTTCTCCTCTGATGGGTTTCACCCAGGGACTGTGCTTAATTTATGAAGCCTTGCTTGGGACCTTCTCCCTGTACGCGTTTCATCCATGGGCTGGGCTTAATCTATGAAGCCCGTCTAGGACCTTCTCCTCTGATGAGTTTCACCCAAGCACTGTGCTTAATCTATCAAGCCTAATGAAGCACCGCCTGGGACCTTCTCCTCTGATGTGTTCCACCCAAGGGCTGTGCTTAATTTATGAAGCCTTGCTTGGGACCTTCTCCCTGTACGCGTTTCATCCATGGGCTGGGCTTAATCTATGAAGCCCGTCTAGGACCTTCTCCTCTGATGAGTTTCACCCAAGCACTGTGCTTTATCTATCAAGCCTAATGAAGCACCGCCTGGGACCTTCACCTCTGATGTGTTCCACCCAAGGGCTGTGCTTAATTTATGAAGCCTTGCTTGGGACCTTTTCCCTGTACGTGTTTCATCCATGGGCTGGGCTTAATCTATGAAGCCCATCTAGGACCTTCACCTCTGATGAGTTTCACCCAAGGACTGAGCTTAATCTATCAAGCCTAATGAAGCACCGCCTGGGACCTTCTCCTCTGATGTGTTCCACCCAAGGACTGAGCTTAATCTATCTAGCCTAATGAAGCCTTGCCTGAGATCTTCTGATTGTAAACGTTTCATCCTAGGGCTCGGTTTAATCTATGAAGCCTAATGATGCCCCGACCTGGGACCTTCTCCTCTGATGCATTCCACCCAGGGACTGTGCTTAATTTATGAAGCCTCGCTTGGGACCTTCTCCCTGTACGTGTTTCATCCATGGGCCGGGCTTAATCTACGAAGCCCGTCTAGGACCTTCACCTCTGATGAGTTTCACCCAAGGACTGGGCTTAATCTATCAAGCCTAATGAAGCACCGCCTGGGACCTTCTCCTCTGATATGTGACACCCAAGGGCTGTGCTTAATTTATGAAGCCTTGCTTGGGACCTTCTCCCTGTATGTGTGTTCATCCATGGGCTGGGCTTAATCTATGAAGCCCGTCTAGGACCTTCACCTCTGATGAGTTTCACCCAAGGACTGAGCTTAATCTATCAATCCTAATGAAGCCTTGCCTGAGATCTTCTGATTGTAAACGTTTCATCCAAGGGCTGGGTTTAATCTATGAAGCCTAATTATGCCCCCACCTGGGAACTTCTCCTGATGTGTTGAGTAATCTCTCCTTCAGGGGAGCATTCAGGCTTCCTCCATTTTGGGGAGGCTTGAGAACTGTCGGGACACTCTTCTACCTAATGCAAGGGTGCAGGATTCCCTCTCGTTGACATCAGGAACTGAGTCAGTCAAGCAATGTGCCGCCATGAGCCAGTATGGCTGATTGTTCACTTTCTTATTGTTTGTAAAGATGCACACCCTCCCTATAGGGGACTACTCCTAGGCATGGGCCTTGGTTCTGGTTCAGGCTGGTTTGGATCACTATTCTGTCCACTGCCAGAGGAAGATGAGGACCTGTGATAACACAAGACCAAAACACAAAGGGTCATTTAACCCCTTCCTGCCCGGTCCTGGCATCGCTTTAAACAGGGTCTGTATGCCGGGGGGACAGGAAGGATCGGCCAATAACATGACCACTTGGCTGTCACAGTGATCACATGATCAGGAAATGGTCCTGACAGCTAACAATCATTAGCAGAGTCTGAGAGCTCTCTTTGGCAATTTTTTGCCTTCCTTTGGTTCAACTGCAGTGTAGGGCTCTGTATATGGTTTTCAGTTTATTTAGTCATTTTTTTTCTGTTAGTTGAACTAGATTGATTTTTTTTTCAACCTGACCAGTATGCAACTACAGTATCTAACCATATAGCTAAGTTACTACCATATATAACCAGTGGGGGCCCATCCATACGGGGCTCAGGGGTGCCGCCCCCTTAATCCCTGCGCCTTTTAGAAGCATGTGATTAGAGCCAAAGGCTTTAATAGGTTTCAAAAAAGGGTGGTCTCAGGGAGCAGAGCACTACGCACTGAACCCACCCAGTTGTCTGACAATAGCGAATTAATATTGCCTTCCTGATTCTCCTCCTGGCCAATCAGGAAGCGGGCCCCGAGACCCGATTGGCTGAGAGGAGATGAGATCATATTGGCCGCCAAGGAGGAAGCCGCTGAGGAGGAGACGCAGGGGAAGCCGCTGTGAAGCAGAGGAGGAGGAGACACAGGGTGGAGCCGATGAGGAGGAAGCGCTGTCCACGACCTAGATGTGGTAAGTACGGGGCTGGTGTGATGATGATCAAGTGACGGGGGGTTGGCTGCCAAACTACTGATTGCCCTACCGACCAGGGACGGGGGAAATGGAGCACCAGCCGCCACCTATAACTATGTTACTACCGTTACTACATAACTTCTTGTATATACCTATGTACAGTAACTATATAAGTATGTAACTATTGTATATAACTATATAACTACTGTAGATAACAATGTAACTATATACTTTAACTATGTTACTACTGTATATACCAATGTAACTATAAAAGTATGTAACTACCGTATATAAAGATGTAACTAGTGTATATACCTATGTAACTGTGTTACTACTGTATATAAAATTTTAACTATATACTGTAACTATGTTACTACTGTATATACCAATGTTACTAAAAAAAACTATGTTACTACTGTATATAACTATGTAACTACCGTGTTTCCCCGAAAGTAAGACAGTGTCTTACTTTCTTTTTATCCCCAAAAGCCCCACTATGTCTTACTTTCGGGGTATGTCTTATATTGGAAAAAAATTGTCGAATTTTTTGTTTTAACCATAAAATTAACATTTATTAACAACCTGAACAGTATTCACCACAAAACAGTTTTATAAAAGGAAGTGCCAAGAATGTCTTGTTACAACATTGCATAACATGTAAAACAATGAAAAATGGTAAGAACGAACAGTGGAATACTGGAGGATAAAACAGATTTATGTGTGATACAGTACCACCTGCTGTATTTAATCCAGTGTGACACCTGCTGATACCCACTGGGTTACATACAGCAGATGATACCCCAGTATGCCAGTGTGTATGTTTTACTGATGTATGATTAATACTGTGTGCATTACCGTATTTTAAGCAGGAGGCGGCAGTGACAAGTGCAGGGGACGGCGCGGTGACGTATGGAGAGGGGGACGGCTCAGGCGTGGGCAGGAGGCGGCGCTCATTAAGATCAGAGGGAAATGGCAGACGTGGCGACGTATGGAGAGGGGGACGGTGCGGACGTGGGCAGGAGGCGGCGCGCAGCTAGATGAGAGGGAGGCGGCAATACCCCCGTGTTTCCCCGAAAGTAAGACATATGTCTTACTTTCGGGGTACGGCTTATATTAGCCGACCCCTCTGAAACTCCCGATACGTCTTACAATCGGGGGTGTCTTACTATCGGGGAAACAGGGTATATAACAACGTAACTCTGCATGTATGTCCTCTGGATATAGCAATGTTTGAAAGTTTTTTATTATATGTTATTGTAATACAATGTCTGATGGATTTATTTTATCTTTGATCGTGAGACCTGTTCCTTCCAACTACCCTCAAGTGTTTCCTGAGGAAGCAAAACAGCGAAACGCGTTGACGCACAGAGGCTCACTGTCGCTTATTTGGTGTCAGCTCTCTTGTTTCCACTGGATACTCATTACTATCATATGCCTATCGTATGTTTTTAATTCTTTTTTACTTTTTTACCTGTTTGATATGACTTATTGTTAATAAAATATATTTTTGTACTATATCATTGTCCATTTTGCCTGTAAAGTCTGATTTAGGGCCCTGTGGCCTTTTGCCTTTTCTCGCTTTCAACCAAGTTTATATGGATGTGGCTTTAGGAGTATTATTTCAATTATTGTATATAACAATGTAACTATATACTGTAACTATGTTACTACTGTATATAACTATGTAACTATATAACAAAGTAACTATGCAATACTCAGAGTGATGTGCATTACCATGCATTACCGCAACACAAAGATGTGTGGGACCTTCTCCTCTGATGTGTTTCACTCAAGGACTGGGACTAATCTATGAAGCCTAAAGCCTCATACACACGATAGGACTTTGTACAAACTTTCCCTTGGATTTTTGTACAAAGGGCGTTGGCCATGAACTTGTATTGCATACACACAGCAGGACTTTTTCAGCCAACTTTCACCAAATCATGTGGTTTTTCTGCTCTTTACCGCCACCTTTGGTCAACTTCTGTATTGTTGTCTGATCTTTTGCATTGGTTCTGAGCATGCCCGTTTGTACTTTGTACAAAAGTCCGATGGTTTTCTGTACACACGATCAGACTTTGCTCCATCGGACTTTTGTTGCCAGAAAGTTTGTCCGTTCGCACAGCCAACAAAAGTCCGATGAAAACCAAAAAAGTTTGTCCGATGGAGCGTACACACGGTCGGATGTTGCTCCAAAACAGCTAATTTGCATGTTTGTTGTCAAAAAGTCAGACCGTGTGTTGTGTACACACGACCGGACTTTTCGACAGACTAAAGGCCCATACACACGGTCGGACTTTTTGACAAATGTCAACAAACATGCAAATTAGGCCGCGTACACACGGGCGGACTGTTCGCCCAACTTTGTCCGCTGAACAGTGTTTGGGCGGACAGTCCGCCCGTGTGTGGGCTTTCAGCGGACAGTTTCAGCGGACAGTTGGACGGACAAGGTTTTTCGGAATTTCCGAAAAACTGTCCGCTGAAACCTTGTTTCAGCGAACAGCCCGCTCGTGTGTAGGCTTGTTCGTCAAACAAAGTTGCGCGCATGCTCAGAAAGGATTTTCACGCCGAAAGCTATAATGCAGTGTATAGGATGTCGTATTTTTCGTCCCGTCGTACGTGCCGTTCACGTCATCGCGCACGGTTTCAGCAAACTGTTCGTCCGTCGTGTGTGGCCATGTCCGTCCATGCTAAGTTTGAGCGGACTGTTTGCCGAAACTGTTTGACGAACAAAGTTGGGCGAACAGTCCGCGCGTGTGTACGCGGCCTAAGCTGTTTTGGAGCAACATCCGACCGTGTGTACGCTCCATCGGACAAACTTTTTTAGTTTTCATCGGACTTTTGTTGGCTGTGCGAACGGACAAACTTTCTGGCAACAAAAGTCAGATGGAGCAAAGTCTGATCGTGTGTACAGAAAACCATCGGACTTTTGTACAAAGTACAAACAGGCATGCTCAGAACCAATGCAAAAGATCAGACAACAATACAGAAGTTGACCAAAGGTGGCGGTAAAGAGCAGAAAAACCACATGATTTGGTGAAAGTTGGCTGAAAAAGTCCTGCCGTGTGTATGCAATACAAGTTCAGGGGCGACGCCCTTTGTACAAAAATCCAAGGGAAAGTTTGTACAAAGTCCTATCGTGTGTATGAGGCTTAAAGCCTCATACACACGGTCGGACTTTGTACAAACTTTTCCGTGGACTTTTGTACAAAGGGCGTGGTCCACAAGTTTGTATTGCATACACACGGTCGGACTTTTTGACAACAAACACGAACGTAATGACGTCACAACGTACTGACGCCGCTTCAAAAGAGGACGTTCAATGACTCCGGCGCCACCTTTGGTGAACTTCTGTATTGTAGTCTGATCTTTTGCATTGGTTCTGAGCATGCGTGTTTGTACCTTGTACAAAAGTCCGATGCTTTTGCGTACACACGGTCGGACTTTGCTCCATCGGACTTTTGTTGCCAGAAAGTTTGTCCGTTCGCACAGCCAACAAAAGTCCGATGAAAACAGAAAAAGTTTGTCCGATGGAGCGTACACACAGTCGGATGTTGCTCCAAAACAGCTAATTTGCATGTTTGTTGTCAAAAAGTCCGATCGTGTGTACGGGCCTTAAGTCTGACGGTCTTCCCGACGGACTTTCCGAATGAACGGACTTGGCCACACACAATCACACCAAAGTCCAACGGATTCGAATGTGATGACGTACGACCAGACTAGAATACAGAAGTTCATAGCCAGTAGCCAATAGCTGCCCTAGTCCATCGGACTAGCATACAGACGAACGGATTTTTCGACTGGACTCGAGTCCGTCGGAAAGATTTGAAACATGTTTTATTTCTGGGTCAGTCGGACTTTTGGGGAAAAAAAAAAGTCCGCTGGAGCGCACACATGATCGAATTGTCTAACAGATTTGGGCGGCACAGTGGTGTAGTGGTTAGCACTCTCACCTAGCAGTAAGAAGGGTCGCTGGTTCAAATCCCAATCACGACACTACCTGCCTGGAGTTTGCATGTTCTCCCTGTGCCTGCGTGGGTTTCCTCCGGGTA
This sequence comes from Lithobates pipiens, assembly GCF_037356315.1. Classification (NCBI taxonomy): domain Eukaryota; kingdom Metazoa; phylum Chordata; class Amphibia; order Anura; family Ranidae; genus Lithobates; species Lithobates pipiens. The sequence continues at coordinate 326,425,855 of NW_027507785.1, read as the reverse complement.
CTCCGGTTTCCTCCCACCCTCCAAAGACATGCTGGTAGGTTAATTTGCTTCTGTCCCAAATTGGCCCTACTTTATGAATGGGGACCTTGGATTGTGGACTCCTTGAGGGTAGGGACCGATGTGAGTGTGCAATGCACAGGGATAGGGACAATTGTTGACACTCACTCAGGTTGAACTGGATGGACTGGTGTCTTTATTCAACCTTACTAACTATGGATTGTCTGCCAGAAAGCCAGTTCGTGTGTACACAGCATTATGAAGCCTGGCCTGGGACCATCTCCTTGTATGCGTTTCAACTAAGGCTGCTAATGCTTCTACAATGCACCAGAAGCTGGACTTGAAGTTGCATTTTACCTTTGCACAATGCAGAGTATTCATGTTTTGGGGCGTTGCAGCTCAGGTCCATCAGCAGTTATTACCGTACTTGTGCTGGGGTGCCATTTGTTTTTGTTTTTTTTGCTTTTCTATGGATCCACTCTGGGATATGTATATATATATATATATATATAGAGTTTTTCAATTTATTTATTCTTTTTTTTTTTTTATTGCTTTAAATAGATGGACTGTCTTTTGTGTCTTTTTTTTTTCAATCTGAATACTATGGGGGTTATTTACTAAAGGAAAATCCACTTTGCACTGAAAGTGCACTTGGAAGTAAAGTCGCTGTAGATCCGAGGGGGACGTGTAAGGAAAATAAAAAACAGTATTTTAGCTTGCATATGATTGGATGATAAAATCAGCAGAGCTTCCCCTCGTTTCAGATCTACCCCTAATGTGAAAATGTGCAATCGGGCCGTGTTGTCAGACATTCCGATCGTGTGTGGGGTCCATCGGACTTTTTCCGTCGGAATTTCCGACACACAAAGTTTGAAAGCAGGATCTAAAATTTTCCGACAGCAAAATCCCATCGTTTAAAATTCCAATCGTGTGTAGGCAATTTCGACGGACAAAATGCCACGCATGCTCAGAATAAATGACGAGACTAAAGCTATTGGTTACTAGCCCTCGTTATAGTCCCGTTGTACGTGTTCTACGTCACCGCATTCTGAACGATCGGATATTCCGACAACTTTGTGCGACCGTGTGTATGCAAGACAAGTTTAGGCGAAAATCCATCTGAAAAAAATCTGACGGATTTTGTAGTTGGAAAAAATCAGATGGATTTTGTAGTTGGAAAAAATCAGACGGATTTTGTAGTTGGAAACGACCGTGTGTACAGGGCATGATGCCGCGTACGCACAGGGCCGGTGCTACCACTAGGCAAACTAGGCGGCCGCCTAGGGTGCCCTGCTGCCTAGGGCGCCCGGCCACCGGTTTTCCTACTCTCTTCTCTCTGCAGCAAGCAACTAAGTCTCAGCATCAGCAGGCAGCCGCCGCTCTGTTCACACAGTGTCAGAGGCCCAGCAGTGGTAGAGGACTGTGTCTGTGTCTCGACTCCCGCAGCAAGCAAACATTCATTGAATGGCACTGGTAGGCTGCATTGAAGGGCACTGGTAGGCTGCATTTGATGGGTGCTGGTGAGGCTATATTTGATGGGTGCTGGTAAAGCTACATTTGATGGGTGCTGGTGAGGCTGCATTTAATGGGCGCTTTATTAAAAAGGTGGGATATACATGGGCAGGGAAAAGGGGCGGAGTCAGCCAAGGGGGGGGCACAATGAGATTTCGCCTAGGGTGTCAAAAATCCTTGCACCAGCCCTGCGTACGCACGATTGGAAATTCGGCCAGCAAAAGACCGATGAGAGCTTTTCGTCGGAAAATGCGACCGTGTGTATGCTCCATCAGAGTTTTTCTGGCCGAATTTCCGCCAGCAAAAGGTTGAGAGCAGGTTCTTAATTTTTCCGACGGGAAAAAGTTTTGTTACGAAATCCCAATCGTCTGTAGCAATTCCAACGTGCAAAATTCCCACGCGTGCTCGGAAACAATTTTCCGCATGCTCGGAAGCATTGAACTTCATTTTCTCAGCTCGTCGTACTGTTGCACGTCACCGCGTTCAGCGAACTTTTGCGCGACCGCGTGTATGCAACCCAAGCTTGAGCGGAATCCCGTCGGAAAAAAAACCCCATCATAGCTTTTTCCCGACAATAATTCCGATCGCGTGTACGCGGCATTAGATTTAGAGCGGCCGCACTTCCAAGTGCACGTGCAATGGATTCGCCTTTGGTAAATAACCCCCCCCCCCCCCCCATATATAAGAATGTAACTATATTACTTTGTAACTATGCAACCCACAGAGTGATCTGCATTACCGCAACACAAAGCTGTGAATAAGTCCTGAAAGGAAAACGACCAGCGCTCCCGAAAAAAAAACCCAGACGCGTCACGTCTGCCATGTCAGGAAGAGTCCCAGAAGCTCTTATATCCGTCTTGTAGCGATAAGTGAATCTATTCATCAGAATCCATCTCCGCCAATACAGGAAAGCTTATTATCAATTTGGCGTTATTTGAAGAAAATATGTCTCCTTATTCTCCATCTTCCCTTCCGGCTCTCGCCCTTCTTGTCTGATGTAATGAGGCTCATCATGTCAGCACATTTCCATACAGAACATTCCTGTCTAATAATCGAACCCCCGGCCCAACAGCCAATAAACTGAGCGAATAAACGCCAGGCATTTACTGTTCCATTCCAATCTCCGCTACATCGCTGAGTCTCTCTACGGCCACCGCCGCCGCAAAATCACCGTTTTTTTTTTCTGAACGCCGGTATGGAAATGGCACAGACAAATACCAGTCAGGCTTGTTTACAGTAAAGGAAATTATTTTCTAATATACGGCCTCTCAGACACAGGAAAGGCTTTATTGTGTCGATGAAGGAATGCTTTTTTTTTCCCGCAGACTTATTTTAATGGAAGAACTTGGCGGATGAGATTTTGAGAACAAGACGGCTTCCTACAGCGGATCTGTGCTTTAGATATTAAAGAGAACCTGCCGCCGCGCCATTCATTTCAGCAGCAATCATTATATGTACTTTTAATGCAGGGGTCCCCAAACTTTCTAAACAAGGGACCAGCTTACTGTCCTCCAGAATTTAGGGGGGCCGGAGTGTGGGCATTGGGAGTAGAAACTGTCCTGGCGTCAGTGGGGGTAAGCAATGCATCTTTGGTATCAGTGGGGAGGAATCGTGCCCCATCATTGGTGTCAGTGGGAGAAATAGTGCCCCATCATTGGTGTCAGCAAGAGGAATACTGCCCCATCATTGGTGTCAGTGTGGGAGGAATACTGCCCTATCATTGGTGTCAGTGGGAGGAACTGTGCCCCATCATTGGTATCAGTGGGAGGAATAGTGCCCCATCATAGGTATCAGTGGGAGGAATAGTGCCCCAGCATTGGTATCAGTGGGAGGAATAGTGCCCCATCATTGGTATCAGTGGGAGGAATAGTGCCCCATCATTGGTGTCAGTGTGGGAGGAATAGTGCCCCATCATTGGTGTCAGTGGGAGGAATAGTGCCCAATCATTGGTATCAGTGGGAGAAATAGTGCCCCATCATTGGTGTCAGTGTGGGAGGAATAGTGCCCCATCATTGGTGTCAGTGTGGGAGGAATAGTGCCCCATCATTGGTGTCAGTGGGAGGAATAGTGCCCAATCATTGGTATCAGTGGGAGAAATAGTGCCCCATCATTGGTGTCAGTGTGGGAGGAATAGTGCCCCATCATTGGTGTCAGTGTGGGAGGAATAGTGCCCCATCATTGGTGTCAGTGGAAGGAATAGTGCCCCATCATTGGTGTCAGTGGGAGGAATAGTGCCCCATCATTGGTGTCAGTTGGAGGAATAATGCCCCATCATTGGTGTTAGTGGGAGAAATAGTGCCCCATCATTGGTGTCAGCAAGAGGAATACTGCCCCATCATTGGTGTCAGTGTGGGAGGAATACTGTCCTATCATTGGTGTCAGTGGGAGGAACTGTGCCCCATCATTGGTATCAGTGGGAGGAATAGTGCCCCATCATTGGTGTCAGTGGGAGGAACAGTGCCCCATCATTGGTGTCAGTGTGGGAGAAATAGTGCCCCATCATTGGCTTTAATGAGAGAAATAGTGCCCCTTTGTTGCTGTCAGTGGGAGGAATAGTGTCTTGTATCAGTTGAAGAAAAGGTACCCCAAGGGCTGGATAAAGGCAAGCAAAGGGCTGCCTCTGGCCCCTGGGCCGCAGTTTGGAGACCCCTGGTTTAATGTATTTTTATGCTTGCTTTTTTACCTGTAAAAGACCCCATTGTGTAGACATGGAAACAAACATACAAAACCCCCTCAATAGGACTTTTAAGGCAGATATGACAGTCATGTGCATTTCAATAAAAGGCCGGTGTGCCAAATTTATTACAAAAGTTCCACAGAGTACAAATACACATAACACTGTATGAATGTTATGACATGAACACGGCTAGACAGTCTTAACCCCCCCCCCCCCCTCATATGTCCATAATATATAAAAACATTTATGTAGCATGCCTGTAGTGGCATGAATGTTTTGTAGAGATATATAGGAAAAATCGAACGTGTTTCGGAAAAAAAACTCCTTCAGGAGATAGAGCAACAATAACAACAAAAAAATGCCTAGTTTGCGGTTTTTGCACCCTCAACCGGCATTTTTACTTTTTGGCACCCCTGTAGCTATACCTTCTTATAAGCAGAGTTTATCCTTGCCCTTGTATGCCCCCTGTGGCCACACAGAACCCCCCCCCCCCTTTGTCGCGGTTGCTGGATTGGTCCGGGTGTGTGCCTCCTATCGGATTCAGTCTTACCCATTGTTAAAACTGGTGACCATACAATCCCCTGAGGAAGCCATTGTTTGGCGAAACATGTAGAGAAGTGATATGCATCAGTGACCACTTCATAGTTATGGATACGTTGGCCAGTATTAGTTTATATATATACTCTGCTCCTCCCTTTATGTACCCTCTCTTCTATTATGTACCTTTGTAATAAAATTTATATTTTTTAAGTAAAAATTTTACTTCCTTTTTTCCTTCCTTCTTTCTTTACACCGCTCTAATCCCTAACAAAATCCCCTTCCTTTAGCACTCAATGGTGTACAGGCAGGGGGAGGCAGGTGACGTGTTTCGCGTGACCGACTACCGTGCTTTGTCAGAACCATACAAAGTGCAACCAACATACATATTTATTTGTACGTCAACACAACACATGTAATCAAATAATTAATTAGGTGATTGAATTTGCAGTTTTCAGACTCTGTCCTTGTTCAAAAAGACATATACTGTACATAGTTACATAGTTACATAGTTAGTCAGGTTAAAAAAAAAAGACACAAGTCCATCCAGTTCAACCTTAAAAACAAATAAATAAAATAAAAAAAAAGAATCGTACAATCCAAATACCCAATTTTATGCCCACAATTGATCCAGAGGAAGGCGAAAAAAAACCCCAGCAGAGCATGCTCCAATTTGCTACAGCAGGGGAAAAAAATTCCTTCCTGATCCCCCAAGAGGCAATCGGATTTTCCCCGGATCAACTTTACCTGTTAGTACCCAGTTATATTATGTACATTCAGGAAAGTATCCAATCTACTGTACATAACTCCAAATATGGAAAAAAAAAAGTTAGCTTCTCAAATGTACATAAAGTTGTATCAATAAAGAAAAAAGATACATTTATATAAGTATATCTATAAACAAAACAAAACAAAACAAAACAAAAAAAAGGCAAAAGGAAAAAAGAAAACCAGAAAAGCATATAGCAGATGTTCCTCTTTAACCACTTGCAGACCGGACCAATTTTTCTGGTCAAAGACCAGACCCCTTTTTGCGATTCGGCACTGCATCGCTTTAACTGACAATTGCGCGGTCGTGCGACGTGGCTCCCAAACAAAATTGACGTCCTTTTTTTCCCACAAATAGAGCTTTCTTTTGGTGGGATTTGATCACCCCTGCGGTTTTTATTTTTTGCGCTATAACCAAAAATAGAGCGACAATTTTGAAAAAAACGCATTATTTTTTACTTTTTGTTATAATAAATATCCCCCAAAAATATATAAAAAAAACATTTTTTTCCCTCAGTTTAGGCCGATACGTATTCTTCTACATATTTTTGGTAAAAAAAATCGCAATAAGCGATTATTGATTGGTTTGCGCAAAAGTTATAGCGTTTACAAAATAGGGATAGTTTTATAGCATTTTTATTAATAATTTTTTATTATTTTTTTTTTTTTACTAGTAATGGCGGCGATCAGCGATTTTTATTGTGACTGCGACATTGTGGGGGACCCATCAGACATTTTTGACACATTTTTGGGACCAATGTCATTTATACAGTAATCACTGCTATATAAATGCAGTGATTCCTGTGTAAATGACACTGGCAGTGAAGGGGTTAACCAGTGGGTGGCAGTGTAGGGGTTAAGTGTTCCTAGGGGTGTGTTACTAACTGTGGGGGGGTTGGGCTTTCTTTTAGTGAACACTGATCTCTGCTCCAATCACATGGAGCAGAGATCAGCGTCACTAGTTGCTAGGCAGAATGGAGAAATGTTGTTTACACGGCATTTCCTCCATTCGGCCGCTCCGTGAGACGATCGCGGGGATGCCCGCGGCGATCGAGTCCACGGGTCCTGCGACCGGACTCACGGGGGTCCCGACCAGCGCGGGAGCGCGCCGCCGGCGGCACGCTCCCGATGGCAGGGTGGCATTGAATATTGGACGTACCTGTACGCCAATATGCCTGCCCGTGCCATTCTGTCGACATACATTGTCGTGCGCTGGTCGGGAAGTGGTTAAAGGAAAATAACACACCAATTGATATATGAAAGATATCAATATATATATATATATATATATATATATATATATATATATATATATATATATATATACATAGATAGATAGATAGATAGATAGATAGACATGTGCAATTTGTTTAGTTCCAAATTCGTTTTCCGAATTTCCGAATTTTTAAATTTCATAAATTTCCGAATTTCCGACTTTTTGAATTTCTGAATTTAGGATTTTAGGATTTCCGAATTTCCGAATTTTCAGAAAAAATATAAAAAAAATGCAACGAAAACGAAAATTTTGTCAATGCAATTTTTGTCAATTTGCCTAAAGCCACAGTTGGGTTTCGGGACTATTTCTCGAAATTTCTGGTTTCAGTACCAGTCCAGCTGGGTTGCACTGGGTTCTCCTTGAAGGTAGGTATCGCTGGCAAGAGTAGAAACGCAGTCTAGCTGGGTGCATTGAATGCCACTATTCTCTTGGAACCAGCCCAATGAGATTTTTTTCCTGCAGTGCATTCTGGGGGGTGGTATTTAAAGGTACCGACGCCATGTTGGCGGGGTTATTGTGCAATTATTTTCGGTCCGTTCGGTTCTGGTGGTCCTCCTGACCCAGCCCCATGGCCCTCCTGGCCTGGGGTGTGGAACCATGCATCCTGAGTCTCGGGGCCGGCTAGCCCAAGGCAACGCAACTGCAGGGACAGGCCCGAGTGGATTTCGGGGCCTACTGATCCAAGGGTGGTCCGGTGCCATGTCATCTGAAGGGAGAGGCCCAGCAACTGAAGAACCTCAGGGGAGGACTCTTCATAAGAAGCCCGTGCGCAAGGCTGGTTTCTCTGAAGGACCCTGGAGGCTTCGTTGAAGGACGCAACTTGGATCAACACTCATACGGTATCGCCAGATCGGCTGAAAGAACCTGGTACTGGTATGCTAGCCCTTTAAATTTGTCCACATCCCTCAGTAACGCTCAAGTGTATCTCACAAGTCTGTGGCAGAGACTTTGACAAGCACCCCACCGGCTGCTAGGCCTAGTGAGAGAGGTCTATCCGGGGGTTGTTAAATCCAGCTGTGAAACGGTTTCTATCTCTGGATTTTCTCTAAGGACTTCCATTTTTGCAATCCAAGTACCTGAACTCACTCCTAACCCTCTACCTTTTATTGAAAGACTCTGTTTCTGTTCTAAATAAATAACCCAAAAGAAGATTCAGTGTCAGTTTGCACATTCTTTGGGCCATCTACCACAGGAACCCCAAGACGGAGAAGCAAACAAGGTGGTAACGGTAAGCCCAATAAAACCAGCAGCTCCTTCAGGGGTCAGTACTACATCTATATATATATATATATATATATATATATATATATATATATATATATATATATATAGAAAGGATATATATATATATATATATATATATCCTATCTATAGATATATACAGATTAGGGATGAGCTTGGTGTTCGAGTCGAACGCATGTTCGACTCGAACACCGGCTGTTCGTCCGTTCGGCGAAGCCAGAACTCTGTGGGCCGTTCGCACCAAATTCGTGTGGCGCTCATGGGCCACAATGCACTGCGCCATCGCAGTGCATTGCTGGCTCATGATTGGCCAAGCATGCACTGTGACCCCGCATGCTTGGCCAATCACAGCGCCGGCAGTGAGGAGAGCCATGATTGGCCACAGGCATCATAGCTTAGGCTGTTTAGTACATGCCCCACACGATATAAGGCCGCCAGAGCGGCGGCCTTGTGTAGTGTTCCGGCGTCTGCAGGAGTTAGTGGGTGTTGTGTGCCTTCAGCGCAGTATACACCTGTATCTACCCTTTATTGCTGTTCTCTAATTGAGCCATCTGCAGGAGTTAGTGGGTGTTGTGTGCCTCCAGCGCAGTATACACCTGTATCTACCTATATTGCTGTTCTCTAATTGAGCCATCTGCAGGAGTTAGTGGGTGTTGTGTGCCTCCAAGCGCAGTATACACCTGTATCTACCCTTTATTGCTTTTCTCTAATTGAGCCATCTGCAGGAGTTAGTGGGTGTTGTGTGCCTCCAGCGCAGTATACACCTGTATCTACCTTTATTGCTGTTCTCTAATTGAGCCATCTGCAGGAGTTAGTGGGTGTTGTGTGCCTCCAGCACAGTATACACCTGTATCTACCTTTATTGCTGTTCTCTAATTGAGCCATCTGCAGGAGTTAGTGGGTGTTGTGTGCCTCCAGCACAGTATAAACCTGTATCTACCTTTCCTGTCGCATCATGGCAGCATACACCTATGGGTTGTGGCTCCGCCCCCGCAACCTGATAGGACCATTTGACTATTAAATCTTGAGAGGGCCTCTGCCTCAGTATTCTCCTTTTTTTCCTCACCTGAGAAGACCGGACATCACCCCTTACCGCTATCGCCCCAGCCATGTTCAAGCCTCTCCTGGGTGGAAGTCCTACCTGTACAGCCTCTAAATGAGCTTAATGGAGGAATCCCCACTCTGATGGTCTCAGGGGTACTATTCTTATCTTTACAAATCTTAAATAGATTTATCATGCAGCGGCCTCTAACCTGTATTTTTTTTGTATATTCTGTTCTTTTTCCTTGCTGAGCTCTGTAGTTCCTCTCTCCTCCCTCTTTGGGCGCATGCGTTGGCGGCCAGTACCTCGCTGTTCTATCTGTTCGCCAGTTTCCAAGATGGCGCCGGACGTCGCGGGACATTTCTGCGCATGCGCGGGATGATGTCGGCGCTGCGGACGACGGTGGCGCTGAATTTAAAAAACAGCATTTTTTCATTGTATACTGTGGCTGCTGCTGCATTTCTGATAAGATAGTTTGGAGAGTTTTTCCGATCGTTTTTCCGTCTGGTTTCCTTCGGATCTTAAGGTCAGTCTCTTAGTTTCTTGGGGTTTTTTCTTTTCTTGCAACTCTGCATATCTCCCTACTTGCCTTTTTGCACACTGACTTCCGTTCGTTTTTAGGAATCACTCTTCATGGAGGCCGCTGCCCCAGCAGACCATCGCCAGCCTAATAGGTAAGTGGGGTCAACTTGGTAAGTACGAAGAGGAAAAAGAGAGCCTGTCACTAACGCTGTCTAATTTGACAGCCCTATCAGGTCATCCAGATCATCGCACTCAAGGCGCTCGAGAAGAAGTCGCTCAAGTCATAGACAAAACCGAGACCATGGCAGAAGCCATTCAAGGCACAGAGAGAGTGGAGGTCACAGGAGGAGACGATCAAGGTCCTACTCTCGACATGGCCACTCCTACCACAGAAGATCCCCCACGCGCAGACATTCTTCTCGCGCTCGGAGTCTCCGTCCATCTGAGAATTCATGCTGGATTTGTGGCGCAATAGCCCTTCCAGATAAACTGGCCTATCGTTCATGCTTTAATGAAGCAACTAAAGACAGAGAATTAGAACCTAGTAATCCAGCTATTGAATCGCCCCTCCAAATCGCAGGGCCAGAAACTAGCAGACCTTTGCAAGGTACCACATCTGCTGCTCCTTCCTCTTCAAAGATGTCAGATCCTTTGTCAGATAACGATGACTTTGACACATCTACCGGCTTCGACTTTGCACTGGTCGAACCCTTCATTAAATCAGTGAAGGAAGCGATCGATTGGGTGGAAGAAAAACAAACTCCTCAAAAAGTGAGAAAATATTTTCCAAACCTCAAAAAAGATCCTGAGACCTTCCCATTTAATGAGGAACTGGAGGATTTGATTAAGGAGGAATGGCAAAAGCCGGAAAAGAAGATCAGCCTAACAGGTTAGCAAAGCTTTACCCCCTGAAGGAGCCTGGTGTCACTCCATTGGTGACCCCGCCAGTGATGGATTCTTCTCTGATGCATCTGGCCAGACATGTGACACTTCCAATTGAAGATGCTGCTACATTTAAAGATGTGCTGATAAGGAAAATTGACTTAGATCTTAAAAGATCTTACCTATCGGCAGGAGGCGCATGCAGACCAGCTGTGGCTCTAGCAGCTGTCGGTAGGACCATTTCCAACTGGTCCGCCAATGCCGAGAGGCTGGTATCAGAAGGAGTGGAACAAGAGAAAGTAATATCAGCCCTCCAGGAACTGTCTCTCACAGGCGATTTTGTCGCAGAAGCCTCTGTAGACATAATTAAATCTACATCAAGGGCAATGCTGAGCTCAGTAATGGCCAGAAGGGCACTTTGGCTAAAACCCTGGTCAGCAGACCTATCCTCGAAGTCAAATTGGTGCAAGATTCCCTTTCACGGAGTAAATCTCTTTGGGGAGAAACTAGACTCTGCGATTTCAAAAGTTACCGGGGGAAAATCGGGTCTGATCCCTTCGGATAGAAGATCTAAACAGCGAAGACCGCCAGCCTCCAGACGAAATCTCCCAGACAAATATAGGGAGGCAAGATCCTACAGACCTGGCAGAGAATATAGGAGGAACTGGAAGAACCCTCAATCATCCTTCCTCAAGCTCCAGAAAGCCAAGACCCCTACTACAGGGGATCAAAAGTCTTTTTGAAGGTGCGCCCGCCAAACCAGCTGTAGTAGGAGCCAGGCTCAGGTTGTTCAGGCAGGTATGGGCGGAGGCAATAAAGGATCCATGGGCAGTGGCGACTGTCCAGTTCGGCCACAAATGGAGGTTCCGAAAGCATCCAAGGGACCATTTTTCGGGTAACAAGGTTACCGTCATCTCACCAAAAGAGGTTGCTACTGAACGAATATGTTTAGGGCCTCATTCAGAAACAAGCCATAAGGGAAGTTCCACTGCCACAGTGAGGAAAAGGATTCTATTCTCCTCTATTCCTGATAAAAAAAGAAAACAGGGGACTTACGTCCTGTCATGGACTTAAAAAATCTCAATCACCGAATCCAGGTGGAAGCATTCAAAATGGAGAGCCTGCAGACAATTCTCCAGGCCATCAACATAGGAGATTGGATGCTCTCCATCGATTAACAAGACGCCTACTTGCATGTTCCCATTCACACCTCATTTCAGAAATTTCTCCGCTTTGTGGTAGGTCATCAACATTTCCAATTTCAAAGTCTCCCGTTCGGAATATCCACTGCTCCGAGAACATTTACAAAAGTCTTGCTCCCAGTAATAGCCCTATTAAGGGAACAAGGCCTGAGAGTGCACCACTATCTAGACGATATCCTTCTGCTTGCCGACAACCGAGATTCCCTCCTACTTCATCGCGCAATCTTAATCTCCACCCTGCAAAAATTCGGGTGGCTGATAAACTGGGGGAAGAGCAGTCTAAGTCCCACGCAGAGAATGATCTTTTTGGGCGCGGAACTGGATACCCGACACAATACAGCAGAGCTCCCGAAGGAAAAAATGTCCATCCTGATCCGGAAACCAAAGAGACTACTCGTGGCCACTACCATTCCTGCCAGGGAATGTCTCAGTATTCTAGGGTCATTTTCAGCAACTATTCCAATGGTTCAGTGGGCCCAGTGGAATGCCAGGGTGGAATGCCAGGCCTCTTCAAATATCATTCCTGAAGCAATGGAATGGGGTATCAATGACCCAGCCAATAGTGATTTGGAAAGAGGTGAAGCAATCACTATCATGGTGGACCAAACCACACAATCTGAAAAGGTGCAAACGCATAGTCCTTCCCTCTCAAGAGGTAATCACCTCGGATGCCAGCATGGAAGGATGGGGAGCACACTACTCACCATGCAGTCCAAGGTCGTTTGCCGATCAAGACACACGATGTGGTCTCGAACATATTAGAGATGAAAGCAGCGTTCCAGGCTCTACTAGCCTTCAGCCCATTCCTGGAGGGGAAAGAAGTTCTACTAAGGATGGACAATCGAGTAGCAGTGGCCTATATCAACAGGCAGGGAGGCACCAGGAGTCGCTCCATGTTGCAGGAAGTCCAACCAGTCTTCCAATGGGCACAGCTGAATTTAGCCAGTCTCAGGGCAACATACGTGCCAGGTGTCCAGAATAAGATAGCAGACACCTTGAGCCAAGAATTCGTATCCAAACACGAATGGGCCCTAAGCCGTCAGGCATTTTCTCTCATAACAAAAATTTGGGGGGTTCCAGATATCGATCTGGCAGCAACTCCGAACAACGCGAAGTGTCAAAGGTACCTGGCGAGGATTCCCTTTCCGGATTGCTTAAAACACAACTGGAACTTCCGCCTAGGTTATGTGTTTCCACCAACACCTATCATACCGAGGCTTCTACTCAGACTCAGGAACTCAAGTTCCACAGTAATAGCAATCCTGCCTTTTTGGCCGAGGAGGCCATGGTTCACGACCCTGCTTCAGTTGAATACAGCAGAACCATTGCCGCTTCCCGTGACAGCGGACCTACTCTCTTAAGGTCAACTCCTCCATCCATGCCCAGAGATATTACATCTAACAGCCTGGAGACTGAAAGGGCTAGGTTCATAGCTCACGGCTGTTCCCACAAAGTAATAAACACCCTTCTTCAAGCCAGAAGGGTTACCACTAATAACACCTACAAGAGAATCTGGGATAAGTTCCTCTCGATCGCACAACAACAAGCCTGGGACCCTTCATCCCCAACGGTTGCTCAGATCCTAGAGTTCCTACAGCTAGGTCTCGACAAAGGTCTTCAAATACCCTGAAGGTGCACGTATCAGCTCTATCAGCCATAACGGGGGTGAAATGGGCTCAAGAGCCTCTTGTTTCTCAATTTCAGAAGGCCTGTCTAAAATTAAGACCTCCCAGGAAACCCTCCTTTCCAACTTGGGATCTTTCGGTAGTGCTGGATTTCTTATCCCGTGATCTATTCTTTCCAGTTGAGGGAGCTTCTCTTTGGGATCTAACCCTCAAAATCACCTTCCTGATAGCGATTACATCAGCCAAGAGGGTGTCGGAAATGCATGCACTAATGGCAATGGAACCATACCTAACCATCTACCCAGACAAGGTAGTTCTGAAACCTTCAGATCGCTTCATCCCGAAAGTGGCTTCCTCCTTTCATTTTAATCAGGAAATATGCCTTCCCGCTCTTTCCACAGAGCAGGGGAACTCACATCCACTTGATGTAAGATCCAACATACTGGCCTACCTCTCAAGAACCAGTGACCTCAGGAAAGTGGAAAATCTCCTAGTCATCCCTCACGGCTCAAGAAGAGGACTGGTGGCAACTTCCCGCACTATCGCAACATGGCTGGTAAAAATCATAAAGAAAGCTTACTCATCTAATCAAGCTCAAATACCTGAGGGCTTAAGGGCGCATTCTACAAGGGCGATGGCGACCTCCTGGGCAGCCCTCTGCAGAGTCTCCTCAGAAACCATCTGCAGAGCAGCCACATGGTCTTCAAAAAGCACTTTTATATCTCACTACAAAGTGGACTCCGCTAGGCTGTCCACGGTGGAGTTCGGGAGAGCAATTATTCAGTCCAATTCCTTCATTCCTTGTAAATAAACTTCTTCTGCTCATACCCACCCAGTTTTGCGAGTTATTCCCCATAGGTGTATGCTGCCATGATGCGACAGGAAAACAGAAAATTGTATACTCACCTTTCCTTAATTTTCCTTTCCTGTTGCATCTCATGGCAGCATACAGATGCCCACCCGTCTGAGGTGAGGTGTCTATATATTGAGAATACTGAGGCAGAGGCCCTCTCAAGATTTAATAGTCAAACGGTCCTATCAGGTAGCGGGGGCGGAGCCACAACCCATAGGTGTATGCTGCCATGAGATGCAACAGGAAAGGAAAATTACGGAAAGGTGAGTATACAATTTTCCGTTTTATTGGTGTTCTCTAATTGAGCCATCTGCAGGAGTTAGTGGGTGTTGTGTGCTTCCAGTGCAGTATACACCTGTATCTACCCTTTATTGCTGGTGTTCTCTAATACAGCCATCTGCAGGAGTTAGTTGGTGTTGTGTGCCTCCAGCGCAGTATACACCTGTATCTAACCTTTATTGCTGTTCTCAAATAGAGCCATCTGCGGGAGTTAGTGGGTGTTGTGTGCCTCCAGCACAGCACAATATACACTTGTACCTACCCTTTATTGCTGGTGTTCTATAATAAAGGCATCTGCAGGAGTTAGTGGGTGTTTTGTGCCTCCAGCACAGCACAATATACACCTGTATCTACCCTTTAATTGCTGGTGTTCTATAATAATGGGCATCTGCAGGAGTTAGTGGGTGTTGTGTGCCTCCAGCACAGTATACACCTGTATCTTCCCTTTAATTGCTGGTGTTCTATAATAAAGGCATCTGCAGGAGTTAGTGGGTGTTGTGTGCCTCCAGCACAGCACAGTATACACCTATATCTACCCTTTATTGCTGGTGTTCTCTCATACAGACATCTGCAGTAGTTAGTGGGTGTTGTGTGCCTCCAGCACAGTAAACACCTGTATCTACCCTTTATTGCTGATGTTCTATCATACAGGCATCTGCAGGAGTTAGTGGGTGTTGTGTGCCTCCAGTACAATATACACTACCCAATTGCTGGTTTTCCCATCTCCCTGCAGGCCATTACCATGTCTGGAAGGCCAATAAGGAGAGGCAGACAGGCATGAGCCAATAAAAGAGGGCAAGAAGGTTCTGTGTCTAGAGACAACATTGCTGGTCATGGACGTGGTGCATCGTCATCAGCACGTAGCCTTATTTTCGGCAGCTGGACGTGTTGAGCCACATCATGCCTAAGACTTGGTAGAGTGGATGACCAAGCCCTCTTCATCCTCCTCATCCTCTCTCACCCATGCTCAGGGTATGAGCAAAGCAGCTGCCAACGCATCCTCTTCCCTCGTCTCAATGTCATCATCAGTCACTCCTTCCCTAGACCCACCATGTCCTCCTGAGAAGTCCCCCGAACTGTTTGAGCACAGTGTTGGGTACATGCTCCAGGCGGATGCCCAGTGTTTTGTAGGCTCTGATGATGATACTCAGCTAGAGGAAGTCAGTAGCGTGAGTGCAGAGAGAGGGGATGCTCAAGAAGGACAGCAATCTGGCAGTCATGTTCCACAAGCTGCAGCATACTGCCAGGTTTGCTCCAGTGATGAAGAGATCACTGTCTCCATGTGGGTGCCTGGTAGGAGAGAGGAGCACATCTCCAAGAGGCAGGATGCCCTCCGGGGGCAAGCTTAGGGGTAGCACACTGACTGAATCACACCGCAGAGCTCCGCCTTTGGGGTGGGCCTTTTTTGAGACGAGTGCATCAGATCGCACCGCTGCTATTTGCAACATATGTCTCAAGCGTATCTCGCGTGGCCAAAACATCAGCCGCTTGGGCACCACATGCTTGACCAGACATATATTGACCTGCACTGCAGCTCGTTGGCAAGCGTACCTCAAAGACCCACACCAAAGATCAAAGCTGACCTCTCCTTGCTCCTCATCAGCTGGGATCTCCAACCCCACTAGACCTTCAGTCCTCTCTGAAACATGCACTGAGAGGAATGAAGGTGTAGAATTAGGTGTCTCACAGCCAAGTGCTTGCGGGCACTCTGCTAGCAGTACACCCACGTCCGATTGTCGCAGGCAAATTTCCCTGCCCCAGCTGCTGGACCGTAGAAAGAAGTTCACTCCCAGCCATCCACATGCCCAGTGGTTGAATGCTAGCTTGGCTAAATTGCTAGCACTTCAACTGCTGCCTTTTCAGTTGGTAGACTCGGCCCCCTTCCGTGAGTTTGTGAAATGTGCGGTTCCTCAGTGGCAGGTCTCCATACGCCACTTTTTCTCACGGAAGGCGATTCCGGCTCTCTACCGGCATGTGGAAGGCAATGTCCTTGCCTCGCTGGACAGGGCGGTCAGCGGTAAGGTGCATATTACCGCTGACTCATGGTCCAGCAGGCATGGACAGGGACATTACCTGTCTTTCACGGCCCATTGGGTCACTCTTCTGGCAGCTGGGAAGGATGCAGGACAAGGTGCAGTAGTGTTGGAGGTTGTTTCTCCACCACGCCTCCAAAATGCTACTACTGGTTGTGACGCACCTCTCTCCTCCACCCCCTCCTCTTCTTCTTCCTCCATGGCCTCTTCAAGTGTTCTGTCCTCGGAACCAGCGGTGCTCCGTAGGCGTTCAATGGGCTACGCAAAATATCTGGGGCAGATATTTTGTCAGCTCTGCAGGGGCAGGCCGAGAGGTGGTTGACGCCACGCCAGCTTAAGCCAGGAATGGTGGTTTGCGACAATGGCACCAACCTCCTCTCCGCCCTCCGATAGGGACAACTGACCCATGTGCCCTGTGTGGCTCACGTCCTTAACCTGGTGGTGCAGCGGTTCTTGGGCAGGTACCCGGGCTTACAGGATGTTCTGAAGCAGGCCAGGAAAGTCTGTGTGCATTTCCGCCGATCATTTAATGCCAGTGCTCGGCTGGCTGAGCTCCAAAAGGAGTTGAACCTGCCCAAGAACCGCCTTATATGTGACATGCCCACCAGGTGGAACTCAACTTTGGCCATGCTGCAGCGGCTGCACACGCAGCAGAGGGCCATCAATGAGTACCTGTGCGACTACGGCACCAGGACAGGGTCAGGGGAGCTCGGTTTTTTCTCACCACGCCAGTGGGGCATGATCAGGGATGCATGCACTGTCCTGTCACCATTTGAGGAGGCCACAAGGATGGTGAGCAGTGACAGTGCATGTATCAGTGACACTGTACCTCTTGTCCACCTCTTGGAGCATACGCTGCGTGGAATAATGGACAGGGCACTTGAGACAGAACAGAGGCAGGAAGAGGAGGACTTCCTTGCCTCTCAAGGCCCTCTTTATCCAGACAGTGTTCCTGCTGTCCCACCCATCACACAGGAAGAGGACGAGGAGGAGGAGGATGATTGTGTCAGCATGGAGGTGGAGGCTGGCACTCAGCATCAGCAGCAGCAGTCTTGTAGGGATAATTTACAGTCCCAAGAAACCCATGGACTTCTACATGGCTGGGAGGAGGTGGCTGCGAGTCATGCTATCCTTAGTGACCCAGAGGACTCTGGACCAAATGCCTCAGCTAACCTACGCTGCATGGCCTCCCTGATCCTGCAAAGCCTGTGGAAGGATCCTCGTATTCTTCGGATCAAGGAGAGAGACCATTACTGGCTGGCCACTCTCCTTGATCCACGGTACAAGGGTAAGGTTGCCGACCTTATCTTGCCATCGCAGAGGGAGCAGAGGATGAGACATCTCCGGGAGGCCTTGCAGAAAGGTCTGTGCAACGCGTTCCCAGAGACTGGGAGGTTACAAACTCCTGGTCCTGGATAACGTGCTGCTGAGGCTTCGGTCAGAAGGAGCGGTGGAGAAGGTGGCCGTCTGACCGATACGTTCAGACAATTTTTTAGTCCGCAGCCCCAAGGTATGATTGGTTCCAGCAACCATCGCCAGCGTCTGATTTAGATGGTGCAGGAATACCTAGGAGCAAGGTCAGACTTGGACACCTTTCCCACTAAAAATCCTCTGGCTTACTGGGTCTTGAGGATGGATCACTGGCCAGAGCTTGCACAGTATGCAATTGAGCTACTGACCTGTCTTGCATCCAGCGTTCTTTCGGAACGCACCTTCAGTGCTGCTGGTGGCTTTGTAACCAATCACAGGGTGCGCCTGTCCACCGACTCAGTTGATCGACTGACCTTCATAAAGATGAATCAGTCTTGGATCACCACCAGCTACCAAGCACCTGAAGCTGATGTAACCGAATAATTTTTTTAAAAATATCACATCCCTTCAAGACTGCCTATGCTGATGCTGAGTGGCTGTCCTGTTATGTTGACTGTCTATCCTCTTCCTCCTCCGCTGATATCTTGGAAGAACATTTTTGGTTCTGGATGATGCCACCAGCCCAATTTTTCAGCCTCTGTTTAACAGGGGCGTGTAATTACAATTTTTGATGCAATACTTTGCAGCAAGGCTCATTCCTGCACTCCAACTAGAGTATATGGTAGAGGTTGCAGTGTATAGGCCCAATTTTTCAGCCCCTGTTTAACAGGGGCATGTAATACAATTTTTGATGCAATGCTTTGCAGCAGGGCTCATTCCTGCACTACAAATAGAGTATATGGGAGAGGTTGCAGTGTCATGGCACCAGCACCAGTGCCTAAGGCCCAATTTTTCAGCCCCTGTTTAACAGGGGCATGTAATTACAATTTTTGATGCAATGCTTTGCAGCAGGGCTCATTCCTGCACTCCAACTAGAGTATATGGTAGAGGTTGCAGTGTATAGGCCCAATTTTTCAGCCCCTGTTTAACAGGAGCATGTAATAAAATTTTTGATGCAATGCTTTGCAGCAGGGCTCATTCCTGCACTACAAATAGAGTATATGGGAGAGGTTGCAGTGTCGTGGCACCAGCACCAGTGCCTAAGGCCCAATTTTTCAGCCCCTGTTGAACAGGGGCATGTAATTACAATTCTTGATATAATATTTTACAGCAGGGCCCGTTCCTGTGCCCACCGAGAGTAACTGTGAGGACTTATAGTGTTGTGGCACCAGCACCACCACCACAACCACTAAAGGCCCAATTTTTCTACCACTGTTCAACAATGGCATGTAATTACAATTCTTGATATAATTGTTCACAGCAGGGCGCTCCAGCGCCCACCAAGAGTCACTTTGAGGGCTTACAGTGTTGTGGCAACACCAACACCTTGTTCCGCCATTTCTGCAGAGCATATAGGGCAGGCCCTTACTTTCAAACATCCAACTTACAAACGTCTCCTACTTGCAAACGGAGGGAGACAACAGAAAGTGAGATGAAAAAAGACGGACGGCAAAAAAAATTATACAGGGGGGATAACCCTTCCCTATGTTTTCCTAAAAGCTTTAAAATAGATTTTTTGACTGGAGCTACACTTTAGAAATGTACCAGTTCAAAATTACAAACAGATTCTACTTAACACAACAAACCTACACAGTCCCTGTCTTGTTTGCACCGCCTGTATACTCCTGTTTTGAGTATATAGGGCCTGGGGGCCCCACGCCTTTCCTTTTTTTAATATGGGTACGGGATTCCCCTTAATATTCGTACAAGACCCAAAGGGGCTGGTAATGGGCAGGGAGGGCTACCCATGCCATTTTTCTCAATGATTTTCATCCATATTGCCGGAACCAGATATTACATTAAAACCGCAAGCAGTTTTAAATGACTTTTTTCCCGTTAAATGTCATTTTGTGCAGGGACTTCTCTAAACACGGGAAACACGTGCCACTTCACAGGCATACTATAGACACCCCCCAGGCACGATATTTAAAGGAATATTTCACTTTTTTTTTCACTTTAATCATCATTAATATCAGTGCTCCCGAAAAAAGGTTAGTTTTTAAAAACATTTTAGGCATTGACCCATGTCCCCTGGGGCAGGAGCCAGGTCCCCAAACCCTTTTTAGGACAATATCTTGCATATTAGCCATTAAAATTAGCACTTTTTATTTCGAACGTTCGAGTCCCATAGACTTCAATGGGGTTCTAAAGTTCGCACAAATTTTCGGTCCGTTGAAAGTTCTGGTGCGAACCGAACCAGGGGGTGTTCGGCTCATCCCTAATATAGATATACCTATATCTATATCCATATATATTTGTGCGACCTACATATTGGATCGCGCATGCTTTGCAAGTTATCAAATAGGTAATGTTTCTGGTGTTGCAATTTATGAAAGATTTGTTTTTAAAAGTCTAAGCCCTTGTACACATGGTCGGAGATTCCGACAACCAAAACCGTCGGATTTCGTCCGAAACTGTTGTATACACACGGTCGGACAAAGTTGTCGGAAAATCCGACGTGATGGCGTTATTTCGTTACGACGGGACTACGTTCAGGCTAGTAGCCAATAGCTTTGGTGTAGGAATTTGATCTGAGCATGCGTGGCACTTTGTCTGATCGGAATTCTCTACACATGATCGGAGTATGTCCGATCGTAGCATTTTGTCGGAAAATTTTACCGACATGTTGGAAAACTTGGTCCGTCGGATATTCCGACCAAAACAGTCTGATGTAGACCACACACAGTCGGAATATCCGAAAAAACGGTCACATTCCGTCGGAATCCCCAACCGTGTGTACAAGGGCTAAAAACTGCAATTTCAATCACCCAATTGATAAATTGATTACATGTGTTGTCTTGACATATATATATATATATATATATATATATATATATATGGTGGGGGAGAGGGTTTTTTTTTTTTGTTTGGTGAGGAAGAAAGGGAGAACAAATGTATATTGTAAGGAACGTTGATATAGGAATGTTTTTCTATATGTATTTTTGTATTTCTGATTACATAATGAAAGAGAGAATAATAATAAATATGACCAGCCCCCAGAGGACCTCATGGCCTGGGGTACGGATCCATCCGTTTCCGAGTCTGGCTAGTCCGAGGCACAGTAACTGGAAGGAGGATTCTAAAGTGGTCTGGTGCCATCTCGGGTTTTGGAGGGGCCCAGCAACTCGTCATGCAACCAGGGGAGGACTCTTCGGAAGAGGGCCATGCATGAGGCTGGCTGCTCAGTAAGAGCCTGGATGCTGAGCTGTATCGTAGGGTTGCCACCTTTTTTTCAAGCCAAACCCGAACACTTTTGCGGCACAGGGCATTTTTTTTCTGCAGTAAACACTATAGGATTATAAAAGAACTGGGACAGATTTGGGTGCCCCAAGGGGAGTAGTAACATAGCGCACAGAGTGCGGCAATGGGTGTGGCCAAATTGCTCTTGCGGACATCATCACCCCACCCTTCAGTGCTGCCAAACCTGAACCCAAACAGACGCCTGCAGCGGCAACAGATTTGTGTAAGACTATCTCGGTTACTTGGGGAGCCACAGCCTGGTCTGAATAATGTGAATA
The DNA here is from genome assembly GCF_037356315.1 of Lithobates pipiens. Lineage (NCBI taxonomy): Eukaryota > Metazoa > Chordata > Amphibia > Anura > Ranidae > Lithobates > Lithobates pipiens. The sequence continues at coordinate 326,404,420 of NW_027507785.1, read as the reverse complement.
ATCATTCTGCCTGAAACCCGGACACCTGATTCAAAGTCTGAACTGTCCGAGTGAATCCTGGACAGGTGGCAACCCTACTGTATGGACACTAATTGAATTCACGTTTCTTACAGTATCGCCGGACCGGCTGCAAGATACTGGTACCGCAAGAAGGTTCCTATTTCCATCCTTCTGTTACAGCTAAGTTCCTGTGAGAGACTTTTTGTGTTCATCTAAAAGTCTGTGGCAGAGACTTTGCTAAGTTTGAGTCATGTGTCGGCTGCTAAGTCCATAAACCCGGATTTATCCGACAGTGGAAATATCCAGCTGCGAGTGACTACTCCCTGGATTACTTAGAGAGAGACATTTATTAAGTGTCAGCAGTTTCAAAGTGCCGGAGCTTCCATACCTATACCCTCCATCCCCAACCGAGAAACTGTTTCTGTTCAACGTTTTAAGCAAATAAAAATTCCAAAAAGGAATTCAAGTGTCGGTCTCTGCAGTTATTGGGCCTCGGGAACCCCTAGACAAAAACGACGAACTACAAGGCGGAGGAGGTAAATGGTAAGCCCAAGAAAACCAGCAACCAGCTGCTCCTTTGAGGGTCAGTGCTACATTATATATATATATATATATATATATATATATATATATATATACACACACACACATACATACATACATATATATATATATATATATACAGTATATATATATATACAGTGGTGTGAAAAAGTGTTTGCCCCCTTCCTCATTTACTGTTCCTTTGCATGTTTGTCACACTTAAGTGTTTCGGAACATCAAACCAATTTAAACAATAGTCAAGGACAACACAAGTAAACACAAAATGCAATTTGTAAATGAAGGTGTTTATTATTAAAGGTGGAAAAAAATCCAAACCATCATGGCCCTGTGTGAAAAAGTGATTGCCCCCTAAACCTAATAACTGGTTGGGCCACCCTTAGCAGCAACAACTGCAACCAAGCGTTTGCGATAACGTGCAATGAGGCTTTTACAGCGTCCTGGAGGAATTTTGGCCCACTCATCTTTGCAGAATTGTCCTAATTCAGTTACATTAGAGGGTTTTCGAGCATGAACGGCCTTTTTAAGGTCATACCACAACATCTCAATAGGATTCAGGTCAGGACTTTGGCTAGGCCACTCCAAAGTCTTCATTTTGTTTTTCTTCAGCCATTCGGTGGTGGACTTGCTGGTGTGTTTAGGATCATTGTCCTGCTGCAGAACCCAAGTTCGTTTCAGCTTGAGTACACGAACAGATGGTCGGACATTCTCCTTCAGGATCTCTTGGTAGACAGCAGAATTCATAGTTCCTTTTATCACGGCAAGTCTTCCAGGTCCTGAAGCAGCAAAACAGCCCCAGACCATCACACTACCACCACCATATTTTACTGTTGGTATAATGTTCTTTTTATGAAATGCAGTGTTCCTTCTACGCCAGATATACTTGGACACACACCTTCCAAAGAGTTCCACTTTTGTCTCATCGGTCCACAGAATGTTGTCCCAAAAGTCTTGGGGATCATCAAGATGTGTTGTGGAGAAATTGAGATGAGCTTTGATGTTCTTTTTGCTCAGCAGTGGTTTTCTCCTTGGAACTCTGCCATGCAGGCCATTTTTGCCCAGTCTTTTCCTGATGGTGGAGGCATGAACGCTGACCTTAACTGAGGCAAGTGAGGCCTGCAGTTCCTTGGACGTTGTTGTGGGGTCTTTTGTGACCTCTTGGATGAGTCGTCGCTGCGCTCTTGGGGTAATTTTGGGCGGCCGGCCACTCCTGGGAAGGTTCACCACTGTTCCATGTCTTCGCCATTTGTGGATAATGGCTCTCACTGTGGTTCGCTGGATTCCCAAAGCTTTGGAAATGGCTTTATAACCCTTTCCAGACTGATAGATCTCAATTACTTTCTTTCTCAATTGTTCCTGAATTTCTTTGGGTCTCGGCATGATGTGTAGCTTTTAAGGATCTTCTGGTGGACCTTACTGTGTCAAGCAGCTCCTATTTAAGTGATGCCTTGATTGTGAACAGGTGTGGCAATAATCAGGCCTGGGTGTGGCTAGAGAAATTGACCTCAGGTGTGGACAACCACAGTTATAGTATGTTTTAACAAGGGGGGCAATCACTTTTTCACACAGGGCCATGATGGTTTGGATTTTTTTTCACCTTTAATAATAAACACCTTCATTTACAAATTGCATTTTGTGTTTACTTGTGTTGTCCTTGACTATTGTTTAAATTGGTTTGATGTTCCGAAACACTTAAGTGTGACAAACATGCAAAGGAACAGGAAATGAGGAAGGGGGCAAACACTTTTTCACACCACTGTATATATATATATATTTTTTTTTTGGTGGTTGCACTTTGTATGGTTCTGACAAAGCACGTTAATCGTGTGAAACACGTCACCGGCTTCCCTCTGCCTGTACACCATTGAGTGCTGTTGTTTTTTTTGCTTGTCCTCAAAATAAATTGTAATTGCATTGTTATGGGAGTGCAATTCATAAGACCCCTTTCACACTGGTGCGGTGCGGGCGTTAACGGTAAAGCGCCGCTAAATCTAGCTGTTATAGCGGTGCTTTTCAGCCGCTAGCAGGACACTTTTAACCCCCACTAGCGGCTGAATAAAGGGTTAATAGCGCCCGTGTTGAAATTCAATGGGCAGCGGTGTATAGAGCGCTCCCTCACCGCCCCAGAGACTTTTTTTCTCGTCCTGCAAGCGCACCGCCCCGGTGTGAAAGCACTTTGGCTTTCACACTGGGGTGGCTTAAGAGGAGCTTTTCAGGCGCAATTTTTAATGACAGTTTGGGAGTAGGCAGTTACATTTAAAAAATACAATGTAAAATTGACAAGGGACACCAACATAGTTGTATTTTTGATCTTAAAAACTAGGGGATAATGGTGTAACTTGCACAAATAAAAATGTAGCGCTGACATCCTCGCTTATTGATGTGTGTTTTCATGCTATAATCACAAGTCTATGGACATTTCTTTGGTTTAGTATTTGGCGCCATCTAGTGGACAAATACTGGTACTGAACTTGAATGTTTATTGCTTTGAAGACAGCACAAAAGACATATACAGGAAGTGACTGTTGTTTTGATCAGAAGGTTGACCCTTTTACCCAGGAGGCTTGATGACCTACCCATGAACACTTTCTCTAGCAGTGCATGCTGGGTAGGACATAAAAGGAACCCGAGCGGCAATTTTAGGTCTCTTGGGATGGCATGGCCTGCCTGTGAGGATCTGTGGGGAGACCCTCCCAGAAAGGCAGTGGCCCACAGCCTTTGCAGAGCGCAAACCTCGCTTGTTTGTGCGAGTGATCTGATGCAGCCAGAGAGACAGTGACCGGATTGGAAAGATCCAGAGACACTTGTTTGAGCTTTGGAGGACCGGGCTCACCCAGCGGAGCGGAATGGAGCGACGGGGCCAGCTGATGGAGAAGCAAGCTGCAGTCACCAGGCCGAAGCTACTATACGGAGCTCCCATCCAGTTGGTGAGCGGGTTATGGTCCACAGTTTGTTAACTTTCACACGCAGTTAGACTCATACACAGGCCTCACTGGGATCTATAGTTCCCAGGAGCAGAGCAACTGACACTGAGCAGGCTTGAGGCCTACCTACTCTGATATCCCAAGCCTTGTAGTATAAGTATTGAAATTATACCAGGAGCACCTTTACCTCAACTTAACTTATTTTAACCTGTGAATTACAAATCACAAGGAATTACTTTAGCTAGCGAAGACAAGAAGACCAAAGACCAAGTATTTTAAGTGAGATCTCACGCATAGCTTAAAAAGTAGAGGGAGCTCCCGGGTATATATATATATATATATATATATATATATATATATATATATATATATGTTTGAAATTGTTTATATTGAAATCCATTGTGCTGTCATCCTATGTTGGGATGACAGCACAATTACTGTAATCACCTCTTTCAATATTTTCGCAGAAATATACACTGTGGTTTAAGTATCCAGTTGTGTGGCGTACTGTTTTCTCCCAGCAGGTGGAGCCAGTGGATTCTGAGGTTACAATACAGGTACCTTGCATTGTATTATATTGTACTGTACTGTGTTGCACCACAGCTGTGTCAAGGGGATTGAGCCAAGTTAGTGGGGTGTTGTTACCAGAGTGCAGGCCCAAATCAAATCAGCCGCTCCTTCGGGAGTCAGTGCTACAAAAAAAAACCAAAAAAACATAATATTATTCTTGATATCGCTAGAGAAAAAAAAAAGGCCTTTGAAAATTCCTTTGCAATAACTCCATCAGTATCACCAGCAAAAGCAGCTTCATTATTATCCCATTAAAGAAGAAGAGAATTGTGTGCTGCATTTCCAGATTTCATAATTTGCCGCATCACGAATGTTAATTCTCCATTACGAATGCTAGTTTACAAGACCGACCGCTTCCGGCTCGTCCTTGCTTCCAAGCATGCGCGTTTGTACGTTGGACTTTTGTCCGACGGACTTGTGTACACACGCTCGGAAAATCCGACAACACACATTTGTTGGCAGAAAATTTGAAAACATGCTAGCCAACATTTGTTGGTGGAAAGTCCGACAATTGTCCGATGAAGCGTACACACGGCCGGATTGTCCGCCAAGAAGCTCACATCCAACATTTCCCGTCGGATCGCGTGTATGTGGCATAAGAAGGGGGGCAGTGCCTGTGGCCCTTGAGAATCCACGTCTGACTGCGGAAGAATACCCGCATGAAAATTAGTAACAGGCGGACTGTGCCAACTGAGCCGGTTTAAACGTAAAATACTGTATTTTGTACGCTTTTAGAATCACATCGAACTCATAAACATTAAAAGCAGTAATCCTCTTTAAATAATAGCTGTACTTTTAAAGCACATTAGCGCTTTTTACATATCCAGGGTGATCAAGCAATCTGAAATGATAACCTATTACTTGTGTTCTTTCCTGTGTTTTCTCTGTGCTTTTAGAGCTGTCCTCAGATGCCGGGGGGCCAGTGCAAAAATTGTTCCGTTTCTATTCCCCTGTCTGCGGTCTACACTGATCTGCCCAGCAGACCTCAGAGCAGCTTGTCTGCAGACCAGGTCCTGAGAATGTACAGAGGTGTTCTATCGGGTTGAGGTCAGGACTCTGTGCAGGCCGGTCAAGTTCCTCCACCCCAAACTCACTCATCCATGTCTTTATGGACCTTGCTTTGTGCACTGGTGGGCAGTCATGTTGGAACAGGAAGGGGCCGTCCCCAAACTGTTCCCACAAAGTTGGAAGCATGAAACTGTCCAAAATGTCTTGGTATGCTGACACCTTAAGAGTTCCTTTCCCTGGAACTAAGGGGTCAAACCCAACCCCTGAAAAACAACCCCCCCCCCCACCATAATCCCCCCTCCACCAAATGATTTGGACCAGTACAAAAAAAGCAAGGTCCATAAAGACATGGATGAGCAAGTTTGGGGTGGAGGAACTTGACTGGCCTGCACAGAGTTCTGACGTTAACCCCATAGAACACCTTTGGGATGAATTAGAGCGGAGACTGCGAGCCAGGCCTTCTCGTCCCACATCACTGCCTGACCTCAGAAACGCGCTTCTGGAAGAATGGTCAAACATTCCCATAGACACACTCCTAAACCTTGTGGACGGCCTTCCCAAAAGAGTTGAAGCTGTTATAGCTGCAAAGAGCGGAGCCAACTCAATATTGAACCCTACGGACCAAGACTGGGATGCTATTAAAGTTCATGTGTGTAAAGGCAGGTGTCCCAATACTTTTGACAATATAGTGTATGTAAAGTGTCTGCGTCACAGGACTGTCTGATTCAATATCTTCAGGGCCAAGAGCCATTAGTGATTGTTTCCATGGTGCCCTCACAGATCATAGACTCTCTGCATACCCGTGGCGGCTTGTGCTTTTTTGTTTAGGGGGGGGCGGCAAACAACCACCTCCACGTGCGGCACCTCAAAGCCCCCCTCGCTGTCTGGCGGGTGGTCCACTTACCCCATCTAGGCAGCGGGCATCGTCGAGGATCGGGCATCAGTGAAAAACAGGCTGCAGCGGGCAGTGGGTAGCGGCTCCTCTGTCTTCTCCTCCTCCTTCCTCCTCGTTTCCGCCGTGCGTCTCCTCCCCTTTTCCTAGGTGTCCAATAGGATCGCCTGTCCTTTCAGCCAATCGGGTGACGAGTCCACTGCTGCAGTAGCTACATTTCCAAGTGCCCTGATGATTTATATATTGCAATACACTCATGAAACCCATGGGGGGGAGGGGATCACAAACCACTCCATGAGTTTAGTGAAGCCCCGCCCACCTTGCCAACCATCCAATTATAGAAAGTAGAACGCACATCTAAAAGGATCCAAACACGGGTAATAATGAGGTGGAGGGAAATAATGGTATTTGGAATATTGCTTGGGCTCTCTGAACATGGGGAAGGTGCTCACGTGGTTTGGAAACGCAGTTATCCATTAACCCCTTCACGTCTAAGGGCAAAACAAATCTTAATGCCTGAGCACAGTTTTGCAACTTTGAGGTGTGTTAGTAAAACCGCACAAATAATCACAACTACACTGTGCGCCCAGGTGGGTTATACCGCGTTTGGTTCAGGACAAATTGGGCTTTCATTTGGTAGTAAATGGGTATGGGGGTCTCCTGGTTTTTGTTTTATTATCAAAGGAAAACTGACCCAAAATAGTAAAATATATATATATGTTTTAAATGTAGCTGTATATATCTTGGTACCCCTATAACCATCCACCAAAGAACATCCAAAATAAATTCTCCTGGTCCTGATGATCGCAGCGATACCACATATGTCTTTGTTAGTTGTTGTTTGTTTGGGGCGCACGCCCCCTCCCCCCCCCCCCCCACCACTGCAAGTACCGATACCCTTTTCAAGTACCGATCACTACCGATTACCAATACTTTTTTAATGTCATGTGACAGTTTTCAAAGCACAATACAGACTAATATCTTCTGGCACTGATTAAGCAGCACTGATAGGATTAGGTACCACTGATTGGCGCTGATAGGATTAGGTGGCACTTATTGGCACTAATATGCAGCACTGATGGGCACTGATAGATTTAGGTGGCACTGATGGGCACTGATATGCAGCACTGATGGGCACTGATAGGATTAGGTGGCACTGATGGGCACTGGTATGCAGCACTGATAGGTGGCACTGATTATTTAGCACTGATAGGATTAGGTGGCACCGATGGGCACTGGTATGCAGCATTGATGAGCACTGATAGGTGGCACCAATTATGCAGCACTGATAGGATTAGGTGGCACTGATTGGCACTGATAGGATTAGGTGGCACTGATAGGCACTGGTATGCAGCACTGATGAGCACTGATAGGTGGCACTAGTTATGCAGCACTGATAGGATTAGGTGGGTATGATTGGCACTGATAGGATTAGGTGGCACTGATGGGCACTGATATGCAGCAATGATGGGCACTGATAGGCTTAGGTGGCACTGATATGCAGCACTGATAGATAACACTGATTATGCAGCACTGATAGGATTAGGTGGCACTGATTGCCACTGATATGCAGCACTGATGGGCACTGATGGCATTGGGCGCTGATATGCAGTACTGATGAGCACTAATAGGTGTCACTGATAGGATTACGTGGCCATGATTGGCACTGATAGGATTAGGGGGCACTGATGGGCACTGATATGCAGCACTGATGGGCACTGATAGGCTTAGGTGGCACTGATGGGCACTGATAGGTGGCACTGATTATGCAGCACTGATAGGATTAGGTGGCACTGATATGCAGCACTGATGGGCACTGATAGGATTAGGTGGTACTGATGGCATTGGGCACTGATATGCAGCACTGATGAGCACTAATAGGTGGCACTGATAGGATTACGTGGCCATGATTGGCACTGATAGGATTAGGTGGCACTGATAACCACTGATATGCAGCACTGATGGGCACTGATAGGCTTAGATGGGCACTGATAGGTGGCACTGATTATGCAGCACTGATAGGATTAGGTGGTACTGATATGCAGCACTGATGGGCACTGATAGGATTAGGTGGTAATGATGGCATTGGGCACTGATATGCAGCACTTATGAGCACTGATAGGTGGCACTGATTATGCAATACTGATAGGTGGCACTTATGGGCACTGATGGGCAGGCACTGAAATGCAGCACTGATTGGCAATTGCTGGCCTGGCATAATAAATGACATGGTGTGAGAAGGAAGGAAGGATTTTGCCATGCTATATGGCATACAGGCAGTCCCCGAGTTACGAACGACTCCTACTTACAAATGGCCTCAAATGCCGGCCACTTGTGCTCCACTCTGGTCCAGGATATCTTTGGGCACCTCCGGGCACATCCCACATGGCAGTACTAAAAGGCCAGAAGAGCCCCAGATAACATAACAAGTGCCCGGAACATCCCACACTTAGAAAAAAAATTCCACTTACCAACAAACCTACAGTCCTTATTGTGTTTGTATCTCGGGGACGGGCTGCACAGCATTGCAAAATCCTTCCCTTCCTCTCATCATTCATGTCATTTATCATATAGTATGTATGTATATGCCGCGACGCCCATCTTGGTACACCCTGCACTCAGCCACAGTAAGCAGCAGCGGACATCTTGCTACACCCTGCCCCAACTATATGTGCTGGCAGTAACAAGATCTCCGCTGCTGGCTTACTGCGGCCGTGTGCAGGGTGCACCAAGATGGGCGTTGGGATGTTCAACCTCCGACAGAGACACGGAACGTCACTTCTGTTACCAAACAACCGGTCACAGATTCTGATGGAACATGCGGCTGCGCCCCGCACCCCTGCCCCGGCCAGCTTACCTAGTTCCACCGCTGCCAGCCTGGACTCGCTCTCCGCCCGCTGACTTCCGCTTTGCGAGCAATGCCGCCTCATTCCCAGGTATCGGGTGAAGCATCAGGAGTACTTGTATGAGTACAAGCACTGGCGGAAATGCTCGGTATCTGTAGTGATACTTGTACTGGTATCGGGACAATCCGACTGACAATACGAACTTCTGCCATACCGCCTAACATTCTGAAATGGGAACGAGGGACACCTACTGGCAAACGTATGTAGGCAAAGGACACGCCCCCCTGCCACACCCCCTTAAAGGAGAATTAACCAAAAAAAAGTTTAAATAAATCCACAAGCCCTTTTTTTTACCACTACTATTTCTTTATATTGGCTCTTGAAATTTACAAATGCAGCAATTTAGAAATTGGATGCACCACCCAGTGGCAAAGCAGAATGCATGTCTAAAGGGATGCTTGATCAAGTGACTCATCAGCAGATGGCACAGCTAAAGTCTGCACCACCCAGTGGCAAGCGGAGGAGCATGCATGTCTAAAGGGATGCCAGGGATATGTTCTTTCATGCAATGCTCAGGAACAAAATGATTGATGGTAGACAAAGCTAATAGCTGTGAGAGACTGGTGAAGGGGCAATGATAGGAGGAGGAGAGGAGACTGACAAAGCTTGAGGTCATTGAGAAGTGCATGTTCCTCCCTGGGTGCTGCAGGCTTTAGCTGTGCAATCCTCACTGGGCCTGTCTACTAGTCTTTACCCCAAATTTGGGGGGGGGGGGGGGGTCTGGCAAGAGCGTTAAATGAAAGAACACAATCCCAGCATGCCTTTAGATGTGCATGTGCTTCCTTGGGTGTTGTAGATTTTAGCTATGCTATCTGCTGATCAGTTTCTTGATCAAGCGACTGATCAGCAGATTGCACAGCTAAAGCCTGCACCGCCCAGTGGCAAGCAGGGGAGCATGCATGTCTAAATGGGTGCCAGGGATATATTCTTTCATACAATGCTCAGGAACAAAATGATGGTAGACAAAGCTAATAGCTGTGAGAGACTGGTGAAGGGGCAATGATAGGAGGAGGAGAGGAGACTGACAATGCTTGAGGTCACTGAGAAGCAAGGCCAGAGCTACCACTAGGCAAACTAGGCAGCCGCCTAGGGTGCCCTGCTTCCTAGGACGCCCGGCCACTGGTGTTCCTACCCTCTTCTCTCTGCAGCAAGCAACTAAGTCTCAGCATCAGTAGGCAGCCACCACTCCGTTTGCACATAGTGTCAGAGGTGCAGCACCTGGCGGAGGACTGTCTGTGTCCCGAGCAAACATTCATTGATGGGTGCTGGTGAGGCTGCATTTGATGAGCGCTGGCAGGCTTCATTTGATGGGCGCTGGCAGGCTGCATTTGATGGGCGCTGGTGAGGCTGCATTTGATGGGCACTGGTGAGGCTGCATTTGATGGGCACTGGCGAGGCTGCATTTGATGGGCACTGGCAGGCTGCATTTGATGGGCACTGGTAGGCTACATTTAATGGGCGCTGGTGAGGCTGCATTTGATGGGCGCTGATGAGGCTGCATTTGATGGGCGCTGGTGAGGCTGCATTGATGGGCACTGGCAGGCTGCATTTGATGGGCACTGGTAGGCTTCGTTTGATGGGCGCTGGTGAGGCTGCATTGATGGGTGCTGGCAGGCTGCATTTTATGGGCACTGGTAGGCTGCATTTAATGGGCGCTGGCAGGTTGCATTTGATGGGTGCTGGTGAGGCTGCATTGATGGGCGCTGGCAGGCTGCATTTGATGGGCACTGGTAGGCTGCATTTGATGGGCACTGGTAGGCTGCATTTGATGGGCACTGGTGAGGCTGCATTTGATGGGCGCTGGTAGGCTGCATTTGATGGGCACTGGTGAGGCTGCATTTGATGGGCGCTGGTGAGGCTGCATTTGATGGGCGCTGGTGAGGCTGCATTTGATGGGCGCTGGTGAGGCTGCATTTGATGGGCGCTGGCGAGGCTGCATTTGATGGGCGCTGGTGAGGCTGCATTGATGGGTGCTGGCAGGCTGCATTTGATGGGCACTGGTAGGTTGCATTTGATGGGCGCTGGCAGGCTGCATTTGATGGGCACAGGTAGGCTGCATTTGAAGGCCACTGGTGAGGCTGCATTTGATGGGAACTTCATTAGAAAGGTTGGGTATACATGGGCACGGCAAAGGGGGGTAGAATTAGGTTTCGCCTAGGGCGTCAAAAATTCTTGCACCAGCCCTGCTGAGAAGTGCATGTTCCTCCCTGGGTGCTGTAGGCTTTAGCTGTGCAATCCTCGCTGAGTCTGTCTTTCAAGAGCGTTAAATGAAAGAACACAACCCCAGCATCCTTTTAGATGTGCAGGTGTTGCAGACTTTAGCTATGCTATCTGCCGATCAGTTACTTGATCGAGCAACTGATCAGCAGATTGCACAGCAAAAGCCTGCACCACCCCCCCCAGCGGCAAGCAGAGGAGCATGTGTGTCTAAATGGATGCCAGGGATGTGTTCTTTCATATAATACTCAGGAACAAAAAGATTGATGGTAGACAAAGCTGACAGCTTTGAGAGACTGGCAAAAAGGGCCAACGACAGTAAGGATGAAGCGTAGAGGGGAATGGATGATGGTTAAAGTCATGAAGGTGGGCTCCAGATCTTCTCTGGGTTATATTCTGGGGGTGCCGGTTTGCAGTGATCGGTTTCAATGCAGAAAAGGAATTGCTATGTGTGGGGGGGAAATAACCCGGTAAGGCCGGAGTTGAGGTTTAAGCTGCTGCCAGGGCCCCTCGCCATGACTCTGATGATAACCATCGCTGACAACAGATAAGGAAGACGCCGGCTCATTCACAGGACGCATCTTCACTCCTTCCTTCTCCCCTCTACAAATTGCCGGCACCACTTATGGAAGGCTTTCATCTTGCCGGAAAGTAGAAGGAAAGGTAGGTGCTCCACCGCCCGGTCCTTCGCGCTCACACACACACACACACACACACATATATATATATATATATATATATATATATATATATATATATATATATCTATCAGAGAGGCTCCAACAGGCAGCCGGAGAGACGAGTGGCCAATCAGTATTCAGCGAGGGGCGCGGAGCGGATTGAGGCTTTTTATGCTGCAAATTCAGCTGACAAGTGGCGTCATGGAGGACCGGGGGGGCGATCAGCGCCTGCCATCGCAGAGGACTCAGCGAAGAATGAGATGATTATTCCCCCCCCCCTCCCCCCCACCTCCTGAACGACCGGCCCTGATTGCATGATGTGTGCATGACGGATCCCAGGCGACAGGTCTCTTCACCGCGCCCGGCGCTTCTGTTTGCATATGTCAGAATCACATAGAGAGACGCTGGAAGAGAAGGGATTATTGTGCCGGGTGGGGAGCGCGGGGTGGCAGATCAGGGCCGGCGGTCAGGAGGAGCTTGGTGCAGGAAATGCAAATAAAACCATCAGGGCGCCCCTTATACCAAGAACAAAAAATGAAAGGGTCAGTCCACCCAGAAGTGACTAAGAACAGCTGCAGTGCCCATTATGAGGGGTTCCCACCATCCCTGTGCTGAGTTCCCGGGTCTGTACACCTGTTGTGCCCATTATGAGGAGTGCCCACCATCCCTGTGCTGAGTTCCCAGGTCTGTACACCCGCTGTGCCCATTATGAGGGGTTCCCACCATCCCTGTGCTGAGTTTCCGGGTCTGTACACCTACTGTGCCCATTATGAGGGGTGCCCACCATCCCTGTGCTGAGTTTCCGGGTCTGTACACCTGTTGTGCCCATTATGAGGAGTGCCCACCATCCCTGTGCTGAGTTTCCAGGTCTGTACAAATGCTGTGCCCATTATGAGGGGTTCCCACCATCCCTGTGCTGAGTTTCCAGATCTGTACCCCTGATGTGCCCATTATGAGGAGTGCCCACCATCCCTGTGCTGAGTTCCCAGGTCTGTACACCCGCTGTGCCCATTATGAGGGGTTCCCACAATCCCTGTGCTGAGTTTCCGGGTCTGTACACCTGTTGTGCCCATTATGAGGAGTGCCCACCATCCCTGTGCTGAGTTTCCAGGTCTGTACAAATGCTGTGCCCATTATGAGGGGTTCCCACCATCCCTGTGCTGAGTTTCCAGGTCTGTACCCCTGATGTGCCCATTATGAGGGGTTCCCACCATCCCTGCGCTCAGTTCCCGGGTCTGTACACCCGCTGTGCCCATTATGAGTGGTTTCCACCATCCCTGTGCTGAGTTTCCAGGTCTGTACCCCTGATGTGCCTATTATGAGGGGTTTCCACCATCCCTGCGCTCAGTTCCTGGGTCTGTACACCTGTTGTGCCCATTATGAGGAGTGCCCACCATCCCTGTGCTGAGTTCCTGGGTCTGTACACCTGTTGTGCCCATTATGAGGAGTGCCCACCATCCCTGTGCTGAGTTTCCAGGTCTGTACAAATGCCGTGCCCATTATGAGGGGTTCCCACCATCCCTGTGCTGAGTTTCCAGGTCTGTACCCCTGATGTGTCCATTATGAGGGGTTCCCACCATCCCCGTGATGAGTTCCTGGGTCTGTACACCCGCTGTGCCCATTATGAAAGGTTTCCACCATCCCTGTGCTGAATACCTGTTTCTGTACACCTGTTGTGCCCATTATGAGGGGTTCCCACCATCCCTGTGCTGAGTTCCCGGGTCTGTACACCTGTTGTGCCCATTATAAGGGGTTCCCACCATCCCGACACCCAGGTATGCACAGCTGCTGAACTCACATCACATGTGGGGGTTACCTAAAGTGATCTGCATGCAAAAGCAGCCTGCCTATGAACGTCCACTCCTCCAGACTCACCGACACCAACTTATCAAGACATTTAGATACTTACATAACCCACTGCTTGCACCAGGGCTGGGGGCTTTTGGGAGGAGTACTGAGGCAGGGCGCTGGGATGTCCTCAGGAAGCTCCATCACCTGCTGGCCCCTCCCACCAGCCACGGGCATTGCTAGGGCTACAAAAGATCTGGGGCTGGAGCCCATAGCAGCGTAGTAAAGCAGGTCATACACTTAGGTGGGCATACACATGTAATATACGTGTGTGTGTGTGTGTGTGTGTATATATATATCCCCAGAGAGCCCCCCACTTACATCAGGGTCCCCAGAGAGCCCCTCCTTAAATCAGGGTCCCCAGAGAGCCCCCCACTTACATCAGGGTCCCCAGAGAGCCCCCCATCAGGGTCCCCAGAGAGCCCCCCACTTACATCAGGGTCCCCAGAGAGCGTCCCCCTTAAATCAGGGTCCCAGAGAGCCCCCCATTAGGGTCCCCAGAGAGCCCCCCCTTAAATCAGGGTCCCCAAAGAGCCTCCCCCTTAAATCAGGGTCCCCAGAGAGCCCCCCACTTACATCAGGGTCCCCAGAGAGCCCCCCACTTACATCAGTGTCCCCAGAGAGCCCCCCATTAGGGTCCCCAGAGAGCCCCCCACTTACATCAGGGTCCCCAGAGAGCCCCCCACTTACATCAGGGTCCCCAGAGAGCCCCCCATTAGGGTCCCCAGAGAGCCTCCCCCTTAAATCAGGGACCCCAGAGAGCCCCCCACTTACATCAGGGTCCCCAGAGAGCTCCCCATCAGGGTCCCCAGAGAGCCCCCCACTTACATCAGGGTCCCCAGAGAGCCGCCCACTTACATCAGGGTCCCCAGAGAGCCTCCCCCTTAAATCAGGGTCCCCAGAGAGCTCCCCATCAGGGTCCCCAGAGAGCCCCCCACTTACATCAGGGTCCCCAGAGAGCCCCCCACTTACATCAGGGTCCCCAGAGAGCCTCCCCCTTAAATCAGGGTCCCCAGAGAGCCCCCCATTAGGGTCCCCAGAGAGCCTCCCCCTTAAATCAGGGTCCCCAGAGAGCCCCCCCCCTTAAATCAGGGTCCCCAGAGAGCCTCCCTTCCCCTTGGGAACCCCTGCAGAGACTCAGGGCAATGGGCCCCAGATTCGGGGCTATAGCCCCAAAAGCCTCCCCCTAGCAACGCCACTGCCACCAGCCATGATCTGCTTGCACTGCATAGAGACCCAGTGATGTCACTTTACTAGGAACAAACAAAGGTGTGCAATTAAAACAGGAACATTTTATTAAAAAATTGAAATAATATGTTAATGAGGGGGGAGGGGCGAAGGTAAAATATAAGCAGATTAAACTCCAGCGAATACATCTTTTTCCCAGTAGTAGTCATCTCCTAATAGAGAAGCATAGCAGCACACGTGACGACACTTCATGTGCTGTACAACCAAAGCTTCCCGCCCCTGAAGAAAGCGAGAGCCGAACGTTCCTCCTGAGAGGTCAACAGCTAAAAGCTTGGAAGCGATTGTATGTGATTTTATGTGATTGTATGTGATTGTACGTGATTGTATGTGATTGTATGTGATTGTATGTGATTGTACGTGATTGTACGTGATTGTATGTGATTGTATGTGATTGTATGTGATTGTACGTGATTGTACGTGATTGTACGTGATTGTATGTGATTGTACGTGATTGTATGTGATTGTACGTGATTGTATGTGATTGTACGTGATTGTATGTGAGCGGCCGGGGAGCCGGGATAATGAAGGCGGCTGAATCGTGAAATACAATCCGGCTATTCCATGCAAAACGTCTCATTCAACCCCAAGTCATTTACTCGTAACATGCGGCAAAAGTCCCGCCGACAGCGAGAGACGAATTCCAACGGGAGAATTGAGATGCCGGCATAGAGATGACAATCATGTACATCCTGCAAGAAGCTCACAGTGTGCAGTGAAATCAGACTAAGTTATTCAGTACAGGAGAGGAGCCGGTACCACCGTGCAAGACTGAAGGGAGGGCTGGAGGGGGGATTTAATGGACGTGCACAAGATAGTATGTCCCGTCTAAGTGCCTCCCTGCTGCCCCCCACCTCACATTTGACCACAATTCCCAACTCTAAAAATGACAGGAGGTGTTGTTGTGTAAATACAGGAGCTGTAAAAAAAAAAAAAATGCTGACAGCGTTTATAAACATTGTTTAGACAGAAGATAGGGAGATACCAAGCAACGTTGTTTACAAATGTTGTTTATATGGGAGATAAAGAGATACAAAGTGACATTGTTTATAATCATTGATCAGACAGGAGATAGAAAGATACAAAGTAGCATTGTTTAGAAACATTGATCAGACAGAAGATAGAAAGTGACATTGCTTAAATATATTGTATAGACCAGAGATAGAGAGCTGTAAGGTAACATTGTTTATAAACATTGATCAGACAGGAGATAGAGAGATACAAATGAACATTGTTTATAAACATTGAACAACCCAGAGATAGAAAGATTAAAAAGTAACATTGTTTAGAAACATTGATCAGATTGAAGCTAGAGAGATACAAAGTAACATTGTTTATAAACATTGTTCAGGTGGGCGATAGGGAGATATAAAGTATCGTTGTTTATAATGATTGATCAGACAGGAGATAGAGAGATACAAAGTAACATTGTTTAGAAACATTAAACAGCCCAGAGATAGAAAGATTAAAAAGTAACATTGTTTAGAAACATTAATCAGATTGAAGCTAGAGAGATACAAAGTAACATTGTTTATAAACATTGATCAGACAGGAGATACAAAGTGACATTGCTTAAAAATATTGTATAGACCAGAGATAGAGAGCTGCAAAGTAACATTGTTTATAAACATTGATCAGACAGGAGATAGAGAGATACAAAGTAACATTGTTCATAATCTGATCAGGCAGGAGATAGAGAGATACAAAGTAACATTGTTTATAAACATTGTTCAGGTGGGCGATAGGGAGATATAGAGCATCATTGTTTATAATCATTGATCAGACAGGAGATAGAGAGATACAAAGTAACATTGTTTAGAAACATTGATCAGACAGGAGATACAAAGTGAGATTGCTTAAAAATATTGTATAGACCAGAGATAGAGAGCTGCAAGGTAACATTGTTTATAAACATTGATCAGACAGGAGATAGAGAGATACAAAGGAATATTAATACAAAAGAAAAATCTTGCGAGCCGCCCAACATTCACCAGATAAAAGAATGTGTAAGATAAATAGAGTATAAATGAAGCAGCCCAGCTGCTAACACTGATCACATCCCCATACACGTGTGCATATATAATGTTGTCTTACAAAGTGTAGCGCTATGTCCAAAACAAAATGTGCTCCTGAAAAAGCTCAATCATTGAAAATCACTATCACATAAAACGTGCAGACATCAATATCGTACAGATAAAAGTGCAGCAAAGTCCATGTAAATGTGCGGAGCTAATCTACCACAAATAATGAATGTCTGTGAGTGGATAACACAAAGCCGCACATCCAATTTCCCAATCAGCTGCTAAAAACTCTTTAGAGTCTTAGCCCCTCCCCTAACGCGCATCGACACAGGGTCACCCGTCTTCCTCGGGGGGATTTGGACATGTTTTTCCATATAGGCGATCAAGATATTTGTCACTTATGGGAGATTTGGTCCGCACATTTACATGGACTTTTATCTGCACGATATTGATGTCTGCACGTTTTATGTGTTAGTGATTTTCAATGATTGAGTTTTTTCAAAAGCACATTTTGTTTTGGACATAGCGCTACACTTAACATTGTTAATAATCATTGATAAGACAGGAGATAGAGAGATAAAGAGTTACATCTCTCTAGCTCCCGTCTGAACAATGTTTATAAACAACGTTACCTGGTATCTCTATCTCCTGTCTGATCAATGTTCATAAGCAATGTAACTTTGTATCTCTCTAGCTCCTGTCTGATCAATGTTTATAAACAATGTTACTTAGTATCTCTCTATCGCCTGTCTGATCAATGTTTATAAACAATGTTACCTTGTATCTCTATCTCCTGTCTGATCAATGTTTATAAACAATGTTGCCTTGAATCTCTATCTCCTGTTTGATCAATGTTTATAAACAATGCTACCTTGTATCTCTATCTCCTGTCTGATCAATCTTTATAAACAATGTTACCTTGTATCTCTCTATCTCCTGTTTGATCAATGCTTATAAACAATATTACCTTGTATCTCTATCTCCTGTCTGATCAATCTTTATAAACAATGTTACTTTGTATCTCTCTATCTCCTGTCTGATCAATGTTTATAAACAATGTTACTTTTTATCTCTCTATTTCCTGTCTGATCAATGTTTATAAACAATGTTACCTTGAATCTCTATCTCCTGTCTGATCAATGTTTAAAAACAATGCTACCTTGTATCTCTATCTCCTGTCTGATCAATGTTTATAAACAATGTTACGTTGTATCTCTCTATCTCCTGTCTGATCAATGTTTATAAACAATGTTACCTTGTATCTCTATCTCCTGTCTGATCAATGTTTACAAACAATCTTACTTTGTATCTATCTCCTGTCTGATAAATGTTTATAAACAATGCTACCTTGTATCTCTATCTCCTGTCTGATCAATGTTTATAAACAATGTTACCTTGTATCTCTCTATCTCCTATCTGATCAATGTTCATAAACAATGTAACGTTGTATCTCTGTATCACCTGTCTGATCAATGCTTATAAACAATGTTACTTTGTATCTCTATCTCCTGTCTGATCAATGTTTATAAACAATGTTATCTTGTATCTCCCTATCTCCTGTCTGATCAATGTTTATAAACAATGTTACTTTGTATCTCTCTATCTCCTTTCTGATCAATGTTTATAAACAATGTTACTTTGTATCTCTCTATCTCCTGTCTGATCAATGTTTATAAACAATGTTACTTTGTATCTCTCTATCTCCTGTCTGATCAATGCCGCTCTCCTTTCCCTCTCACTTCGGTTTGTTTGGAACCAGCAGTGCTTGTTATTTGCAGTCACGTGCCCTGCTCTAGGCACACTATAAATCCCATGGTGTAGAGTCCAACTCTGGAACAATCCAGAGAGAGAGAGAGGGGGGGGGGCGGCTCCTACATACAGTGGGACCACGGAGGACAAATGTAGTCACCCTCTAACCCAGGGGTAGGGAACCTTTTTGGCTGAGAGAGCCACGAACGCCACATATATTAAATGTAATTCCGCGAGAGCCAAACAATATGTTTAAAACCAATATTTTTTTTTTAATCGACTAATTTCAATTATAACTGTAATATCCACATCTCCCCCACTGTAATATCCACGTCATCTCTCCCACTGTAATATCCACATCTCCCCCATTGCAATATCCACGTCATCCCCCCCACTGCAATATCCACGTCATCCCCCCCACTGTAATATCCACGTCATCTCCCCCACTGCAATATCCACGTCATCCCCCCCACTGTAATATCCACGTCATCTCCCCCACTGTAATATCCACGTCATCTCCCCCACTGTAATATCCACGTCATCTTCCCCACTGTAATATCCACGTCATCTCCCCCACTGTAATATCCACGTCATCTCTCCCACTGTAATATCCACGTCATCCCCCCCACTGTAATATCCACGTCATCTCCCCCACTGTAATATCCACGTCATCTCTCCCACTGTAATATCCACGTCATCTCCCCCACTGTAATATCCACGTCATCTCCCCCACTGTAATATCCACATCATCTTCCCCACTGTAATATCCACGTCATCTCTCCCACTGTAATATCCACGTCATCTCTCCCACTGTAATATCCACGTCATCTCCCCCACTGTAATATCCACGTCATCTCCCCCACTGTAATATCCACGTCATCTCCCCCACTGTAATATCCACGTCATCTTCCCCACTGTAATATCCACGTCATCTCTCCCACTGTAATATCCACGTCATCTCCCCCCACTGTAATATCCACGTCTCCCCCACTGTAATATCCACGTCATCTCCCCCACTGTAATATCCACGTCATCTCCCCCACTGTAATATCCACGTCATCTCCCCCACTGTAATATCCACGTCATCTTCCCCACTGTAATATCCACGTCATCTCTCCCACTGTAATATCCACGTCATCTCTCCCACTGTAATATCCACGTCATCTCCCCCACTGTAATATCCACGTCATCTCCCCCACTGTAATATCCACGTCATCTCCCCCACTGTAATATCCACGTCATCTTCCCCACTGTAATATCCACGTCATCTCCCCCACTGTAATATCCACGTCATCTCCCCCACTGTAATATCCACGTCATCTTCCCCACTGTAATATCCACGTCATCCCCCCCACTGTAATATCCACGTCATCTCCCCCACTGTAATATCCACGTCATCTTCCCCACTGTAATATCCACGTCATCTCTCCCACTGTAATATCCACGTCATCTCCCCCACTGTAATATCCACGTCATCTCTCCCACTGTAATATCCACGTCATCTCCCCCACTGTAATATCCACGTCATCTCTCCCACTGTAATATCCACGTCATCCCCCCCACTGTAATATCCACGTCACCTCCCCCACTGTAATATCCACGTCATCTCCCCCACTGTAATATCCACGTCATCTCCCCCACTGTAATATCCACGTCATCCCCCCCACTGTAATATCCACGTCATCCCCCCCACTGTAATATCCACGTCATCCCCCCCACTGTAATATCCACGTCATCCCCCCCACTGTAATATCCACGTCATCCCCCCCACTGTAATATCCACGTCACCTCCCCCACTGTAATATCCACGTCATCCCCCCCACTGTAATATCCACGTCATCCCCCCCACTGTAATATCCACGTCATCCCCCCCACTGTAATATCCACGTCACCTCCCCCACTGTAATATCCACGTCATCCCCCCCACTGTAATATCCACGTCATCCCCCCCACTGTAATATCCACGTCATGTCCCCCACTGTTATATCCACGTCATGTCCCCCACTGTAATATCCACGTCATCCCCCCCACTGTAATATCCACGTAATCTCCCCCACTGTAATATCCACGTCATGTCCCCCACTGTAATATCCACGTCATCCCCCCACTGTAATATCCACGTCATCCCCCCACTGTAATATCCACGTCATCTCCCCCACTGTAATATCCACGTCACCCCCCCCACTGTAATATCCACGTCATCTCCCCCACTGTAATATCCACGTCACCTCCCCCACTGTAATATCCACGTCACCTCCCCCACTGTAATATCCACGTCACCTCCCCCACTGTAATATCCACGTCATCTCTCCCACTGTAATATCCACGTCATCTCCCCCACTGTAATATCCACGTCATCTCCCCCACTGTAATATCCACGTCATCTCCCCCACTGTAATATCCACGTCATCTCCCCCACTGTAATATCCACGTCACCTCTCCCACTGTAATATCCACGTCACCTCTCCCACTGTAATATCCACGTCACCTCTCCCACTGTAATATCCACGTCACCTCTCCCACTGTAATATCCACGTCATCTCTCCCACTGTAATATCCACGTCATCCCCCCCACTGTAATATCCACGTCATCTCCCCCACTGTAATATCCACGTCATCTCCCCCACTGTAATATCCACGTCATCTCCCCCACTGTAATATCCACGTCACCTCCCCCACTGTAATATCCACGTCATCTCCCCCACTGTAATATCCACGTCATCTCCCCCACTGTAATATCCACATCTCCCCCACTGTAATATCCACATGTCCCCTCCGACTGTCTGCTTGCTTACCACTACACAGGCAGGCAGATCCACGAGCAGGTGAGGCGGGTGATGATGACGTCAGCGCGCCGCTCACCTAGGCCGCGTGTACCAAGATGGCCGCAGCTCCGGAAGCTAGGCCAAAGCTGCGGCCTTTCCTATGGGCTCAATCCACGGATCGGCACACCGCGCAATCCGGCGGATTGAGAGGCGAGAGCCAGATGCAGCCATCAAAAGAGCCACATCTGGCTCGAGAGCCGTAGGTTCCCTACCCCTGCTCTAACCGGAAGTCGGATCCCAGCAGGAATCTGAAGATTTGGAGGAGGCTGACAATGATAGAAGGGACTTTTCCGAGTCAGGAAGACATACTAGAATAGAATTATTTAGAACTAGAGTTTGGTGTCACCTTAACTCTTTCCTGTGAAGACCAGAAGTTCAGGGAAGCAGCACCAAGACAAAAGGAACCAGCAGCATTGAAATTGTTTAATAGTTAAAATGTTAAAACTCTGAGGGGTTAATGTGGTAAATGGGGGGGGGGGGGGGGGTTGCTTTTATAACACAATGGCTGGCTGTGTGGTATATGTAGTATTTATAGAATAAGTAAAAATAATAACATAAATCCTGCTTACAAATATGATCTATTTTTTCCCTTTACAACGGATCATTGCAGTGAACAAGCAGAGATAGTGTTTGCAGTCTATACGTTATCCATTATCCACAGTGAATGAGGCATTTACTACAAATCCATAGCTGTTATATGATCTCGGCTTCCCCCCATACACATCCAAGTAACACCATTATGATTATTCCACACACAGGGGACAATGGAGATATACTGCCATCTGTTGGCTGCCGGTATATGGCAGCTCATCTCCCAGCCCGCAATGTTTTTTTCCCTCCTGTTCAAGGACAAACAAACTATCTGTCTTCCCAGGTTGAGGCCGCGGTGCCTTTAAATAAAAGGAGGGTGCCCGCCTGGAAGACATTCTGCCTGGAACAATACAGCGAATGGGAAGGGGATATTATGTATCAAGGGAGCCGCGCCGCTGTGTGACTTTCACATAACGACAGTTACACTTGTTACCGAGTCATTAGAGGCTGTGATTTGTCTTTCCGAAACGCATCGCTCTGTATTTTGTTCTTTTTTTTAAAAGAAACAGATTAAAAGAAAAGCAGAAATGTATTGGTAGCAATACACTTCCTGGCATGTGAGTGTGCCAAGGCCAGTGATGGCGAACCTTGGCACCCCAGTAGGGTGACCACATTTCCAAATTGCCATTCAGGGACATCCCCCCCCCCCCCCCCCACTTCCAAAAAATCAGCTAGTGCTGTAACGAATCACAGCACAGTGATTAGACACAAGAGGAGGGATTTATAATTTCTCCAGTCACAAGCAGAGGGTGGGGATTGTGTTCCTCCAGACATTCCCAGCCAGGACAAGTACTGTCAGTGAGTACAGCGGTCATGTGGTGGCCTTTTTGGGGGGCATCAGATTGGCCTGGGGTAGGGCTGTGTCAGTTTCATTCCAGGACACTGTATTGTCCTGGAATGAAGGTACCCAGGACAGACCTGCAAAATACGGGACTGTCCCGGGGCAATCCGGGACTGTCCCGGGCAATCCGGGACACGTGGTCACCCTACACCCCAGATGTTTTGGAACTACACTTCCCATGATGCTCATGCTCACTGCAGTGTAGCTGAGCATCATGGGAAATGTAGTTCCAAAACATCTGGGGTGCCAAGGTTCGTCATCACTGGCCTAGGCTCTTCAGGTCCCACAGCGTCACCCTGCAAAGATCCGTCCATACTTACTTACTTCCTTTTATTGGTGCCTGTACAAAAGTGTTGCCTTATGAGTTTATGTGAAATCTCCATTAATAGCTGTAATTATGAATATATTTACTTTAGCGTGTATCTATGTAGGGGGTGTAACCTAGCTTCATAGAAGTCTCTATTAGACAGACAATGCGGTGCCTAGGCTTGTATATCTAAACAATGGAACCCAAACCTCTTTGTTCTACAAATATTCACTTCAAAGGATCCCTTTTTTTGATATGCAGTGAGGGTCGTGGCCAGCCCTTCGTGAATACTTCATTTCCAGGGCTCGAGTCCTGCGGGAACGCGTGGAAACGGCGTCCCTGCACTTTTTTTCACAGCAGGAACGCCGTTCCCTTTGCAAGACTAGAGCCGCCGAGCCGATCCTTCACTAAGAGGCGGTGCTGGGCATAGTGAAGGATGACGTCCTCCCCTCCCTCAGTCCTCCTCCTCCAGCAGCCACGGCTATACTACACAGGGCCACGCCTGCCAATCTGCAGCGCTAAATCCCCGCTGCAATACTGTCATTGGCTGCTAGAACCGCCATTGTCCTAACAACCAATGATATCACCTGTGCTCCCTGCCCTCATCAGTAAGTTCCTCCGCCCAGGCTTTTGCCCCCCTGCAGCATGCTCCTTCGTCAAGGACTTATCCAGGTACACGTTTTTCTACTTTGTGATGTCTCAGTCACAACTCTGATGGGGAACTCTGGGGACTGTCAGAGAGGTTACTTGGCTGGACAGTTGGTTGGCCGCTCTGGCGCGTGCCGACGCGCATTTGGCGCGCACGTTCTTGTGCGTGCGGGTGTGCACGCTCCTGTGGGCCGGCTGATCCTGATGTTCGCACTGGTGCGTGGACGCGTGCGCGCGTCCCTGTGGGCACTGGCTCACGTGTTTCTGTTGGCACTGGTGCAGGTGCCGGTGTTCGGGCGCGCACGGGTTTGTGCGTGTTGGAGCGCACACATGCGCACTGTTTGGCGCCGACCGGCCTATTTAGTCTGGTTGAACCCATTGGCTGGTGCTGCCTGATCAACAGCTTCCCGTGACCTTGTTCCTGAACCTGAATCTCTGCTTGATTACCTATTGACTCGGCTTGCCCTTCGGACTTCCTGGATTTCTGCCTGCATCTGGCCTTCGGCCTGTTTTGACCTTGCTCCTGCCTACTCCTTTGTACTTCGTTGCCCGCACGTTACCGAACCCGGCCTGCACCTGGGCTTGCCTATCCCGCTCCTGCTCAGCACCTGTTGCCTGTGTTCCTGCCTGCCATCTTGCTTATAGAAGATTCTCCACTTCCAGCATCAGGACCTACAATACCAGGCTCTCATACTCCTCCGCACTCCCGTGCTTCCTGTCTTCTCTATCAGGGGCTGCGAGTCGGATACATAAGGGAGACCACCCTCTGCCCAAGCGGACTCACTGGTCAGGTACGTAGGGGTCTGATAGGGACACTCTGATGGGGATACCTGCTCTCTGATGGGGGGCACTCTGATTTGAACACCTGCTCTCTGGTGGAAGGACGAGTCCCCCATCATTGGTGTCAGTGGGAGGAATCGAATGAGGGAAAGATCATCACCCATTGTGGTGATTATTCTGTTAGTTTGACAAATTAACTTATTTTGTTTTTGTAAACTGGCACTTTACAATAAATGTTGCACTGTATTTTCTGTGAAATATATATGCATATGAGCGTATCATATTTTTTTTTTTTTTTTTTTGGTGGGGGAGTGGATCTTGGGTGGGAGTTCCCACACTTTTTTCCCCAGGACTTGACCCCTGTTAATTTCCCTGAAAATGTCTACTTACAAGGTTAACGCTCACGCTCAAATGTCTGGGCCAAAGATTTGCATTAAAAGGGGGGGCTGACTTATGCAAAGTATAGGGATGTAGCCAATCCCTAACCAGGAATAGGGAAGCCCACCAATCAGAGCCATGCCATGCCAAAGAGGCATCAGCCTGTAATGATATACACAGACTATATGGGAGAGAAAACACACTCTGTAGTAGAGCAGCCACCAGAATGGAACCTTGGTGGGAATGGTAACTATGGGAAATGTCTGCCTTATACTTGTAACTAAATATATTTATCTTATGTCTTTTATGCCCTACTGTTTGTAGATTAATGTTTTAAGGAAAATGCTCTGTATTCCTTCATGTAATCCATGATTTTTACCCTTTCTCTGTACAAAAAGATAGATTGTGTGTATTAGTCTAGGGCTCTTTACTATTTACCAATACATTTGTGTTATTGTGTTAAAGCGTTCACTCGTGGTCAAAGAACTCTCATCTAACCCAAAGCATATCTGAGAGATATTAAATCTCAAATATAGTAGACGGGTAACACAAGGCCTTGCCCTAACCCAAGTCATAGTTCCAGGAAAATTGATTCCATGTGCTCTGTTGTGAACATCCATCTTGCTTGTGTCTTGGGGTCTAAGCAGTATGCCCCCGCTTCCCTTGCCGCTCACATTGGCGGTGAAGGTAACTACAGCTATTCAGCACAACATCCCACCAGAACCTTTTCCAGCTACCTGGATTGTGCGAGGAACCTGTGGGATGAGCATGACTCAAACTTATATCTTGTAAGTGTATTTAATAGTATGCAATATATTATACTGCGTTAATAAAAAAAACACTTAGAAAGGCGCCTCCAACCCCCCCCCCCCCCCCCCCGTTTTGCACACATTGGTGGTAACTGCGATCACGGAGTCCAAACCTAGAGCCTGTGAACGCAATAGCTTTTCTTCTTTGGTCCACCACCACAGATCCTGTCTCATGCAAGGAAATATTTTGATTTATTGTAGAAGAGCGGTCCTTCAGCACTGCCTAAAGAAGCCCAGCTGAAAAGGCTAAAGGCGCTAAATTGCCCATTGCACCATCAGTGCAGGAGAGAGGTCCTGCAGCACTGCTTAAGGAAGCCCAGCTGAGAAGGCTGAAGGCACCAATGTGCCCACTGCACCACTGGCGCAGTAGAGAGGACCTGCAGTGCTGCTTAAGGAAGCCCGGCTGAAATGGCAGGAGGTGCTAACTTGTCTATTCCGTCATCGGTGCAGGAGAGAAGTCCTGCAGCACTGCTTAAGAAAGCTCAGTTGAGAAGGCTGGAGGTGCTAACTTGTCCATTGCACCATCAGTGCAGAAGAGCGGTCCTGCAGCACTGCTTAAGGAAGCCCAGTTGAAAAGGCTGAGGGCACCAATGGGACCACAGCACCATCAGTGCAGAAGAGAAGTCCTACATCACTGCCTAAAGAAGCCCAGTTAAAAAGGCTAAAAGGTGCTAAATTGTCCATTGTACCATCAGTGCAGGAGAGAGGTCCTGCAGCACTGCTTAAGGAAGCCCAATTGAGAAGGCTGAAGGCACGAATGTGCCCACTGCACCACTGGCACAGAAGAGAGGACCTGCAGTGCTGCTTAAGGAAGCCCAGCTGAAAAGGCTGGAGGTGCTAACTTGTCCATTGCACCATCGGTGCAGAAGAGAGGTCCTGCAATATTGCTTAAGGAAGCCCAGACTGAAGGTGCCAATGTGTCCATTGCATCGGTATGCAGCAGGCTAATATCCCTATGAGTTTGAGGCAAGATAAGGCGGAGAGATGGCTATTGTTTAAGACATGGTGAACCCTGTGCTGGATGGCCAGGACGTCTTGAAAGACTGTCATGTTCAAAATGTCACAAAAGACTAGTGATGGACAAACTTCCAAAGGGACATTTCGCGAACGCGGACCGCGAACGTGGCCGATAGTTCGCGAACCGGAACGTTCGCGGCGGGCCCCATTGACTTCAATGGGAGGCGAACTTCGCAAACCTACAGGTCAAATTTGCAGCCACAAAATAATTAATAGCTGTGCAAACATAGTCCCACCACATGGCCAATGACATAATACATGTATGAGGTGAATCTGGGATCGACAACTACAAGCATTCTTTTTTTATATGGGAAATTGTTGTGACAATTCAGGACTGTGGAGCGCGTGAAGGCAATGGAGGAGAGGGAAGGTCAGGGACCAGGGTAGGCAAAGTAGAGGGTGCAGGAGATGATCACCAGCAGCGTGACATACAGCAATGACACCTGCACCGTGATAGAGTCATCTGACAACAGCACCGTGATAGAGAGCACTGACATCAGCAGCGTGACATAAAGCACTAACACCAGCACCGTGATATACAGCACTGACAGCAGCACCGTGATAGAGAGTACTGACATCAGCACCGTGATATACAGCACTGACACCTGCACCGTAAGCAGCCCCAGGAGGAAGTCAGCATAGCACAGGGATGGTGGGAGCCCCTCATAATGAGCATAGCACAGGGATGGTGGGAGCCCCTCATAATGAGCATAGCACAGGGATGGTGGGAGCCCCTCATAATGAGCATAGCACAGGGATGGTGGGAGCCCCTCATAATAAGCAGCCCCAGGAGGATGTCAGCATAGCACAGGGATGGTGGGAGCCCCTCATAATAAGCAGCCCCAGGAGGATGACAGCATAGCACAGGGATGGTGGGAGCCCCTCATAATAAGCAGCCCCAGGAGGAAGTCAGCACAGCACAGGGATGGTGGGAGCCTCTCATAATGAGCATAGCACAGGGATGGTGGGAGCACCTCAAAATATGCACAGCAGAGGTACAGCCCCAGGAGGAAGTCAGCACAGCACAGGGATGGTGGGAGCCCCTCATAATATTCACAGCAGAGGTACAGCCCCAGGAGGATGTCAGCACAGCACAGGGATGGTGGGAGCCCCTCATAATAAGCAGCCCCAGTAGAAATATGACACCGCTCAACCTCTTCAAAGAGGAGGGTACGGGCATATAGTACGGTGTGCTTTTTTTGGACAAGGAAGTGAGCCAAATGAAGAAAGAAGGTCTCTGTGCTCGATTAAAAAAATTGTTTATAGACATATACATGGTCTACTGGTCACATGTGTTGAATTCCTCCGAGATCCAGATGTGAGCTAGGCGAGTACGCTTATCGGTCACGATCCCCCCTGCTGCGCTGAACGTCCTTTCGGACAGGACACTGGATGAGGGGCAAGCCAACAGTTCGATTGCAAATTGGGCAAGCTCTGGCCAGAGGTCAAGCCTGCCCACCCAGTAGTCCAGGGGTTCATCACTCCTCAGAGCGTCCACATCGGCCGTTAACCCGATGTAGTCGGACACCTGACGGTCTAGGCGTTCCCTGATGCTGGATCTGGATGACACCTGTCGATGGGTCAGCTAAAAGAATGACCTCATATCCGAAGTCACCAACACATCTTCAAACCGGCCTCTTCTTGCAGGCGCTGTTGGATTGGTACCCGCAACTCCTTCTCTGGGAGTGGGAATTGCTCCTCTGCCAGCGCACGCAAAGGCAGAATGCAGCATTTCTCGAAGCAAGGCCTGGAAGTGCTCCATTCTGCCACCCCTCTGTGACGGCGGTAACATTTCCGCCATTTTTTGTTTGTACCGGGGGTCTAAGTACGTTGCCACCCAGTACTGGTCCTTGACCCTTATGCTTTTTATACGGGGGTCCCTATTAAAACACTGGAGCATGAAGGCCCCCATTTGCACTAAAGTGGAAGCGGTGTGGTGGCCTGGCTCCTGCTCATCATCCAGGATAATGTCGTCCTCTTCATTCTCCTCTCCCCATCCACGCACAACAGGGATCCCAGAAAGGTTTAAAGCATGCTCTTCTTGCTCCTCATCCGCCCCGGCACCATCCTCCTCTGACTCCTCTTCAGACTCCTGTTGTTGACTTGTCTCAGATAGAGTAGCCCCCCCTGGGAATTCATCCAGCATTGCGACTTCCTCATCTTCCCGCTCCTGCTCCTCCACAGCTTGATCAATGACACGACGCAATGCACGCTCCATAAAGAAGGCATAAGGTACCATGTCACTGATGGCGCCATGGCTGCGACTGACCAATTTGGTGATCTCCTCAAATGGGCACAGAAGTCTGCATGCGTCACGCATGAGCAGCCACTGGCGCGGTGAAAAAAAACCCAGCTCCCCAGAACCTGTTCTGCCGCAGAGTTCATACAGGTAGACGTTAACTGCACGTTTCTGCTGGAGCAGCCTATCAAGCATATAGAAGGTTGAGTTCCATTGCGTCGGGCAATCGCAAATAAGACGTCTGAATGGCAGATTGTGTCGCCGCTGAATGTCAGCAAGGCGAGCCATGGCCGTGTAAGATCTTCTGAAATGGGCCGAGATTTTCCTTGCCTGCCGCAAGATGTCCTGGACCCCAGGGTATTTGACAAGGAATCGCTGCACGGCCAAGTTTAAGACGTGTGCCATGCATGGCACGTGCGTGATTTTGCCCTGTTTCAATGCGCTAAGCAGATTGGCACCGTTGTCACACACCACTTTACCAACTGTCAAATTGAGCGGTGTTAGCCACTGATCTGCCTGTGAATGCAAAGCTGAAAGGAGTGCCGGGCCACTGTGGCTCTTGGCTTCCAGGCACAACAGACGCAGCACGGCATGGCAACGTCTCACCTGGCATGTCGAATAGGTTCTGGGGAGCTTGGGCGGCGCAGCGGAAGAGACGCTAGCAGCGGAAAAGGAGGAGTCAGCCGAGGAGGAGAGGGAGGAGGATGGAGTAGGAGGAGGAGGAGAAGAAGAGCCAGGCCTGCATGCAATCCGTGGCGGTAAAACCAAATCTACACGGGTGCCACGGGTTACATGCTTGACGGCCGTCAGAAGGTTCACCCAGTGGGCAGTAAAAGTTATACACCTTCCCTGCCCGTGTTTGCTAGACCACGTGTCTGTGGTCAGATGTATCTTGGCACCGACACTGTGTGCCAGAGATACATTCACTTGCCGCTGAACATGGCCATATAGCTCTGGGATGCCCTTCTCTGAGAAATACTTCCTTCCTGGGACCTTCCATTGTGGTGTTCCAATGGCCACAAATTTACGAAAGGTCTCCGAGTCCACCAGTTTATATGGCAGTAGTTGGCGGGCTATGAGTTCTGACAAGCCAGCCATCAACCGTTGGGCAAGAGGGATATCCGGCGTCATAATTTTTTTACGCTCGAACATTAGGCCCACGGAAGCCTGCCTTTTTGCAGAAAAACGTGAGCTTGGCGTGATGGAAGGTGGAGTGGAGGACAATTGCGAAGAGAGAGGAGAAGGAGAAGTAGAAGACGAGGCTGGACGGTGAGAGCCTGGAGTGTGGCTTTGTGTGTACCGTTGCTCCCACTCGGCTCGGTGATGGCAGCTCATGTGCCTTCTTAAGGCGGTCGTCCCTAGGTGAGTGTTGGGCTTACCGCGACTAATGTGTTGACTGCAAAGATTACAGATGGCAACGCTATTGTCAGCAGCGGACACGTTAAAAAAAGCCCACACTGCGGAGCCATGTGCCGGCGTCCTGGGAGCGCCAGATGTGACTGTACATGGTCAATGACTCGCTCCTGATACATTAGCAGTCTGCTTTGTCCCTCCTGTGCAATGTAAGTTATTCCTGCTTCTCCTCCCTATCTGCTGGTCCATATCTCCCTCTGAACTCCCCTCCTCTTCCTCTCTTGTGGGCACCCACGTGACATCACTAGACACGTCATCGTCAACGTCACCTTCTCCACCGCTATAAGTAGAGATCTCGGAGTAGGCAGCAACACCGGGGACCAACCTCCTCCTTGGGCTGATCTGGGTACTGTCGTCAGACTGCTGAGTAGCGGTTGTTGCTACCTCCTCTTCCTGATCCAATACCAAGAGTGGCTGCGCATCAGAAATGTCTTGATATGGATCGGAAAATAATTCCTGTGACTCAAGCGGAAGGTATGTGGTGGTGGTGGTGTTGTTGGTGGTAGTGTCTTTGGGGGTGCACATAGCAGAGAGTGAAGAAGAGGGTGCAGATCGAGAGGATGAGGAGGGTGCAGAAGAGTAAGGCTGAGCGAGCCACTCAACCAAGTCTGGTGCGTCCTTTAAAGTAATTGAACGCACCTTCTGCAACTTCCCACTTTGGCTCAAGCCTGTTGCTCCTGCCCTACCCCTACCACCCCTGTGGAAGGGCCTGCCTCTTCCTCTGCCTGTCATTTTTTAAATGACCCTGTGACAAAACTCTCAGTCCCTATACCGATGAAGGACTGCTGCAGTATAGGGCAGCGGTCAGCAGTAGAGCACCTCAACCCTATGTAGTGTGGACCTATACCAGTCCTTATAGAATGGCAGACTGTACCTCACTCAACCCTATGTACTGTAGTACCCTAGACCAAGTTACCAGTCCTTATAAGGACCTTTGTGGAACAAGTAGGTTGTGTGTGAGTGATTAGCAGACTGTACGTCAGTCCCTATACTGATGAAGGACTGCTGCAGTATAGGGCAGCGGTCAGCAGTAGTGCACCTCAACCCTATGTATTGTGGACCTATACCAGTCCTTATAGAATAGCAGACTGTACCTCACTCAACCCCAATGTACTGTAGTACCCTATACCTTACCAGTCCTTATAAGGACCTTTGTGGAACAAGTAGGTTGTGTGTGAGTGATTAGCAGACTGTACGTCAGTCCCTATACCGATGAAGGACTGCTGCAGTATAGGGCAGTGGTCAGCAGTAGTGCACCTCAACCCTATGTATTGTGGACCTATACCAGTCCTTATAGAATGGCAGACTGTACCTCACTCAACCCTATGTACTGTAGCACCCTAGACAGACCAAGTTACCAGTCCTTATAAGGACCTTTGTGGAACAAGTAGGTTGTGTGTGAGTGATTAGCAGACTGTACGTCAGTCCCTATGCCGATGAAGGACTGCTGCAGTATAGGGCAGCGGTCAGCAGTAGAGCACCTCAACCCTATGTAGTGTGGACCTATACCAGTCCTTATAGAATGGCAGACTGTACCTCACTCAACCCTATGTACTGTAGTACCCTAGACCAAGTTACCAGTCCTTATAAGGACCTTTGTGGAACAAGTAGGTTGTGTGTGAGTGATTAGCAGACTGTACGTCAGTCCCTATACTGATGAAGGACTGCTGCAGTATAGGGCAGCGGTCAGCAGTAGTGCACCTCAACCCTATGTATTGTGGACCTATACCAGTCCTTATAGAATAGCAGACTGTATCTCACTCAACCCCAATGTACTGTAGTACCCTATACCTTACCAGTCCTTATAAGGACCTTTGTGGAACAAGTAGGTTGTGTGTGAGTGATTAGCAGACTGTACGTCAGTCCCTATACCGATGAAGGACTGCTGCAGTATAGGGCAGTGGTCAGCAGTAGTGCACCTCAACCCTATGTATTGTGGACCTATACCAGTCCTTATAGAATGGCAGACTGTACCTCACTCAACCCTATGTACTGTAGCACCCTAGACAGACCAAGTTACCAGTCCTTATAAGGACCTTTGTGGAACAAGTAGGTTGTGTGTGAGTGATTAGCAGACTGTACGTCAGTCCCTATACCGATGAAGGACTGCTGCAGTATAGGGCAGCGGTCAGCAGTAGTGCACCTCAACCCTATGTATTGTGGACCTATACCAGTCCTTATAGAATGGCAGACTGTACCTCACTCAACCCTATGTACTGTAGCACCCTAGACAGACCAAGTTACCAGTCCTAATAAGGACCTTTGTGGAACAAGTAGGTTGTGTGTGAGTGATTAGCAGACTGTACGTCAGTTCCTATACCGATGAAGGACTGCTGCAGTATAGGGCAGCGGTCAGCAGTAGTGCACCTCAACCCTATGTATTGTGGACCTATACCAGTCCTTATAGAATGGCAGACTGTACCTCACTCAACCCTATGTACTGTAGCACCCTAGACAGACCAAGTTACCAGTCCTTATAAGGACCTTTGTGGAACAAGTAGGTTGTGTGTGAGTGATTAGCAGACTGTACGTCAGTCCCTATACCGATGAAGGACTGCTGCAGTATAGGGCAGCGGTCAGCAGTAGTGCACCTCAACACTATGTATTGTGGACCTATACCACTCAACCCTATGTACTATAGCACCCTACACCAGGTTATTACCAGTCCTTATAGGGAGCTTTGTGGAACAAGTAGGTTGTGAATGATTAGCAGACTGCAGCAGAAGGGCAGCAGTCAAGTATAATATTCTTTCTATATTTGGAAGAAAGAATATTATACGTGTACAAGCCTATTACCATACCACTGATACCAGTCCTGAAAAGAACCTTTGTGGACCTAATATAGTAACAGCTACTGATTAAACTGACCCTCACTGCCTCACACACTGCTTCCTGCCTGTCCCTATATAAACTGACAAAACAGAGGCTACTGGAACAATAACTGGAATAGCATTTTTGTGGACCTGATAGTAACAGCTAATGACTAAGCTGACTGTCCCTACAGCAGACACACCGCTCTGTCCCTTTCTCTAAACTGACAAAAGACACTCAGGCTGCTGCAACAATCAGTAGCACAGCAAACCTATATACACCTAACACCTATACCAGTCCTGAAAATAACTTTTGTGTACCAAATAGCTAGCGATTTGGGTCACTGTAATCTTTCCCTGCTCCACACAGCAACCTCTCCCTATAGTGACAGAAGAAAGAATGTAAAATGGCCGCCGGATCGGGTGTATTTATAAGTTAGGGGGAATGTCCAAGTGTCCATGTGCTGTAATGTCTCA
Organism: Lithobates pipiens; assembly: GCF_037356315.1. Classification (NCBI taxonomy): domain Eukaryota; kingdom Metazoa; phylum Chordata; class Amphibia; order Anura; family Ranidae; genus Lithobates; species Lithobates pipiens. The sequence continues at coordinate 326,370,664 of NW_027507785.1, read as the reverse complement.
ATTGGCTGTCATGTACCCCATAATGGATGTGTCATCATAGGTCAAAGTTCTTTTACACAGTAAACACGGAAGTCCGCCGGGTGAACGGCGCCAATAGTCCGCCGAACGGGCGGACCGCGGACAGCCGAAATTCGCCGCGAAACGACCGCCGGGCGAACCGTTCGGCCATCACTACAAAAGAGCCCCCAGGTACTGTAATTGGTCCTCTCATTTGGGGAGAACTATTTTTGAGAATAGGGGGTGGCACTCTCTAGCCTTTTTTTTTTTTTCTAGTTATCTCAGGTCATATGGGTTCGGTTAGGGTGGTACATAGTACCATATTTGTAGCGCTTACCCTTGCAGGAGCCGCTGGTGATGGTGGGTTCTCTGTTCTACCACAACTCTCATAACTGCTTGATCCCCACTGACACAGTCATTGACTTAAAACTGTTTACACTTGTGTGACTTAAGCAGAAATCGGTGAACAGATAATTACACAGAATTAAGGGCACTAAAATGGATGAACCACTAGCTGGCACTCGAAGACTATAGCAGGTTAAACTGAACTATAACAGGTGCAACCAGAGTCTTTAGAACAGCATCAACCAACTCAGAAGAATAATAGGGTCCTTGTGTGCGCGCTATACATACAATCCTAATAACTGGTGAGCATATGCATTTTTAATGTAGGGGTATTCCTGAAGGTGGCAAAAAGTACCCGGTGACTAATGCCGCATACACACAACCGGTTTTTCCATCAGAATAAACTCTGACGGTTTTTTAGATGGAGTTCCGCTGAAACTGTCTTGCCTACATACGATCACACCAAAATCCGATCGTCTAGAATGCACAGCACGTACGAAAGGACTAGAAAATGGAAGTTCAATAGCCAGTAGCCAATAGCAGCCCATGCATCATTTTTGGTCAGTCGGAACGGCATACAGACGAACGGTTTTCCCGATAGAAATTGTTTCCGTCGGAAAGATTTAAAACATGTTCTATTTCTAGGTCCAGCAGAATTTTCGAAAAAAAAAAAGTCCGATGAGGCATACACACGATCAGAATATCCGATGAAAAGATTCCGTCAGACTTCATCAGCCGGAAAGTCCGACCGCGTGTACACGGCATAATAGCTAACGTTGGCTTTTGGTGGGGCCCTTCTTTGGGTGGTGCACTGTCCAGCGGTGAATGTAGCTAAACGGCTGTGTAAAACCAGTCTTTAAGGCATTAACTGTGTGTGGCAAGCGTTTAAGATGTGTAGTTTAGCTCACCACTCCTGGCAGGCAATCAGCAGGTTCCAGAAGTCAGGTCCCAAAGGCTGAGTCTCTCAGCTCAGATCCTAAACACAGGGTGCAGTCACTTAGCTCCAGTCCTGGAGGTGCAGTGACTCTTGGCTTCCCTCCTTGGCTCTGGTTCCTCAGGCTCTAAGCACAGACCCTGACTATAGGTCCACACCTGTATGCTGCCATGTAGTTGCCAGGAAAGCTGTATATCTGCAGTGCTAGATCATCACTGCTGCTTATGACTATTAGTCTCACCAGATTTGGGATGAGATTTGATGATGTCCCAACTGTGTTGCACACTGTTCTCTTTGCTGGAGACTCAGAAAGCAAAGCCCTGCCTCTTCCAAGATGGCTGCCTCTTTACAGAGACACAGTGCAGAGGGGGGCATGAGCTTTTCTGATTGGCGAGCTCTAGCTTTGACTCAGCGGGGGGAGTGTTGAACCTCTGCAGAGAGACTGCTTCTTCCATACAAAGGGCAAGAGTCCTTCTCTGTTGCATGCTGTCAAGGGACAAGCCTTTCTACTTGGGCTGTAAGGCTTGGCACACATTTTGGTTTGATGCACCTTGAGCTTAGGTCACCTTCTTGAGGGCTAAATGGGAGGTCCCTCTATTGGTTTGGCATCTTAGATAAATATCTCGTCTTTATATCTATGATTCTGCATGACCCATGGCTGTTGATCGGCATGCCGTGAGCAGGCCGTGCACGCAGGAGATGCACAGTATATTATCAGTGTGGATTTCATTTGTATGGCTTTCAATGAGCAGGTCTGGTGGACGTACAATATAATTATTGGGTACACCTCTCACTGTGCCGCTGCTGCTGTCCATATGACAAGGAGTGTGTTATTTGTGTTGTCACTGGGCTACTATTGATCTGGTGACAAAATGGCACCACACATGTCTCCTCACAAATGCACTAATTGAATTAACTCAGCTGGCATAGGAAAAGAGATGGACTGTGTGCAGATCGGCAGCAGTGGTGGCACTAGAAGACCCAGCAGTCGTTCAGCTTCCAAAACTGGTGCCGCTAATTAGGCACATTTGCAGCACTTAACGCTTCGGCACCAATATATTGTTCATTAATATTGTTGTAAGTATAATATGTATTTAGCACTGACAGTTACACTGCATATGATATTTTATCCCTTCCTGCCCAGCACCAATGTCACTTTATCAGGGTATTTTGCACCCAGTGGGGGGGGGGGGGGCTGTGGCTTCACTAGGGGGTGGCTTTTGAGGCTATAGCCCCAAATCTGGAGCCTGTAGCCCCGAGTCTCTGCACGGGTGCCCCAAGGGGAGGGGAAGCTCCCTGGGGACCCTGATTTAAGTGGGGGGCTCTCTGGGGACCCTGATGTAAGAGGGAGGCTCTCTGGGGACCCTGACGCAAGAGGGAGGCTCTCTGGGGACGCTGATTTTAAGGAGGAGGCTCTCTGGGGACCCTGATTTTAAGGAGGAGGCTCTCTGGGGACCCTGATTTTAAGGGGGAGGCTTTCTGGGGACCCTTATTTAAGGGGGAGGCTCTCTGGGGACCCTGATTTAAGGGGGGCTCTCTGGGAACCCTGATGTAAGTGGGGGGCTCTCTGGGGACCCTGATGCAAGGGGGCTCTCTGGGGACCCTGATGCAAGGGGGAGGCTTTCTGATGCAGGGACCCTGATGTAAGGGGGGGTTCTCTGGGGACCCTGATGTAAGGGGGGAGTTCTCTGGGGGACCCTGATGTAAGGGGGGGTTCTCTGGGGACCCTGATGCAAGGGGAGGCTCTCTGGGGACCCTGATGTAAGGGGGGGTTTTCTGGGGACCCTGATGTAAGGGGGGGTTCTCTGGGGACCCTGATGCAAGGGGAGGCTCTCTGGGGACCCTGATGCAAGGGGGAGGCTCTCTGGGGACCCTGATGTAAGGGGGGGCTCTCTGGGGACCCTGATGTAAGGGGGGGCTCTCTGGGGACCCTGATGCAAGGGCGAGGCTCTCTGTGTACCCTGATGTAAGGGGGGGTTCTCTGGGGACCCTGATGTAAGGGGGTTCTCTGCGAACTCTGATGTAAGTGGGGGGCTCTCTGGGGATATATACACACACACACACACACGTATATTGCTGTATATACATGTGTATGCCCGCCCAAGTGTATGACTTTCTTTACTACGCTGCTATGGGCTCTAGCCCCAGATATTTTGTAGACCTAGCAATGCCCCTGGCTGGAAGGGCCAGCTATTCCCAGCAGCCCTAACGGGGCTAGCGCTACATGTGGAGGGCTTGTTCCAGGATTTTCTTCAGTACATGCTGCTGTCGAGAATAGAAACTGTCAAGATTGAGAATTTCATGTAGCACTAGCCCTGTAAGGGCTGCTGGTAATAGCTGGTTCTTCCCTAATAGTATAGAGCAGGGGTCTCAAACTAGCGGCCCTCCAGCTGTGATGAAACTACAAGTCCCATCATGCCTCTGCCTGTGGGAGTCATGCTTGTAACTGGCAGCCTTGCAATGCCTCATGGGACTTGTAGTTATTAAATCCTGATTAATATTTAGGCTGTTTATTTGAACTCCGCCCTCCCTAGGCTCTAGAAACTTCTTCCAGAAGCAGGAGAAAGCAATCAAACTTCCAGCCTGTGAAACCCTGAACAGACCAGACCAACAATCACTGCTCCCTTGATTGCAGGAGGAGCCAAAAACTCAATTGGCCTAGCATCCTATGCTAGGAGTGAGCTACACCCCCCCTAAAATTAGGCCTTAGGCCCTGTCCTCATGGGCCAAGTAATAAGACAAAAGGGCTTTTGCTCCCAAAAGCAAAGCATCCCATATTAAATAGAGGATGGGGAGAGGGAAAAATAACAAGAATGTGGCATTCCGCAAAGTAAACATTCTGAAGTTGAGGTATAATAAACTTTGCACATTACTTTCAGGACACTGTCACCAGGTCAGATAAAAATCTTGTCAAGTGACAGAATTCTTACAGTACAGTATCTCGCAAAAGTAAGTACACCCCTCCAATTTTTGTAAATATTTTATTCTATCTTTTCATGTGATAACACTGAAGAAATGACACTTGTCTACAATGTAAAGTAGTGAGTGTACAGCTTGTATAACAGTGTAAATTTGCTGTCCCCTCAAAATAACTCAACACACAGCCATTAATGTCTAAACCGCTGGCAACAAAAGTGAGTACACCCCTAAGTGAAAATGTCCAAATTGGGCTCAAAGTGTCAATATTTTGTGTGGCTGCCATTATTCTCCAGCACTGCCTTAACTCTCTTGGGCATGGAGGTCACCAGAGCTTCAGAGGTTGCCACTGGAGTCCTCTTCCCCTCCTCCATGATGACATCACGGAGCTGGTGGATGTTGGAGACCTTGCGCTCCTCCACCTTCCGTTTGAGGATGCCCCACAGATGCTCAATAGGGTTTAGGTCTGGAGACATGCTTGGCCAGTCCATCACCTTTACCCTCAGCTTCTTTAGCAAGGCAGTGGTCATCTTGGAGGTGTGTTTGGGGTGGTTATCATGTTGGAATACTGCCCTGCGGCCCAGTCTCTGAAGGGAGGGGATCATGCTCTGCTTCAGTATGTCACAGTACATGTTGGCATTCATGGTTCCCTCAATGATCTGTAGCCCCCCAGTGCCGGCAGCACTCATGCAGCCCCAGACCATGACACTCCCACCACCATGCTTGACTGTAAACAAGACACACTTGTCTTTGTCCTCCTCACCTGGTTGCCCCCACACACGCTTGTCACCATCTGACACCAAATACGTTTATCTTGGTCTCATCAGAGCACAGGACATGGTTCCAGTAATCCATGTCCTTAGTCTGCTTGTCTTCAGCATACTGTTTGTGGTCTTTCTTGTGTATCATCTTTAGAAGAGGCTTCCTTCTGGGACGACAGCCATGCAGACCAATTTGATGCAGTGTGCGGCGTGTGGTCTGAGCCCTGACAGACTGACCTCCCACCCCTACAACCTCTGCAGCAATGCTGGCAGCACTCAAATGTCTATTTCCCAAAGACAACCTCTGGATATGACGCTGAGCACGTGACCTCAACTTCTTTGGTCAACTATGGCGAGGCCTGTTCTGAGTGGAACCTGTCCTGTTAAACCTCTGTATGGTCTTGGCCATCATGCTGCAGCTCAGTTTCAGGGTCTTGGCAATCTTCTTATAGCCTAGGCCATCTTTATGTAGAGCAACAATTCTTTTGTTCAGATCCTCAGAGAGTTCTTTGCCATGAGGTGCCATGTTGAACTTCCAGTGACCAGTATGAGAGAGTGAGAGCGATAACACCAAATTTAACACACCTGCTCCTCATTCACATCTGAGACCTTGTAACACTAACGGGTCACATGACACCGGGGAGGAAAAATGGCTAATTGGGCCCAATTTGGACCTTTTCACTTAGGGGTGTACTGACTTTTGTTGCCAGCGGTTTAGACATTAATGGCTGTGTGTTGAGTTATTTTGAGGGGACAACAAATTTACACTGTTATACAAGCTGTACACTCACTACTTTACATTGTAGACAAGTGTCATTTCTTCAGTGTTGTCACATGAAAAGATAGAAGAAAATATTTACAGAAAAGTGACTGAGGGGTGTACTCACTTTTGTGAGATACTGTATATACAGCATATATACTGTATATAAATTAATATAGCCAAACTGAGTAGAGCAATACCACTAGCTAACAATAAATGGTTAGTGCATTCAGTGAACAATAACAATATTATTACTGCATTCAAAATAACAAACGAAGTGTAAACTCCCTTGTTGCTTGCTAGACTGTTTATTGCAGGGAGAGCAAATGGACTGTTGCTTGAGTGGTTGGTAGTCTTCATACTATTAGGGAAGAACCAACAATTACCAGCAGCCCTTATGGGGGTAGCGGGACATGAAGATGGCACGTGTTATCCTTATGTAGCGGCACACCTGTAAGGACTGCTAGTAATCGCTGTTTTTTTCCTAATCTCTGTATTAACCACTTCCCGACCAGCGCACGACGATGTACGTCGACAGAATGGCACGGGCAGGCATATTGGCGTACATGTACGTCCAATATTCAATGCCGCCCTGGCCCTGCCATCGGGAGTGCGCCGCCGGCGGCGCGCTCCCGTGCTGGTCGGGACCCCCGTGAGTCCGGTCGCGGGACCCGCGGACTCGATCGCCGCGGGCATCCCCGCGATCGTCTCACGGGACGGCTGAATGGAGGAAATGCCGTGTAAACAACATTTCTCCATTCTGCCTAGCAACTAGTGACGCTGATCTCTGCTCCATGTGATTGGAGCAGAGATCAGTGTTCACTAAATGAAAGCTCAATCCCCCCACAGTTAGTAACACACCCCTAGGAACACTTAACCCCTACACTGCCACCCACTGGTTAACCCCTTCACTGCCAGTGTCATTTACACAGGAATCACTGCATTTATATAGCAGTGATTACTGTATAAATGACAATGGTCCCAAAAATGTGTCAAAAATGTCCGATGGGTCCCCCACAATGTCGCAGTCACAATAAAAATCGCTGATCGCCGCCATTACTAGTAAAAAAAAAAAATAATAAAAAATTATTAATAAAAATGCTATAAAACTATCCCTATTTTGTAAACGCTATAACTTTTGCGCAAACCAATCAATAATCGCTTATTGCGATTTTTTTTTACCAAAAATATGTAGAAGAATACGTATCAGCCTAAACTGAGGGAAAAAAATGTTTTTTTATATATTTTTGGGGGATATTTATTATAACAAAAAATAAAAAAATAATGTGTTTTTTTCAAAATTGTCGCTCTATTTTTGTTTATAGCGCAAAAAATAAAAACCGCAGGGGTGATCAAATACCACCAAAAGAAAGCTCTATTTGTGGGGAAAAAAAGACGTCAATTTTGTTTGGGAGCCACGTCGCACGACCGCGCAATTGTCAGTTAAAGCGACGCAGTGCCGAATCACAAAAAGTGGTCTGGTCTTTGACCAGCAAAATGGTCCGGTCTGCAAGTGGTTAAGGATTACAGAGGTTACTGATGACACTGACGAGAGGCGTAACTAGAACCTTCAGGGCCCCGGCACAAGAAACCATGAAGGGCCCCCCTGACCTCCGGCTGGAGCCCTTCTCTTTACTCCAATTGTAATGCCCTTTATTGCAGTCCCACAGTGGAACCCTATCACATGTTCTGCAGTGGGTTCCCACCCTGCCATGTTAGGGCCACCCTGCCTACCCCCCCCCCCCCCCATGTGAATGAGTATATGGTATGGTATAAGGGATACCCATTCACCCCTAAAAAAAAAAGAAAGAAAAAGCACTGTGAGCATGGCCATATGGAGTCCCAGATACCCGACCCCGGAACCTTCTATATGGCTGCTGGAGATTCTCAAATCACTGTGAATGCAGCTATGGCCACAAACTCTGACCATCTGTTGTATCTTCTCTGCACTCTCTGACCATCTCCTGTATCCTCTCTGCACTCTCTGACCATCTCTTGTATCCTCTCTGCACTCTCTGACCATCTCTTGCATCCTCTCTGCACTCTCTGACCATCTCTTGTATCCTCTCTGCACTCTCTGACCATCTCCTGTATCCTCTCTGCACTCTCTGACCATCTCTTGTATCCTCTCTGCACTCTCTGACCATCTCTTGCATCCTCTCTGCACTCTCTGACCATCTCTTGTATCCTCTCTGCACTCTCTGACCATCTCTTGCATCCTCTCTGACCATCTCTTGCATCCTCTCTGACCATCTCTTGCATCCTCTCTGCACTCTCTGACCATCTCTTGCATCCTCTCTGCACTCTCTGACCATCTCTTGCATCCTCTCTACACTCTCTGACCATCTCTTGCATCCTCTCTGACCATCTCTTGCATCCTCTCTGACCATCTCTTGCATCCTCTCTGCACTCTCTGACCATCTCTTGTATCCTCTCTGCACTCTCTGACCATCTCTTGCATCCTCTCTGACCATCTCTTGCATCCTCTCTGACCATCTCTTGCATCCTCTCTGCACTCTCTGACCATCTCTTGCATCCTCTCTGCACTCTCTGACTATCTCTTGCATCCTCTCTACACTCTCTGACCATCTCTTGCATCCTCTCTGACCATCTCTTGCATCCTCTCTGACCATCTCTTGCATCCTCTCTGCACTCTCTGACCATCTCTTGCATCCTCTCTGCACTCTCTGACCATCTCTTGTATCCTCTCTGCACTCTCTGACCATCTCTTGCATCCTCTCTGACCATCTCTTGCATCCTCTCTGACCATCTCTTGCATCCTCTCTGACCGTCTCTTGTATCCTCTCTGCAGTCTCTGACCGTCTCTTGTATCCTCCCTGCAGTCTCTGACCGTCTCTTGTATCCTCTCTGCACTCTCTGACCATCTCTTGCATCATCTCTGCACTCTTTGACCATCTCTTGTATGCTAACTGCAGTCTCTGACCATCTCTTGTATCCTCTCTGCAGTCTCTGACCATCTTTTGCATCCTCTCTGCACTCTCTGACCATCTCTTGTATCCTCTCTGCACTCTCTGACCATCTCTTGTATCCTCTCTGCACTCTCTGACCATCACTTGCATCCTCTCTGCAGTCTCTGACCATCTCTTGCATCCTCTCTGCACTCTCTGACCATCTCTTGTATGCTAACTGCAGTCTCTGACCATCTCTTGTATCCTCTCTGCACTCTCTGACCATCTCTTGTATCCTCTCTGCAGTCTCTGACCGTATCTTGCATCCTCTCTGCACTCTCTGACCATCTCTTGTATCTTCTCTGCACTCTCTGACCATTTCTTGTATCCTCTCTGCAGTCTCTGACCATCTCTTGAATCCTCTCTGAAGATTGATAGTACAAATGGATGGATCGAATCGATGAATCAATGATAATCTAAAAGTTCAAGACCTGCTGAAATGCGAAAAGCATCATATATTGACATATATGTATCTAGTAGATACAAAACTGGTTCAAAATGTCTATTGTTTCCGGTGAACAGCCCCAAAGAAGCAGCAAAGCAGTCTGTGAAACGCGTCGTCTATCCATACACACAAGCATCTGTTCAAGCTCTTGGAAACTGAGTATCAATTTTGGTCACAAACATATCTGACCGAATGCTATTATTTTAATCATGTACACTTTGTAATAAATTATATTTTTCACTTTATCCCTCTGTGGCTGTGTTCTTAGCGACAGGAATATGCATCTATGAAAATCCCATCACACCTATGGGGGGGTCAGATTTCCTCTCTCTCTCATTTGTGGATGCAATATTCTGTCCCTAGAATCTGTCCAACATAATTGTCTACATCTCTTGCATCATGTCTGTGATGGTGGTGGTGATGTGTGTGTGTGTGTGTGTGTGTTGTGTGTGTGTGTGGGGGGCACCTCATCATGTTTTATGACAATGGGTGACACCAATTCTAGTGATGCCACTGGGAGGGCTAGATGATGCTGGAGGTCCTCCAGCCAGGAAATGAGGGTGGGGCTCTGTCTGACTTGCTGCAACTCCTAATGCACATTGTGAGAAGCTCACAGTGTGCAGTAAAATCAAAGGAAGCTGTTTCTGGCGCTTGCACAACTGTGCAAAGCCGAAGGGAAGGCCTGATATCTCCCAATGAATATTCTCATGAGAAAGGATTTTCCTGAGCTGTCAGCAGAGTGTCTGTGAGCCTCGGCGCCGCCTGCTGAGATCTGAGACTATCCGTCCCGCCCGTCCGGTCTGAGAACCCTCCACATGTGCGCAACGACCCGCTACTCCCAGGTGTGAACCTGAAGATTTGATCAGGTCATATTTATGTATGGGAGAGAGAGAGACGAATGATAGATGCAGCGGGATCTGTAAGAAGGACCGTCCCCCTCCCATCCGTAACCATAGAAACGCTGCAACCTGTGGCGATGCTGCGGATGATACCTCGATGTAAATGCACTTTTCGGCAGAATTGCCCAGGAACCTTCATACTCCGTACCAGTCAGTTCTGGTTTCCTCGAGCTGACCCATCTAATGTTTCCTATAAGAGGAACCTGACAATATGGGCAGTGCCCATGCTGGCTGTTCCTCCTGGAAATGCCATCCGCCTGGTCTTCACGATGACCTGGCAAAGTCTATGCGATTGTAGTCACTGACCTGAGACAAGTCACATACAAAGTTCTAGTCTTCCTCTCACTTTCCTGGTCTCGGATTTTGGTTGACAAAGTACTAAAGGCAGCACAACAGCCAGGGAATCGGCATCTTCAGAATGAGGTCTGCAATATCCTTACTGAGAATCTATTGATTTTAATCAGATTGGTGGAGTCTGGAGAGTTAAATACGCCGACATTTTCTGAGATCTTTGCATTGACTTCCTGGGTCTGAATACCTGCTGTGCCAATTATGAGGGGTTCCCACCATCCCTGTTCTGAAATCCTGGTTCTGTACAACTGCTGTGCCTATTAGGGGTTCCCACCATCCCTGTGCTGAGTTCCCGGGTCTGTATACCTGCTGTGCCCATTATGAGGGTTGCCCACCATCCCTGTGCTGAGTTCCCGGGTCTGTATACCTGCTGTGCCCATTATGAGGGGTTCCCACCATCCCTATGCTGGGTTCCCGGGTCTGTACACCCGCTGTGCCCATTATGAGGGTTCCCCACCATCCCTGTGCTGAGTTTCCGGGTCCCTATACCTGCTGCGCCCATTATGAGGGTTGCCCACCATCCCTGTGCTGGGTTCCCGGGTATGTACACCTGTTGTGCCCATTATGTGGGGTCTCCACCATCCCTGTGCTGAGTTCCTGGGTCTGTATACCTGCTGTGCCTATTAGGGGTTCCCACCATCCCTGTGCTGAGTTCCCGGGTCTGTATACCTGCTGTGCCCATTATGAGGGTTGCCCACCATCCCTGTGCTGAGTTCCCGGGTCTGTATACCTGCTGTGCCCATTATGAGGGGTTCCCACCATCCCTATGCTGGGTTCCCGGGTCTGTATACCTGCTGTGCCCATTATGAGGGTTCCCCACCATCCCTGTGCTGAGTTTCCGGGTCTGTATACCTGCTGTGCCCATTATGAGGGTTGCCCACCATCCCTGTGCTGGGTTCCCGGGTATGTACACCTGTTGTGCCCATTATGTGGGGTCTCCACCATCCCTGTGCTGAGTTCCTGGGTCTGTATACCTGCTGTGCCCATTATGGGGGGTTCTCACCATCCCTGTGCTGGGTTCCCGGGTCTGTACACCTGCTGTGCCCATTATGAGTGGCCCCCACCATCCCTTCACTGAGTTCCCAGGTCTGTACACCCGCTGTGTCCATTATGAGTGGCTCCCACCATCCCTGTGCTGAGTTCCCAGGTCTGTACCCCTGCTGTGCCCATTATGAGGGGTTCCCACCATCCCTGTGCCGAGTTCCCGGGTCTGTACACCTGATGTGCCCATTATGAGGGCTTTTCAAACTACTGCCACAGCACTGGAAGTTAGCTATACAGAGCAATATCCGGCAGCTATGGAGGAGGCAATGAAGAGAAGATTTTACCAAGAAGCAGCCAACGGCAGATAATAGGATTCCCACCATCACTAGACTGCAGCTTAACGGGACGCTGCTAATAAGGTTTAATGACACCAGTCCCGTGTCCTGTCCAAGGTGCTGCAATCTGGTCTGTGTTCTTTTGTCAGACGTGTTATATCCCATGAAAGGCAAGCAGAGAGAAGAGATTGAAATCTGACCATTTTTGTTGCTGACTTGTGAATTGTGAAGAAATGAGGATGGCGCTCTGCTCAGGATGAATCCCCATTCTCCACCTTTGGGTTGGGGCTCATTAGATGTCATTATGATCACACCCCCAGGTGGTCAGGACCAGAGCTGGGAAATATGGCCGGGAGATATCACCATTGGAATATCCAAAATATCCGAGACATAGAAGAAGCCAGGGGCTGATTTATTAGAGAATGATGACATCACTGAGAATGCAACCTATTCATTCGCTGGAAACTAGTAACATCACTGAGAATGCAACCTACCCATTCACTGGAGACCAGTGACATCACTGAGAATGCAGCCTATCCATTCGCTGAAGACTGGTGACATCACCGACAATGCAGCCTATTCATTCACTGGAGACTGGTGACATCACTGAGAATGCAGCCTATTCATTCACTGGAGACTGGTGACATCACTGAGAATGAAGCCTATGCATTCGCTGGAGACCGGTGACATCACTGAGAATGCAGCCTACCCATTCGCTGGACACCAGTGACATCACTGAGAATGCAGCCTACCCATTCGCTGGAGACCAGTGACATCACTGAGAATGAAGCCTATGCATTCGCTGGAGACCAGTGACATCACTGAGAATGCAGCCTATCCATTCGCTGGAGACCGGTGACATCACTGAGAATGAAGCCTATGCATTCGCTGGAGACCGGTGACATCACTGAGAATGCAGCCTACCCATTCGCTGGACACCGGTGACATCACTGAGAATGCAGCCTACCCATTTGCTGGAGACCGGTGACATCACTGAGAATGCAGCCTATCCATTCGCTGGAGACCAGTGACATCACTGAGAATGCAGCCTATCCATTCGCTGGAGACCGGGGACATTACTGAGAATGCAGCCTATCCATTCGCTGGAAACCAGTGACATCACTGAGAATGCAGCCTATCCATTCACTAGAGACCGGTGACATCACTGAGAATGCAGCCTATCCATTCACTAGAGACTGGTGACATCACTGAGAAGGTCACCTATCCATTTGCTGGAGACCGGTGACATCACTGAGAATGCAGCCTATCCATTCACTAGAGACCAGTGACATCACTGAGAATGCAGCCTATCCATGCACTAGAGACCGGTGACATCACTGAGAATACAGCCTATCCACTCACTAGAGACCAATGACATCACGGAGAATGCAGCCTATCCATTCACTAGAGACCAGTGACATCACTGAGAATGCAGCCTATCCATTCGCTGGAGACCGGTGACATCACTGAGAATGAAGCCTATGCATTCGCTGGAGACCGGTGACATCACTGAGAATGCAGCCTACCCATTCGCTGGACACCGGTGACATCACTGAGAATGCAGCCTACCCATTCGCTGGAGACCGGTGACATCACTGAGAATGCAGCCTATCCATTCGCTGGAGACCAGTGACATCACTGAGAATGCAGCCTACCCATTCGCTGGACACCGGTGACATCACTGAGAATGCAGCCTACCCATTCGCTGGAGACCGGTGACATCACTGAGAATGCAGCCTATCCATTCGCTGGAGACCGGGGACATTACTGAGAATGCAGCCTATCCATTCGCTGGAAACCAGTGACATCACTGAGAATTCAGCCTATCCATTCACTAGAGACCGGTGACATCACTGAGAATGCAGCCTATCCATTCACTAGAGACTGGTGACATCACTGAGAAGGCCACCTATCCATTTGCTGGAGACCGGAGACATCACTGAGAATGCAGCCTATCCATTCACTAGAGACCAGTGACATCACTGAGAATGCAGCCTATCCATGCACTAGAGACCGGTGACATCACTGAGAATGCAGCCTATCCATTCACTAGAGACTGGTGACATCACTGAGAAGGCCACCTATCCATTTGCTGGAGACCGGAGACATCACTGAGAATGCAGCCTATCCATTCACTAGAGACCAGTGACATCACTGAGAATGCAGCCTATCCATGCACTAGAGACCGGTGACATCACTGAGAATGCAGCCTACCCATTCGCTGGACACCAGTGACATCACTGAGAATGCAGCCTACCCATTCGCTGGAGACCGGTGACATCACTGAGAATGCAGCCTATCCATTCGCTGGAGACCGGTGACATCACTGAGAATGAAGCCTATGCATTCGCTGGAGACCGGTGACATCACTGAGAATGCAGCCTACCCATTCGCTGGACACCAGTGACATCACTGAGAATGCAGCCTATCCATTCGCTGGAGACCGGGGACATTACTGAGAATGCAGCCTATCCATTCGCTGGAGACCAGTGACATCACTGAGAATGCAGCCTATCCATTCACTAGAGACTGGTGACATCACTGAGAATGCAGCCTATCCATTCACTAGAGACTGGTGACATCACTGAGAAGGCCACCTATCCATTTGCTGGAGACTGGTGACATCACTGAGAAGGCCACCTATCCATTTGCTGGAGACCGGTGACATCACTGAGAATGCAGCCTATCCATTCACTAGAGACCGGTGACATCACTGAGAATGCAGCCTATCCATTCACTAGAGACCAATGACATCACTGAGAATGCCACCTATCCATTCACTAGAGACCGGTGACATCACTGAGAATGCAGCCTACCCTTTTGCTGGAGACCGGTGACATCACTGAGAATGCAGCCTACCCTTTTGCTGGAGAGAGGGTCGGGGCTGCTACTAATTTTGAGACACTGAAAAGTATAAAGAAGTACAAGTGATGCTTCTTCCTTGAATTTTCCTATTCTGGAGCCATAATGGGATTCAATTGCTATAGGAAGAATAGGTATATTTTAACATTGCCAGTGCCCTGAAACTGGACCTATCACCAGATATATTTATTCATGTTAGAGCGGTTGTATACCCGCAGGAAAAAAAAAAAATACTTATACGTATGCGGGAGTTTTATTCCCGGCAAGGTTCAGTCACCACCCAGGGTCACCATGTACCACCATGCTGGCTCAGAGATGACACAATCACATAAATACCACTGCCTGCCTCTGATCAGCCCCTGCTGAAGCTTCCCACTGGCAACAAAGTTACAATACTGCAGTCTGATGCCTGGGTGAGGAGACTGAGGAAATTCTTCTTCCTGCCTGTAGCAGACTGATGACATCATCTCAGCCTAGGCAAGGTCACTGGCTGGAGCACAAAGAATTCTGAACAATTGCATGTAAGACGCCCCCCCCCCCCCCCCCCCTCCATCGCTTTGCACGGCTCACTCCGTTTCTCCATCTCCCACTGGGAGAGACCCGAGCAACCATGGCGGCACATCCGCCAGCTGACCAGACACCTGAAAAAAGCCGGGATCGGCTTTGATTGGGTCTCCATAGCCGTAACCAGGAAGAGATGACCTGAGATCACTTCCAGTTTAGCCAGATGTCAGCAACGCATTTTCAAAAAAACGTAAAAGCATTTAAAAGCCCCGGTCTTGCTGTTTTGAATGCTTTAAGGTGCAGAGGAGAGATTTGGGGTCTTTTTGACCCCAAATCTCACCATAGAGAAGACCTGTCACGTGCCTATTGCTGTCACAAGGGATGTTTGCATTCCTTCTGACAATAATAAAAATGATAAAAAAAAAAAAAAGGAAAGCAACAGTTTAAAAAGAAAAAAAAGAAACGAATAATGAAAAAAAATAATAATGTAAAGTTCCCCAACCCCCCCCCACCCCCCCCCCCCCGTGCAAAGGAGAACACGCACGTCAGTCCCACACATGCGCAAACAGCGATCGCCCCACACACGAAGAATCACCAGGAACGTTCTATCATGGGCAGTAATTCTAGCACCGGTAACCTGGATGGGTAAACAGTTTTTTGTTTTTTTTTAAATGTGAGAAGTGTTATTTATTTAGATTGTATTTTATAATGAAATTTTTAAGGCTATCTATCGCCTATGGATAGCAAGATATACGTTGTTTGTCGCCGTTGCGCAGGGGCGTGCAGAATTTCGAAAGAGTGGCATGTTTGGTATCTATTTAGTTAATGTAACATCAACTTTTATATTTTACAAACAAATTGGGTTATTTATTGTGTTTTTACGCATTAAAAAACGAAAGATGTGTATATTTTTTCCCCAAAAATGTGTTTTAAAAAAAAGAACGGTTCGCAAACACCGCGTTTCAAAACCCACCAATTTATTCTCTAGGGCCTCTGCTTTAAAAAAAAAAAAAATACATAAAAAAAATGATTAAAATTTAAAATTAAATTAAAATAATAATAAAAAAAAAAATATATAAAATATTTGGGGGTTCTAATGCCGGGTACACACGATCGGAATTTTGGTCGGAAAAAGCTCTGATGGTTTTCCCGACGGGATTTCGCTCAAGCTGTCTTGCATACACACGGTCACACCAAATCCCAACCGCCAAGACCGCGGTGACGTACAACACGTACGACAGGACTAGAAAAAGGAAGTTCAGTACCCAGTAGCCAATAGCTTCCGTCTCGTAGTGGAATCTGAGCATGCGCGAGTTTTTTGCGCGTCGGAATTGCATACACACGATCCCAATTTCCCATAGAAACATTTTCCGTCTGAAAAACTGAAAACCTGCTCTCAATATTTTGCTGGCGGAAATTCGGCCAGCAAAATTCGCACACGGTCGCATTTTCCGACGAAAAGCTCTCATCGTTCTTTTGCTGGCCAAAATTCCGATCGCGTGTAAGCGGCATTAGAAATTTGCTAGCAAATAATACTGATTGCTACATGCAGTGGCGGCTGGTACACAAGGGGCGCCGCCCCCCCCCCCCCCCCCAGCTCTATGCGGCCGTGCACTGTGCAGGGTGCCGGACTAATAGGTTTCTACCAGGTCCGCCACCCTCTTTTTATAACGGTGACAGAGGGTCGGGGGGGGGGATCGGAGCGCCTCCAGCCGGACACATGACCCAACCCCTTTGTGTGCCCGCCGCTGTCAGCGAGACCTACGGGGAGAGAGGGAGGGAGAGATGGGGGGAGGGGGGGTCATGTGACCAGTGCCCAGTATGGAGTGTGCAACATGTGACTCGGTGCCGGGGACAGGCAGTACTGTGTACACGGAGGATGGATCAGAGATCATAGCTCCCAACTGTCCCTGATTTGGAGGGACTGTCCCTGACTTGGAGCAATGTCCCTCTGTCCCTCTTTCCTCCTCATTTGTCCCTCACCTCCCAACATTTTGAGATGGAAATGAGGGACACTTACTAGCAAATGTATGCAGGCATAGGACACGCCCCCCTGCCACACCCCCTAAAAGGAGAATTAACCAAAAAAAAAAGGTTAATTGAATCCACAAGGGACATTTTTTTTTTTTTTTTATCACTACTATTTCTTTATATATGCTTTAAAATTTACAAATGCAGCAATTTATAATTTGGATGAAAGGTTTAGCCATACCTCCCAACTTTTTGTGATGGAAATGAGGGACACCTATCAGCAAAAGTATGCAGGTGTAGGACACACCCCTTGTCACGCCCCCTTAAAGGAGAACTGTACAAAAAAACAAGATTGGTTGAACCCACCACAAGTGCTTTTTTTTTTTACCACTACTATTCATTTATATTGGATTTTAACATTTAGATATCAGATGAAAGGTTTAGCGCTTGAAAATACTTTGAAAGATAAAAAGTGCATTTTATATACAATTATATAGATCAGACCAAAATGAGGGACAAAGGAGGAGGAATGAGGGACAGAGGGACAGTTGTGAAAATGCTTCCTCCTGCCTGCAGCAGACTGATGACATCATCATTAGAGGCGGAGCTTTTCTAAAAAAAAAACATGATACTGTTGCTGTATATTGTGACATGTAGAGGATTGATTCACACAGATGTGTAATGCCCCGTACACACGATCGGACATTCCGACAACAAAATTCGTGGGCTTTTTCTTTTCCCCGACAGATGTCGGCTCAAACTTGTCTTGCATACACACGGTCACACAAAGTTGTCGGAAAATCCAAACATCAAGAACGCGGTGAGGTACAACAAGTACGACAAGCCAAGAAAACTGAAGTTCAATAGCCAGTGCGGCTGTTCTGCTTGATTCCGAGCGTGCGTGGAACTTTGTGCGTCGGAATTGCGTACACACGATCCGAATTTCCGACAACGGATTTTGTTCTCTGAAAATTTGAGATCCAGATCTCAAATTTTTGTGTGTCGGAAATTTCCGATGGAAAATCCGACCGTGTGTAGGGGGTATAAGTCTACGGAAAAGGTCTACTAAGACCCCTTTCAAACTGGGGTGCCTGTAAAGCGCCTGAAAGAAGCCTCAGCTGCATTTCCAGTGTGAAAGCCGGAGTGCTTTCACACTGAGGCGCTTGCGCTGGCAGGGCGTCAAAAAAACTCCTGCGAGCAGCTTCTTTGTAGCGCTTTTGGATCGGTGAATACACGGCTCCTAAAGCGCCCTTTCCCACTGAAATCAATAGGAAGCGCCTGAAAACGCCTACAAATCGCTTTTTGGCAGCGGCTCTTTGTGGGCGATTTTAACCCTTTATTTAGCCACTAGCGGGGGGGTTAAAAGCGCCCCGCTAGCACTCGAAAAGCACTGGTAAAGCGCCGCTATTTTAAGCGGGGGTTTACCAGCATTTTTTTCGGGGGCGCTGGCAGTGTGAAAGGGCTCGTAAAGCACTCAGGCTTTCACATTGGGATTGCAGATGAGTCTTCTTTCAAGCGCTTTACAGGCGCTTTTTTTAACGCTAAAATGCCCCAGTGTGAAAAGGGTCTAAGTGTTTTTTGTTCTTTAGTCCCCCTTTATTTTATTTTTTTATTTTTTACCTTTTGTAGGGTTTGTACATAATGAGGAAAGCCCAGCTCGGGTCCACCATGGAGGGACGATGAGCCTATAATGCAGGGTATTGGTCAGATGTATGACCCACATGGGGGGGGGGGGGGGCGCCCAAGTATTGGGTCTCACTAGAAGACCTCGCCGTCCCTTTGTTCCCGTCTCGCAGGGTCGGGCGGTTCGCCGGTTGCCGCTGCGTAGCGGTATAAAGCAGAGTTTCAGAAGAGGAGAGTCGCAGCGTGGGCCGTTCTGATCCTCTCCTCTCCCCCCCCTCGTTAGGAAGCTCCTTTTCATCTCTTATCAGAAAATTCCTTGCTTTACATGCGCGCTATATTTAGCGAGATTTGCGAAATGTCAAATCAATACACCTGATGTTTTCTCTGGTCGCGGATTACCCTCTGCGTGCGGCGGGGACGCCAAAAACATGAGGCGGCATTTAGCGCCGTATGAGATACATAAACAAGTTCCACTTCATTTGTCCTCATTATACATCCCCTTTGATGTCTAATAGTCGGTTTTTATCAGGACTGACTGTCGGAGGGAAGGGAACTTTTCTCGTCCCCCCCTGAGGACCGCCGGAAGAACTACTCGGGAGAAGAAGGATGAGGAAATACATAAATAATGGAAAGCAGCCGAGATACCCGAGACTAATATTCCTAATGAGAGCGGCTGGAGAATGTTCCCAACAAAAGAGACGCTCTCCACCGAGCCCTGAGCCTGAGCGCAGGGCCCTTTTTAAGGCAGGGCAAAAGGGGCAGCTGCCCTGGGCCCTGTCATTGTTGTGGGGCCCAAAGCAGCTGCCTCATACTTGCCAAATATCCTCTGTGAAGTGCTGCTACTAATGCAGCCCAGCTCTGCCCTATTGTATAAAGATGACTCACCTGCAGACCCTGTGTTTACATGTAAATTACAGGCATGCATATGTAAATAGGGCCGGCCAACGGCATTGATATGTATATCATGCCCCCCTGAGGTCATATCCACAGTAATCTCTAGCAACCAATCAACAAGCAGAAATCATGTGCTGTAACCTCTAGCAACTAATCAGTGAGCCGTAATGTGTGCTGTAACCTCTAGCAACCAGTCAGTGAGCGGTAATGATATGCTGTAAACACTGGCAACCAATCGCAATATCTGCCTGATCTCATTCAGTAAACTGATTTTGAGTCTAGCTGCTATTTATTGTATGTCTCAGAGCAGGCGGAGAGCAAAACTGCATTGGGGGGGGGGGGACCCAAGAAAAGTTTTGCCCAGGGTCCAATCAATATTAAAGACGGCCCTGCCTGAGCGCCATTATTAAAGGCTACAAAATAAATCCTGTATGGGGGGTAATATGGAGTCAGATACAAGGGAGGGAGAGATTAAGAAAAATAATTGTTATATCATTTTACTAATTATAATAATAATTATTAGTATTATTAACCACTTGCTACCTGGGCCAATTCTGATATTTCTCTCCTACATGTAAAAGCCATATATATATATATATATATATATATATATATATATATATATATATATATATATATATATATATATATATATATATATATATATATATATATATATATATATATATATATATATTTTTTTTTTTTTTTTTTTTTTTTTTTTTTTTAACCAGAAAATTACACAGAACCCCCAAACATTATATATGTTTATTTTAGCAGAGACTCTAGAGAATAAAATGGCGGTCGCTCCAACTTTTTATCTCACACCGTATTTGCCTAGCAATTTTTCCAAACGTGTTTTTTTGGGGAATTAATGCATTCATTTGTATCATGCATTAAAAAAAAAAACAGTAAAGTTAGCCTAATTTTTTTGCATAATGTGAAAGATGATGTTACGCCGAGTAAATAGATACCCAACAGGGACGCTTTACTTTTTTTTTATTTTTATTTTTTTAAGGGAGGAAGAGATTAAGAATAATAATTGTTATATATTTTTACTAATTATAATAATAATTATTATTAGTATTCTTAATAATACTAATAATTATTATTAAAATTAGTAAAAATATATAACAATTATTATTCTTAATCTCTCCCTCCCTTAAAAAAAATAAAAAATATGGAGTCAGGTACAAGGGAGGGAGAGATTAAGATTAAATAATTGTTATATAATTTTACTAATTATAATAATAATAATTATTATTATTAGTATTATTAACCACTTGCTACCCGGGCCAATTCTGATATTTCTCTCCTATGTGTAAAAGTCATATATATTTTTTTTTTTACCAGAAAATTACACAGAACCCCCAAACATTATATATATGTTTATTTTAGCAGAGACCCTAGAGAATAAAATGGCGGTCGCTCCAACTTTTTATCTCACACGGTATTTGCCTAGCAATTTTTCCAAACATGTTTTTTTTTTTGGAATTAATGCATTCATTTGTTTCATGCATGAAAAAATAAAAAACAGTAAAGTTAGCCTCATTTTTTTGCATAATGTGAAAGATGATGTTACGCCGAGTAAATAGATACCCAACAGGGACGCTTTACTTTTTTTTTTTTTAAGGGAGGAAGAGATACATTTTTACTAATTATAATAATAATAATAATAATAATAATTAGTATTGTTAAAGCGGAGGTCCACCCTAAAATGGACCTCCGCTCATTGGAATCCCCCCCCCCCTCCGGCGCCACAATCGGCACCTTTCAGGGGGGAGGGGGGTGCAGTTACCTGGATAATCCAGGTAACTGCACCCACTTCCGGGCTAGCTCTCTGCGGAAAGGGGCGTACGTTACGCCCCTTTCCGCAAGCGCCCGCCCCCTTCAGCAAGTGCCCCGCTGCCTGCTGGGAAACACACAGCTCCCAGAGGCAGCGGGGACCGTCCGGATTGCGCCGCGCGGCTCGCGCATGCGCAGTAGGGAACCGGGAAATTAAGCCGAAAGGCTCCATTTCCTGATTCCCATACCCAAGATGGCGGCGGCAGGACCTGACAGACGAGCGAGCGATCGGCTTCGGGTGCCGACATCGCGGGCGCGCTGGGCGGGTAAGTGTCACTATTTAAAAGTCAGCAGCTGCAGTATTTGTAGCTGCTGGCTTTTAAAAAAAAAAAAAAAAACGTGGAGTCCCGGTGGACTCCCGCTTTAATAATACTAATTATTATTAAAATTAGTAAAAATATTTAACAATTATTATTCTTAATCTCTCCCTCCCTTAAAAAAAAAAAAAAAAAGTAAAGCATCCCTGTTGGGTATCCATTTACTTGGCATAATATCATCTTTCACATTATGCAAAAGAATAGGGCTAACTTTACATGTTTGGAAAAATTGCTGGGCAAATACCTTGTGAGATAAAAAGTTGTAACGACCGCCATTTTATTCTCTAGGGTCTCTGCTAAAATAAACATATATATAATGTTTGGGGGTTCTGTGTAATTTTCTGGCCAAAATAATGATGATTTTTACATATAGGTTAATAATACTAATAATTATTATTATTATTATTATTATTATAACTAGTAAAAATATATAACAATTATTATTCTTAATCTCTCCCTCCCTTAAAAAAAAAAAAAAAAAATGTACAGCGTCCCTGTTGGGTATCAATTTACTTGCCATAATATCATCTTTCACATTATGCAAAAAAAATTAGTCTAACTTTACTTTTTTTTTTTTTTTTAATGCATGAAACAAATTAATGCATTAATTCCAAAAAAAAAAAAAAAAAAAACACATTTGGAAAAATTGCTGGGCAAATACCCTGTGAGATGAAAAGTTGTAACGACTGCCATTTTATTCTCTAGGGTCTCTGCTAAAATTAAAATATATATAATGTTTGGGGGTTCTGTGTAATTTTCTGGCCAAAATAATGATGATTCTTACATGTAGGAGAGAAATTTTAGAATTGGCCTGGTTAGCAAGTGGTTAATAATACTAATAATTATTATAATTAGTAAAAATATATAACAATTATTATTCTTAATCTCTCCCTCCCTTAACAAAAAAAAAAAAAAATGTAAAGCGTCCCTGTTGGGTATCCATTTACTCGGCGTAACATCATCTTTCACATTATGCAAAAAAATTGGGCTAACTTTACTGTTTGGTTTTTTTTTTTTTTTTAATGCATGAAACAAATGAATGCATTAATTAAAAAAAAAAAAAAAAACACGTTTGGAAAAATTGCTGGGCAAATACCCAGTGAGATGAAAAGTTGGAACAACCGCCATTTTATTCTCTAGGGTCTCTGCTAAAATAAACATATATATAATGTTAGGGGGTTCTGTGTAATTTTCTGGCCAAAAAAAATTATGATTTCTACATGAAGGAGAGAAATATCAGAATTGTCCCAGGTAGCAAGTGGTTAATAATACTAATAATTATTATTAATATAATTAGTAAAAATATATAACAATTATTACTCTTAATCTCTCCCCCCCCCTTAAAAAAAATATATATATTTAAAGGGTCCCTGTCCCCGCAAACTTTTTCGAATTTCCGAAATCTCGAATTTCTGAAGATTCGAACTTCTGAATTCGAATTTTCAAAATGTTCCAATTTTCTAAATTTCCGAAACTTCGAATTTCCGAAATTTCGAATTTTTCTGAAATTTGAAAATTCAAAAAATTCAAAATTTGTAATTTCGGAAATTCAAAACTCCAAAAATGTCTGAATTAACAAATTTGTCAAAATTTGTTAAAAATGAATTCGCAACTAAACGAATTGCACATGTCTAATGTGTGTGGAGCCCCCACAAAGTGCACAGTGGGGCCCACTCCGCTACTGGGGAATGGTAGTGGAAAATGGTGGACAGGTGGATGTGGACATTGGATCATTGTGTCCCTCCTATATGCAGATAGCAAAGAAGGTTGACTGTTCTCGGGGGCCCAAAAGCTACCTGGAGAACAGTTATGGTGCAGCTGTACACGGTGTACGTTCAGCTCTAACAATAGAGGTCCACCTTAAAGGGAAACTTCACTCTCCAAATCCACATTGGTTATATTTCTCCATGCTGCTAGCATTTTTTTACATTTCTTCAGTTACTTCCTGGTTTCCAGGTCTAGGCAAATGATGTCGTACATCCCAGGAGTCTACGGGAGGAGAGGATGAGGGGCTTTCTCAGCTAAGAACACTCTCTTCTGCATGCATACTTGAGTTAAGGGCAGATGGATTCCAGGAAGTAAATGCTACATGAATAATTTGCCATTAATCAAGATGGCCATGGCCAGAAATGATAGGGGGTTGTTTTTCAGAGAGATTTCTCACGGAAATAGAGCATGGAGATATGGATGGACGGGAAAGTTTGCTTTGAATATTAAAAATGAATGAAATAGCGTTTTTTGGTTTGTGGTGCTCAGATGCAGTGAAGATCCGCTTTATGGTCGAGTATTCCCTTGGTCTTGTCCCAGGGCATTGAGGAAGACAACACAGAGTAAAGTTACCCTGTACAAGGTGCCTAGTGTAACCCACCCAGTGGTAGGCCCCTCATGTGACCCTTGTTTGGCGCCCATTGAGGAGGGAAACATGGAGGATGTGACAAACCACCACCCTACCCAGGCTTGCTCACAAGCAGCACATGGAAGGTCAGTTAGCCACAGTTCAAGGAACACCCAGCCACCTCTGGAGCCACCCTAGTTGAGAATGGCTGTCCACGATAATGGTGCCCAGCAGGTCTCACGGAACCCATGCTAAGACAGGGGCGGATCCAGGGGGGGGGCAACGGGTCAATTGCCCCCCCCCCCCGAGAATACCGCCAGCTGATGACAGAACGGCCGGTTCCACGGGTCCAATCGCGGCCGGTTCCGCGGGTACCCGCGGGCCGGTTCCGCGGGTCCAATCGCGGCCGGTTCCGCGGGTACCCGCGGCCGGTTCCGCGGCTCCAATCGCGGCCGGTTCCGCGGGTACCCGCGGGCCGGTTCCGCGGGTCCAATCGTGGCCGGTTCCGCGGGTCCAATCGCGGCCGGTTCCGCGGGTACCCGCACTGAGTGGACGGGTGAGGGGGGGGCAGCTGGGCGGCTTAGGAGGGCTGCTGGCCAATCAGGAAGCCAGCAGGCAGGGGAGCAGGGAGATGACATCATCTCTCACTGCCCTGCGTCCCTCCAGTTCCGCCCTCACTGTGTAGGAAGCTGTGTGCAGCAGAGAGATTGCATCATCTCTCTGCTGCCTATGTTCACTCTGGGACCCAACAAAAGACCACCAGTAGGTGACAATCCGCAATGTGTGGCAGGCTACGTGGCAAGTGGCAATCCGCAATGTGTGGCAGACTACGTGGCAAGTGGCAATCCGCAATGTGTGGCAGGTGACGTGGCAAGTGACAATCCGTAATGTGTGGCAGTTGACGTGGCAAGTGACAATCCGCAATGTGTGGCAGGTGACGTGGCAAGTGACAATCCGCAATGTGTGGCAGGCTACGTGGCAATCCGCAATATGTTGCAGGCAACGTGGCAAGTGACAATCCACAATGTGTGGCAGGTGACGTGGCAAGTGGCAATCCGCAATGTGTGGCAGGCAACGTGGCAAGTGACAATCCGCAATGTGTGGCAGGTGACGTGGCAAGTGGCAATCCGCAATGTGTGGCAGGCAACGTGGCAAGTGACAATCCGCAATGTGTGGCAGGTGACGTGGCAAGTGACAATCCCCAATGTGTGGCAGGTGACGTGGCAAGTGGCAATCCGCAATGTGGGTCAGGCAACTTGGCAAGTGACAATCCGCAATGTGTGGCAGGTGACGTGGCAAGTGGCAATCCGCAATGTGTGGCAGGCAACGTGGCAAGTGACAATCCGCAATGTGTGGCAGGTGACGTGGCAAGTGACAATCCCCAATGTGTGGCAGGTGACGTGGCAAGTGGCAATCCGCGATGTGGGTCAGGCAACTTGGCAAGTGACAATCCGCAATGTGTGGCAGGTGACGTGGCAAGTGGCAATCCGCAATGTGTGGCAGGCTACGTGGCAATCCGAATCTGGTGGCAGGCGACGTGGCAAGTGACAATCCGCAATGTGTGGCAGGTGACGTGGCAAGTCACAATCCGCAATGTGTGGCAGGTGACGTGGCAAGTGACAATCCCCAATGTGTGGCAGGTGACGTGGCAAGTGGCAATCCGCAATGTGGGTCAGGCAACTTGGCAAGTGACAATCCGCGATGTGTGGCAGGTGACGTGGCAAGTGGCAATCCGCAATGTGTGGCAGGCTACGTGGCAATCCGCATCTGGTGGCAGGCGACGTGGCAAGTGACAATCCGCAATGTGTGGCAGGTGACATGGCAAGTGGCAATCTGCAATGTGTGGCAGGCTACGTGGCAAGTAACAATCCGCATTTGGTGACAAGTGACAATCCACATTTGGTGGCAGGCGACATGGCAAGTGACATCCTCAGGGCTCCCACTGATTCTGCATTATGGTGAGTTGAACCATTTAATTTTATATTACAATGTATTAATAGAAATAATGCGCTTCAATCATCCTGACACCATAACAACCATGGTGCCGTAATGATTGAAGCGCCAATACCAGCCATTTCCCATATAAATTGCCCCCCAAAAAACATATTTTATAGCAGTGCCCCTCCCGAGATTAGACTCTGGATCCGCCCCTGTGCTAAGATTAGTCCATTGGTGTCCATTGGTTAGGAAAGTGCCAGCTACATTGGTGTGGGAAGAATGTTCCCCTTAGGCCGCGTACACACGCGGGGACTGTTCGCCCAACTTTGTCCGTCAAACAGTTTCGGCAAACAGTCCGCTCAAAATTAGCATGGACGGACATGGCCACACACGACGAACGAACAGTTTGCTGAAACCGTGCGCGATGACGTGAACGGCACGTACGACGGGACGAAAAATACGACGTCCTATACACTGCATTACAACTTTCGGCGTGTTAAGCCTTTCTGAGCATGCGCGGAACTTAGTTTGTCGAACAAGCCTACACACGAGCGGACTGTTCGCTCAAACAAGGTTTCAGCGGACAGTTTTACGGAATTTCCGGAAAACCTTGTTCGTCAAACTGTCCGCTGAAACTGTCCGCTGAAAGCCCACACACGAGCGGACTGTCCGCCCAAACACTGTTCAGCGGACAAAGTTGGGCGAACAGTCCGCCCGTGTGTACGCGGCCTTACGGTCATGCCTATGGCTTTGCCAAATAGTGTTGGACCTGGAACTATGCAGGCAGCATCGCATGGGAGGTCAGTTAGCCACAGCTCAAGGAACACCCAGCCACCTCTGGAGCCACCCTAGTTGAGAATGGCTGTCCACGATAATGGTGCCCAGCAGGTCTCACGGAACCCATGCTAAGATTAGTCCATTGGTGTCCATTGGTTAGGAAAGTGCCACCTACATTGGTGTGGGAAGAATATTCCCCTTACGGTCATGCCTATGGCTTTGCCAAATAGTGTTGGACCTGGAACTATGCAGGCAGCATCACATGGGAGGTCAGTTAGCCACAGCTCAAGGAACACCTCGCCACCTCTGGAGCAACCCTAGTTGAGAATGGCTGCCCAGGATTATGGTGCCCAGCAGCAGGGCCTTCTTTAATATTGATTGGGCCCTGGGTAAAAATTTTCTTAGGGCCCCCCCTCCCCCCATGCAATTTCGCTCTCCACCTTCTTTGAGACATACCATAAATAGCAGCTAGACTTAAAATCAGTTTACTGTATGAGATCAGGCAGCGATTGCGATTGGTTGCCAGAGGTTACAGCATATCATTACTGCCAACTGACTGGTTGCTAGAGGTTACAGCACTCCTTAAGGCTCACTGATTAGTTGCTAGAGGTTACAGCACATGATTTCGGCTTGTTGATTGGCTGCTAGAGATTACCGTACAGTAATACTGCTCACTGGTTGCTGTAGGTTACAGCACATCATCTCCTCACTGCAGGGGGGCATGATATACATATGAATGCTGCCTTATTTACATATCAATGCCGTTGGCCTCAGCTATTTACATATGCATGTCACTGCTATTTACATATGAATGCTGGTTATTTACATGTAAACACAGGGTCTGCAGGTGAGTTGTCTGTACACAACAACAGGACTAAAACCTCAAGGGACAAGGGAATGTAAACTTGGATAGTTGGCAAGTATGAAGCAGCTGCTTTGGGCCCCACAACAATGACAGGGCCCAGGGCAGCTGCCCCTTTTGCCCTGCCTTAAAGACGCCCCTGCCCAGCAGGTCTCAAGCTGGAAATCTACACAACGGAGGCTTCTACAAGTACATAACATGAATACAATATATTGCGTGCATTAGACATTTGTCATTGGAACAGATGTCCCCAATAGGATGATTTTCCATCTTTCGCTCTGGTGAACAGCCTAATGAACCCAGATATTAATACTTTCACCAAATATTCACACTTATTTGAATCTTATGACTCTTAGGGGCAGGTTGTGTAAATCCTGGGTGAAGTTTTTAATCACTTTTAGTCATGGTGATCTTTCAGAGAGGGGAAAAAGCTTCCAAACAAGAGCACAAACGTCAATCTAAACCTGAGAGGGGTTCTAAAACAAAAATAATGACTTTCCCATCATATCTACAGATTTAGGAAGATTGAGAACCACTTCAAAATTCCTTTAACCACTTCCCGCCCGGCCTATAGCAAAATGACGGCTGGGTGGCAGTTCAGTTATCCTGACTGGGCATCATATGACGTCCTGCAGGATAACAGCTGAGCCGTTGATCAGCTTTTCCTCACTTGTGTCTCACAGAGGAGAGCCGATTGGCAGCTCTCCTGACGGGGGGGGGGGGGGGTTTTGCTAATTCTTTATCAGCGCAGCCCCCTCTCGGATCCTGCCCAGGACCACCAGGATGGCCATCCACACTGGACCACCAGGGAAATGCAAATCTGTGCCAATCAGTGCCTACTCACAATGCCTACCACTGCCAGTGCCACCAGGAATGCCTATCAGTGCCCATCAGTGTCGCCTATCAGTGCCAGCCACCCATAAGTACCCATCTTTGCAGCCTTTCAGTGCCCACCAGTGCCACCCATGAGTGCCTATCGGTGCCGCCTATCAATGCCCATCAGTGCTGCATATCAGTGCCACCCAGTGTCGCATACCAGTGCCGATCAGTGGCACATATCAGTGCCCATCATCGGTGCCTGTCAGTGCCTGCTCATTGGTGCCACCTCTTCAGTGTTGCCTTATCAGTGCCCATCAGTGAAGGAGAAAACGTACTTATTTCCAAAATTTTATAACAGAAACAAAAACAAAACTTTTATTTTTTTTGAAAAAAAAAATCAAATTTTTTTTTTTTTGCTTAGCAAAAAATAAAAACCGCAGAGCTGATCAAATACCACCAAAAGAAATCGATATTTGTGGGAAAAAAATGATAACATTTCTGTTTGGGTACAGTGTAGCATGACCGCGCGGTATTGAAGTACCCGGTATTGAAGTGGTTAATAGCCGAGAAGGGTGTAGAGGTCTCCACTACCACAATGGTCCTCGCTATCTTCTGGGTCTCATTCCGGGCAGGTGCCCTTCTGAATGGTGACGACAGGTGGGTTGTTCGATCGGCAAGGGAGCCATTCGTAGATGGGTTGGAGGTTTCTCAATAGATACAATACAAGGCATTCTCTGATTTGATGAGGTGGTGATAGTGATGAAAGCATCCGGCCTCTACACCTTGTCCATTCAGAGGACACCCACAGCACAGGACCCAGAAGGTGGTGGTGATCACCGGAGTACTGGCGGCTACTACAGAGATTCTTTGCTTCTGCCGGGATCACCAAAGTATGGAACACGCATATTTCTATATACAAGGAGTGCAGCTTGTGTGATATTTTATTCATCTAAACATCCACCTAGAAATATCCAAAATTCCTAATTACCAAAAAAAAAAAAGAACACGGCTCAAATATTGTACTTTTATCAAATACAAAGAGTTCGTTTTTTTTTAAAAGAAAAAGTAAAACACAAATCCTCTTCCCCACCCCCTCCAAACACAAATCCCCTTATATCATCAATCAATTCCAGCACCCCCCTCCCCCAATATCCCCCCCCTAGAAAAATTCCAACCCATATCACCCCCCCAGCACAACCCTCCCAGCACAAATTCCCCCCACTCATTACCCTCCTAGCACAACCCCCCCCCCAATATCACCCTCCCAGCACAAACCCCCCCATCACAAATTCCCCCACCCCATTACCCTCTTAGCACAAAATATCACCCTCCCAGCACAAACCCCCCCCCCCATCACAAATTCCCCCACCCCCATTACCCTCTTAGCACAACCCCCCCCCCCCCCACCAATATCACCCTCCCAGCACAAACCCCCCCCATCACGAATTCCCCCACCGCCATTACCCTCTTAGCACAACCCCCCCCCCCCCACCAATATCACCCTCCCAGCACAAACCCCCCCCCCATCACCCTTCTAACACAACCCCCCCTCCCAATATCCCACCCTAGAACAATTACCCCCATTACCCCTCCCAGGACAAATCCACCCACCCCCATTACCCTTCTAGCACCCCCCCCCAAAAAAAAGTCCCCCCTAGCACAATTCCCCCTCTACCATATCACTTCTTCTACCACACATCCCCCACCCCATCTAGCACAAATCCTCTTCCCTCACCCCCCTCCAAACACAAATCCCCCTAAATCACCACTCCTAGCACCCCGCCCCTCAATTCCTCCTCCTAGAACAATTCTTACCCCCTGTGGCCTCCAAATGCCCCCTACCAGCACAAATGCCCTCCTCCCAATCTCCTTGTGGCGACCCCCCCACCACATCACATTATACCACAGTGCCCAGGGCAGCCGTCCCTCCTGCCCACCCCATGTCCCGGCTCTGGGCACGGGCACAACTGCACAAGACTGAAGGGGAAGCCGGAGGAAAGCTTTGATGTGTTGTCCATTACTGACCATTGGACCCGTCATCCTGGTCCTTGCAGGTCAAAGAGCGCTCTAAGAAGGGGTTAACCGGCCGTCACCGGGAGAGACTTTCCAATTTCCGGCCAATCTGTCATCAAACATCTTTTCTTTTTTTTTTTTAACAAATTCCATTTTATTACATCGGCCTCCCTGATGCTCGGTACAATTATCGCCGGGCCTCTGGAAGTCGCAGCCCGCCTCTGCGCCCGGCCTCATTAGTGGCACAGGAAGTCAGTCCTTATTACCACGGCTGCCTGTTAGGAAGAATATCCAATATGAAAAGTGTGAATATAATTAAAACTTGATTCAGGCGAGGCGGCAGATGCGAGGCGCTGAGCGCTGCGGAGGAGAGGAATCGGGGACAGACGCGGGGACGGCGCGGCCAGGAGAGACCAGACGGTGTCAAGCGAGGTCACCGGAGAAGATGGTGCGAATCTCATCCGTATGCGGCGTATACCTGCCGAGAGAGCGCCCGAGCGATAGGCCTGCACATATTTAGACGGCGAGACTTCTCTTGGCTTCACGCTGATGACATAGATTACAGATGCAGACTAATCCAACGTGCTGCAGAGGAAAGGTTCTAATGGAAAATAGTGTCATATTTATATTTAGTACATATCAAGGGTTGTATTTAGAAAAAAATAAATAAAAATTCACATAGCCGTTCTTCCATTGAAAAATGCATTGTCAATTTGTTCTGTGAGAATGGGGTAAAATCGAATGTTCTCAGGCTGTATTCTCAGCAATTCGAATGTGTGAATGTGGAAAATACCGCATTATGGCCACTAGATGGCACTGGCTATCATATGGAATAAGTATGCTCCTCAGCTCCATCTAGTGGCCATAATGAGGTATTTTCAAACACCTCTCAATTGAGTACAAGGCAGGCGGTCACGTTTGTGTTATATATATACACATTTAGTACATATTAAGGGTAGTATTTATAAAAAATAAAAAGAGAGAGAAATCACATAGCTGTTCATTGGTTGAAAAATGCATGTAAATTAGTTCTATGTGAATGGCATGAAATCGAATGTTCTCAGGCTGTATTCTCAGCAATTTAGAATGTGGAAAATACTGCATTATAGCCACTAGATGGCACTGACTATCATATGAAATAAGTATGCTCCTCAGCTCCATCTAGTGACCATAATGCGGTATTTTAGAACGCCCCTCAATTGGATGGGCAGGCGTTCATGGTTGTGTTATATTTTCATTTAGTACATATCAAGGGTTGTATTAATTAAAAAATAAATACATTCACATAGCCGTTCTTCTGTTTAAAACTGCATGTAAATTATTTCTGTGAGAATGGGGTAAAATTGAACGTTCTCAGGCTGTATTCTCAGCAATTGGAATGTGTGAATGTGGAAAATACCGCATTATGGCCACTAGATGGCACTGGCTATCATATGGAATAAGTATGCTCCTCAGCTCCATCTAGTGGCCATAATGAAGTATTTCAAACACCTCTCAATTGAGTACAAGGCAGGCGGTCACGTTTGTCTTATATATATACACATTTAGTACATATTAAGGGTTGTATTTATAAAAAAAAAAACAAAAAGAGAGAGAAATCACATAGCTGTTCATTGGTTGAAAAATGCATGTAAATTAGTTCTACGTGAATGGCATGAAATCGAATGTTCTCAGGCTGTATTCTCAGCAATTTC
This sequence comes from Lithobates pipiens, assembly GCF_037356315.1. Classification (NCBI taxonomy): domain Eukaryota; kingdom Metazoa; phylum Chordata; class Amphibia; order Anura; family Ranidae; genus Lithobates; species Lithobates pipiens. Next base: position 326,338,514 of record NW_027507785.1, on the reverse strand, counting down.
AAATGTGGAAAATACCGCATTAAAGCCACTAGATGGCACTGGCTATCATATGGAATAAGTATGCTCCTCAGCTCCATCTAGTGGCCATAATGAGGTATTTTCAAACACCTCTCAATTGAGTACAAGGCAGGCGGTCACGTTTGTCTTATATATATATATATATATATATATATATATATATATATATATATATATATATATATATATATATATATATATATATATATATATATATATATATACACATTTAGTACATATTAAGGGTTGTATTTATTAAAAAAAAAAAAAAAAGAGAAAGAAATCACATAGCTGTTCATTGGTTGAAAAATGCATGTAAATTAGTTCTATGTGAATGGCATGAAATCGAATGTTCTCAGGCTGTATTCTCAGCAATTTAGAATGTGGAAAATACTGCATTATAGCCACTAGATGGCACTGGCTATCATATGAAATAAGTATGCTCCTCAGCTCCATCTAGTGACCATAATGCGGTATTTTAGAACGCCCCTCAATTGGATGGGCAGGTGGTCATGGTTGTGTTATATTTTCATTTAGTACATATCAAGGGTTGTATTAATTTAAAAAAAAAAATACATTCACATAGCCGTTCTTCTGTTTAAAACTGCATGTAAATTATTACTGTGTGAATGGGGTAAAATTGAACGTTCTCAGGCTGTATTCACAGCAATTCGAATGTGTAAATGTGGAAAATACCGCATTATGGCCACTAGATGGCACTGGCTATCATATGGAATAAGTGTGCTCCACGATTGCGATTATAAAGTGTGACATGTTTGGTATCTATTTACTCGGCGTAACATTATCTTTCACATTATGTAAAAAAGTTGGGCTAATTTAATTTTTTTTTTTAATTCATGAAAGTGTCCCTTTTTCCAAAAAGTTGCGTTTAAAACACCGCTGCGCAAATACCGTGTGACATAAAATATTGCAACAATCGCCTTTTTTTTCTCTAGAGTCTCTGCTAAAAAAATATATATAATGTTTGGGGGTTCCAAGTAATTTTCTAGCAAAAAATATGGATTTTAACTTGTAAACACCAAATGCCAAAAATAGGCTTAGTCATGAAAGGGTTAAGGTTTGTATTTATAAAAAAAAAAGAAAGAAAAAAAAAAGAAATCACATAGCTGTTCATCAGTTGAAAAATGCATGTTAATTCGTTATGTGAGAATGAGGTAAAATCGAATGTTCTCAGGCTGTATTCTCAGTGTGAATGTGGAAAATACCGCATTGTGGCCACTAGATGGCACTGTGTCACATGCAATAAGTATGCTTCTCAGCTCCATCTAGTGTTTGAAAATACCTCATTATGGTCACTAGATGGAGCTGAGGAGCACACTTATTCCATAAGATAGTCAGTGCCATCTAGTGGCCATAATGCGGCATTTTCCACATTCACACATTCGAATTGCTGAGAATACAGCCTGAAAACATTTGGTTTTACCCCATTCTCACAGAACTCATTTACATGCAGTTTTCAATGGAAGAACGGCTATGTGAATTATTTTTTTTTTAAAATAAATACAACCCTTGGTTTGTACAGAATGAAAATATAACACAACCATGACCGCCTGCCCTTCATCCAATTGAGGGGAGTTTGAAAATATTGCATTATGGCCACTAGATGGCACTGACTGTCATATGGAATAAGTATGCTCCTCTGCTCCATCTAGTGGCCATAATGAGGTGTTTTTGAATGCCTCTGAATCGGATGAAAAGCAGGAGGTCACATTTGTGTTATATTTTCACTTAGTACATATTAAGGGTTGTATTTATAAAAAAAAAAAAAGAAATCACATAGCTGTTCATCAGTTGAAAAATGCATGTAAATTCCTTGTGTGTGTGAATGAGGTAAAATCCAACATTCTCAGCAACTTGAATGTGGAAAATACCGCATTATGGCCACTAGATGGCACTGACTATCATATTAAAAAAGTATGCTCCTCAGCTCCATCTAGTGTTTGAAAATACCTCATTATGGTCACTAGATGGAGCTGAGGAGCATACTTTTTTAATATGATAGCCAGTGCCATCTAGTGGCCATAATGCGGTATTTTCCACATTCACACATTCGGATTGCTGAGAATACAGCCTGAAAACATTTGGTTTTACCCCATTGTCACAGAACTCATTTACATGCAGTTTTCAATGGAAGAACGGCTATGTGAATTATTATTTTTTTAATAAATACAACCCTTGGTTTGTACAGAATGAAAATATAACACAACCATGACCGCCTGCCCTTCATCCAATTGAGGGGAGTTTGAAAATATTGCATTATGGCCACTAGATGGCACTGACTGTCATATGAAATAAGTATGCTGCTCTGCTCCATCTAGGGGCCATAATGAGGTGTTTTTGGATGCCCCTCAATTGTATGAAAAGCAGGAGGTCCCATTTATATGTTATATTTTCATTTAGTACATATTTGTTCTTAGCTGACAGGAGTGTTCTGCTGCTGTAGCCAATCTGCTTCAAGCTTCGATGTGTTGTGAATTCAGAGTTGGTGTTCTGCATACCTTGGGTGTAACGAGAGGGTATTTGAGTTACTGTTGCCTTTCCATCATCTGGAACCAGTCTGCCCCATTCTCCTCTGACCTCAACAAGGCATTTTCCTCCACACAACTGCTGCTCACTGGATATTTTCTCTTTTTCAGACTATCCTCTGTAAATCTGAGAGATGGTCGTGCGTGAAAATCCCAGAAATACTCAGAAGAGCCCGTCTGCCACCAACAACCGTGCCACGTTCAAAGTCACCGAGATCCCCGAGATCCTCGTTCTTCCCCCATTTGAACTTCACCAAGTCGTCTTCACCACATCTAGAAAACGAAATGCATTGAGTTGCTGTCATGTGATTCCACACCGCCCAACCTTTTGTGATGGGAATGAGGGACACCTATCAGGAAAAGTATGCAGGCATTGGACACGCCCCTGGCCACGCCCCCTTAAAGGAGAATTGTACAAAAAAAACAAGATTGGATAAACACACAAAGGCTTTTTTTTTACCACTCCTATTCCTTTATATGTGATTTTAAAATGTACAAATACAGCAATTTATAAATTCCAGGGAAGGTTCAGCGCTGGGAAACACTTTTTGAAATATAAAAAGTTCATTTTATATACAACTATATAGATCAGACCAACATGAGCGGGAGGGGGGGCATTGCTCCAAATCAGGTAGCTATGTGATTGGCTGATTAGCAATTTGTATTACCAAGCAACTGAACATTTGTACCTAATAAAGTGTGTGTGGTGATCGGATATCCGATCTATCGGTGAGATTCCCCCCACGTGTTCCTCTTCTACAGATCTCTGACATGGGGGCGTGTCCTCCTGACTGTCCGACCCCGCCCCGCCCCTTCTGCGGCCTGACTCCTCCTGTTCTGCTTCTGTAGCCTGACCCCGCCTCCTCCTCGTGACCCCCTCAGACCCCGCCCCCCGCCATGTCGGCTCTCAGGTTCTCGGCCAATGTGAGTTGGATGTTCCCGGAGATCCCCGACCTGTCCGAGCGGATCCGAGCCTCGGCCACAGCGGGCTTCCGCGGGGTGGAGGCGGCCTGGCCGTACGAGTGTCCGAGCGGAGAGCTCCGGGGGGCTCTGAGCGAGGGGCGGGGCCTGGAGATGGTCCTCATCAACACGCCCCCAGGTACTGAGACCCCTCCCCCTATAATGAGACCCCAAAATTATCACCCCTCCCCCATCCTGACACCCCAATATTATCACCCCTCCCCTATACTGAGACCCCTCCCCCTATAATGAGACCCCAAAATTATCACCCCCTCCCCCATCCTGACACCCCAATATTATAACCCCTCCCCCTATACTGAGACCCCTCCCCCTATAATGACACCCCAAAATTATCACCCCTCCCCCATCCTGACACCCCAATATTATCACCCCTCCCCCTATACTGAGACCCCTCCCCATATAATGAGACCCCAAAATTATCACCCCTCCCCCATCCTGACACCCCAATATTATCACCCCTCCCCTATACTGAGACCCCTCCCCCTATAATGAGACCCCAAAATTATCACCCCTCCCCCATCCTGACACCCCAATATTATAACCCCTCCCCCTATACTGAGACCCCTCCCCCTATAATGAGACCCCAAAATTATCACCCCTCCCCCATCCTGACACCCCAATATTATCACCCCTCCCCTATACTGAGACCCCTCCCCCTATAATGAGACCCCAAAATTATCACCCCTCCCCCATCCTGACACCCCAATATTATCACCCCTCCCCCTATACTGAAACCCCTCCCCCTACAATGAGACCCCAAAATTATCACCCCCCCCCATATTATCATCCCTCCCCTCAACACTGAAACCCCTCCCCTATCCTGACACCCCAATGTTATCACCCCTCCCCCTATACTGAGACCCCAATATTATCACACCTCCCTCACCCTGACACCCCAATATTATCACCCCTCCCCCTATACTGAGACCCCTCCCCCATCCCGACACCCCAATATTATCACCCCTCCCCTTATACTGAGACCCCACCCTCCATCCTGAGACCCGAATATTATCACCCCTCCCCCATACTGAGACCCCAATATTATCACCCCTCCCCCTATAATGAGCCCCCAATATTATCACCCCTCCCCCTATAATGAGACCCCAATATTATCACCCCTCCCCCATCCTGACACCCCAATATTATCACCCCTCCCCCTATACTGAGACCCATCCCCCTATAATGAGACCCCAATATTATCACCCCTCCCCTCAACACTGAAACCCCTCCCCCTACAATGAGACCCCAAAATTATCACCCCTCCCCCTATACTGACACCCCAATCCCGACACCCCAATATTATCACCCCTCCCCCTATACTGACACCCCAATATTATCACCCCTCCCCCTATACTGACACCCCAATATTATCACCCCTCCCCCTATACTGAGACCCCAATATTATCACCCCTCCCCCTATACTGAGACCCCATCTTCCATCCTGAGACCCGAATATTATCACCCCTCCCCTATATGGATTACTAATCCCCCCAATATTATTACACCCCCTTCATAATTTATCCCCCCTCTTCCTTCCATAGTGCATCCCCATCCCCCTCATACTGTATACTGATCCCCTAATATTATTGCCCCTCCCCCCAGGTCATAAATACTCCCCACTAGTGAATCCCCCCATTCCCTGTATTGACCCCTTCCAATTATTACCACCCCAACTACAGAACCTCCCCCCATTATTACCCCCCCCCCAGGTACAGAATACTTCACATCCCATCACCTCCCTTATTACAGCCACCAAAACTAACATTTATCATTATTACAATTCTCTCCTCGGGTATTGACCCCGATAATAACTCCCCCCTCCCCCATAATTATCCCCCTCCCCCCAATACCCCTATAATTATCCCCCTCCCACCACTACCCCCCATAATTATCCCCCCTATACCCCCATAATTATCCCCCCTCCCCCATAATTATCCCCCTCCCCCCAATACTCCCATAATTATGCCCCTCCCCCCATAATTATCCCTCCAATACCTCCCATAATTATCCCTCCATAATTCTCCCCCCTCCCCCCAATACCCCCATAATTATTTCCGCATAAATATCTCCAATAACCTCCAGAATTATTCCCCCAATAATTGTCCCCCCTCCCCCAATACCCTCTATAGACATTTTATGATGACCACTAACAGTTGTTCTGTATGTAGGGGACACTCGGGTCGGAGAGTTGGGTCTCGGTGCCGTTCCTGGAAGAGAAGACGCATTCCGCGCCGGCCTGGACCGAGCCGTCCGATTGGCCACCGACCTGGAATGTCACAGGTGACCCCCCACTGTGTGATCTGTCCTGCCCAAAATCCTCATCCACTGACCCCTCCCCCCATCATCCTCATCCACTGACCCCTCCCCCCATCATCCTCATCCACTGACCCCCTCCCCCCATCATCCTCATCCACTGACCCCCTCCCCCCATCATCCTCATCCACTGACCCCCTCCCCCCATCATCCTCATCCACTGACCCCCTCCCCCCATCATCCTCATCCACTGACCCCCTCCCCCCATCATCCTCATCCACTGACCCCCTCCCCCCATCATCCTCATCCACTGACCCCCTCCCCCCATCATCCTCATCCACTGACCCCCTCATCATCCTCATCCACTGACCCCCTCCCCCATCATCCTCATCCACTGACCCCCTCCCCCATTATCCTCATCCTCTGACCCCTCCCATCATCCTCATCCACTGACCCCCTCCCTCCATCATCCTCATTCACTGACCCCCTCCCTCCATCATCCTCATTCACTTACCCCCTCCCTCCATCATCCTCATCCACTGACCCCCCCATCATCCTCATCCACTGACTCCCTCCCCCCATCATCCTCATCCACTGACCCCCTCCCCCCATCATCCTCATCCACTGACCCCCTCCCCCATCATCCTCATCCACTGACCCCCTCCCCCCATCATCCTCATCCACTGACCCCCTCCCCCCATCATCCTCATCCACTGACCCCTCCCCCCATCATCCTCATCCACTGACCCCCCCATCATCCTCATCCACTGACCCCCTCCCCCATCATCCTCATCCACTGACCCCCCCATCATACTCATCCACTGACCCCCCCCCATCATCCTCATCCACTGACCCCCCCCCCATCATTCTCATCCACTGACCCCTCCATCATCCTCATCCACTGACCCCCCCATATCTCTCCTAATCTCATCAGACAAGGAGAAGGATGAAGATGATGGATCGGGTGATCACATGTCATCTCTTTGGGGATCAGATTGTGTCAGGAGATTGTATGATTGAGCACAGCTGCAGTGATTGCTGCACAGCCTGAGACCCCCTCAATGGTTTATATAGACACATTAAAAGATATATATATTTATATACTCTTCTCCTTCAGTAATCAATAAGATGTTAGAACTACAGTGAGGGGGAAAAGTATTTGACCCCCCTGCTGGTTTTGTACGTTTGCCCACCGACAAAGAAACGATCAGTCTATAATATTAATGGTCGGTTTATTTTAACAGTGAAAGACAGAAAAACAACAAAAATATCCAGAAAAATGCATTTCAATAAAGCTATAAATTGATTTGCATTTTAATGAGTGAAATAAGTATTTGACCCCTTCGCAAAACATGACTTAGTAGTTGGTGGCAAATCCCTTGTTGGTGATCACAGAGGTCAGACGTTTGGTGGAGTTGGCCTCCAGGTTCGCACATCTCAGGAGGGATTTTATCCTCTTTGCAGATCCTCTCCAAGTCATGAAGGTTTCCAGGCTGACGTTTAAAATCTCGAAACTTCAGCTCCCTCCACATATTGCCTATGGGATTAAGGTCTGGAGACTGGCTAGTCCAGTGGTCATCAACTCCTGTCCTCAGGGCTCACTAACAGGTTTTATGTATTACCTTGTGGGGAGATTCAGACTAGAATGCTGCAATCACTGAGCAGCAAATGATATTGTATTTCAGTTATCTTGCAAACCTGGCCTGTTAGTGGGTCCCGAGGACAGGGTTGATGACCACTGATCTAGACCACTCCAGAGTTTACATACTATTGATGTTAGGCTAACTGGTCTGTAATTCCCAGGGATGTATTTTGGGCCCTTTTTAACCACTTGCCGCCCGCCCTATAGGCAATTGACGGTGGCAAAGTGGTTGCATAATCCTGACCGGACGTCATATGACGTGATCAGGATTATGAGCCGCTGTGCGCCCCCGGGGGCACGCATCGCGGCGATCGTTGTTGTGGGGTGTCAGTCTGACACACGGCAACTACGATCTCGGTAAAGAGTCTCCGACGGAGACTCTTTACCACGTGATCAGCCGTGTCCAATCACGGCTGATCACAGTGTAAATAGGAAAAGCCGGTGATCGGCTTTTCCTCACTCGCGTCTGTCAGACGCGAGTAGAGGAGAGCCGATCGGCTGCTCCTCTGACAGGGGGGGGGGGTCTGTGCTGATCGATTATCAGCACAGCCCCCCCCCGAGGATGCCCACACTGGACCACCAGGGATGCCACCAGACCACCAGGGATGCCAAGGACAAGGTATGCCACCCTAGACCACCAGGGATTTCAGTCAGTGCCACAATGGATGCCAATCAGTGCCCATAATGGATGCCAATCAGTGCCCACAATGGGCATCACTGGCATGCATTATTGATTGGCACTGATTGGCATCCATTAGTACAATATATTATAATACAATGCCGCCTATCAGTTCCCATCTGTGCCGCCTATCAGTGCCTACCCATGCCCACCTGTGCCGCCTACCCATGCCCACCTGTGCCACCTATCCATGCCCATCCGTGCCAATTTGTGCCACCTATCAGTGCCCATCCGTGTCGCCCATCAGTGCCACCCATCATTGCCGCCTATCAGTGCCACATATCGGTGTCCATCAATGCCACCTCATCAGTGCCACTTCATTGGTGCCACCTCATCGGCGCCCATTAGTGCCGCCTTATCATTGCCCATCAGTGTAACCCTATCAGTGCCCATCAGTGAAGGAGAAAACTTACTTATTTGCAAAGTTTTGAAACTGAAACAAAAATTTTTTTTATGTCACACGGCATTTGCACAGAGGTCTTTCAAATGCATTTTTTTGGGAAAAAAATACACCATTTAAAAAATAAAAATAAAATAAAAACAGGTAGTCAAAACTTTTGGACAAAAAAAAAAAAATGGGCTAACTTTACTGTTTTTATTTTATTTTTATTTTTTAAATGGTGTATTTTTTTCCCAAAAAAATGCATTTGAAAGACCTCTGTGCAAATGCCGTGTGACATAAAATATTGCAACAACCGCTATTTTATTCCCTAGGATCTCTGCTAAAAAATATATATCATTTTTGGGGGGTCTAAGTGATTTTCTGGCAGAAAATACAGGATTTTTACTTGTAAGCAACAAGTGTCAGAAAAGATTTAGTCTTTAAATGGTTAAACTGAGAACTTCTACACACTGAGATGATTTCATTCATTGAAGTGTAAACATTGTATCTTTCTGTTCTTTTCTTGGCAGTCTGCCCAGAGAGGAGGAAAGGGTTGCTATGACGACTCAGTCAACTTAGACCATTCTATACAGAAGTCATTTCAAAGTCCCCCTGTAGTTCTAAATCGGCTTTTTATCAGCACAAATCGGCCGATGCCGATTATTTAAAAAACTGCAAATATCGGCCGATATATCGGTCGACCTCTATTTCTGTTAAAATGTATTGGTGAGTATTGGCAGAGTATTGCACAGTGTTACAGAGTATGGGCAGAGTACTGCAGAGTATTGTCACAGAGCAGTGCTGTGGGCACTACACATCCAGCCCACAGCACTGCTGCAATCTCTCCCCCTCTCCCCTCACACTGTACCGATCGGTTCAGAGAGGTGAGGGAGGAACCGGCATCATTACATGACACCGGTTTGTCTGCAAGTGATTGCGCCGTCATTTGACGGCGCGATCACGTGGTAAACGGCCGCTACCAGCGGCCGTTTACCGCGATCCATGATGCGCCGGGTCTTCCGGACCCTGGCAGTCACGGATGTTTGCAGGAGCACACCCCAGGGGGCTCCCAAGAGCAAGATTCTGGGAGGACGTCCATGGACGCCCTCCTAGAAAAACACAACCGCGCTGTAGCCATCTTTCGGCTATGGCCCGGTCAGCAAGTGGTTAAGTGTCCCAAGTCTATTTCTAATTCTGTCCTCTGTTAACTATGGAGGTGCTTCCTGTGACGTGTCATGAGGATAAACACTGCAGTTTTGGTTACTGAAGCCCCCCGATTCCCTCATGAAGACTGAGGAGAAGAATAAATTCAATACCTTCACCGTCTCCCCATCCTTTGTAACCAGATGTCCTTCCTTATTCTTTATGGGGCCAATATGGTCTGCCCTGCCTTTTTCTACTATTTACATACTTAAAGAATTTCTTGGGATTTTTTTTGCTCTCCTCCGCTATGTGTCTTTCATGTTCTATCTTAGCCGCCCTAATTGCACTCTTGCATTTCTTACATTTCTTGTTGCATTCTTTGTAAAGTCTGAATGCTGATGATGATTCGTCAGCCTTGAATTTTTTGAAAGCCTTCTCCTTTGCTTTTATATGCATTTTTACATTGGAGTTAAGCCATCCATGACTTCTGTTCGCTCTTTTAAATGTATTTCCCAATGGGATGCATTGGCTAATGCCCTTATTTAATATGCTCTTAAAGCAAACCCATCTCTCCTCTGCGTTCTTTGTTCCTAAGATTTTATCCCAATTTATATCTTCTAGCAAGGTTCATAGTTTAGGGAAGTTGGCTCTTCTGAAATTCAGTGTCTTTGTATTCCCCTTATGTTTCCTATTTATGTGATTTATACTGAAGCCGATGTGCCTGGTAAAACGACAATATCAATACATAGCTTTACATAAATTTCAGTAGCAGCTTTTATCCTGGAGGGGGACAACTTTCTTTCTTTTAGAAACTTCAAAAGATCAGCATTGCTGAAAGCCGTGATGCCAACATGGTCCAAAAAAAGAGAGCGTGTCCTCTCCTAATGAAACACTCGTAGCAGCACGCTGATCACACCCCCCAGTTCCTCTTCTAATGAAACATTGTTTCCAATATGTTACTTCTAATTATAGGAGGTCCTTCTGCTAACAACTATTCCAACCCTGATGAAGAGGGGGGGGGGGGGGGGGTGAATGTTCCAAAACGCGTTGGTTCAAATGATATGAAGAAATATGATAGATTTGTAGGAGTGTGACCGTCCATAACTCTTCTTTGTGATCAGTAAAAACCTGACAGAGGATCCAACCCTCCCCTACTCCAACCACGTTTAATAAGTTTTGTCTTTATATATACTTTACTGGTGGGGGGGGTCCTCACAGCTCCTTTTTACCTCTTACAGGATTCACATCATGGCAGGACGGGTCCCGGCGGGCCTGGATCGGGAGTCCGTGGAGAAGGAAATGGAGGAGACGTTTGTTGAGAATCTCAGATACGCGGCAGACGTGTTACATCAGGTGTGTGTGTGTGTGTGTGTGTGTGTGTGTACCCCCTTTTGCCTTCATTCTTGGTGGCATAGATACAACAAGATGTTGGAAACGTTCCTCAGAGATTTTCCTTCATAGTGACATGATAGCATCACGCGGTTGCTGCAGATTTGTCGGCTGCACATCCATGATGCCAATCTCCCATTCCACCACACCCCAAAGGTTCTCTATTGGATGAGATGTGGTGAGTGTGGAGGACATTGGAGGGATAGTAACCTCATTGTCCAGGGGTGAGATGATTGGAGTTTTGTGACATGGTGCATTATCCTGCTGGAAGGAGCCATCAGAAGATGGGGACACTGTAGTCATAAAGGGATGGAAATGGTCAGCAACAATACTCAGGTAGGCCGTGGTGTATAAATCATGATCAGTTGGAACTAAGGGGCCTAAAGTATGCCAAGAAAATATCCCCCACATCATTACACCACCACCACCAGCCTGAACCGGTGATACCCCATCCCCCACACCATTACACCACCACCACCAGCCTGAACCGGTGATACCCCATCCCCCACACCATTACACCACCACCAGCCTGAACCGGTGATACGAGGCAGGATGGATCCATGCGTCAAATTCTGACCCCACCATCTGAATGTCGCAGCTGAAATCCAGACTCATCAGACCCGACAACAGTTTTCCAATCTTCTGTTGACCAATTAAGTGATCCTGTGCCAATTGTAGCCTCAGTTTCCTGTTCTTAGCTGACAGGAGGGGCACCCGGTGTTGTCTTCTGTAGCCCATCTGCTTCAAGATTGGGTGTGTTGTGCATTCAGAGATGGTGTTCTGCATACCTTGGGTGTAACGAGTGGTTATTTGAGTTACTGTTGTCTTTCTATCATCTGGAACCAGTCTGCCCATTCTCCTCTGACCTCAACAAGGCATTTTCCTCCACACAACTGCCGCTCACTGGATATTTTCCCTTTTTCTCACCATTCTCTGTAAACCCCGAGAGATAATTGTGTGTGAAAATCCCAGAAATACTCAGACCAGCCTGTCTGGCACCAACAACCATGCCACGTTCAAAGTCACGTAAATCCCCTTTCTTCCCCATTCTGATGCTCGGTTTGAACATCAGCAAGTCGCCTTCATCACGTCTAGATGCCTAAATGCGTTGAGGTTGCCGCCGTGTGATTGGCTGATTAGCAATTTGTGTTACCGAGCAACTGACCAGGTGTACCTAATAAAGTGGCCGGGGAGTGTACCGGTGGGGGGAATATAATGATTTGCTTCCCTGCAGATTGTGTAAGTTTGCCCACTTATAAAAAAATTAAGGATTTTTTTTTTTTCAATGATTTTTATCATAGATGTATTTTATATGACGGAGACAGAATATCAACTAAAAATCCAGAAAAAAAACACAATACAAATGTTATAAATGGAGTTGAAGTTCAGTGAATAAAATAATAATTTTAACTTGAAGCCAGCTAATGTAAGAAAAAGGTTTAGTGTTTTAAGTGGTTAAACTTCCCTCATTTACACACCAAAGTTTATTCCTTTGATCTAAAGGACAAATTGTTACAATGTTTATACTTAGTTCTGTGGCTGAGAAATAATAAAAATAAAAAAAAAACACTGCCAAGTATCTTACTTGGCAGTGTTTTTTTTTAATTTTTATTATTTCTTTTTTTTTTCGTTCTTGATGGCTGTGGCTTCAGCAGAGAATTTTCTGCATAGGGAAAATACTTTAAGATTGCAAGCGGGAAAAAAAATCACGATAACTATTCTTAACGATTAATCGTGCAGCTCTAGCAAGAAGCTTGGTGAGGAGGGGACAACTGTTGGATCGTTTTTTCGCAAATGGAAGAAATACAATATAACCATCAATCGTTCTCATTCTGGAGCTCCATGCAAGGTTTTACCTCATGGGGTGAGGATGGACATGAGAAAAAAGTGAGGGATCAGCCCAGAACTACACGGGAGGAGCTTATGAAGGATCTCAAGGCAGTTGAGACCACAGTCACCAAATAAACCATTGGTAACACAATACACCGCCATGGATTGAAATCCTGCCACGCCTGCAAGGTCCGCCTCCTCGAGAAGACACATTTATAGGAACGTCTGAAGTTTGCCAATGAACATCTAAATGATTCAGGGAAGGATTGGGAGAAAGGTCTGTGGTCAGATGAGACCAAAATTGAGCTTTTTGGCATTAACTTGACTCACCGTGTTTGGAGGAAGAAAAATGCTGATTATGACCCTAAGAACACCATCCCTACAGTCAGACACGGAGGTGGAAACATGATGCTTTGGGGATTTCTCTCTGCTGAACGTAGAGGCCGACTTTGCCGCATTGAGGAGCCAATGGACGGAGCCACGTATTGTAAAATCTGGGATGAGAACCTTCTTCCCTCAGCCAGAACACCGAAGATGGGTCATGGATGGGTCTTCCAGCATGACAATGACCCAAAACATGAAAGGAGTGGCTCAAGAAGAAGCACATTAAGGTCATGGGGTGGCCTATCCAGTCTCCAGACCTTCACCTATAGAAACTTTATGGAGGAAGCTGAAACTTCGAGTCGCCAAGTGACAGCCAAGAAGCCTTAAAGCGGAGGTCCACCCTAAAGTGGACCTAGCGCTCATTGGAACCCTCCCCCCCTCCGGCTCCACAATTGGCACCTTTCAGGGGGGAGGGGGGGTGCAGGTACCTGTACAGTACAGGTATCTGCACCCACTTCCGGCGTAGATTCTGCAGAAGGTACGCCCCTTTCCGCAGAATATACGCCCCTTTCCGCAGAATCTACGCCCCTTTCCGAAGGTCCCCCGCTGTCTGCTGGGAAACACACGGATCCCAGAGACAGCGGGGACCATCCTTATTGCGCATGCGCAGTAGGGAACCGGGAAATAAAGCTGAAAGGCTCCACTTCCTGATTCCCATACCCAAGATGGCGGCGGCAGCACCCGAGAGACGATCGAGAGATCGGCTTCGGGTGCCGACATCGCGGGTGCGCTGGGCGGGTAAGTGTCACTATTTTAAAAGTCAGCAGCTGCAGTATTAGTAGCTGCTGGCTTTAAAAAAAAAAAAAAAAAACGGCGGACTCCCGCTTTAAGGGTTTAGAGAAGATCTGTAAAGAAGAGTGGACCAAAATCCCTCCTGAGATGTGTGCAAACCTGATCACCAACTACAAGAAAAGTCTGACCTCTGTGATCACCAACAAGGGTTTCTCCACCAACTACTAAGTCATGTTTCCCAAGGCGTCTTTCAGGACAGCACCTGAGAGATAGCGACTCCACCCTCCTCGTTAGGAAACACCTTCTTCCTCCAGACTTTAAAGGGAGGCGCCTCCCTACCACACATCAGTTTTTGTGTTTCCTCCGGCCCGGAGGGAACACCTTTTGGGAAGGAGTCTGTTTCTCTTAGGTGTTCCTGAGGGACTAGGCTTCTTTCCCTTTTTTTTTTTCCTCCTTTAGAGACCCGCTGTCCTCCCGACCTACCCACGCCTCGTCAGCGGTAGCAAGCGGGCTCCTCTTCCCCTCTTGTGCTCGGAGAGAGCCGAAGACTCGGTGGCCCGCACGTTCGTAGGCGCGGCGGCGCGCGTGTGCCGCCGCCATGTTTGTTTTCGGCGGTCGCGCCGGAAGTGACAGAGCGGGTCATCGGGTCAGCTGAAACGTCGTTTCCGGCGTGGACGCAGGGGGGAGGAGGGAGGACAGGTGCTGGTGCCTATTTCCGCTTCCGGTCCGGTGCAGCTGCACGGCGTGACTCCGGAGGCGGCGTTTAGCCACAAGTGGATCTCTGCACAGCTGATTATGGAAGATTCAGCGTCTGCAGCGGTGGGGACAGGCACAGGCACCAGCAAAGCCCAGGTAAGAGGCAGCAGTTAAAGTCTGCCTTTCTTTTTCTATTTCCTGGCGTTTGGTCTCGCTCTCTCCTTTTTTTTTTCCCCCCTGGTGGCAAGGGGCCTGTCTGGGCACTAGAAGCTGACTGGTTTCTTCTCAGTGCACCTGTGTGGTGATCCCTATCAAAGCTGAGACTGGGTCTCACTAAGGGTTCCCTGGTTTTTTTCCCTTTTTTGTCTTTTTCTTCATAGGCTAAGAGCTCTGACCCAAAGAAAAGATGTCCTTCTTGCAGGGCCAAGCTGGGAGAAAATTGGAAGAAAACCTTATGCAGTCCCTGCATTACTTCTTTAGTTAAGGAGGAATCTGCCTCTGTATGTGAGGATCTGGTGGCCTCTGTAAAGAAGGAGCTATACGCCACGATCCAGAATTTTCGTGACTCACTAGCAAACCCGGCTGCTAGTCAGCCTTCCACTGCAGAGTCTTCCCAGGGGTCTCTCTCAATCCCGGTGTTAGAATCTCTGCCTGAAGACCCTTCAGATAGGGAAAAGCAGTCCACTGCTCTTTCCGTTAAAGATTCGGAAGAGGAGTTGGAGGATTCTGAGGTAGCCCCCTCTAAATTCAAACTGTCCCTTGAAGAGGTCGATGGGCTCCTTAAAGCCATTCATGCTACGCTTGGTTTAAGTGAGGAGAAAAAGGAATTATCACTCCATGACCGCATGTATGCTGGGTTGGATGAGCCTAAGGGCCGAACATTCCCAGTTCATCCGGTCATCTCTGAGGCCATTAGGAAAGAATGGCAGGATCCAGAGAAAAAGCCCTTTTTCTCCAAAGCCCACAAAAGGCGTTTTCCTTTCGAGGAGGACTCTGCAGCAGTATGGAACAAGGTGCCCAGACTGGATGCCGCCTTTTCCCAGGTTTCAAGATCCACAGATCTGTCCTTTGAGGATATGGGAGTTTTGAAAGATCCGATGGACAAACGCATGGATCTTTTGCTCAAGAGATCATGGCAATCAGTTATGAGCAATTTAAAACCAGCAATGGCCACAACGTGTGTAGCCAGAAATTTAGAATACTGGATTAACCAGTTAAAGTCACATATAGCTGCAGATTCCCCTAAACAGGAAATCTTAGATTCTTTTCCTACCCTGATTACGGCAGTGGCCTATGTTGCAGATGCCTCAGCTGAGGCAATTAAGATATCGGCCAGGTCAGCAGCTCTAACTAATGCTGCAAGAAGAGCCTTATGGCTTAAAACCTGGCCGGGTGACTCGGCTTCAAAGAATAAGCTGTGTGGGTTACCCTTTTCAGGAGACTTGCTCTTCGGCTCTGACCTCGATAATATTCTTGACAGGACAGCCGATAAAAAGAGATCCTTTCCGGTCAAAAAGAAAAAGCAGGTACCAAAACGTCTTTTTCGACCTCAAAAAACTCAGGATCAGGACAGCAAGTTGCAAGGGAGAAGGAAAAGTTGGTCTGCCCCGAAGCCGAAGGGTAGAGGCGGAATTCTCTTCCGTCCTCCTACACAGGCCGAAAAATTGCAATGACTCGTCTCTGCGGGTGGGCGGAAGACTACAAGAATTTCTTCCGCAGTGGTCAGGGATAACTTCAAATCAGTTTATCCTGACCACTCTCGCGCAGGGTTACTCACTCGAGTTTGTCAACGACCCCCCAAAAAGGTTCCTGATTACCAACACCCCGCGGGATCCAGTAAGGGCCCTGGCCATGAAGTCCTCTCTAGAGGAACTGATGCAACAGGGCGTAGTAGTACAGGTACCCCTGCAAGAACAGCAGGAGGGGTTTTATTCCCATGTTTTCCTAGTAAAGAAACCGACAGGGAAGTTTCGGTTGATTCTCAACCTAAAACCTTTAAACGAGTCCATAAGGTACAGGAAGTTCAAAATGGACTCAATTTTTTCGGTCAGAAACCTGTTGACGCCAGGATGTTTTATGGCGTCAGTAGATTTAAAAAGACGCATACCTACATGTTCCGATCTCTCCCCAGTCTCAGAAGTTTCTCAGGCTGGCGGTGAGGTTGGGGGGTATGGTTCATCATCTCCAGTTCAGGGCCCTACCCTTCAGCCTGTCATCATCTCCCCGAATTTTTACCAAAATAATGGCAGAAGCTTTAGCGCCACTGCGTCTTCAGGGAATCGCAGTTATTCCTTATTTAGACGATCTGCTGTTTTTCGCCCCATCCAGCGAGGAATTGCAGACCAATCTAGGCAAAGCTCGCAGCCATCTGGAGGCGTTGGGTTGGATTTTGAACCTCCAAAAGTCGTCCCTAAACCCATCTCAGGAGATTCGGTTTTTAGGGTTTCTAATAAATTCGGTGGAGCAAAAAATCTTCCTTCCCTTAGACAAAAAGGACAGGATTTCCGGTGCAGTGTCTTTATTACAGACCAGCCAAAATCTGACAGTAAGACAGGTTATGTCAGCTTTGGGAGTTCTGACTTCAGCAATGCCAGCAGTCCAGTGGGCAAGAATGCATTTCAGGTGTCTGCAGGCTTTCCTTCTAAAATCTTGGGATCACACAGTGGCATCCCTAGAGGCAGAGGTGAGAATGTCAACCCAGGTAAAAAGGTCCCTATGGTGGTGGAAAAGACAGGAGGTCTTATCGGAAGGGTTAGTCTGGGCTTTTCCAGTCGGGAAAAGACTAACAACCGACGCCAGTTCCTGGGGGTGGGGAGCCCATCTAGGAACACGTTTCACTCAGGGGTCCTGGGCCAAAGAGGAGACAATAAGGTCCTCAAACTGGAGGGAACTCAAGGCGATTGCCTTAGCTCTGGAGTTGTTTGTTCAGGAACTGCAGTCCCATCACGTCCAGGTCCTAACAGACAATGCCACGGCAGTGGCTTATTTAAACAGACAGGGGGGTACAAGAAGCAGGTCGCTTCAGGTACTGGCCATGGAGATTCTTCGGTGGGCGGAAAAACATTTGTTATCCCTATCAGCAGTCCACCTAAAAGGGGATCTAAACAGGGTAGCGGACTTCCTAAGCAGAAACGCTATTCGGGAAGCAGAATGGTCTCTAAACCCGGAGGTATTCACAATGATTGCCGGAAAATGGGGTTTACCAGAAGTAGACCTGTTCGCCTCAAGGGTGAACGCCCAGGTTCCCCAGTTCTTTTCCCTGGACAGTCGCGATGGCTCGCTGGGCACAGATGCGCTAGCTTATCCATGGGAATTTCGTCTTTGCTATGCTTTCCCCCCATTTCAGTTAATCCCGTTAATTTTAAGAAAAATTCAGAGGGAGAAGGTACCAGTTATTCTAATCACGCCCTTTTGGCCAAAAAGGGCTTGGTTTTCGACAGTTCTAGGCCTGGCAATCAAGCCTTGTTGGCGTCTGCCCCTCAGACACGATCTGTTGTTGCAGGGCCCAGTGAACCATCCAGGAGTGGCCAGCCTGGCTCTCACGGCCTGGTTTCTGAAAGGCAGCTCCTTAGGAGCAAGGGGTTTTCCAACCGTTTGATCTCGACCCTTTTAGCAAGTAGGAAAAGGGTTACGAGGGCCATTTATTCTAAGGTCTGGAAGCGTTATGAAACTTGGTGTTTGTCAGCCGCCCAGGTGACAGGGAGCCTTGTCTCCATCTTGGAGTTTTTACAAGATGGTGCAGACAAGGGACTGGCAGTTAGTACCCTGAAGGTGCAAGTAGCAGCCCTGACGGTGTTCTTAGAAAAATCTGTGGCCTCAGATCCGCTGGTGATCAGGTTCTTTAGAGCTCTTAAAAGATCTAGGCCAGCTCCTGTTAAGGTTTTTCCTAGATGGGATTTGTCGGTAGTCCTACAGTCTCTAACAAAAGGGCCTTTTGAGCCTCTTGTGGAGGCTTCCCTTAGGTTTCTCACATTAAAAACCGTGTTTCTGATTGCCATTGTCTCTGCACGCAGGATCAGTGAGCTAAATGCTCTGTCAATTAAAGAACCATATCTTTCCATTTTTCCTGACAGTTATTCTTAGAACAGATGCAAAATTCTTACCGAAGGTAGCTTCAGTTCAGAACCGTATACAGGACATAGTACTGCCAACGTTTTGTGTTAGCCCCAAAGGAAATAAGGAGACTTCTTTCCATACTTTGGACGTCAGAAGGACTCTGCTGAGTTATTTAGAAAGGACGGAGTCCTTCAGGCGTTCAGATTCACTGTTTGTACTCTTCTAAGGAAGAAAAAAGGGTTTTCAGGCTTCTAAAGTTACTTTAGCTAGATGGCTGAAATTAGCTATCTCGGAGGCATATTCCTAGGCAGGGTTATCTCCTCCAGCAAGAATTTGTGCACACTCAACCAGGGCTCTGGCGTCTACGTGGGCAGAGAGAGCTGGTGCCACCCCTGAGCAGATCTGCAAGGCGGCGACATGGTCGAGTTTTCACACATTTGTGAAACATTATAGACTGGATCTCACTTCTGCCAGCGATCAGGCGTTTGGCAGAAAGGTCCTGCAAGCTGTTGTCCCGCCCTAAGGGGTAAGTCTCTGTTATCCTCTCAGGTGCTGTCCTGAAAGACGCCTTGGGAAAGACCAAGTTAGACTTACCGGTAACTTGTTTTCCAGAAGTCTTTCAGGACAGCAAGCATCCCGCCCTATGGTATTATATTATGCTACGCTGTGACTAACGTATGTGTTTATGTGTTCCAGCCGGGGCCGGAGGTTCTCTTCTACAACTGATGTGTGGTAGGGAGGCGCCTCCCTTTAAAGTCTGGAGGAAGAAGGTGTTTCCTAACGAGGAGGGTGGAGTCGCTATCTCTCAGGTGCTGTCCTGAAAGACTTCTGGAAAACAAGTTACCGGTAAGTCTAACTTGGTCTTTTGCTTGGGGATCAAATACTTATTTTACTCACTGAACTGCAACTCAATTGATAACATTTGTATTGTGTTTTTTTTTTTTTCTGGATTTTCAGTTCTGCCCTATCATTTAAAACACACCTATGATATAAATTACGGACCCTTCATTTTGTTGTGTCAGAAACCATGAAATCAGGCCGAGACAGAAGTACAGTTAAATCACACTTGTTTTAATAATAAAAGTACCGTATTTATCGGCGTATAACACGCACCCCGAGTTTAGGAGGGAATGTTAAGGAAAAAACTTTTAGGAGGGAAGTTTAAGGGAAAAAAAAAAAACCTTACATTTATATGCCCATCAGTGTCATCTGCAGCCTTGTCCACCATTGCAGCCTTGTCCACCATTGCAGCCTTGTCCACCATTGCAGCCTTGTCCACCATTGCAGCCTTGTCCACCATTGCAGCCTTATGCCGTCTTGTCCCCCAATGCAGCCGTGTCTATTTTATTTGCCTGTTTTTTTATTTTTTTTAAATGCCGCCGCCGAGATACAGAGCCGAGAGGAGCCGAAGGCGGCCGAAAGCCGCCGATAATGGCCGAAGGCAGCCAAAAGCCACCATGAAGAGCTGAAGACGGCTAAAAAGCCGGCCAGAGGCTCAGAATTGCGGGGGATCGGTGTATAACACGCACCCACGATTTCCCCCTGCTTTTAAGGGGAAAAAAGTGCGTGTTATACGCCGATAAATATGGTAAAAAGAACAAAGGTAGTCAAAACAGCCAAATTTCAGTAACCGGAACGGATAGTCAGACAAGTCAGAAGTCAGGGATCAATGTAGAGGAACAGCAAGCTGGATCTGGGGCCAGAAGGGATATCGGCAAAGCAAGTCTTGAACAGGATCGCAGGAGGATAGTCTCTGTGATGTTGACCAAGGTGAAGGCAGAGATCCTCTGGACTGGACGGCTTAAGTAGGAAGGACTGATGAGCAGGATATCATCAACAGCTGAGTAACCGTGGAGAGAGAGGTGCTGGCAATTAGCCGACAGCTGAGCGGCCAGCTCAGAGAAGGAAGGGCTGAGCCCAGCCCTGACACTTTGTAAGTGGGCAAACTTACACAATCTGCAGGGGATCAAATAATTATTTTCCAACTGCATTTTGAATAAGGACATTGTGGGCTTTTTTTTTTTCTTTGCAATTTACTGTTTTGTTTGGCAAAGGACGGAGTACCCCTATAACCCGGGAGATCAGAGCGTTCATTCTGGGGACATGTCTGGGAGCTGAACGTTCTTTTAATGTGTAACGTTGTTAGAATTTGCTAGAGCGCGGTCATGTGACCTTCTCTCCCCTTTATGGGTCTTTCATCTCATTGTGGAGCTGGCAGGTGGCGGTGGTCAGAGCTCCTCCTCCGGGGTGGTCACTGGACGTCGTGTTCTCCGTCATGGTGTCTTCAGATCCTCGGACGTTCGCAGGACAAGTCCCCCGTGGGATCTGATCAATCAGTAACCAGCAATCCCAGAGGACACTCGGTGCTGCTCACGTCAGCATTACTAGATCTGTCCCTGGACTACAAGTCCTCCAGCAGGTCCCGACCCGAGTCATGCTGAGACTTGTAGTTCCTCAACATTCAGGGAGGGGGGGGGGGGGAGAGGAAATATAAAGGTCAGAGGACACCAGATAAGGACCGTGAGTGGAAGGAGTTATAAAAAGGCTGTGTCCATTCTTACTGGGGCTGATTAGAAGAGGAACACCGGAGGATGGAGAAGACCACCACTGCAGCTAGTATAAGTACATGAACCCCTTATGGAGGAAAGCCATGCCAGGGGATCTTCCCCAGAGATGGGGAAACGCACAACTTGGCGTGGTATGGCTCCAGACAGTGGGCGGGTCGGTTACCACGGTGCATTACTCTGGGGAGTTGGTGCAGTAGGCGGGTCGGTGACCACGGTGCATTGCTCTGGGGACTTGGTGCAGTAGGCGGGTCGTGACCACTGTGCATTACTCTGGGGAGTTGGTACAGTAGGTGGGTCGGTGACCACGGTGCATTGCTCTGGGGACTTGGTGCAGTAGGCGGGTCGGTGACCACGGTGCATTGCTCTGGGGAGTTGGTGCAGTAGGCGGGTCGGTGACCACGGTGCATTGCTCTGGGGAGTTGGTGCAGGAGGCGGGTCGGTGACCACGGTGCATTGCTCTGGGGAGTTGGTGCAGGAGGCGGGTCGGTGACCACGGTGCATTGCTCTGGGGAGTTGGTGCAGTAGGCAGGTCGGTGACCACGGTGCATTGCTCTGGGGAGTTGGTGCAGGAGGCGGGTCGGTGACCACGGTGCATTGCTCTGGGGAGTTGGTGCAGTAGGCGGGTCGGTGACCACGGTACATTGCTCTGGGGAGTTGGTGCAGTAGGCGGGTCAGTGAGCGGGGTGTATGGCGGTGGTCAATCCAGAATTATTCTATCAAATTCGTGCGGTGGTCAGTCAGGAATTGATCTACAGTGAGGGGCAAAAAAGTATTTGACCCCCTGCTGATTTTATACGTTTGGCCACCGACAAAGAAATGATCAGTTTATACTCTTAATGGTCGGTTTATTTTAACAGTGAGAGACGGAATAACAACAAAAATATCCAGAAAAATGCATTTCAAGAAAGTTATAAATTGATTTGCATTTTAAATGAGTGAAATAAGTATTTGACCCCTTCGCAAAGAAATGACTTGGTAGTTGGTGGAGGAACCCTTGTCGGCGATCACAGAGGTCAGACGTTTGTAGTCGGCCTCCAGGTTTGCACATCTCAGGAGGGATTTTGTCCTCTTTGCAGATCCTCTCCAAGTCATTAAAGTGGTTGTAAACCCTTACAACCAACTTTGACCTACAGGTAAGCCTAGATTAAGGCTTACCTGTAGGTCCAAGAAATATCTCCTAAACCTACACGAGATATTGGCCGAAAGACAGGCACCGCCTCTGTCTACGGTGCATGCGCCGTAGACAGCGGCGCGCAGGCGCACTGAGCGCGCCGCGGTCAACAGCGATATGCTGCAAGTGGCAGCTCCCCTGTGTATGCGCGGGAGTGACGTCATCGCGGCTTCGCCGAATGACAGCGGCGGAGCAGCGAGACCCCACCGAGAAGATGGATGCTCCAGACTACAGGGGACAGCGATGACTTTGCTGGCTCCTGTGTCAGGTAAGTGACACATAATGGACTACTATGTGATGTGATGCGATGCGATGCATAGTAGTCCATTATGCTTTACCTTTGCAGGGAATGAAAGAGGAAGTAAACTCATCAGGGTTTACTTCCTGTTTAAGGTTTCCAGGTTGATGTTTGATATCTCAAACCTTCAGCTCCCTCCACATATTTTCTATGGGATTAAGGTCTGGAGACTGGCCAGGTGACTCCAGGACCTTAACGTGCTTCTTCTGGAGCCACTCCCTTGTTGCCTTGGCCGTGTGTTTTGGGTCATTGTCATGCTGGAATACCCATCCACGACCCATTTTATATGCCCTGGCTGAGGGAAGGAGGTTCTCACCCAAGATTTGATGGTACATGGCCCCGTACATCGTCCCTTTGATGCGGTGAATTTGTCCTGTCCCCTTAGTAGAAAAACACCCCCAAACCATAATGTTCCCACCTCTATGTATGACGATGGGGGATGGTGTTCTTGGGGTCGTTGGCAGCATTTCTCCTCCTCCAAACACGGAGTTGAGTTGATGCCAAAGAGCTTGATTTTGGTCTCATCCGACCACAACACTTTCCCCCAGTTCTCCCCTCAACCATTCAGATGTTCATTAGCAAACTTCAGACAGGTCTGTACATGGGCGTTCCTGAGCAGGAGGACCTTGTGGGCACTGCAGGATTTCAGTCCTTCATGGCGTAGGGCAGTGATGGTGAATCTTGGCACCCCAGATGTTTTGGAACTACATTTCCCATGATGCTCATGTACTCTGCTGTGTAGTTGAGCATCATGGGAAATGTAGTTCCAAAACATCTGGGATGCCAAGGTTCACCATCACTGGTGTAGTGTGTTACCGATTGTTGTCTTGGTGACTATGGTCCCAGCTGAGATCATTGACAAGATTCTCCCGTGTATTTCTGGGCGGATTCCTCACCGTTCTCATCATCGATCAAACTCCACGAGGTGAGATCTTCCATGGAGCCTCAGACCGAGGGAGATTGACGGTTATTTTGTGTTTCTTCCATTTGCCAATAATCGCACCAATCATTGTCACCCTCTCACCAAGCTGCTTGGCGATGGTCTTGTAGCCCATTCCAGCCTTGTGTAGATCTACAATCTTGTCCCCGACATCCTTGGACAGCTCTTTGGTCTTGGCCATGGTGGAGAGATTGGAATCTGATTGATTGCTTCTGTGGACGGGTGTCTTTTATACAGGTAACAAGCTGAGATTAGGAGCACTCCATTTAAGAGAGTGCTCCTAATCTCAGCTCATTACCTGTATAGAGAAGACACCTGGGAGCCAGAAATCTTGCTGATTGATGGGGGATGAAATAATTATTTCACTCATTAAAAAGCAGGGACACAAACCATAAAAACCATGGCGGAGAGATTGGAATCTGATTGTTTCTGTGGACGGGTGTCTTCATATACAAGTAACAAGCTGAGATTAGGAGCACTCCCTTTAACAAAGTTTCCTGTATAAGAAGACACCTGAGAGCCAGAAATTTTTCTGATTTGATAGGGAATCAAATACGTATTTCACTCAATAAAATGCAAATAACTTTTTGAAATGCGTTTTCTGCATATTTTTTTATTCTGTCTCTCACTGTTAAAATAAACCGACTATTAAAATTAGACCGATCATTTGTTTGTCAGTGGGGCAAACATAAAAAAAGCAGCAGCCAAATACTTTTTTCCCCTCACTGTATTATTGGGTTAATGGGGAGGGCAATCAGGAATTGATATATCAGGTTAGTTTGGTGGGCAGTCAGGAATTTTACCCCCCCCTTCCCCATTTAGCATGTAATGTTTGTCCCTCCTCCATTACCCAGCGACAGCCGTGATTGGTAGACTCAGCTCTCTTCCTGGCTCTCTATTGGCAGGTCGGTATCGTTGGACTGATTGAACCAATAAACTCTCGTATTACTGAGCCGCGGTACTTCCTGAACACGCCACAGCAAGGTAAGCGGGTTGGGGGAGGGGAGGCTTTATCCCGTATTGATTATTGATCAATATTGATGTGATTTCAGCGGCTGCGATCTTACAGAAAGTGGGGAGAGAAAATCTGAAGCTGCAGATGGTGAGTATTACATTGTGTATGGAGGGGGTTACTGGATATCTGATATCACTGATTTTTTGATAAGGGGGTGGGGTATGACATCACAGATTTGTGATAAGGGGGTGGGGTATGACATCACAGATTTGTGATATGGGGATGGGGTATGACATCACAGATTTGTGATATGGGGGTGGGGTATGACATCACAGATTTGTGATTTGGGGGTTGGGGTATGACATCACTGATTTGGGGGGTGGGGTATGACATCACAGATTTGTGATATGGGGGTGGGGTATGACATCACAGATTTGTGATTTGGGGGTTGGGGTATGACATCACTGATTTGGGGGGTGGGGTATGACATCACGGATCTGTGATGTGGGGTATGACATCACGGATATGGGGGCGGGGTATGACATCACACTGTCAGTATTCAGTGACTGACGTCTTCTCTGTGTCTGTGGCAGGACCTCTTCCACTGGCAGATCATGGATGGAAATCTGACGGAGAACATCCGGAGATATTTCCCTTTGATCGGTGAGTCTCTGAGGTTCCCCCAGACGGTGATCCTTCCAGAATAATCCCCGATGCCTCCATTCTGGGTGAAGTGTAGAAGATTGGGACGGAGGGTGTGGTTGGGTTGGGTGGAGAGGACACGACATCATGCAGAGGTATTGAGGTAGTATTAGCTGAAAATCCGACCTCCTGGGAAAGGAGATGAAAGTCCCCCCCCCCCCCCCCCATCAGCCCTGATGAAGAGCTTTTCTGATCCCTGATGTGGGTTGGGAGATGTTTCCGTTTTTCATTGAACAGACTGTGATCTCTGCTGGGCCTCCATGACTGTACATTGGATCGGTCACTTCCAACTCCCATCCTCCATCTGCTGTAACTTTGGTTTGGGAACAACCTCAGCTATCCCTCCCCCGCCCCCCCCAGACCCCCCCACTTCTAATGAATTCTCTGCAGATCAGCTTCTGACTACACTGGGAGCATGCTTCTTCCAGATCAGTAACTAAGGAGAACATAAATGCAGCCAGACAACTTTGTATTTTCAGAAAGGAAGTAAGCTGTGAGGGCTCGGGGTCTGTCATTTTGGGGGGGGGGGGGGGGTCTGTGTCATTGGGGGGTCTGAAGTGTCCTCTTGCACTGTATATCCACTTAAGGACCGCCTCACGCCGATATACGTTGGCAGAATGGCACGGCTGGGCACAATCACGTACCGGTACGTTATTCTTTAAGTGCCCAGCCGTGGGTCAGGAGCGCGCCGCCGGCCGTGCGCTCCCGATCTGGTCCTGTGCTCTGACTGTGGCCGTGGGACCAGCGGTGTCCCGCGATCAGGTCACAGAGCTGAAGAACGAGGAGAGGTCTGTGTAAACAAACCTCTCCCTGTGTGGCTGTCACCGATCCTGTGTCCCCTTTTATAGGGAAGGATGATCAGTGACGTCACAAGCCAGGCCACGCCCCCCCTACAATAAACAAAGAAAACCATCACGTCATACATAACATTACACTGCCCCCTAGTGGTTAACTCCTTCACTGCCAGTGTCATTTACACAGGAATCTGTGCATTTAAATAGCACTGATTGCTGTATAAATGACAATGGTCCCAAAAATGTGTCAAAAATGTCCGATGTGTCCGCCATAATGTCGCAGTCACAATAAAAATCGCTGATCGCCGACATTACTAGTAAAAAAAACAAAAATTAATAAAAATGCTATAAAACTATCCCCTATTTTGTAAACACTATAACTTTTGCGCAAACCAATCAATAATCGCTAATTGCTTTTTTTTTTTTTTTTTAACCAAAAATATATAGAAGAATACGTATCGGCCTAAACTAAAATGTTTTTTTATATATTTTTGGGGGATATTTATTATAACAAAAAGTAAAAAATATTGCATTTTTTTTTTTTCAAAATTGTCGCTCTATTTCTGTTTATAGCGCAAAAAATAAAAAACGCAGGGGTGATCAAATACCACCAAAAGAAAGCTCAGTTTGTGGGAAAAAAAAAAAGGATGCCAGTTTTGTTTGGGAGCCACGTCGCAACGACCGCGCAATTGTCAGTTAAAGCGATGCAGCGCCGAATCGCAAAAAAGGGGCCTGGTCCTTTGGCTGCAAATTGGTCCGGGGGCTTAAAGCGGGAGTCCGCCGGGACTCCGCATTTTTTTTTTTTCGTTTTTTTTTTTAAAGCCAGCAGCTACAAATACTGCAGCTGCTGACTTTTAAAATAGTGACACTTACCTGTCCAGCGCGCCCGCGATGTCGGCACCCGAAGCCGATCTCTAGATCGTCACTCGAGTGCTGCCACCGCCATCTTGGGTATGGGAATCAGGAAATGGAGCCTTTCGGCTTCGTTTCCTGGTTCCCTACTGCGCATGCGCAATAAGGATGGTCCCCGCTGTCTCTGGGATCCGTGTGTTTCCCAGCAGGCAGCGGGGCACTTGCGGAAAGGGGCGGGCACTTGCGGAAAGGGGCGTAATCTACGCCCCTTTCCGCAGAGAGCTATCCCGGAAGTGGGTGCAGATACCTGTACTGTACAGGTAACTGCACCCCACCTCCCCCCTGAAAGGTGCCAATTGTGGCGCCGGAGGGGGGGGGGGGAGGGTTCCGATGAGCGGAAGGTCCACTTTAGGGTGGACCTCTGCTTTAAGGGGATATAGAAGGTTTGTTGGCAACCTGGGAACTTTGTATTCCCATTTTTCCATGATGATGGGAGGATACAGTATATTCATGGAGGAGACTCTCCCGATACGCTGACCTCTGTTCACTTCTTTCTATACACTGCTGTGTTTTTGCTCCTCTGTGTTTTTGCTCCTCTGTGTTTTTGCTCCTCTGTGCTTTTGCTCCTCTGTGCTTTTGCTCCTCTGTGCTTTTGCTCCTCTGTGTTTTTGCTCCTCTGTGCTTTTGCTCCTCTGTGTTTTTGCTCCTCTGTGTTTTTGCTCCTCTGTGCTTTTGCTCCTCTGTGCTTTAGCTCCTCTGTGTTTTTGCTCCTCTGTGTTTTTGCTCCTCTGTGTTTTTGCTCCTCGGTGCTTTAGCTCCTCTGTGTTTTTGCTCCTCTGTGCTTTAGCTCCTCGGGTGATCCCTTTTTTTTTTTTTTTTACATACAGCTATCCATGCGCTTCCCACACAGATTCCTCCTATTCACCCCTCATTGATCTGTGTGCTCTGCGCTTCCTCTAGAATGCTTTGCAAAGTTTGCATTCTGTGTTTTCATTGTTCAACCATAGAAAATCCTTATAAAACGCGTAAAAAAAAAAAAAAAATGAATTAATAAATAGGATCAGCAATGATGGAAGCCTTTGTTTCTCTCCCTGTACCACGGTGATGGCGGTACACGTTATGCTCTGGTGTGCGTTGTGTTGGGTGGTGCCCTGTATTGTTACAACGCATCACATTGTTTACCTTTTTTTTATTTTTATATCTTAACCCTTTCATGACCAAGGTCAGAACAAACCTTAAAGGGGAGGTCCAGCCTGTATTATAAAAAATAAATAAATAAATAATAATAATTAAAAGTCAATGGCTAAAATACTGTAGCTGCTGATTTTTTAATTTAAGGACACTTACCTGTCCAGGGATCCCGCGATGTCAGCAACCCTAGCTGATCCATCCATACTAAGGGGTTTAAAAAAAAAAATATTATAGATTCTATATTAGAAAAATGAAAGTATAATATTTTATGATAGTTAAAATATGAGCTCTGATAATTATACATAACATTACATAATGTCTTATGTAATGCTATGTATCATTTTTGTGTATTTGGTATGGATATCCCCCCATCAGAGCTCATATTTTAACTATCATAAAATATTATACTTTCATTTTCTAATAAAGAATCTATTTTCATTTTTTTATTTTTTTTAAACCCATGAATTTTTCTTACCAACTACCATATCTTGCTGCTGCTGCCCGTCCCCCCCCCTCCCCCCTCCCCATTCTGTGTAATGCTTTTGCACAGAGCAGCCCCGATCCTCCTCCTCTCGGGGTCCCTCGCCGGTGCTTCTTTGTACTTGTAGTAAGGCCAAGAAATAATCGTACCAATTTTGTTTTGTTTGTTTTTTGTCCTCCTTCAACACACTGACGCTAAACCCTTCTTTTTTTTCTTAACCACTTCCCACCCGGCCACTGTATATGAACGGCCGGGTGGGCGCTCCCACCTCCTGAGAGGACGCTCAGGAACATCCTTCAGAAGGAGCCCACGCAGTGGCGCGATCCCGATGCGCTCGTGCCACCTGGACAAGGCGCATCTCTGGTCGGAAGGAGGGCTCTTTTATTGGCCCTCCTGATCACATGATGGGCGTGTCCAATCACAGCTGTCTCGTGATGTAAACAGAGAGCCAGTTGCTAGGCGGTCGGCTCTCCTCTCCTCGCACAGAAGTTGTCGGCGAGGAGAGGAGAGAGGAGAGCGGATCGCTGCAGCCGGCTGGTGATCAGTGAGTATGAGCTGTTTTTTACAGCTTTTTACTCGCTGATCACCAACCTAGTGTCCCCACACAGTGTAAAAAACACAAAGTAAACACACACGTCCCCAAAACATGTCCCCACATAGTAAAAACACCTGTCCCTCACATATGTCCCACTAAAATCATATGTCCCACAATCATATGATTATCTGCGCACGTCTGTCCGTGATCACCTGCGCACGTCTGTCCGTGATCACCTGCGCACGTCTGCCCGTGATCACCTGCGCACGTCTGCCCGTGATCACCTGCGCACGTCTGCCCGTGATCACCTGCGCACGTCTGCCCGTGATCACCTGCGCACGTCTGCCCGTGATCACCTGCGCACGTCTGCCCGTGATCACCTGCGCACGTCTGCCCGTGATCACCTGCGCACATCTGTCTGTGATCACACAAACCAAATTATTATACAATTAAAAGGAATTTTTTTTTTTACCAAAGACATGTAGCAGAATACATTTTGGCTTAAATTTATAACAAAATTCGATTTTATTGGATTTCTTTTAAAATGGAAAGAAGAAAAATATTGTTTTTTTTTTCCCTCAGAATTTCCGCTCTTTTTTCACTTATATCGCAAAAAAAAAAAAAAACACCGGAGTCGTGAATAAATACCACCAAAATAAAGCTCTATTTGTGGGAGATAAACATTTCATTTGGGTACAGTGTAGCACGACCGCGCAATTGTCACTGAAAATGCGAGAGCGCTGAAAGCTGAACATTGGTCCGGGAAGGAAGGGGGTGAAAGTGCTCGGTATTGAAGTGGTTAAATAACGCACTGCCGCGACTTGGGATCCGACTTGTGAGAGCCCACCCCCCCCCCCCCCCAAGTTGCATGAAACGTGAAATCTCGTGTTAGACAATGAGAGGCGTCTCCTTATTAGCATTACTGAAGACTCTCCGACTTCAGGAAAGGTTCCTGTGCTACTTCACAGCGACTTCTATTCCGATTTGAGCCCATAGACTTTAATGGAAGTCGCCTCCGAGTCGAATCCTCATCTACAATGATGTGATTTGGATCCGTCCTCACAAGAAGACTACCCAGGCATTCCCTGAAAGTCGCTTCTAAAGTCGCATCAAAGTACAGTAAAACCTTGGATTGAGAGTAACTTGCTTTGAGAGCGTTTTGCAAAACAAGAAACTTTTTTTTTTTTTTACATTTTCATCTTGATATACAAGTAGCGTCATGTCACAACCGAGTATAAAAGAGAAGAGAGGCGCCTCTAAGTGTAGCAATATGGTTACATTTAATGAAGGTTCAACATTTAGCAAGTCACATGGTTGATGATTAAAAGAGCCACATCTAAGGGTAAAGGCTGCCCACATAGACCAGAGATATGCAATTAGCGGACCTCCAAAAAAAGTCCCATCATGCCTCTGCCTCTGGGTGTCATGCTTGTAGCTGTCAGAGTCTTGCTATGCCTCATGGGACTTGTAGTTCTGCAACAGCCGGAGGTCCGCTAATTGCATATCTCTGACATAAACCATCCTCCGCTCCGCCATTGATGTCATCGCTTCCACGCTGCGCTCCATGAGCGATTCAAGCTTCGCTTTCAGATCGCTTTACTGCAGGGTAGTCTTCCCGATCACGATTGCAGACTGACAGCGGTGAGAGGCGGCGGTGCGGGGGGATGGTCTATGTGGACAGCTTTACCCCGGATGCCTCCATACTTAGATGTGCCTCTTTTAATCATCAACCATATGAGTTGCTAAATGTTGTACCTTCATTAAATGTAACCAGATTGCTACATTAAAGCCTCGTACGCATGATCAGACTTTTTGACAACAAGCAAATTAGCTGTTTTAAGGCAACATCCGACCGTGTGTACGCTCCAACCGGACAAACTTTTGTTGGCTGTGCGAACGGACAAAATTTCAACAACATAAGTCCGATGGAGCAAAGTCCGATCGTGTGTACAGAAAACCATAGGACTTTACAAACAGGCATGCTCAGAACCAATGCAAAAGCTCAGACAACAATACAGCAGTTGACCAAAGGTGGCGGTAAAGAGCAGAAAAACCACGTGATTTGGTGAAAGTTGGCTGAAAAAGTCCTGCTGTGTGTATGCAATACAAGTTCACGGCCGACGCCCTTTGTACAGAAATCCACGGGAACGTTTGTACAAAGTCCGATCGTGCGTATGAGGCTTTAGAGGCGCCTCTCTTCTCTTTTATACTCTGTAGCTTCTTGTGGATTTTGCTTCTAATCCCCTTGCGGAGGCTTCCATGTGTGGATGGACATTTTATGGTTACACAACCAATCACATTGCTAGAATCTTTTTATATGGACTATAAACTGAAGGACTTATCAATAAATGGTTGTGGAACGAATCGTCTGAGTTTCCATTATTTCTTATGGGGAAATTTGCTTTCATATACAAGTGCTTTGGATTGCAAGCATGTTTCTGGAACCAATTATGCTCGCAATCCAAGGTGTTACTGTAGTACTAAAGTCGCACCGCAGGTCGCAGTAGTGTGAACTGATCATAACACTAAAACTCTGAATTAGTTCATTTTTTATTTATTTATTTATTTGGACTTTAACAGTTTTTTTTTTTAACTGACTTCTCTGCCAAGGAGAAAAATATGTCAATTAGTCGCAGCGACTTGGTACCTGTTATAGGAGTTTTATTTTTTATTTTATTTTTATATTTTTGTATTTTTTTTTTTTTTATGTTATAAATTGCGAGGCGTTTCTTTTACAAAGTAATTTCATTGTAACTTGTTTGCAATGACAATAAAGCATTTGTCTTCTTTATCTTCTCTTATACATATTAATGGCACTCCCACGCATCTGCAAATGCAGCGGGTAGCAAACCTCATGGGGCCGTGCGCTTTTTTTTTTTGGGGGGGGGGGGGGGGGGGGGAGAGTCCGAGACTTCTCTCCCATGTTCCTCGTGCCTAGATCAGCCCTTTGAAATGAAGAGGCCACTGTACACACGCAGCATTGAAATGCACCTGTGCCCGGGCACACCCGTAGGTGGGAACCAAGCCTTAAAGTGCAAGTTCACTTCTTCACAAATGGTACATCCTCTCCAATCCTCCCAGCCCTTCCACTTTAAGGCCCCTTTCACACTGGGGCGGGAGGTGCGTCAGCGGTAAAGTGCAGCTATTTTTAGCGGCGCTTTACCGTTAGATTTGCGGCGCTATTTGGCCGCTAGCAACGGCTTTACCCCCCCCCCCCCCGCTAGAGGCTGAGATAGGGTTAAAAACCACCGCAAATCGCCTCTGCAGCAGAGCTTTGTCGGCGGTATAGCCATGGTGTCCCATTGATTTCAATGGACAGGAGTGGTGTATAAACACCGCTCCTCTAGCGCTCCAAAGATGCGGCTTGCAGGACTTTTTTTTTTTTAGCATCCTGCCAGCGCACCGCTCCAGTGTGGGAGCCCTCGGGGCTTTCAGAGTGGAGAGACAGCAGTGGCTGTTTCAGGTCGGTTTGCAGGCACTATTTTTGCCTGCAAAGCACCCCAGTGTGAAAGGGGGTCTAAGTGCTGGTGACCCCCTGACATGCCACATTTGGAATGCCATTTTTTTTGGGGGGGGGGGGGGCGTGTACAGAGTTAGAATAGGCACCCAACTCCCACGTCACAGGTCCCAAAAGATTGCCCAGCCAGTCACAGCGCGGCTTGCCAATGCGCAGTGCGTGCCAGGCTGTGAAGCCACAGCTGGGCGCTACAATGCCGGCGCCCCAGAGAGGAGGGCGAGAGGAGGGTGGCTTCGTGGACCCTGGGACAGGTGGGTGTCCAATTATTAAAAATCATGTGTGTGTGTGTATATGTGTGTGTGTGTGTGTGTGTGTGTGTATGTATGTGCATGTGTATATATATATATATATATATATAACGCACACATGACTGCGCAGCCGCCCTGCACTGTAGCGGTAAAACTACATTGCACAATCAGCCACTGGTTACAAACCAATACTTCTAGCACTGGACTGCCGAGACCTTTGGGCCGCACTTCGCGGTCACAAGGGTTACCCTTGGGCCTCAAGTTGGGTACACTAGGGTGCTTTACCAGACTGATCAATAGATATATGCACTGCTGACAAAATTTGTTCGTTTTCGTATTTTTTTTTTCGGGTCATTCGATTGCAGTTCATAAACTTGAAAATTCAAGAACCTGGAAAAAAAATAAAAATAAATCAGAAAATTTCAAAAGAGTAACTAATAATAACGAATTATTAGATTACAGGTATTAGAATTTAATTTCAAATTTGGCTCTTGGTGAACGTAACAAATACGAATTTATCCAAAGTTACAAATTATCCGAAAATAAAAAAAACGCCGCAACTAAACAACGTGGAACGGAACAAATTAATAATAAATAATAATAAAACGCTTTTATTATTATTTATTATTTGTGAATTAATTACATTCCATTCGTTTAGATGCGGCATTCGTTATTTCGGATGATTTGTAACTTTGGATAAATTCGTATTTGTTACGTTCACGAACAGCCAAATTTGAAAGGAAATTCCAATACCTATAATTTAATAGTAAGAGTTATTATTAGTTTGTTATTTCAGGTTTTCGAATTTCCGAATATTTGGAAAAAAAAATTGTTAAACAGGTTTTCGGTAATTCGGATATTTCCGAATTTGTCAAAATTCATAAAAAAAAATAAAATAAATTGGAACGCAATGAATTATACGGATTTCAATTCATAGTCGCTGCAACGTAACCACTTCCCGACCAGCGCACGACGATGTATGTCGACAGAATGGCACAGGCAGGCATATTGGCGTACATGTACGTCCAATATTCGTTGCCGCCGTGGCATCGGGAGCGCGCCGCCCGGGACCCCCGTGAGTCCGGTCGCGGGACCCGCGGACTCGATCGCCGCGGGCAACCCCGCGATCGTATCACGGAGCGGCTGAATGGAGGAAATGCTGTATAAACAACATTTTTCCATTCTGCCTAGCAACTAGTGACGCTGATCTCTGCTCCATGTGATTGGAGCAGAGATCAGTGTACACTAAATGAAAGCCCAACCCCCCCACAGTTAGTAACACGCCCCTAGGAACACTTAACCCCTACACTGCCACCCACTGGTTAACCCTTTCACTGCCAGTGTCATTTACACAGGAATCACTGCATTTATATAGCAGTGATTACTGTATAAATGACAATGGTCCCAAAAATGTGTCAAAAAAGTCCGATGGGTCCCCCACAATGTCGCAGTCACAATAAAAATCGCAGATCGCCACCATTACTAGTAAAAAAAAAAATAATAAAAAATTATTAATAAAAATGCTATAAAACTATCCCTATTTTGTAAACGCTATAACTTTTGCGCAAACCAATCAATAATCGCTTATTGCGATTTTTTTTTTACCAAAAATATGTAGAAGAATACGTATCGGCCTAAACTGAGGGCAAAAAAATTTTTTTTATATATTTTTGGGGGATATTTATTATAACAAAAAGTAAAAAATGCGTTTTTTTCAAAATTATCGCTCTATTTTTGTTTATAGCGCAAAAAATAAAAACCGCAGGGGTGATCAAATACCACCAAAAGAAAGCTCTATTTGTGGGAAAAAAAGGACGTTAATTTTGTTTGGGAGCCACGTCGCACGACCGCGCAATTGTCAGTTAAAGCGACGCAGTGCCGAATCGCAAAAAGTGGTCTGGTCTTTGACCAGCAAATTGGTCCGGTCTGGAAGTGGTTAATCAGCTCGCTACAGATAAGAGCCTTGATGATTTGTATTTATCACACAAATTTCCGCGTATCCTGTACAGTGGATCTCTCATTAAGTGGCGCACAGTGAAGTGCGCCATTCTCGGTGGCTTTGATTCGCAGCCGCCGTACTAGTAGTACCCGCCGTTTTCATACTCACCAATGTTTTTAGAAGAGCTCTAGGTACTCAAGCGGCATCCTTCACCGAGTACTCCGAATCCTCCCCCCCCCCACCATCTCGCCCCGGCGATAGCTGCGATTAGCCCGCCGCTACGATTTACATCTTCATCGGCAAAACAGACACTTCCCATTGTGCAGCTGCCAGCGGCGCCCGGACCCGTCTGCCAGAAATCACGCTGTTCTAATTATACGTTCCGGGCGAGATAATGGCGGCAAAGAGTCGGTGGATAGAAGGCTGGTGACATTTGCCGGGAAAGTGCGCTTATTTACTAGTGCCGAACGGCAAATTAGAAATTGTTCTGATCTACTTCCTCCGCTGTTTACTTTCCTATTGATTGAGGTCTGTCTTTTCCTCACCATGTCTATTAAGCTGATTTCTCCAGGAAAAGGGCGAGCGGGGGAGGGGAGGACCGCCCCTAATAACGCTTTTTATGGTTCTCTGTGTGCAGGTCACGTCCAAATCGCACAGGTCCCTCACCGCCACGAGCCGGACAGTCCCGGAGAGCTGAATTTCCCGTATCTCTTTGACCTTCTGGAGGAGCTGGGCTACCAGGGATACGTCGGGTGCGAATACAAACCTCGTGGTGAGTGGCCAGCATGGGGGGGGAGGCAACCTCAACCGGTTTGTTATTCACTTATGTTACATTGTTATAAACATGGATACGGGGGGGGGGGGGGTTTAGTAAGCCCTCGTTCACATTGAATGCAGCTTTGAAATCATGCGATTTCACCTGAAATCGCACTGTTTCAATGCCGCATGTCAATGAGACTTCAGGTGCGAATTGAAAGACATCTGTGCAGCTTCGGTGCATAGAAGCCGCGCCCGAAATCGCCAAAAGTAGTGCAGGAAGTACTTTTTCAGATCGATGCCAGCACCACATTGATTTGAACAGTGCCAATTGCCGACAATAGGGAGCGACTTCTCTTGCGATTTTTACCCGTTGTGATCCGGAGTGAATATGGGGGGGGGGGCTAGTTTGGAGAACTCAGAATCTGGTGCAGCTGTGCATGGTAGCCAATCAGCTTCCAGCTTGTTCAATTAACTGCTTGAAGACCAGGATTTTTCTGTCACTTAAGGCTGGTTTGCGATTTCTCCGCATCCGATTCGCAAAAGCAGGAGATTTTAACGGATTCTCTATGGAGCTGGTTCACATATCTCCGCTGCGGCTCCGGCGCGAATTTGCACAGGGGGTCCTGTGCGTCTTTTGGTCTGTTTCAGATCTGAATTCAGCCAAAAATTCGGGGCTGAAATCGGACCTGAAACGGCAAACAGGGACGCACCGGACCCCTGCTGGGAGCCACGTGTGGAAATGGTGTGAACCCAGCCTTAAACGTAAAAATCTGCATTTTTTTCCCCCAAGAAAGTTACACTATATATATATATATATATATAAAATGTGTGTATATATAAATATATGAGAGCTGCACGATTAATCGTTATCGCGATTTTTTTTTTTTTTCCCCATTGCGATCTTGACAAAGTATTTCTTGATTCTTTCTATGCAGAGAATTCTCTCCACTCTGCTGAAGCCGCTGTCAAAAGAAAGGAAAAAAAAAAAAAAAACCCGGGCAGTCTGCCAAGAATCACAACATTCTTTAGCAGTGGAACTTAAGTATAAACATTATAAGGATTTGTCCTTTATATCAAAGGAATAAACTTTGGTGGGTAAATGAGGAAAGTTTAAACACTAAACCTTTTTATTTTTTTTATTTTTTTTTTAACATTTGTTGGTTTCAAGTTAAAAAATTTTTTATTTTTTGCTACAAATTATATGTATATATTTTTTTTAGTAGACACCCCTAGAGAATAAAATGGTGGTTATTGCATTATTTTATGTCACGCTGTATTTGCACAGCGGTCATTCAAATGCAATTTTTTCGGAAAAAATGACACTATAATGAATAAAAAAAAAAAAAAACTTTTTTGTATAATGTAAAAGATTTTACGCCGAGAGAATCATGATTTTTTTTTTTTTTCCTAAGCAAAAAAAATCGTGATTCTCATTTTGGCCAGAATCATGCTGCTCTAAAATATATAATATTTTTTTTATCAGTAACCCTAGAACAGTGATGGCGAACCTTGGCACCCCTGATGTTTTGGAACTACATTTCCCATGATGCTTAACTACATTGCAGAGTGCTTGAGCATCATGGGAAATGTAGTTCCAAAACATCTGCAGTGCCAAGGTTTGCCATCAATGCCCTAGAAAATAGAAATTTTGCAATTTTTTGTCGCATAGTATTTGCACAGTGATTTTTTCTTTTCTTTTTTTTTTTTTTTTTTGGGGAAAAATACACTTCAATGAATTTTAATGCAAAAACACAATATATATATCCCAATTTGTAATTTTTTTTGTTAAAATATAAAAGATGGAGTTGGATTGAATAAATAGACACTTAACATGTTGCGATTTAAATTGTGCACACTTGTGGAACGGCGACAAACTACGATACATGCAGCTCTTATATATATATATATATATATATATATATTTTTTTTTTTTTCATTTTATTGTTTTATTTTTACACTGTCTCTGTTTTTTTGATCACTTTTATTCCTATCACAGGAAATGTAAACATCCCTTGTGATAAAAAAATATGGAGACATTTGGGACCATATAAGACCTCAAATCTCTTGTCTACCCTGGAAAGCATAAAATAAAAAACATTGATCCCAAATAAAAAAAAAAAAGGAAGTGTTTACATCTGCCTAACCGGAAGTGACATCATAACATCGGCTTCTGGCCTCCTAGAGGAGGGATCTCCAAACTACGGCCCTCCAGCTGTTGCGGAACTACATGTCCCACGAGGCATTGCAAAACTCTGACATTCACAGACATGACTGGGCATGATGGGAATTGTAGTTCCTGAACAACTGGAGGGCCGTAGTTTGGGGACCCCTGACCTAGACCATAGAGGTCCCCAGCCACCTCTGTCATAACCCGATGGCACCGCCGAGTTGGCGAAGCGCAGGTGGGAAGGAAGGGACGTCCCTTCTTGCCACCTGTAAAAGCAATCCAGAGGCTAATCAGCTGCTAGGATTGCTGTTGGATACAAAAGCAACGTCGGCTGCAGCCATAACCCCGGTATAACATATGTGATTTGGCGCCAAGTGGTTAAGCTTTGCCGATTAAAACCTGGAAGCTGATTGGTTTGTATGCAGAGCTGCGCCAGAATTTGCACTCTCTGGTTTTAGTAAATAAACCCCCCAATGTATTTGTGGATAATTCCTAAAGCCGCGTACACACGGGCGGACTGTATGGCCTACTTAGTCCGTCATACAATCCGACGGACAGTCCGTCATACTTTTGAATGAACGGACTTGACCACACACACCACTTTTTGAGCGGACTAATACGGCGCACTAAGTCCGCCATACTATCCGCCCTACTTTTGAAATGAACGGACTCGCCCACACACGCGGAGGAAAGTCCGCTCATTTCGAGCGCGTCTCCAGGTAGGCGGGGCCCGCGAAGGAGACGTCGCTGACCGCCTGGTATGGACTTAAAGGGGAACCCCAACGCCGAAAAAATCGGCGTGGGGGTCCCCCCCAAGTCCACAACAGACCCTTGTCCGAGCACGCTACCCGGCCGGCCAGGAAAGGGGGGCGAGCGAGCGCCCCCCCCTCCTAAACCGTACCAGGCCGCGTGCCCTCAACATGGGGGGGTGCCTTGGGGAAGGGGGGGGCCGCGCGGCCCCCCCACCCCAAAGCACCTTGTCCCCATGTTGATGAGGACAAGGGCCTCTTCCCGACAACCCTGGCCGTTGGTTGTCGAGGTCTGCGGGCGGGGGGCTTATCGGAATCCGGGAGCCTCCTTTAATAAGGGGGCCCCCGGATACCGGCCCCCCACCCTATGTGAATGAGTATGGGGTACAATGTACCCCTACCCATTCACCTGTAAAATAAAAGTACAAAAAAAAACACAACACACGAGATAAAATACTTTATTGCACAGCTCCGGGGGTCTTCCGTCTTCGGGGGTCTTCTCGCCGGACTCCTCCGCTATCTTCTTGTAGCTCTCTTGCTAGCGGAGGAGTCCGGCTTTCTTCCTCGCCGCCGGCCTCTTCTCCTGACTTCGGGGGTCTTGTCCCCCTCTTCGGTTCTTCTGCCGGGCCACCGCGCCTTCTTATAGCTCTTTTACAGGCGGTGGCCCGGTCTTCTGTCGCCGCCGCCTTCCGTTCTTCTTCTTCTCCTCCAGGAGATGTTGCCTCGACGATCTCTCCGGCCGGAATGCCAGGGACACACTGCGCAGCCACTTATATAGGGACAAGGGGCGGTGTCACATGGCTTTATGTCACATGGGTTGGTGTCACATGGGGACTATGACATCGTAAGGGGGTGGGGTCACCATGTGACACCAACCCATGTGACATAAAGCCATGTGACACCGCCCCTTGTCCCTATATAAGTGGCCGCGCAGTGCGTCCCTGGCATTCCGGCCGGAGAGAGCGTCGAGTCAACATCTCCTGGAGAAGAAGAAGAAGAACGGGCGGCGGCAGCGGCGACAGAAGACCGGGCCACCTCCTGTAAAAGAGCTATAAGAAGGCGCGGTGGCCCGGCAGAAGAACCGAAGAGTGGGACAAGACCCCCGAAGTCGCGAGAAGAGGCCGGCGGCGGCGAGGAAGAAAGCCGGACTCCTCCGCTAGCAAAAGAGCTACAAGAAGATAGTGGAGGAGTCCGGCGAGAAGACCCCCGAAGACGGAAGACCCCCGGAGCTGTGCAATAAAGTATTTTATCTCGTGTGTTGTGTTTTTTTTTTTGTACTTTTATTTTACAGGTGAATGGGTAGGGGTACATTGTACCTCATACTCATTCACATAGGGTGGGGGGCCGGTATCCGGGGGCCCCCTTATTAAAGGGGGCTCCCGGATTCCGGTAAGCCCCCCGCCCGCAGACCCCGACAACCAACGGCCAGGGTTGTCGGGAAGAGGCCCTTGTCCTCATCAACATGGGGACAAGGTGCTTTGGGGTGGGGAGGCCGCGCGGCCCCCCCTTCCCCAAGGCACCCCCCCATGTTGAGGGCACGCGGCCTGGTACGGCTCAGGAGGGGGGGGGAAGGGGCTCGCTCGCCCCCCTTTCCTGGCCGGCCGGGTAGCGTGCTCGGACAAGGGTCTGTTGTGGACTTGGGGGGGGGGGGGGGGCCCCCACGCCGTTTTTTTTTGGCGTTGGGGTTCCCCGTTAAGTCCATACCAGGCAGCGGGGCCAGCGTCGTCTCCTTCGCGGGTCCCGCCTACCTGGATACCCGCTCGAAATGAGCGGACTTTTCTCCGGGCGGGAAAAGTCCGCTCATTTCAAAAGTACGGCGGACTGGCACACACACGGGCGGATTGTCCGCCGAAATGCGAGTACGACGGACAGTATTACGGAAATTCCGAAATACTTAGTACGCCGGACTGCACGCTGAAAAAGTCCGCCCAAGCCCACACACGAGCGGACTGTCCGCTGAAATGTGTTTCGGCGGACTAAGTAGGCCATACAGTCCGCCCGTGTGTACGCGGCATAAGGCCGGCTTCACACTGCGGTTTAGCCACAGCGCAAGTGTGTCCAAAGTTTTTTTTTTTTTTCCCTTAGCCATGGTCCCATAGACCTATCCTGACTGAAGCCATCCTATGATCTTTGAGTATTAGGATCCTCCGTTCACACCCGAGCCATGCTTTTTTTTTGGAGCAGCGGCATTCATTTTGAATGGACCTCCCTGCACTCCATAGCAGATTTTGGCACCAAGCCAAGCGCGTTTGGTGTTGCGAGTTTTGTCACACAATAATTGCACTGCATTTGGGGTATCATTAAAATATTATGACACCACAACCACGGTTTGCTGCGATTCCGGAATCGGAGGCAGAATCATGCGATTCTGCCCGCAGTTCCAATAAGCTTGTGTGGGAGCGGGGCCTTAACCACTTGCAAACCACAACGTATATATATATATATGTATTGCAGTTGGCAAGTGATTTACCAGGATTATGGCTGAAGATTATATATATATATATATATATATATATAATTGTATAAAAAAATGTATTTATTTATATTCATTTTTTTTTTTTTCTGCATACGGCCGGCTTGCTCATGGGAAACGAGTCAGTGGTGCAGCCGGCTGCCTCCATAGACGACCAAAAAGTTAGCACTCGTTGATCGTCTCTATGGCCTTGGAGGACCGAAGCAACGTCACTATGTCACTTCCTGTCCAGGCTGGAAGAAATTTATTTTTTCTGTATTTTTTTTTTTATTTAAAAAAGCGAAAGATCAAATTGTTCTTTTTTTATTTAATTTTTTTAGCTTTTGCTTTTACTTTTAAAAGGTAAAAGATTTGGGGTCTTTTTGACCCCCAGATCTCTCCATAACGAGGACCTGTCATCCCTTATTTTTATTACATTCATTTTACTTTTTATCTTTACACTGTCCCTTTGATTTGTATTACTTTTAATCCTATTACAGGGAATGGAAACATTCCTTGTAATAGGAATAAAAGTTAAAAAAAATAATAATTAAAGGGACAGTGTAAAAAAAAAAAAAAGTGAAAAAGCGCCGCCATCTTAACCGTGCTCGTGCCAAGAAGCATACGCGAGTCGCGCCTTCATATGTAAACAGTATTTGAACCACACATGTGAGGTATCGCCACGAACGTTAGAGCGAGAGCAATAATTCTAGCCCTTGGCGTTGAAAGCGTCACCTATGGAGATTTTTAAATACCGTAAGTTTGTCACCATTCCACAAGCGTGCGCAATTTTAAAGCATGTTATTGACATGTTGGGTATCCATTTACTCATCTATTAACATCATCTTTCACATTGTACAAAACAATTGGGGTAACTAGTGTGTTTATTTATTTTTATTGATTAATTAATTAATTTTTTCACAAAAAATTGCATTTTCAAAACCGCTGCACGAATACCATGTGACATGAATTGCAATGATCGCCATTTTATTCCCTAGGGTCTCTGCTAAAAAAATAAATAAAATAAAAAGTATGTTTGTGGGGGTTATAAGTAATTTTCTAGCAAAAAAAAATACCGATTTAAACCTGTAAACAAAAAGTGCCAGAAAAAGCCAGGTCTGCGCGGACACTATATGATGGCAGGACACTATCTGCCAGAAGACTGGGTCTGCAAGTGGTTACGCAATGGAAAAGTATTTTTAATGTGAACAGCCCGGCGCAAAGTCAAGGTAATTTGCAGCATTTTGATGCAAAAAATAAATAAATAAGCTAAACCCTTGTGTTGTACTCGGTGCATCACCCTGTCCCCCTGGCAGTGGCCGCGGTATAACAAACCTTTAACCTTTTTATAAACGCTGTTGTGTTTTCCAGGTGACACCGTAGCCGGACTCGGCTGGATGCAGGAATACCATAAGAGGCGTGAAGATCGATCCAAGTCCAACTGAAGCCTTGGAATCCAGAGGGTGTCGTTCATAATGCAGGGGGAGGCAACCTGGAGGGCCCTCCAGCTGTTGTAAAACTACATTTCCCATGAGGCATTGCAAGGCTAGAAGTTTCAATTACTCCCAGAGGCATGATGGGACTTGTAGTTCTACAGCAGCTAGGGCTGGGGAAAAAAATCGTGTTGAGAGGTCAAATCGATTCAAATTTTTAGCCAAACGATTTTTTTTTTTTTTCACCAGGACTAGCGCAGTGCTGCGGCCTCGCCTAAAAACTGCTGCCTGCAGCTCCGCAGGACCGACGCAGTGTCCATCAAAAAAAAAAAAAACTCAAATCGTGAATCAAGTTTTTTTTTTAAAAAGATGGCAGATTTTTTTTTTTTTTGGAGAAAATTGCCCAGCTCTACCAGCAGCTGGAGGACCCCCAGGTTGCCTCCCCCTGCTCTAATGCAACTGCAAGACCGCAGCCTGAACTACAACTCCCAGCATCCTGTGAGCAATAAATACGGAGTGGGCAGAGGATCTGTAGAGCAAAATACGGGAAGGGAGTATTATTTTTATAACAATAGGTAAAGCAAAAGTGATTTCAGGTAACTCACAGGAGGAAGTCCGGTCCAAGCTGTACTTCTTGGTGATCAAAGGCAGCGCTTTCTGCATTTGTAATAAAATAGTTTGTAATTCTAGTTGATTGTAAATAATAACTGTTTCTCGCTTCTAATTATTCTTTGTTCATGGTAAATAAAATGTTACTTTGTTTCTCTATGCCTCTTACACAGGAGAATTTCCTGTGGAGGGATATGAAGGTAATGTTCTAATCAATAAATCACATTGCAAGTTCCCATGTACCTTGTCTTCACTGTCTCTGTGGGGGGGAGGGGCGGGGGGCAGACATCTTGGTAGAGGAGCAGGGCTTTGCTTCTGTATATCAGAGCGCACCCCCCCCCCCCCCTTTCATCGATTGGCTGGTGGAGTAAAGATGAAGTGACAGGAGGTGCAGGAAACAGAGCCACAGAATGGAAGAAGCAGAGAGATCCTTCCATTGCAGGTCCTCAGGTGCAGCTTCCACTCCAGCAAGGAGAACAGTAAGCAGCACGGTAGTGACATCACCAAATCTAAACTAGAGGCAGATAGAAAACACACAGCTATGTATTATTGCATGGTCAAAGCATTTTGTGGCCATACGTCACACGTACAGCCCAGTGGCGTCGGCAGAGGGGAG
Organism: Lithobates pipiens; assembly: GCF_037356315.1. Lineage (NCBI taxonomy): Eukaryota > Metazoa > Chordata > Amphibia > Anura > Ranidae > Lithobates > Lithobates pipiens. Next base: position 326,294,808 of record NW_027507785.1, on the reverse strand, counting down.
CTCACCGTGGCTGAAGCCCCAAGTCTCGAGTGGGCATCGTTCTATTTATAGCCGCCGAGCGGGGACTGATCTTATCCTGAGCGCCACCGAGTCACGTAGCAGGCCCCACCTTCTGGAGCCTACAGTGCTGATGGACGTCCCACTGGTCCAATGGTGGGACCGTGGGATGTCCATCATAGGTGCTGCAGTCCCCAAAAGGCGGGAATTACAATGCAGCTGCCACGTGTGATCCCCGCTCGGCTCTCCTCCAGCTGCCTGCTGTGAAGATGGACGGCTGAGTTGCTGCTGCAGGACACATGAAGCCTCCTGGTCAGGCAAGTCAGTGTGTGCCACTACCCCCCCGGCCACCTAGCAACGCCCCTGGCAGAGCCGGTTCAGGTTCTGGAAGGATCCTGACAATACTGTCGGGATCCACCCAGTTGCCTGATTGACAGCTGGCTCCACCTCTCAGCATGCGGCAGAGAGCCAGGTGCCAAATGCGTCCGCCACCTCCCCTGCTCAATACTCCATTGAAAGCTGGAGGAGAAGAATGGAGAGCTTCAGGCTCTGGAAGGATCCCGATAAGATTGTCAGGATCCACACAGCTGACTGACAGATGGCTCCACCTGTCGCTGAGGGACGGAGCCAGCTATACCCGCCCCTTTCCCTGCTTATTGCTCCATTGAGTGTCGGAGAAGCAGAGCAGAGAGCGGTGACTGACAATCGCTGCTCTCTGCACTGAGCAGGCCATCAGCAGTCATGTGATCACTCAGTTCTCGGTCTTAGAGCCGTGGGACATAGAGGGGTGTTTGAATGTTTATTTACATTTTTTTTTAACCCCCTTAAGGACCGCCTCACATATATATATATATATATACTGCGGCAGGGTGGCCCTTTAAGTGCAAAATCACATACATGTACGCGATTCTCGTGATCGGTTCTTGTGTGCGTGGCCGGACCCCGCTGTGATTGGACACAGCGGGAGCCAGTTAGTGAATCCAGCGGCCACAATGGCTGTCTGGGAACCCCGCGATCGTTCGTAGAGAGGCGGAACAGCGGTCTGCTTATGTAAACAAGGCATGCCGCTGTTATGCCAGAAAGGAAAACGGGCCTCTGTTATCCTTTAGTCAAAGCACTCCCCCTACAGGTAGAAAGCACTCATAGAGAACACATTTAACCCCTTCCCTGCCAGTGTCATTTATACAGTGACAGTGCATTGTTTTAGCACTGATCACTGTATTGGTGTCACTGGTCCCCGCCGCAATGTCGCAGTCCTGCTAGTAAAAAATAAAGTCCCTAAATCTATCCCATAGTTTGTAGACGCCATAACTTTTGCGAAAACCAATCAATATACACTTACTGGGATTTATTTATTTATTTATTTTTACCAAAAATATGTAGCAGAATACATATTGGCCTAAAAGTCCGCGGGACCCGGTCGCCGCGGGCTTACCCGCGATCGTATTACGGGGAGACTGAATGGGGAGATGCCGTTGTAAACAGCATCTCCCCATTCTGCCTAGCAACAAGTGACGCTGATCTCTGCTCCATGTGATTGGAGCAGAGATCAGTGTTCACTAACACAAAGCCTAGCCCCCCACAGTTAGTAGCACACCCCTAGGAACACTTAACCCCCTACACTGCCACCCACTGGTTAACCCCTTCACTGCCAGTGTCATTTACACAGGAATCACTGCATTTGTATAGCACTGATTGCTGTATAAATGACAATGGTCCCAAAAATGTCTGATGTGTCTGCCGTAATGTCGCAGTCACAATAAAAATTTTATTTGGGTGCAGGGTCACACGACCGCGCAACTGTCAGTTAAAGTCACGCAGTGCCGTATTGCAAAAAAAATAGCCTGGTCATGAAGGTGGGGGTAAAATCTTCTGGAGCTGAAGTGGTTAAAAGCAGTCAGGGTAAAGCTCCTTTAAATTTACATCAACTTCTGTGTATTTAGCAGTTCAGCTTTAAAACTGAAATACAGTTGCTGCACACTGATACATTAGTGTTGTTAAATGCAAAATCATGTTCCCCCCAGATGTCACTCCATGACCTGGTCATGTGGCCAAGATCCCGGTCATGTGATCTTTGAAGAATCGTAATTTATGCCGGTGTTCTGTCGGATTTTGTAAAGGAAGTGACGTTCCGTTGCGGCCATCTTGGTACATCCCACACGCGGCCACTGTAAGGATACAGTGAGAAGGTGGCCATCTTGGTACACTCACACTTGGCTGCTGTAAGGATACAGTGAGAAGGCGGCCAGCTTGGTACACCCACACTCGGCCGCTGTAAGGATACAGTGAGAAGGCGACCAGCTTGGTACACCCACACTCGGCCGCTGTAAGGATACAGTGAGAAGGCGACCAGCTTGGTACACCCACACTCGGCAGCTGCAAGTATACAGTGAGAAGGCGGCCATCTTGTTACTCCCACTGGAGTCTTGCATTTCACACTTATTTTTAACAGTAAACTCAGCTTATCTAGTGAAATACAGGATTTTAAAGTCCGTCTGTTTTGATGTTGAATTTTAAAAGCAGCAGAGAGCCTGCAGATCTCACAGGTTTGCTAAACTGATGGAACACTTGTTCACAAGATTGATCTTTTTTACATAACGTATCTTTTCTCTCACTCCCGGTCCTTCTTCTCCAGTTCAGTGGGGAATGGAGTACGGCCTATAACCATGTTACTTTTTTGATAAAGTGTCTTCACTCCTGTTTTAATATGTAGTGTGAATCATACTTGTAACATTAGGGGTTACGTATATTGCACATCATTCCGATTGTAATGCTGTTTGCCAGCTACAACCCTATTTTTGTGGTGTTATATTATATCTAGGTTACATTGCATGTATAACTTTGAGCACATGTATGGGCCATTCCATCTGTTCTGGTTTTATTTTTTGGATAAAAAAAAAACGTAATAAAAAAGATCCAACTTATAAAAAATAAAGCAGAAGGAGAGGTGGAGGAAGCACAGATTCACAGAATTAATGCAGGCTGTAGATCCTTGCACTACAGGTCCTCAGGTACAGCTTCCTTTCCAGCAAGAACAGTGAACAGCACATTAGTGACATCACCAAATCTGGTGAGACTAGCAGTCAGAGGCAGCTATACCTTAAAGCAGGGGTGTCCAAATATTCTAAACTAAGTCAATTTACTTGTCCTTTAGACATCAGGAGGGCCAGACTGTGCTCTGTGGGAGTAGAAAATGCCTGCATCATTGAGGTTAGACAATGTCTCGAGATTGGTGGTCAGTGGGAATACAAGAATTACATGGCGCCCTGCGGTCAGTAGGAGGAAGAACAGTGACCCGTCGTTGGTATCAGTGGGAGGGGGCATAGTGCCCCATCGTTGGTGTCAGCGAGGGGCATAGTGCCCCATCGCTGGTGTCAGCGAGGGGCATAGTGCCCCATCGCTGGCGTCAGCGAGGGGCATAGTGCCCCATCGTTGGCGTCAGCGGGGAGCATAGTGGCCCATCGTTGGCGTCAGCGGGGAGCATAGTGGCCCATCGTTGGCGTCAGCGGGGAGCATAGTGGCCCATCGTTGGCGTCAGCGGGGGGCATAGTGGCCCATCGTTGGCGTCAGCGGGGGGCATAGTGGCCCATCGTTGGCGTCAGCGGGGGGCATAGTGGCCCATCGTTGGTGTCATTGAATTAAATAATGCAGTACTGTCAGTGTAAGTAATGGTGCCCCAAGGCCCGGATAAAGGCAAGCAAAGGGCTGTATCCAGACCAGTGGCTTAGAAGATCTCGCACTGCAGAAATACAGCACAGCTACTAGGCTATGAAGCGGGAGTACCCAGGCACAGGAAGTATCTTACTTTTTTTCTGGAGCAATCCAAGACAAATATTCTTCATCACTGACTAGAAGAAAGCCATCTCTACATAGAAGATACTCGTTTATTCAAATAATTAGAATATTCTATCAGATTTACATGACATTTACATAAAATCTTACATCTGATAATTAAATTCAGCAATGGCTTCAGGATTAAAATAAAACAGTTTGTAACAGGAATTCTCATTGAGTGATGTCCGTGGTGCTTTTAGCCTCTATCCAGATTCTGTGGCGTATCACGGGTGGTTAGCAGCGAGTAGCAGAGCCAGGACCGGCGGAGAAGTGTCTGACTCTCTGGGAAATGAATTGGCATCTCATGGACTTAACTTTTAACACTTGGTCCTGTGATGCAGCTCTTGGGAAGAGTAAAAGGAACCTCCTCCTGTGAGAAAGACGAAGGCCGCCATTGCTGACCTCCTAAGAATGCCAATTGCCTGGCTCTCTCTGACAATGGTCCTTTTACTCATTGACCTGGAACAAGCATGCAGATTAGACTGCATAAATATTCTTGGCGAGTACCTCAGAAAATAAGTCACTGAATCAACTTGAAAGCCAAGCATCTAGCATTTTCAGAAGGAAAGCCTCCATAATGTCCGATAGGCTCCTTTTAAAGCTATCCTCAATTGTAGAGGGGGATGTTCAATGCTTAATAGCCTTCAGCCAACCAACGCTTGATAGCCTTCAGCCAACCAACGCTTGATAGCCTTCAGCCAACCAACGCTTGATAGCCTTCAGCCAACCAACGCTTGATAGCCTTCAGCCTTGATAGCCTTCAGCCAACCAACGCTTGATAGCCTTCAGCCAACCAACGCTTGATAGCCCTCAGCCAACCAACGCTTGATAGCCCTCAGCCAACCAACGCTTGATAGCCCTCAGCCAACCAACGCTTGATAGCCCTCAGCCAACCAACGCTTGATAGCCCTCAGCCAACCAACGCTTGATAGCCCTCAGCCAACCAACGCTTGATAGCCCTCAGCCAACCAACGCTTGATAGCCCTCAGCCAACCAACGCTTGATAGCCCTCAGCCAACCAACGCTTGATAGCCCTCAGCCAACCAACGCTTGATAGCCTTCAGCCAACCAACGCTTGATAGCCTTCAGCCAACCAACGCTTGATAGCCTTCAGCCAACCAACGCTTGATAGCCTTCAGCCAACCAACGCTTGATAGCCTTCAGCCAACCAACGCTTGATAGCCTTTCAGCCAACCAACGCTTGATAGCCTTCAGCCAACCAACGCTTGATAGCCTTCAGCCAACCAACGCTTGATAGCCTTTCAGCCAACCAACGCTTGATAGCCTTCAGCCAACCAACGCTTGATAGCCTTCAGCCAATCAACGCTTGATAGCCTTCAGCCAACCAACGCTTGATAGCCTTCAGCCAACCAACGCTTGATAGCCTTCAGCCAACCAACGTTTGATAGCCTTCAGCCCACCAACTTCAACAGCAGAGTTCAGAGCTGTATACGGTCTAAACCCTTAGCTGAAATCAGCAGCACTGGGACAGATCTGGTTGTGAAGAGGTTCTGCCTGAACAATGTGAAGGACAAAAGCCTTCTCTCTGTCTCAGAGTGGCCAATGTCAAAAAAGAGGGCTCATACATAAATTATAAAAATAAATAAAAAGCTGCTGCAGGTATAAAGTGAAGGCACCTAGAGCAGACTCCCAAACTTCCCTGGCAAGGCCAAATCCTGGTGATGCAAAAGCCTGCCAGCCCCTTCCTGCCTCCTGTACATTTTTAATGGCTAGTAAGACTCCTCTCCATAGTGATGCATCAATAGAAATGTGCAGGACAGGGCTTAGCTGCAAGTTCCTAAACCGTCTACAGGTGTTGGCTTTATATGTCAGGTTTGGTGGTGACAAGCTTTTGGGAGGTCGCTGCAGCTATAGGTCTAGTCTCAGTGTATCTCTTACCTGCATTTGTTTTATTTCATAGAAGTTCAACCCACAACTTAAAATTGTTGATAAATTTCCCAAGGACGAAGTGCATGTAGCACTTGGTCCCACTCTGATGCGTGCTCTTGTTGCTGAACTAGTGTGGTCAACAGCACTCCTGCCTTCACTCACCACTTTCTGTCCAAGCTGCTCAGCTGGAGACGAGTATCTAATAGATGTGGGTGACAGCACTCATCGCTGCCATTAGCAGGCCGGCTGGAAACAAGTGCCATCATTCACTACATTGGGGGAGGGGTCAGCTTGGATCACAACACAAGGAGAGCGCTTGTAAACAGCGGAGAGGGTGAGGTGGCTACAGTGCTCTAGCTCCCCCATGGGAATGTCCATAAATTGGGCTTCAGTCTGGGGTGGAGCACAGACATAAAGATGTGATTTTATTGGATAAAGCACCCACAGATCAGAACTGGGGAATCAACAATGATTTTAGGTTGTAGTAATGCTTCTTTGTTAAACAGTCCTTTGGAAGCAGTTCTTTGTACTGTAGAAGTTATAGAGCACCTGTGCATCACAGAAATTATCTCCTGTCAGGGATAAACCTCACACTTTTCCAGGAGAACGTCCCTATATCCTGTGCTTTGGCATTCCAGTGTGGCAGTAAGAAGACGTGATTGGCGGTACAGTATTGGCGGACGTTGGGAAGGCGCTGTCAGAGAAGACCACTCCACAGATTGAAGCAGGCGGTGTTGATGACGGACTCCAGGTGGTGGTACGTGGAGACCAGCTGAGGTAACGGACTGTCGCTGTTCTGCGGCTGCTCTGGAAACGGCTCCCGGAACACCACCTTTAGGCTCTGCAATAATGAAAACATAAAAAGACAATGAATGCTGCTTCTCTTAAGGCAATGATGTGCTATTTACCGATCCTCCAAAACAAGTAAATCGCTAACCCTGCAGCGGCTCCTTGGGAGGAAACGTATATATATAATTAGAGACTTTCTAGAGAGAAGAGTCCAAAATGCAAGGTATAACTAGCACGGCATTATAGAAAGGCATAAATAATACATTTATTAACCAAACAGTGCAACATTTTGGGGCCACTGAGGACTCCTTCCTCAGGCAGAAGTGACAGTTGACAAAAATGAAACACAAAAAGGGCAATTTATAAAGACCGTCTCAGACACTCTTCAGAATTTCAACGTGCCTCCAACACAACTAATGTCAGTGCAGGCAACAAATTTGTGTACCTGTTGCAGGCAGGTGCATGAATTTGAGCATGCATCACGTGTGGAGGACATACCGGACACTCCGGCCTCCACCCCGCCACTGTAGCGGTCACACAGACAGTGCAGCGGTGGGGGCGTTCTGTATCTCACGGGGTGGAGCCTGATAGGGATTCACAGACACTGGTTTCCCATCAGGTCCGCTCCCCTTGTGACTGTCAGCAGGCAAAGCCTTAGCCAATAGAGAAGCCTGCTACTGGCTATAAAAGTGCCCACTCCGGATTACAAGGAAAGAGCAGGCCTGATTGGGAACCAGTGTCGGTCAATCCCCATTTGGCCCCGCCTCCTAAAATACAGAGCTCCCCGCCACAGCGCTATTGGTATGGCAGCTACAGAGGCAGGGAGGAAGCGCAGTTGGATTGAGGCCGGAGTGTCCAGTATGTCCTCCACACGTGATGCATGCCCAGATAGCACGGGGGAGTGGACCCGACAGGGAACTAATGGTCTCAGCTTCCCCATCAGGCTCTGCCCATTGCAATCTAACTGGCTGCTTGGAGGTTGTGGGCTGTGAAGGTAATAGCGTCCTTAACAGCAGCGATAGGGAGAGAGTAGCGGCAGCAGCAAATATGCTGCTCTACTACACTGCATACAGAGACAGGCATTCTGCCTGTCTCTATAACATCTTAGAGAAGGTGGAAAATGTAGATGTAGGAGAGAGGGGATTTATTACGGTGCCTATTAATGGTAAAATTGGACGTGAGGTTACCAGAATCTCAAGTAGTTAAATATAATGCATAGAAATTTTGCAACAAAGCTTTATTGAAAAAACAAATATTTATAGATAAAAATTCTGTATATTCACAGGAATATTACAAAAAATACCACAGTACAAAGATAAAAATATTCAATCTACTCAGTTTAAATTGCTGGTCAAGAAAGTCCCAACATGTTTCGCCATAACCATGGCTTCTTCAGGGGAACCAGTTCTTTAACCTAAAGGAGGATGAATAGCAACCCTGGCTCATCCACGGGCCCACAATCGATGGAGCTATCCCAAAAAGGGAAAAAAGAATGGAACAACCAAGCCTTAGGTTTCACCTATAGTGAAAGAGTACATGTCAGGGACGCTGGGAATTTAGGCAGGTTTATGGTGAAAAGGACGTGATGTCAGATGGCCTAGATCCTAGATTAGAGGTGTTTTAGAATATTCACCAATCAAAGGCAATGGTTGGTATCCAACAACAGAACCTAGCCCTAACAGGGCTAGATAATGAGCAAATTGCTTAATAATGTGGCCCTTTGTCCGCATGTGCGATACACATCAGCGATGGCTGGCTCTTCGGGGACGCTGATGTCTATCGCACATGCGGACAAGGGGCCACATTATTAAGCAATTTGCTCATTATCTAGCCCTGTTAGGGCTAGGTTCTGTTGTTGGATACCAACCATTGCCTTTGATTGGTGAATATTCTAAAACACCTCTAATCTAGGATCTAGACCATCTGACATCACGTCCTTTTCACCATAAACCTGCCTAAATTCCCAGCGTCCCTGACATGTACTCTCTTATACCAATTCTGATCGTCACTATAGGTGAAACCTAAGGCTTGGTTGTTCCATTCTTTTTTCCCTTTTTGGGATAGCTCCATCGATTGTGGGCCCGTGGATGAGCCAGGGTTGCTATTCATCCTCCTTTGGGTTAAAGAACTGGTTCCCCTGAAGAAGCCATGGTTATGGCGAAACATGTTGGGACTTTCTTGACCAGCAATTTAAAGTGAGTAGATTGAATATTTTTATCTTTGTACTGTGGTATTTTTTGTAATATTCCTGTGAATATACAGAATTTTTATCTATAAATATTTGTTTTTTCAATAAAGCTTTGTTGCAAAATTTCTATGCATTATATTTATTTAACTACTTGAGATTCTAGTAACCTCACGTCACATTTTACCATTAATAGGGACCGTAATAACCCCCTCTCTCCTACATCTACATTTTATATTTTCATTTTGGGATGAGGTGCCTTATCCATTAAACCCTCTTGCCAAACCCCTTCCCCTATTCATATCTTAGAGAAGGTCTTAATTACCTCCAGTTTCATTCATGAATTTTTAATTTGGTGCACTATTAGGAACTACCTCAATATGTCACACGTGTTAGTAAAGGGGCGATGGCGATATCTGAATCTGGTAATGGCCATTTTAAAAGGGACACAGTGCCAGGAAAATGTCAGTAGGAAATCTTTTGAATTCTCAAGAATGTTTAAAGTGGTTGTTAAGCCACTCTAGCCTGTATACACCATCAGCACTGCCTCCTATTCTAGTATCCCCCTCTGTGTACGATTTATGAAAATGAATGCTGCAAATACCTAAATTTGCTGCCGAGATTGCGATCACATGACCAGCCAGCTTTCTCCTGCAGAGGGCGGGGCTGAGATTCCTTCCTCTGCTGATGTCAATCTGGAGGAGAGAGCTGGCTGGTCATGTAATTGCAATCTCAGCTCTTAAATTAAGTATTTACAGCATTTATATATATAAATCATTCACGGGGGGAAGGGGGGGGAGGACCTGCAATAGGAGGCAGTGTTGATGGTGTATAAAGGGTAGTGTTATGAGAGCAGTAAGGGGGGGGGGGGGCGCAGCTCACACACACAGATGGGGGGAGGACGGGGGAGGACTCGGGAGCAGAGAGGAGAGTAGATAGCAGGCTGCTGATGACAGAGGCACATAAACTGACCACGGTGTCTGGTCTCAGCAGCCACGATAGTACCGTGGTCAGTTTACAGAGGGGTGGGGAGAAACTGTCAGGATCAGCCAGGTTTTTTTAGGTGTTACAGGGGGCCAAATTACACAGGACAAGCACTGTGTCATATAACATGTTTAAAGGAGCAAGATCCAATTTTTATTTTTGGGTTAAGTAACGCTTTAAATAGCTCAGATCCACTAACCACATCCCCCATTGCTTCAGTACCACCCCCACAACCTAAAGGCAATCAAGTAATGTCTAAAATATTAAACCGCAGAGTAGTAACTGCAAAGTCCATCATGGAAAACGTCTACAGTACTGTGCAAAAGTTTTAGGCAGGTGGGAAGAAATGCTGTAAAGTAAGAATGCTTTCACAAATATATATATTTTAATTGTTTATTTTTTATCAATTTACAAAATGCAAAGTGATCGAACAGAAGAAAAATCTAAATCGCATCAATATTTCGTGTGACTACCCTTTGGCTTCAAACCGGCATCAATTCTTACACTTGCACAAATTGAGGGATTTTGTAGGATTAGAGTCAGGCGTACGATTAATCACTCATACAAAGCAGGCGCTAATGATCATCAATTTCATATGTAGGTGAAAAAACATTATCTGAAACAGAAACAGCTGTGTAGGAGGCTTATAACTGGGTGAGGAACAGCCAAACTCTGCTACTAAGGTGAGGTTGTTGGAGACAGTTTCAAGTCACAGGTCATACACCATGCCAAGACTGAGCACAGCAACAAGACACAAGGTAGGTTATACTGCATTAGCAATGTCTCTCCCGGGGAAAGATTTCAAAGTAGATTAGGGGTTCAAGCTTTTTGAAGAAGCACGAAGAAATAGGCAACACTGAGGACCATAGATGCAGTGGTTGACCAAGGAAACTTAAAGAAGAAGTAAACCCTGATGGGTTTTACTTCCTACCTTTGCCCCTGCAAATTAAAAGCATAATGTGCTAGCACAATGTGTGACACTTACCTGCAAACGTAGCCTGCGCCGTCCCCGCTGCAGGCCGTATCCATTTTCCCCCTTCTTCCTTTAGGGGGCCGCAGACTCTGTGACTGGTCGGAGCCGCGTGACGTTACTCCCGCATGTCACGGCATTCGTTCGTGAAGAAACGGCACAGGGGGACCATTTCTTCACAGCGCATGCGCAGATGACATCATCGGCGCAAAACACAGTAAATATTTCCTAAACGGTGCACGTTTAGGAGATCTTTACAGTACCTATACGTAAGTCTCATTGGCTTACCTATAGGCACACCTCCCAACTTTTTGAGATGGGAATGAGGGACACCTATCAGCAAAAGTATGCAGGCATAGGACACACCCCCTGCCATGCCCCCTTAAAGGAGAATTGTACAAAAAAACAAGACTGCCTAAACCCACAAGTGCTTTTCTTTACCACTACTGTTCCTTTATATTGGCTTTTGGAATTTACAAATGCAGCAATTTAGAAATCAGTTAAAACGTTTGGTGCATGAAAACACTTTTTGATAGATAAAAAGTGCATTTTATATACATCTATGAAGATCAGACCAAAATGAGGGACAAATGAGGAGGAATTAGGGAGAGAGGGACATTGCTCCAAATCAGAGAAAGTCCCTCGAAATCTGGGACAGTTGGGAGCTATGCCTATAGGTACAACTTGCACAGAGAGGTTTACAACCTCTTTAACCTCCCTGGCGGTATGATTCATTCTGGAATTAGGTGCTGAAAGCGGTACAATTATTTTGCATGGAAATTTGGCGTTTTATATTGTAGTCCTGTAATTCTTAAGAATAACTCTCTTAAATCTGTTCAAACCAGAGTCTAGCGGACATCCCGGGTATGATAAAGTTTATAATATAATAAAGAATAATAAAAATTATTCAATAATGTAATCAAATCCTAAAACACTGAAAAAGGGACACTTTTTGGTTGCTATGGACAATCTCCAAATTCCAGGCAGAAAAAACAGTATTTATAATATAAAAGTGCATGCAGGGCACTGCACAGACCACTAGGGACAAAGGGAGTGTGCATTTTTTAACCACTTGCTTACTGGGCACTTAAACCCCCCCTCAGTCCCAGACCAATTTTCAGCTTTCAGCGCTGATGCACTTTGAATGACAATTGCGCGGTCATACAACACTGTACCCAAATGAAATTTTTATAATTTTTTTCCCACAAATAGAGCTTTCTTTTGGTGGTATTTAGTTACAGCTCAGAGTTTTATTTTTTGCTAAACAAACAAAAAAAGATGCAAAAAAAAATAAAAAATCATGTTTTAATAGTTTGTTATAAAATTTTGCAAACGGGTCATTTTTCTCCTTCATTGAAGTGCGCTGATTAGGCGGCACTGATAGGCTGCACTGGTGGGCACTGATAGGCTGCACTGGTGGGCACTGATGGGCTGCATTGGTGGGCACTGATAGGCTGCACTGGTGGGCACTGATAGGCATAGTTAAGGCGGCACTAATAGGCACAGATAAGGCGGCACCGATGGGCACAGATAAGGCGGCACTGATGGGCAAAGATGGGCACAGATGGGTGGCACGGATGGGTGGCACGGATGGGCACTGATAGGTACCACTGATAGATGGGACTGATGGGCACTGATAGGTGGCACCAATAGGTGGCTCTGATAGGTGGCACTGCTGGGCACTGATGGGCGGCACTGGTAGATGACACTGATGGGCACGGATAAGTGGCACTGGGGTGCAGCACCTTTGAGGCAGATTGTGGGCACTGCTGGGTGGCACTGTGGGCACTGCTGGGTGGCACTGACGGGGGCACTTTTAAAACATTTGGCACTTCAGGGGGCAGGTGGGCACTGGCAGATGGGCACTAGCAGGGCTGGCCGTGATCGGGACTGATGTCCCGATCATGGCCGCCGGTGATCGGCTTTTTTTTTCTCCTCACGCTGACAGGAATAATAGCAGATTACCGGCTCCGTTATATCACATGATCAGCTGTCATTGGCTGACAGCTGATCACGTGATAAGGGGTCGGGATCGACCCCTTGCACGGATCGGTGATCAGGCGAGTCTCATGGACTCGCCGATCACAGAGCGCGCCGCGCGCGCCCCTCAGGGGGCACGCAGGCTGCTCGTGCACGGGACGACGTCAATAGACGTAGTCCCGGCAAAGGAGATCCGCGCTGTAGCCGTCATTTGGCTATAGCGCGGATCTCAAGTGGTTAATAAAGTACTGTAATCTGTAAGATTACAGTGCTGTGTGTGTTTTGACTTTTTTGAATTTGCCGCCGTTCTCCGCTACCGTGCGCCGTAACGCCGCAGGGAACGGAGCTCGGCGGCATTCGGCACTGTGAATCGAGCGGAGGACAGCTCGATCACACAGCGCGGGGGACATCGCTGGATCCAGGGGACAAGGTAAGTAACTCTCCCTGTGTCCTCCCCTGCATCCAGCGATGCGATCCCGAGTCTGGCTCGGGGGTTACCGCTCCTGTCAGTAAAATCCCAACCAGAGCCAGACTCGGGAATACCGCTAGGGGGGGGGGTTAATGCAGCAGATGAAGGACACATCATGCTTACTTCCCTTCCACATCAACAGATCTCCAGCAGTGCCAACAGCTCAGAACTGGAGGAAACTATTGGGACCCAGATACACCTATCTACTGTCTGGAGAAATCTGCCCAGAAGTGGTCTTCATGGAAGAATTGCGGGCAAAAAGCCAAACCTTCGACATGTAAACAAGGATAAGCGACTCAACTATGTAGGTAAACATAGGAACTGGGGGTGCAGCGGGTGCTCTGGACTGATGGAGTCACAATGTGAAATATTTGGCTGTAGCAGGAGGCAGTTTGTGGTGAAGGGCTGGACAGCGGTACAATAATGAGTGTCTGCAGCCAATTGTGAAGCACGGCTCCTTGAAAGATGGGGGGGGGTGCATTTCTACACCTGGAGTTGGGGATTTGGTCAGAATCAATGGTGTCCTCAATGCTGAGAAATCCAGTGCGTGTCCTCTCAAACGTTCTTCTGGAAGAATGGTAAAACATCCCCATAGACACACTTCTAAACCTTGTGGACGGCCTTCCCAGAAGAGTTGAAGCTGTTATATCTGCAAAGGGTGGGCCAACTCAATATTGAACCCTACGGACTAAGACTGGGATGCCATTAAAGTTTATGTGCGTGTAAAGGCAGGCGTCCCAACACTTTTGACTATATACAGTGCCTTGCGAAAGTATTCGGCCCCCTTGAACTTTTCAACCTTTTGCCACATTTCAGGCTTCAAACATAAAGATATAAAATTTTAATTTTTTGTGAAGAATCACCAACAAGTGGGACACAATTGTGAAGTGGAACGAAATCTATTGGATAATTGAAACTTTTTTAGAAAATAAAAAACTGAAAAGTGGGGCGTGCAAAATTATTCGGCCCCTTTACTTTCAGTGCAGCAAACTCACTCCAGAGGTTCAGCGAGGATCTCTGAATGATCCAATGTTGTCCTAAATGACTAATGGTGATAAATAGAATCCACCTGTGTGTAATCAAGTCTCTGTATAAATGCACCTGCTCTGTGATAGTCTCAGGGTTCTGTTGAAAGCGCAGAGAGCATCATGAAGACCAAGGAACACACCAGGCAGGTCCGTAATACTGTTGTGGAGAAGTTTAAAGCCGGATTTGGATACAAAAGATTTCCCAAGCTTTAAACATCCCAAGGAGCACTGTGCAAGCGATCATTTTGAAATGGAAGGAGTATCAGACCACTGCAAATCTACCAAGACCTGGCCGTCCCTCTAAACTTTCAGCTCAGACAAGGAGAAGACTGATCAGAGATGCAGCCAAGAGGCCCATGATCACTCTGGATGAACTGCAGAGAACTACAGCTGAGGTGGGAGAGTCTGTCCATAGGACAACAATCAGTCGTACACTGCACAAATCTGCCCTTTATGGAAGAGTGGCAAGAAGAAAGCCATTTCTCAAAGATAGCCATAAAAAGTCTTGTCTAAAGTTTGCCACAAGCCACCTGGGAGACACACCAAACATGTGGAAGAAGGTGCTCTGGTCAGATGAAACCAAAATCCAACTTTTTGCCCACAACGCAAAACGATATGTTTGGCGTAAAAGAAACACAGCTCATCACCCTCAACACACCATCCCCACTGTCAAACATGGTGGTGGCAGCATCATGGTTTGGGCCTGCTTTTCTTCAGCAGGGACAGGGAAGATGGTTAAAATTGAGGGGAAGATGGATGCAGCCAAATACAGGACCATTCTGGATGAAAACCTGTTGGAGTCTGCAAAAGACCTGAAACTGGGACGGAGATTTATCTTCCAACAAGACAATGATCCCAAACATACAGCAAAATCTACAAAGGAATGGTTCACAAATAAACGTATCCAGGTGTTAGAATGGCCGAGTCAAAGTCCAGACCTGAATCCAATCGAGAATCTGTGGAAAGAGCTGAAAACTGCTGTTCACAAACACTCTCCATCCAACCTCACTGAGCTCCAGCTGTTTTGCAAGGAAGAATGGGCAAGAATTTCAGTCTCTCGATGTGCAAAACTGATAGAGACACCCCAAGCGACTTGCAGCTGTAATCGCAGAAAAAGGTGGCTCTACAAAGTATTAATGCAAGGGGGCCGAATCATTTTGCACGCCCCACTTTTCATTTTTTTATTAGTTAAAAAAGTTTAAAATATCCAATAGATTTCGTTCCACTTCACAATTGTGTCCCACTTGTTGGTGATTCTTCACAAAAAATAAACATTTTATATCTTTATGTTTGAAGCCTGAAATGTGGCAAAGGTTGAAAAGTTCAAGGGGGCCAAATACTTTCGCAAGGCACTGTATATATATATATATATATATATATATATATATATATATATATATATATATGATGGGTCCAAGCTGGACCAAGGTAACAATGTATAAAATATCCATGCCTGGAATTCATCGACTGGCAAAAAAAAGTTACTGGCTTGGCCATCTACAGCCTAGGATGAGAAGAGAAGGATCAGATATATCGGTAGTTTAGCGAGACGACCAACAAGAGCAGCGATGGAAAAAATCGCCAACTCTCCCCCAACAACAGCAAAAAGGGAAAGTGCTTAATTACGAGACACAAAAGCAAATTCCAATTAGAAGTTTCTGGCTCCCCCGCTGTGACCACATTAAAAGCAGTCATCGAGAGTGACGAGGCCGTGACGGGAGGAGTTGTGAGCGAGGATTGCGGTGATGCTCGGCTTTCCCGGTTTTGTTGTCTTTCTCATTAGCCGTTTAGCGCTGAGCAAATCAAACAACTGATTCAATTTAACACTGAAATGCTTACTGACCATTTTTTACGAGCAAAAAAAATAAATAAATAAAAACCCCATGCTTTTTATTTCCCTAATTATTTTGTATCTGATCATGAAAGTGTTTGTGAAAACAAGCGGTGACCCTTTAAGTGACAGACTTCTGAGCGAGGCATTTTTCGGCACACGGATTAATTTGTAATCCTCAAAGCTTTGCAGGGACATTTTTTTTTGGATCCATGCAGGAAAAAAAAAAAAAGCCGAAACAGACGCATTTGTGAAATCTTCACCTTTGAAGATAAATGTATTCTGCATAACAAGTCGGAGCCGTGACTGATACAGAGGCTTTGTTTTCCTCACGTCGGCAGATGTATAGGTTCACCGTATACTGCTGTGACAGGCGAGATAAAAGGGGGCTTATGGAATATTAGAATTCGCTGGTGAGGCTCCACATCCTGGATACCGGGCTAGTCCGGGGACACACCCAGCGCTGCAAGGTGGGCGCAGGAAACTTGGAGAGGGTTCAAAGAGCGGCGGATGAATGAATGGGGCGAGAAAAAGTCTTGCAGTGAAAGGTTAGAAAAATTAGGCTTATTTGATTTGGGGGGGGGGGGGGGGGGCCACGACGACAAGTGACCACAGATGAGATCCGATTAGCATGTAATAAAATAAAAATATGCAGTACATCGCCGCAATACATTCCCCCCTCCCCCTCCCACGTTTTGTCTCCTTAAAACAGAACTTCACCCTTCTTGACAACTTTCCTCCTCTCCATCCTGCACACCCCGCCCCCACTGTACATTGATCGGGTGTTAGTCACCTTTTTGTTACCATCCATTGATTTGCGACCTCCCTCCTTTGTCATTTGCCTGGGCTCCTAGTCTCCAAACTGCCACCCTTTGCTTGATTTTATCTGGCCCTTGGGGCATTATTTTCATCTAACAATGGGACATAATTCTCCCCCATTGACATCAATTAACATGCTAAATTCCTCCCAATGACACCAGCAGTGGGGCACAATTCCTCCCAATGACACCAGAGATGGGGCTTAATTCCTCCCAATGACTCCAGCGATAGGGCCCAATGACCTGGAAAAGGGTCATAATTCCTCCCAATAAAACCAAGGGTGGGGCACAAACCTTCCCAATGACACCAACAGTGGGGCACAAATCCCCCCAATGACACCAAGGGTGGGGCACAATTCCTCCCAATGACACCAAGGGTGGGGCACAATTCCTCCCAATGACACCAAGGGTGGGGCAAAATTCATCCCAATGGATAACAAGAGTGGGGCACAATTCCGCCCAATTGATACCACGGGTGGGGCACAATTTCTCCCAATTGATACCAGGGGTGGGGCACAATTCCTCCCAATTGATACCAAGGTCGGGGCATAATTCCTCCCAATGACACCAAAGATGGGGCACAATTACACCAATGATGGGACACAATTCCTCCCAATGACACCAATGATGGGACACAGTTCCTCCCAATGACACCAATAATGGGTTACAATTCCTCCCAATGACACGGCGCAATCCTTCCCACCGACACCAAAAATGGCAGATTGCTTATTGCCACTGATGTCAGGACCTCTTCTACTCCCAATGGCCTGAGTCCGGCCCCCCTCAAGTCTGAAGGACAGTAAACTGGCCCTTTGTATAGAAAGTTTAGAGACTCCTGGCCTTGGAAATTGACATCAACGCCTCCTGGTGCCTCTTAGGATATATGACATGGCTATCTCAGGAGGCGCCAGGAGCATCCATTCACCAAAGCAGGACGAGGTGTGCCTAGCAGCACATCGGGAGGTGTGCCTGTGCCTCCCAATGACATCCCAGAAAAAGATGTCAGTGCCTGACCCGAGTGCCAACTACAGAGAAGGGGATTTCAGCGGGACAACACTGGATCCACTAGTATCCTTCCTATGCAGAACATTGCTTCAGGGGGGAGGCAAGGGTAAAGTTCCACTTTGAAGCTGAACTCCAGGTATGGATTTTAGTACATAGCCACACTGGACCAGCTTGGAGTGATATAAGTATACATATTCCATGTAAAACAGAAAGAGGGTCCGGCAACCCCAACATTAGTATAACGTTCTTTATTTCTCACACAGGAGTAAGTAAAATGCATACATATTCCATACCTGTGGGGCCACTGTGGAAGTAGAGAATTGATGTAGTGATCACCACTGTCTTCTAGGTCCTGTGCTCATGTGACAAAAACCACAGCAGGCATTTGGTCACATGACTAGCCGCAGAGGAGTCTTGAAACTGCAGCATTTTGTGCATTTGGTTACCATGTAGGGGTGTAATTTATCTTCAGTTTTCAAAGCACACTATTATAACTGCATTTAAAGAAGAATGGGATGGATACGTACAGCTATATACGCTGATCAGCCATAACTTTATGGCCTAACCCACCTAACCCTGACCCCATTTAGTCATGGACTCCATTACACCTCTGAAGGTACGCTGCGGTATCTGGCCCCAAGCCATCGGTAGCAGATCCTTCAAGTCTTGTAAGTTGCAAGGTGGGGCTTCCATGTTTTTCCAGCACATCCCACAGATGCTCAATTGGATTGAGATCTAGAGAATTTGGAGGGCCAACACGTCGGACTCCACGTTGTGTTCCTCAAACCATTCTTGAACCATTTTTGCAGTGTAGAGGGCACATTATCCTGCTCAAACAGGCCACTGCCACCAGGAAATGTGGCTTCCATGAAGGGGTGTATTTGGTCACCCATAATGTTTAGGTAAGGTGGTACAGGTCAGGTAACATCCACATGAATGGCCCGGAGCCAAGGTTTCCCAGTAGAACGTTGCCCAAAGCATCGCTCTGCCTCTCCGTTGGTTTGCCTTCTTCCCATACCACATCCCGGGCTGTTGGCGAAACACGTCAGCGGTTTTGCTTGTCACTTTTTGTAACCAACCATTATAATGGTTATGTGGAATACAGAGTTGCCGACTCGAACCTTTTACTTGTAAAAGAAAAAGTCATTCATCAGACCAGGCCACCTTCCTTCCATTGTTCAGTGGTCCAGTTCTGACGCTCACGTGCCCATTGTAGGCGCGGGTCAGCATGGACACCCTGACCAGTCTGCGGCTACACAACCCCCATACACAAAAAAACGAGATGCTGTGTGTGTTCTGACACCTTTCTATCAGAACCGGCATGAGCTTTTTCAGCAATTTGAGCTCCAGTAGCTCTTCTATTGGATCAGATTATATAGGTCAGCATTTGCTCCCCACGTACATTAATGAGCCTTGGCCGTCCATGACCCTGCCGCCCTTTTTTTTTTTCAGTTTTCCTTCCTTGGACCACCTTTGGTTGGTCCTGACCAAAGCAGACCTGGAACGTCCCACAAGAGCTGCAGTTTTGGAGTTGTCTGGGCATTACAATTTGGCCCTTGTGAAAGTCATACAAAATCTTACACTTGACCATTTTTTCTGCATCAACTTCAGGGACAACATGTTCACTTGCTGCCTAATATAGCCACCCACTTTCAGATGCCATTGTAATGAGACAATCGATGTTATTCTTGTAACATATCAGTGGTCATACATGTATGGCTGATCAGTGTGACCCTTCCAGGGTCCTAACAATATTCCTAAGATAATTATAGCAGAAGGAGCACAGCACCACATGTCTGTGTCTTCCTCCTTCTATTGGTTTAGCCATAGGACTAAATAAAGACCTTGCCTCATCCCACCCCAAAATGGATGAATTTAGTTACAGCAATGTAGAGATTGCACGATTCTGCATAAAATGAAGATCAAGATTTGTTTTTGCTTAGAAAAAAGATCATGATTCTTGGCGCAACATTGCTTTTCACGTTATACAAAAAAAAAATGGGCTGACTTTACTGTTTTTTTATTTTTTAATTCATTCAAGTGTATTTTTTCCAAAAAAAATTGCGTTTAAAAGACCCCTGCGCAAATACAGTGTGATAAAAAAAGGTTGTAACAACCTCCATTTTATTCTCTAGGGTCTCTCTGCAGAAAAAACAAAACCCAAAAAAACACATTATATATATATATATATATATATATATATATATATATATATATACAGTTAGGGCCATAAATATTTGGACAGTGACACAATTTTCGCAAGTTGGGCTCTGCATGCCACCGCATTGGATTTGAAATGAAACCTCTACAACAGAATTTAAGTGCAGATTGTAACGTTTAATTTGAAGGGTTGAACAAAAATACCTGATAGAAAATGTAGGAATTGTACACATTTCTTTACAAACACTCCACATTTTAGGAGCTCAAAAGTAATTGGACAAATAAACATAACCCAAACAAAATATTTATTTATTCAATATTTTGTTGAAAATGCTTTGGAGGCAATCACTGCCTTAAGTCTGGAACCCATGGACATCACCAAACGCTGGGTTTCCTCCTTCTTAATGCTTTGCCAGGCCTTTCCAGCCGCAGCCTTCAGGTCTTGCTTGTTTGTGGGTTTTTCCGTCTTAAGTCTGGATTTGAGCAAGTGAAATGCATGCTCAATTGGGTTAAGATCTGGTGATTTGACTTGGCCATTGCAGAATGTTCCACTTTTTTGCACTCGAACTCCTGGGTAGCTTTGGCTGTATGCTTGGGGTCATTGTCCATCTGTACTATGAAGCGCCGTCCGATCAACTTTGCACCATTTGGCTGAATCTGGGCTGAAAGTATATCCCGGTACAGTTCAGAATTCATCCGGCTACTCTTGTCTGCTGTTATGTCATCAATAAACACAAGTGACCCAGTGCCATTGAAAGCCATGCATGCCCATGCCATCACGTTGCCTCCACCATGTTTTACAGAGGATGTGGTGTGCCTTGGATCATGTGCCGTTCCCTTTCTTCTCCAAACTTTTTTCTTCCCATCATTCTGCTACAGGTTGATCTTTGTCTCATCTGTCCATAGAATACTTTTCCAGAACTGAGCTGGCTTCTTGAGGTGTTTTTGGGCAAATTTAACTCTGGCCTGTCTATTTTTGGAATTGATGAATGGTTTGCATCTACATGTGAACCCTTTGTATTTACTTTCATGGAGTCTTCTCTTTACTGTTGACTTAGAGACAGATACACCTACTTCCCTGAGAGTGTTCTGGACTTCAGTTGATGTTGTGAACGGGTTCTTCTTCACCAAAGAAAGTATGCGGCGATCATCCACCACTGTTGTCTTCCGTGGACGCCCAGCCCTTTTTGAGTTCCCAAGCTCACCAGTCAATTCCTTTTTTCTCAGAATGTACCCGACTGTTGATTTTGCTACTCCAAGCATGTCTGCTATCTCTCTGATGGATTTTTTCTTTTTTTTCAGCCTCAGGGTGTTCTGCTTCACCTCAATTGAGAGTTCCTTTGACCGCATGTTGTCTGGTCACAGCAACAGCTTCCAAATGCAAAACCACACACCTGGAATCAACCCCAGACCTTTTAACTACTTCATTGATTACAGGTCAACGAGGGAGACGCCTTCAGAGTTAATTGCAGCCCTTAGAGTCCATTGTCCAATTACTTTTGGTCCCTTGAAAAAGAGGAGGCTATGCATTACAGAGCTATGATTCCTAAACCCTTTCTCCGATTTGGATGTGGAAACTCTCATATTGCAGCTGGGAGTGTGCACTTTCAGCCCATATTATATATATAATTGTATTTCTGAACATGTTTTTGTAAACAGCTAAAATAACAAAACTTGTGTCACTGTCCAAATATTTATGGCCCTAACTGTATATATATATATATGATGTTTGGCGGTTAAAAGTAATTTTCTAGCAAAAAATAATGCTTTTAACTTGTAAGCAACACGTGTGAGAAAAAGGCTTAGTCTTTAAAAGGGGTTGTAAAAACCCTCGTGTTTGAATTAAAGGATCACTAAAGATAAATTTTTCTTTTCTTTTTTTTTAAATAACAAACATGTTATACTTACCTCCTCTGTGCAGCTCGTTTTGCACAGAGTGGCCCCCCGAACCTGCTCTTCTGGGATCCCTCGGCGGCTGTCTCGGTTCCCCCCCTCTCCGCAAGGGCTGTTGGTATTGTCGGATTTTTTTTTTCACCTTAATGCATAGGTGAATGCATAGGTTGCTGACCAGCAACCCATCCCCCCCCCCCCCCCCCTAGTTTTACTCACCTGAGCCCCGTATGTCCCACACCGGAGACGCGCTCACCCCTCTCTGCCCGCTGTCTCCACTATTAATTGGATAGATTGATAGCAGCGCAGCCATTGGCTCCCGCTGCTGTCAATCAAATAATAATAATAATGAGGAGGGCACTGGGGGGCGAGGCCGAGTTCGGCATTTTGTGTCTATGGATGCAAATGCTGGACTTGGCAGCGCGCCTGCAAGTTAACACCCCCCCCCAGGGAGAGCGCTTCCCCTAGGTCAGTGATGGCGAACCTTGGCACCCCAGATGTTTTGGAACTACATTTCCCATGATGCTCCACTACACTGCAAAGTGTATGAGCATAATAGGAAATGTAGTTCCAAAACATCTGGAGTGCCAAGGTTCGCCATCACTGCCCTAGGTGGTTTTCCAATGTGGGGAGGAGCCGTGAGCGCCGTTGGGGGACCCCAGAAGACGAGGATCGTGACCACTCTGTGCAAAACGAACTGCGCAGTGAAGGTAAGTATGATATGTTTGTTATTAAAAAAAAAACAAGGGTTTAGTAACCCTTTAAGTGGTTAAACGGATCTCATTTTCAGACGAAGTTAAAGAGGGTTCGCTTCCTCTTTGTCTCCCTGCAAAGGTAAAGCATAATCGGCTACTATGCATTGCGTCGCATAGTAGCCCATCATCGCATCGCATAGTAGCCCATTATGTGTCACTTACCTGACACAGGAGCCAGCGAAGTCACCGCTGTCCCCTGTAGCACGAAGCGTCCATCTTCTTCCGGGTATCGCTGCTCCGGCCATGAGTGGCCGGAGCAGCGATGACATCACTCCCGCGCATGCGCACGGGAGCCGCCACTAACCGCATATCGGCGTTAGCAGCGGCATGCTCAGTGCGCCTGCGCGCCTCAGTCTACAGCGCATGCGCACTGAGCATATTTTGTAAATATCTCCTAAACCGTGTAGGTTCAGGAGATATTTTTTGGACCTACAGGTAAGTCTTAATCTAGGCTTACCTGTAGGTCAACGTGGTTTGTAAGGATTTACAACCACTTTAATCCCTTTGATCTGTAAATGAGCAGAAGGATACAACCTCCTGTTCAGCACTTTGTTGATAAGGGGGGGGGGGGGGTGTTGAATCAAGATCGCAATTTTTTTAACAATTAATCATGCAGCTCTACTGCAATGGGTCAGTTATAACGAGGGATGAGGAAAATAGAATATATAACTTACTGTTTTCCCAGAGTGGGAATCGAGGAAGACCAGGACGAAGCAGTCTGTGAATTTCTGATTGAGGACCACCTGGATGGAGAGAAAACCACACAGAGAGACATTCTTTGATAAATGAGGACAGACAAACACAGACCAAACAGGACAGAGGTGGGGGTGGGGCGTTCAATAACCTACTCCTTCAATTCACTCTGTTCTAGTAAAAAAAGACATCTTTGTATGAAAAGCTGCTAAACCCGGTGACGCACGCTATATTCTGATTGCAGAATTTATATTCATGGACTGTAATGGACTGCTTGGCTAGGCCTCATAGCTCATAGTTTTTGGTAGATCTAATGGAGGTTGTACAGATGTAAAGCAATGAGATTGTTTGGCCAGCTTATAGTGCATGTAAGCCCCAAGTCCGACACGGTTACATATACTGTTGAAAGTGTTTTGTTCCATATGTAAAAATAAAGTGGAAGAAAACCTTCCTGTGACCTTCACGACCCTGGTAGTTCTGCCACTGGTGTCAGTTTAGTTTTGTGCTTTTATTTTTTTATTAGTTTTTTACCATTTTTATCTTACTTTTTTAGGATCCCTGTTGGGGGGGCTTTGGTGAAATATCAGGGGTCTGA
Source organism: Lithobates pipiens (assembly GCF_037356315.1). Taxonomy (NCBI): domain Eukaryota; kingdom Metazoa; phylum Chordata; class Amphibia; order Anura; family Ranidae; genus Lithobates; species Lithobates pipiens. Next base: position 326,270,935 of record NW_027507785.1, on the reverse strand, counting down.
GCAGACCCCTGATGTCTCACGTTGGAAACAGAGAAAGGGACTGATGACAGATTCCTCAGTCCCTTTCTCTGCAGCCTCATCTGCACAGAATGAATGGACAGGAATAGCTCTGTACAGAGCTCCCCGTTTGTTGATAAACAGAGGCATAGTAAACAAGATATAAATAAATGAATAAAAAAAAAAAAAAAAAACAGAGTTAGTGATCAGTATGGATCACTGACTGTTCATTAAGGCAAAGAAGGGGTCGGTAAAGTACACATTTACCAGCTCCTTCCCTGCTCTTCATCCTGACAGATTCCCCACAGCAGCTGGCGAGAGGTAGGAGGGGGAAACCCGGCAGTGCTGCTGGGGGTGGGGGGCCAGTGAAGCACATAGGGGCCTGGGGCAGAAGGACAGAGATAGGGAGGCGGCGGGAATGGCTTATGGATGAACCAGTGCCCTCCATTTCCCTCCTGACACCTCTGAATGTCCACGGGAGGGAGATAAGGAGCAGCGGGCGTTCAGTAGCTACTTGGAGGGATCAGTTCCTCTACATGTCGCCGCCCTCTTATCCAGGTGTACAGGGGGCCACACATAATGGTGACCCCTGTATGTTCACCCCTGTAAGTTGTAATATGCTGCATTTTTGTTCTTGGATTTAGAGGCACTTTAACTAGTCACCAATACATAATGGCCAACGCCTTAAAGCATTTGTTAAAGTGGAGTTCCAACCAAAAAAATAAAAAATCATTAATGTGCATGAAAAAAATAAAATAAAAAAACAAACATTTATAGAATTTTTTTTTTTTTTTTACTCACCTCTTTAATGCTTGTTGCTAGGGGGTCTCTCGTAATCGGCCTCTTGCGGTGCCTGGGCTCCTGACGTCACTTCCCTCGGCACAGGAAGGGAGATCACCCCTCCCCTCTCCCTCTTATCAATCATCTGGGACACACGACAGGTCCCAGATGATTGCATGACCAGTCACGGTGCTCGGTGCGGCTCGCGCATGTGCAATGGGTGCCCAGCTGTGAAGCCACAGCCGGGCGCCCACAGTTATAATGCCGGCGCCACCGAGCGGAGAGGAAGAATATCAAGGCTTCAATCCCTCACATTGCTGGACCCTGGGACAGGTAAGTGTCCGACTGTTAAAAGTCAGCAGCTGCAGTATTTGTAGCTGCTGACTTTAAATGTATTTTTTGTGGGAACTCTGCTTTAACCCCCCCCCCCCAAAAAAAAACAAAAAAAAAAAGATCCCGCTCCTTATTCTGATTTGGAGTGCTACTTGTGAATATGTGACCATTTCTGAAGTGCTGGAAGATGATAACGAGCATCTCAGACAGTCAGAGACACTATGAAGGGGCCAAACGGTCACCCTTTTATGGAAATTAGAAGAATATGAAAATACGACGACATGAGCGACGGCGGCAGCTTGGGGGTGAGGATCCCAGACAGCTTACTGGCTCTTTAAAATAAACCACTTACCGTATTTATCGGCGTATAACACGCACTTTTTTCCCCTTAAAATTGGGGGAAAATCATGGGTGCGTGTTATACGCCGATCCCCCTGCTGATCTGCCAATCTGCGCTCTGTGGAGCGCCGCCGACATTTACCGAGCTGAGCCGAGTGTACTGTGTACTCGGCTCCGCTCTCACTCACGCCCAGTCCCCCCTCCTAGCCTTTACGTCCCGCCATTGGCCCGGTGTTGTGTCCATCACAGGAGCCAGGACAAGGGGCGAGACGGGGGCGTTACTGCGAGCAGGGCCGTGTAGCCGAGTACCCTCGGCTCGGTCTATGTCGGCGGCGGGAGGAGCCGAAGATCTCGACTGCGGCGGCGGGAGGAGCCGAAGATCTCGGCGGCGGCGGGAGGAGCCAAAGATCGCGGCGGGAGGAGCCGAAGGTCTCGACGGCGGCAGGAGGAGCCAAAGATCGCGGCGGGAGGAGCCGAAGATGGCGGCGGCGGTAAATTTAAAACTAACCATACTGCAATTTTGTGGAAGGCTGCAGGGGGACAGTGGAGGGCTGCAGGGGGACAGTGGAGGGCTGCAGGGGGACAGTGGAGGGCTGCAGGGGGACAGTGGAAGGCTACATTGATGGGCATTTAAAATGTAAGGTTTTTTCCTTAAACTTCCCTCCTAAACTTGGGGTGCGTGTTATACGCCGATAAATGCGGTAAATGAAATACTGGTAGGTACCGGGCTGCAATGGGAAGGGGATTTGCCACTCACTCACCAGATACTGTGTGCCGCTCTCCGGGCTGTGGAAGTGCCGGCAGCTTTGGGGAAATCGGTTTAGTAAAACCTTAATAAGACTCTGATACCACGGAACGCTCATAGAAAGGAGAAAATCCTGCAGGAGAGAAAGAAGGTGAAAGCCAATCATTGAGCAGAATACCGAATGGGTGTCGTCCTTCTTATTTCTATTATGGGAAGATGTAGTGCAGTCTATTATTTAACACATTTTGTATTGAAGATTATTTGAAAGCTGAACTCCGGGTACAAAGAATATAAATTCACTAAAACAGGATCTTTGTACTCACCGTAAAATCCTTGGCATGGAGTCCATTGAGGGGACACAGTTTGTGGGTTATACTGCCACCTACAGGAGGACTGGACACAGGCAAGCAAGCTGTAGGTCACACCAGGTTAGCCCTTACTACTACCCAGCATGCTTCAGTTCAGCAGCAAAAGCAGTATAGAGAGTATAGAGAGCATGGTCATAGACAGAAGGATAGTACCTATGCCCCTCAATGGACTCCAAGAAATAGATTTTAAAGGGGTTGTAAAGAGAAGTGTTGTTTCACCTTAATTCATCCTATGCATTAAGGTGAAAAAAACACCTGTCAAGTGATGGGCCCCCCCCATTTTACTTACCTGAATCCTCAAACTTGTCCCACAAGGATGTGCTCTCTCTCTGCCAGGGGGTTCTCGGCTCTTGATTGGATAGATTGATAGCAGCGCAGCCACTGGCTCCCGCTGCTGTCAATCAAATCCAATGATGCAGCCGCCAGGGGGCGGGGCCGAGTCCTGCATTCGGCATCTATGGACGCCAAATGCTGGACTCCGGAGCGCGCTCCACAAGGTGACCCCCGCTTCTCCCAGGGGGGGGGGGGGGTTATCTGATGTGGGGAGGAGCCGCCGAGGGACCCCAGAAGAGCAGGTTCGGGGCCACTCTATGCAAAATGAGCTGCACAGTGGAGGTAAGTATAACATGTTTGTTTTTTTTGTTTTTTTTAAACCAGAACCTTTAGTTTCTCTTTAAGGTTATTGCAAAAATTCTATTTACTTTCTTGCTGCACCTGGAGTATGCCGTCCAGTTCTGGGCACCAGTCCTCAGGAAGGATGTACTGGAAATGGAGGGACTACAAAGAAGGGCAACAAAGCTAATAAAGGATCTGGAGGATATTAGTTATGAGGAAAGGTTGGGAGCTCTGAACTTATTCTCTCTGGAGAAGAGACGCTTGAGAGGGGATACGATTTCAAAATACAAATACCGTACTGGTGACCCCACAATATATAAATACCGGACTGGTGACCCCACAGTAGGGAGAAAACTTTTTCGCAGAAGGGAGTTTAACAAGACTCGTGGCCACTCATTAAAATTAGAAGAAAAGAGGTTTAACCTTAAACTATGTAGAGGGTTCTTTACTGTAAGAGCGACAAGGATGTGGAATTCCCTTCCACAGGCGGTGGTCTCAGCGGGAGCCATTGATAGTTTCAAGAAACTATTAGATAACCACCTGAACGACCGCAACATACAGAGATATACAATGTAATACTGACATATAATCACACACATAGGTTGGACATCAAGTCTTGTGTCTTTTTTCAACCTCACCTACTATGTAACTATGTAACTATTGAAGGACACATGATGCCTTTAAAGTGGAGGGCCACCCTAAAATAAAAGATAGCATTAATATTCTTAAAAAAAATAAAAATAAAATAAAAACATTTGAAAAAAAATATGTTTTTAACTTACCAGAAACCCCTGTTGCTATGCAGTCTTCCTAATCTGCCTCCACCTATTCCGCGACGCTACCTCCTCTTCGGTGAGCGGCCTCGTTGCCTTCTGGGACATGTGTGTGTCCCAGAAAACAAGGGGGCCATTCACAAAGCGCTTCGCAACTCGCGCATGCGCAGTAGGAAACGGGCAGTGGCGCTGCAAGGCTCCACTGCCTGTTTCCCTTCGTTAAGATGGTGGCACCGGCAGCCAATCCAATGGACGGATCGGCCTCGGGGGGCTGACATAGCGGTCTCGCTGGACTGGTAAGTGTCTTTATTAAAAGTCGGCAGCTACAGTGTTTGTAGCGGGGCTCTATCTGACTGTCTGCAGCTTCTGATGCACATGGTGAGAGGCTCACAGTGTGCAGTGAAATCAGAGGAAGCCAATGCAGGAGAGGAGCCGCTACAACTGTGCAAGACTGAAGGGGATGCCGGAGGTAAGATTTAAAAAAAAAAAAAAAATTAAATAAAAAGCATCTAAAATGCTTCAAAGTAATTACCTAAAAGCTGCACATTAGTAACCAGCCGCTATTTAGTGAATTCTTAGCAAGCACTCTGCCTTGGGCTCACATAAAAGTGACAGGAGATATTTGAAGTCAATGTGACTGATGAACAGGGATGGCTGAGCGACGCGTTTCATTGAATCCCTTTATGGTGAGATTCCAATTAATGGGAGCCTTTCATCACTTTATAACCGGTGACAGGAAATCATTGCTGGTATAGCGGGCCCTCAGAGGGGTCTGCGGGTATCTGCACACATCGAGCCGGACATTCTGGGAGTCCTGAAACCTTGACCACTCCCCATTAGGTAAACTAAGGCTCTGCCCTGCCCCCCACCATGGTAATGGCCCAACAATGGAGAGAGACGGACAATCCTTCTGGGTTTTTGGACATCTTGCAGGGTTTGGGAGGCCTTCCTCCCCCCCCACCCCCCCTGCAGACATCTCTGGGTGTCCAGAACTCACCTGATCCGGCTCCACCTGTGTCAGCCAGCTATGGCTGCAGGAGAGACAACGAATGGGAAATGAAAGCCTATGGATGACATCACAGCTCCTGGAGCTGTTGTTGAGCAATCTCTCTTCTCCCCTGCAGCCACCGCTGGCTAACAAAGGGGATCATGTGACCGGACTTTTTTTTTTAACACAGGTTGGTCAGTATAGGTGTTAAGAGGGGGGGGGAGCATTTTTGAGACTAGTTAGGTTTAGGCCAGAATTCTACTTTAACAGCTTGCAAGCCCGCCCACCGTCAAATGACAGCAGGGCGGTGCGGCTCTCATTCTGGGACGACGTCATATGACGACCTCCCAGAACGACAGTGCTGTTGCTAGGACATGGCACAACTCCTATCTCTAACCATGTAATCAGCTGTGTCCAATCACAGCCAGTCACATGTAAACAAGGAAGTGCCGGTAATTGGCTCTCCTCGCCTCACACTGACAGAGTGAGAGGAGAGGAGAGCCGAACAGCGAAATCTCCCCACAGGGGACAGCTAGGAATCTAGTCAGGGCACTGATTACAATATTGTGTTACAAATTAGTGCCCACCACTGCCCACAACCAGTGCCCATTAGCGATGCCACTCAGTGCTGCCCCTCAGTGTCGCCCCTCAGTGCCCCCCATCAATGCCCATCAGTACCGCCTATCCGTGCCACCTATCAGTGCCCACCAGTGCCGCCTAACAGTGCTCATCAGTGCCACATATCAGTGCCCATAAGTGTGGCATATTAGTGCCACCTCAACAATGCCCACCAGTTCATCCTATCAGTGCCCATCAGTGCTGCCTTATCAGCACACATCAGTGAAGGCAAAAAAAAATTACTTGTTAAAAAAAACTTTTTTTTTTTCAAAATTTTTGGTCTTTTTTTTTGTAAAAACTAAAAAACCCAGCGGTGATTAAATACCACCAAAAGAAAGCTCTATTTGTGTGAAGAAAACGATAAAAAATTTCTTTGGGTACAGTGTAGCATGACCGCGCAATTGTCATTCAAAAAGAGACAACGCTGAAAGCTGAAAAATGGCCTGGGCAGGAAGGGGGTGTAAGTGCCCGGTAGGCAAGTGGTTAACCCCTTGCCGTCCGCCTTCAGCGTATATACTGTGGCAAGGCGGCTCGGCTGCGCAAAACCGACGTACTTGTACATCGCTCTGTGCATGAGATACAATGAGCACGCCCGCGGGCCTGACAGACATCGAGCTGTGATGTCATCCATAGGCTCCCATTTCCCATCCGTTGTCTCCCCTGCAGCCGTTGCTGAGGGGGAGGGCCTCCCAAACCCTGCAAGATGTTTTAAAAATTAAAAAACACAGAAAGATCCGCCCATCTCTCTTCATTGTTGGGGCCATTACCATGATCACGGTACAGAGAGGCATCTGTAAACAAGGTGGATCCCCGTTCTGAGAGGGGACAATACCGAGATCTGCTGTTCCTAGTGAACAGGAGCTGCAGTCTCTGTTGTCCCAGTAAGCCCATCCCCCACACAGTTAGAACACACCCAGGGAACACAGTTAACCCCCTGATTGCCCCCCTATAGTGTTAACCCCCTTCCCTGCCAGTGTCATTTATACATTGATCAGTGCATTATTTTTTTTTATTTTTTTTTTTATTTTATTTTTTTTTTAGCACTGATCACTGTATTTCGTATTTAGTCGACTAAATGTCCTAAGTTCTAGTCGACTAAAATCTCCAGTACATTTTAGTCGACTAAAATCTAATGGGTGTAATTAAATTGTAATTTATTAGTTACCATTTCTCTACAATTTCCAAACTCATTATATACATTGTAAGCTCTAACGAGCAGGGCCCTCTGATTCCCCCTGTCTTGAATTGTATTGTATTGTAACGTCTGCCCCAATGTTGTAAAGCGCTGGGTAAACTGTCTGTGCTATATAAATCCTGTATAATAATATACTGCTGGAGTGAAAAATCTCATATGTTATTATTTTTGGGTTCGAGGTATGAACATGCACTACAGACCAATGTTCATTTTGTAGTCAAATTTCAATTTAGTTTTAGTCTTTTGACTAAAATGGCATTTTAGTTTTAGTCGTATTTTAGTTATCTCAATTGTTTTAGTCGTATTTTTTAGTCGACTAAAATAGTATTCATTTAGTCGACTAAAATGGGAATTGCGAAAGGTAATTTAATGGGACTTTCAAGGTGCCAACACAGAAAAAAAAAAACATAGTATTAAAAAAAAAAAACGTAAAACTTAACTTAAATCTTAAAAATGTATTCAACAATAATACAGACATTTAAAAACAATGGAGATGGCTATACCCAACATTGCACAATGCAGCTGCACATCATAAGGGTAGATAAATCGAAGTCTTTCAGCAATCGTGTCCTGACATGTTTCACCCGCTGGGGCTTCCTTGGAAGGCGAAACATGTCGGGACACAATTGCTGAAAGACTTTGATTTATCTACCCTTATGAAGTGCAACTGTATTGCGCAATGTTGGGTATAGCCATCTCCATTGTTTTTAAATGTGCCTGTATTATTGTTGAATACATTTTTAAGTTTTAAGTTAAGTTTTAAGTTTTTTTTTTTAAGTACTATGTTTTTTTTTTTCTGTGTTGGCACCTTGAAAGTCCCATTAAAAAACCTTTCGAAATTCCCATATTATTCGGGGATGGTGGTGCCTATTATTGACTTTGTCACCCATCCATACTATCTAATAGTCAACTAAAATGTTTTAGTCGACTAAATGAACCCTGGTGACGAGGAGCTCCACAGACTAGGAAGTGGCAGATTAGAAAAACTGCATAGCAACAGGGCGATTCTGGTAAGTATATTAAAATAATTTCCTCCAAATGTTTTTTTTTTATAGGTTTAGAGGAGTCCGATTCTGAAAAAAAACTAATTCAGGGTGGAACTCCGCTTTAAGGGGGTAAATCCTTTCCCGGGGCTGAAGTGGTTAAACTGAAGCTTCAATGAAATCTCTAATCAGGACCGGCTACTTGTGACTGCGCACGGATCTTACCAGCTGGGGGTCGATCTCAGCCACGCTCCTCCCATGCACGGCGTCCAACAGTTCCTTCAGTTCACTGGAGTTGAGCTTCCCCAGGCGCAGCTTGTCGGAGGAGAGCGGCTCCAGGAGATACAGGCGTTTCCACAGGTTGTCCCGCCGGCAGTGGCACTTGGCCAGCTGAACCATCTCCACCAGCTGCCTCTGGGCGGTGCCGACCTCCGTCCCCAGCAGCGGGAAGAGATGAGGGTTATAGAGGTTGGCCTCCCCCTCCCGGGAGTCCTCCTGGTTCTCCATCTCCATTCTCTGGAACTTGCCGAGCTCCGAGGCGTCGTCCAAGTCCTGGGCGGCGTCTCGCTGCAGCCTGGGCGGTTTTCTGAATCGTCGCATGTCAGCGGTCAGCCGGGGGAACAGTTCACGCTGGCTTGTCATGATGAGATAAAATCGCAGCCTGGGGGGGGACCGGGATTGGATAGATGGGGGGGTTAAATATAAAAGTGAAATAAAACATGGCTTAAAAGATCATATAAATGTAGCTAAAAGCATTTGCTCAATGTATTATTAAGAGAGATAATAAAACTGAGACGACAGATGAATAATTCAAAAGGAAAAGTAAATGTAAATTGATGGTTTGTGAATTCATAAAGACTTTAAAATGCCAAAATTATTAATTTATTAGCTTTTTTATTATTATTTTTTTTTTTTTTTATTAAGCACTTATCCCTGTAGAAATAGCTCAGCCTTAAAGTGAGCCCAGTCTTTAAATAAAATACATTGCTCCCCCCCAACCCCCTATATGTCTTGGCTGCTTGGCACGCCTGGTCATACGGTCATGTAATCTCTGCCACAAATGGAAAAAAAAACAGCCAGGTTGAACTGGTCAAGCCATGAAACAGCCAAATACACTCTATTACCAAAAGTATTGGGACGCCTGCCTTTACACGCACATGAACTTTAACCACTTCGGACCCAGGCCAATTCTGACATTTCTCTCCTACATGTAAAATTCCTAATTTTTTTGCTAGAAAATTACATAGAACCCCCAAACATTATATATGTTTTTTTTTAGCAAAGACCCTAGAGAATACAATGGCGGTCATTGCAACTTTTTATCTCACACGGTATTTGCGCAGCAATTTTTCGAATGCGTTTTTTTCAGAAAAAAAACTGTTTCATGTTTAAAAAAAAAAAAAACAGTAAAGTTAGCCCAATTTTTTTGCATAACGTGAAAGAGGAGGATACGCCGAGTAAACAGATACCCAACATGTCACGCTTCAAAATTGCACGCGCTCGTGGAATGGCGCCAAACTTTGGTATTTAAAAATCCCCATAGGCGACAATTTAAATTTTTTTACTGGTTACATGTTTTGGGTTACAGAGGAGGTCTAGGGCTCTAAGGTTCGCGGCGATACCTCACATGTGTGGTCTGAACACCGTTTTCATATGTGGGCGGGACTTACGTATGCGTTCGCTTCTGTGTGCGAGCTCACGGGGACAGGGGCGCTTTAAATTTTTTTTTTTTATTGTTAATTTTATTTTTATTTTTTTAGTTTTACACTTAAAAAAAATAAATAAAAATAAATTGATGACTTTTATTCCTATTACAAGGAATGTAAACATCCCTTGTAATAGGAATATGGCACGATCGGACCTATTTACAGTGACATATGGGGGGCCAATAAGACCCCACATCTCACCTCTAGGCTGGGAAGAATAAAGAAAAAAAAAAAAAAAAAACGATCATGGCTTCCTAGCCAGATCGGCGCCGTTAATTTGAATACCGAGGCCGGGCGTGACGTCATAACATCGCGCCCGGCCTCCAAACGATCATAGAGACTCCGGGGACAATCTAGTCCGCCGGAAATCTCTATGATCACATGCTGGGGCCGGCGGATCCTGTGACCGACTCACCGATGGAAACGGTGAGTCGGTAGAAGCACCGGAGGGAGGCGGGAGGGGGCGTCCCCTCCCGCCGCCCATAAGAACGATCAAGTGGTGGAACAGCCGCTATGATCGTTCTTATGGTGTAGGGAATCGCCGGCTGAAAACGGCAATATCTGAATGATGTCTGTGGCCTCAGGCATCATTTAGATATAACCAGCGAAACCCCATGACGTCATATGACGTAGTGTGGGAACCAAGTGGTTAATGACATCCCAGTCTTAGTCTGTAGGGTTCAATATTGAGTTGGCTCCGCCCTTTGCAGCTATAACAGCTTCAACTCTTCTATGAAGGCCGTCCACAAGGTTTAGGAGATGTGTCTATGGCAGTGATGGCGAACCTTGGCACTCCAGATGTTTTGGAACTACGTTTCCCATGATGCTCATGCACTCTGCAGTGTAGAGGAGCATCATGGGAGATGTAGTTCCAAAACATCTGGGGTGCCAAGGTTCGCCATCACTGGTCTATGGGAATGTTTGACCATTCTTCCAGAAGGGCATTTGTGAGGTCAGGCACTGATGTTGGACGAGTAAGCCCGGCTCTGATTCATCACAAAGATGTTCTATCAGGTTGAGGTCAGGACTCTGTGCCGGCCAGTCAAGTTCCTCCACCCCAAACTCGCTCATCCATGTCTTTATGAACCTTCGCTTTGTTTACTGGTCCAAATCATTTGGTGGAGGGGGGATTATGGTGTGGGGGTTGTTTTTCAGGGGTTGGGCTTGGCCCCTTAGTTCCAGTGAAGGGAAGTCTTAAGGCGTCAGCATACCAAGACATTTTGGACAGTTTCATGCTCCCAACTTTGTGGGAACAGTTTGGGGACGGCCCCTTCCTGTTCCAACATGGCCAGTGTACAAAGCAAGGTCCATAAAGACGTGGATGAGCGAGTTTGGGGTGGAGGAACTTGACTGGCCTGCACAGAGTCCTGACCTCAACCCGATAGAACACTTTTGGGATGGATTAGAGCGGAGACTGCGAGACATTCTGATGAATTAAAGAAAGGTGTGAGGAACACAAGAAAGAGTTTGAGGTGTTGACTTGTCCTTTAAATTCTTCAGATCACAATCCAACCGAGCATCTGTGGGATGTGCTGGAAAAACGAGTCCAATTGATGGAGACCCCACCTCACAACTTACAAGATGTAAAGGATCTGCTAGTGACACCTTGGTGCCAGATACCACAGCGTACCTTCAGCCAGGGTGGATTTGATTTAAAGAGGAGTTTCCATAAAAAAAAAAAAAAAAAAAGTCAGCAGCTACAAATACTGTAGCTGCTGACTTTTAATAATCGGACACTTACCTGTCCCAGGGTCCAGCCATGCGGGGGAACGAAGCCCTGCTCGTCGCCCCCCCCCTCCACTCGGTGGCGCCAGCATTGTAACTGTGGGCATCCAGCTGTGGCTTCACAGCCAGGCACCCACTGCGCATGCGCGAGCGGCGGCGCGATTGGCCACGCAGTCATCTAGGACCTGTCACGTGTCCCAGGTGACTGACAGGAGGGAGGGGGGCAGAGCTGAGCCCTTCCTGTGCCAAGGGGGAAGTGATGTTACCAGCCCAGGCACTGAAGGAGGCAGACTTCGAGGGACCCCCTAGCAACAGGCAGAGGCGAGTTAAAAAAAATAAAAATTTTTGGTTTGCAACCCCACTTTAAATCGAGTTGGTTCAAATTCAAATTTTTAAAGAGCAACTGTCATCTCTGTCCCGGAGCGGCGCCTCCTCTGACCCGCTGTTGGAGCTGCACTGATAATCCGGGCACTCATGATTAGTGCCCCCCAATTACCTACGCAGGTCTTCCCTGTGAGGGCTCCAATGAGGAAATTGTCAGGGTTTGCATCCCTTTAGACGTGATTTCCTATTGGGAATAACTGACCAAAAATGACATTTTTGTTGCAGGGGATGCCCAAAATCTGACTTGTATCTTAGTGCCAATCGCACAAGCAGGAAAAGACGTTTCTGAGGGGCGTTTTGTATACATTCTGTGTACACAACAGCTCCAGGTCTACAGGTTGCATGTTTAGAGTTGCAGAGAAAGTCTAGGGGTAGAATTATTGCTCTCACTCTACCGATAGCGGCGATACCTCACGTGTGGTTTGACCACCGTTTTGATATGCGGGCGCTGCTCACGTATGAGTTCGCTTCTGCGCACGAGCTTGTCAGGACAGGGTGTTTAAAAAAAAAATAAAAAATTCTTATTTATTTTATTTATTTTTACACTGTTTTAAAAAAAAAATTGGATCACTTTTATTCCTATTAAATGCAATAAAAAAAAATAAAAAATTTCTCATTTGAAAAAATTACATTGAAAAAATGTCCCTGTATGGGAAGTGATGTTTTGACATCGCTTCCGCCCTGCTATGGTATAGAGATGGGTGGGGGCGGCCATCTTCCCCTCACTCATCTCCATACCACAGACAAGACAGGTCCCGATCGCCTCCGCCGCTGCCGACGGCTCCGGTAAGTGGTGGAAGGCATGGGAGAGGGGGGTGGCCCCTCTCCCGCCACCAATAACGGTGATCTCATGGTGAACACACCACAGAGACCACCATTATCGTACACACGACCGACGCCTGAAGAGATGGATACCTCGGTTGGGGCTGCAGCTGCTGCCGTTACCGAGATATCCCTCTTCAAAAAATGTACGTACATCGGCGTGCGGCGGCCGTAAAGTGGTTAAAACAAAAACTCTGTTCTTCTCCCACGAAGCTCCTTGTACAGCTACTTCCTGTCTCCCATCTGTGCTCCTGTGTTGTCATGTGCGCCCCCCGGTGGCAATTATGTATGGTTGTACCAACACACACTACATTAGGCATGTTGGTGAAGATGCTAGACAGGTCTGTAAATATGACGTGTTTCGAGGAGGGTCCCCTCTTCCTCAGGGCTTGGATGAAGAGAGGGGTTGCCCCTCGAAACGCATCATCAACATTTGCAGACCCATCTGGATTCTTCGCCAACTCACAAGAAGTTGGAGTAGCAGTTCTGGCGGTTCTCCATCTGGATATCTATGGTGAGCATGTCCTTCAAAATGTTTTGTGAGTATATTGCCCTTCTTTCCTTTTTGGTGACCGCAATGCACGTGTGTATATATATATATATATTTATTTTTTGAAGAAAAATAGCTGCGGCTCAAATTGTTATACAACACCTACCAAGATATAAAGCAAAAAGGAGCCGCGCTAGCCAATAACAGCACTCAAATATTCAGTAAAGTAAAAACAGTGATGTGAACGTGCCAAACATATAAGTGAATAAAAAATCAATAACAACACTCAAAATTTCAATAAAGTGCAAACAGTGATAATAAGGTGCCCAAAAATTATGTAAATAAATAAGTAAATAAAAAATGAGTCAATGGTGAAAAAAATTGAGTGTATACATAAAAAATTATTATTTTCACTTCACTTTATTTATTATTGATTTATCAATTTTAATTAAGTATTTATATGTAATATAATTAGCTCTAGTATTATTTATATTTATTGTTTTTTTTTTTATGTATACACTTAATTGAATCAATTTTATCACCATTGATTCATTTTTTATATATTCTTTTTTTAAGTAAGTAAATAAAAAATGAATCAATGGTGATAAAATTGAGTGTATACATAAAAAAAATATATTTTCACTTCACTTTATTTATTATTGATTTATCAATTTTAATTAGGTATTTATATCTAATATAATTAGCTCTAGTATTATTTATATATATATTTTTTTTATGTATGCACTTAATTGAATCAATTTTATCACCATTGATTCATTTTTTATTTACTTATTTATTTACATAATTTTTGGCCACCTTATTATCACTGTTTGCAGTTTATTGAAATTTTGAGTGTTATTGATTTTTTATTCACTTATACATTTGGTACGTTAACATCACTGTTTTTACTTTACTGAATATTTGAGTGCTGTCATTGGTTAGCGCGGCTCCTTTTTGCTTTATATATATATATATACACACACACACACACACACGTTGCGGTTGTAAGTGGTTTACCGGGATTATGGCTTAAGATAATTGTTTCTCATGAAAGTGGCCCAAGCGGCTTAGGAGCTACTGGACCGCTTTCCTAAGTGTAAGGATCCTCCCCCCCCCCCCCCCCAGCTGCTCGCAGGAGTTCCTTGGGCTTACCATTTCCACCGGTTGGCCTGCGAAATGATCCGATGATGTGGTCCGCTGCTCCCATAGGCGATCAATGAGTAGAAACTCTTTGATACCCTCTATGGCCTTGGAGGACTGGAGCAATGTTGTCACTTCCGGTCCAGGCTGGAAGTAAATCTTTTTTTTTTTTTTTATTAAAATAAAATAATTTTTTCCCTTTGATCTTTCGCTTTTAAAGGTAAAGAAGAGATTTGGGGTCTTTTTGGCCCCCAGATCTCTCCATAAAGAGGAGCCGTCATCCTTATTTCTATCACAAGGGATGTTTTTTGTTCCTTGTAATATGAATAAAAGTGCTAAAAAAAAAAAGAAAAAAATGAAAAGGCACATGTAAAAATAAAAGTAGTAAAAAAAATGTAAAAAAATAAAATGAAAAAGGGATAATGTAAAAATAAAATAAGTAAAAAAATGAAAAAGGGATAATGTAAAAATAAAATAAGTAAAAAAATGAAAAAGGGATAATGTAAAAATAAAATAAGTAAAAAAATGAAAAAGGGATAATGTAAAAATAAAATAAGTAAAAAAAAAAAAATGAAAAAGGGACAATGTAAAAATAAAATAAGTAAAAAAAAAAAAAAAAATTAAAGCGCCCCCTTCTCTCCATGCATGTGTGCAAAAGCAAATGCATACGCATACCACGCACGCATATGTAAACGGCATTCGCACCACACATGTGAGGTATTGCCACGAAGATTAGAGTGAGAACAATAATTCTAGCGCCAGACTGTCTCTGTAACTCTAAACAGGTAACCTGAAAAGGTGTTTTAAAACATTGCCTATAGAGAAGTAGCTTAGTCTGTCACCATTCCACGAGCGTGCGCAATTTTAAATCTTTACAACGATTTAATGGTCTTATATATATATATATATATATATATATATCGCATGAAAAAAAGAATTGATTTATGTTAAGATATATTCTTTGATACGCATGCAACAAAAAATGTCTTTGTTTATATGTATAATAATTGTTGAAAAAATAAAATAAAATAGAGAATTAAAAAATATCATCATTCACATTTAAAAAAAAAAAAAAACTGGGGTAACTATTGTGTCTTTTTTTTAAATTCAATAAAATGTATATTTTCCACCTAAAAATTGCATTTGAAAAACTGCTGTGCAAATACCGTTTGACATAAAATATTGCAACGGTCGCCATTTTATTAAAAAAAAAAAAAATTATAATCTTTGGGGGTTATAAGTAATTTTTTAGCAAACAATACTGATTTAAACTTGTAAACAAAAAGTGGCAAAAAAAAAAAAGCCTGGTCTTAAAGTGGTTAATAAACGGTAAATAAAGATAATGCACTAGACTGGCGCCCTTTTTATTTTATATATTTATAATACCGTACTATATATGCAGAGGTTATCCTCCACATTTGGAATGTCGATCACATTTCTTAAAAAGCTAAATTTTACATTTTTCCTTTTTTTTTTTCTGCCAATCGCAATCTAAATTGAAAGTTTTGCCGCTGTAGTGTCACATTTTGCTGCCTATCACAGGATGGTGCGGAAGTGACGTTGTTGCGTACTGCGCATGCGCGATGCGTTCCAAACACTCGCGCCGTGCGTTCCAACATAGTTTCGGCAATACAGTTCAGCAAAACCATCACATAATGTTACGGAAGTGATGTTACACACAACACAAACACTGGGCCGTTCGTTACAACACTAATACTTCCCTTGTTACCTAGTAGGTTTTGCATTGCTGGGACTTGTAGTGCCTATCCTGAGCTACATGCTTCAATGTTCAGTGTCCTCATCCCTATCCCCGAGCTTCAATGTTCAGTGTCCATCCTTATCCCCGAGCTTCAATGTTCAGTGTCCTCATCCTTATCCCCGAGCTTCAATGTTCAGTGTCCTCATCCTTATCCCCGAGCTTCAATGTTCAGTGTCCTCATCCCTATCCGCAAGCTTCAATGTTCAGTGTCCTCATCCTTATCCCCGAGCTTCAATGTTCAGTGTCCATCCTTATCCCCGTGCTTCAATGTTCAGTGTCCTCATCCCTATCCCCATGCTTCAATGTTCAGTGTCCTCATCCTTTTTCCCGAGCTTCAATGTTCAGTGTCCTCATGCTTATCCCCGAGCTTCAATGTTCAGTGTCCTCATCCCTATCCGCAAGCTTCAATGTTCAGTGTCCTCATCCTTATCCCCGAGCTTCAATGTTCAGTGTCCATCCCTATCCCCATGCTTCAATGTTCAGTGTCCTCATCCCTATCCCCGAGCTTCAATGTTCAGTGTCCTCATGCTTATCCCCGAGCTTCAATGTTCAGTGTCCTCATCCTTATCCCCGAGCTTCAATGTTCAGTGTCCTCATGCTTATCCCCGAGCTTCAATGTTCAGTGTCCTCATGCTTATCCCCGAGCTTCAATGTTCAGTGTCCTCATGCTTATCCCCGAGCTTCAATGTTCAGTGTCCTCATCCTTATCCCCGAGCTTCAATGTTCAGTGTCCTCATCCCTATCCCCGAGCTTCAATGTTCAGTGTCCTCATGCTTATCCCCGAGCTTCAATGTTCAGTGTCCTCATCCTTATCCCCGAGCTTCAATGTTCAGTGTCCTCATCCCTATCCCCCTGCTTCAATGTTCAGTGTCCTCATCCCTATCCGCGAGCTTCAATGTTCAGTGTCCTCATCCTTATCCTCCTGCTTCGATGAGGACACTGAACATCGAAGCTCGGGGATAAGGATGAGGACACTGAACATTGAAGCTCGGGGATAAGGATGGACACTGAACATTGAAGCACGGGGATAAGGATGAGGACACTGAACATTGAAGCTCGGGGATAAGGATGGACACTGAACATTGAAGCACGGGGATAAGGATGAGGACACTGAACATTGAAGCTCGGGGATAAGGATGGTCACTGAACATTGAAGCTCGGGGATAAGGATGAGGACACTGAACATTGAAGCTCGGGGATAAGGATGGACACTGAACATTGAAGCATGGGGATAGGGATGAGGACACTGAACATTGAAGCATGTAGCTCAGGATAGGCACTACAAGTCCCAGCAATGCAAAACCTACTAGGTAACAAGGGAAGTATTAGTGTTGTAACGAACGGCCCAGTGTTTGTGTTGTGTGTAACTTCACTTCCGTAACATTATGTGATGGTTTCGCTGAACTGTATTGCCGAAACTATGTTGGAACGCACGGCGCGAGTGTTTGGAACGCATCGCGCATGCGCAGTACGCAACAACGTCACTTCCGCACCATCCTGTGATAGGCAGCAAAATGTGACACTACACCGCTATGTTTGTCACTTTTTTTTTTTTTTTCACATATAAAACCCAATAAAAAAAAAAAGGACTAAAAAAAGGGGCAGTTAAAGTCAGGCGTCCCCTTCTGACGGTCACCTTAGGACGTGTCGCTCCCGATCGGTCTGCTCTTCAAACGGTACGGCACTGTGGCACACCAATAACGATACATCAAAGTCATCATGATGCCGGGCACCTTCTGTGTCTTTGTACGAGCCAGAGCTGCCAACGAGACAAGGAACGGTCAACTCAGGAGAACCTCAAGGCCATCGTCTATAGACAAACCTGCTTCCACCCCTCCCCCAATCTGGAGATTAACCTCTTCCCTCCGAAGGGTAAAACAAATGTTAAGGCCTGAGCACAATTTTGCAACTTTGACACGTGTTAGTAAAACCGTACAGTGAGGAAAATAAATAAATATAAGTATTTGACCCCCCTGCTGGTTTTGTGCGTTTTCCCACTGACATAGAAACGATCGGTCTATAATTTTAATGGTCGGTTTATTTTAACAGCGAGAGACAGAATAACAACAAAAATATCCAGAAAAACGCATTTCAAAAAAGTTTTAAATTGATTTGCATTTTAATGAGTGAAATAAGTATTAGACCCCTTATCAATCAGCAATATTTCTGGCTCTCAGGTGACTTCTCTATACAGGTAACAAGCTGAGATTAGGAGCACTCTCTTAATCACTTCAGCCCCGGAGGATTTGGCTGCTCAATGACCCGGGCCATTTTTTTTTGCGATTCGGCACTGCTTTGACTGACAATTGCGCGGGTTTGTGCGACGTTGCACCCAAACAAGATTGACGTCCTTTTTTTTTCCCCACAAATAGAGCTTTCTATTGGTGGTATTTGATCACCTCTGTGGTTTTTATTTTTTTGCAATATAAAGGAGAGCGACAATTTAGAAAAAAAACACAATCTCTTTTACATTCTGCTATAATAAATATCCCAAATAAAAAAAAAAAACAAAAAAAAAAAAATGTTTTTCCTTAGTTTAGGCCGACCTGTATTCTTCTACATATTTTTGGTAAAAAACAAAAACAATTTTTTTTACCTTAGTTTAGGCCGATCTGTATTCTACATATTTTTGGTAAAAAAACAAAAAAAAAAAAAAAAAAAAAATATGTTTTCCTTAGTTTAGGCTGATCTCTATTCTACATATTTTTGGTAAATAAAAAAAACCAAAAACATATTTTTTCCTTAGTTTAGGCCGACCTGTATTCTTCTACATATTTTTGGTAAAAAATATAAAACAAAAAATTTTTTTTTTTCCTTACTTTAGGCCGATCTGTATTCTTCTACATATTTTTGTAAAAACAAAAAAACAAAAAACAAAAAAAATGTTTTCCTTAGTTTAGGCCGACCTGTATTCTTCTACATATTTTTGGTAAAAAAAACAAAACAAAAAAAAAAAAAAAATGTTTTCCTTAGTTTAGGCTGATTTCTATTCTACATATTTTTGGTAAATAAAAAAAAAAAAAAAAACATATTTTTTCCTTAGTTTAGGCTGACCTGTATTCTTCTACATATTTTTGGTAAAAAATATAAAACAAAAAAATTTTTTTTTTCCTTACTTTAGGCAGATCTGTATTCTTCTACATATTTTTGTAAAAAAAAAAAAAACAAAAACAAAAAAAATGTTTTCCTTAGTTTAGGCCGACCTGTATTCTTCTATATATTTTTGGTAAAAAACAAAACCAAAAACAAATTTTTTACCTGAGTTTAGGCCAATCTGTATTCTACATATTTTTGGTAAAAAACAAAAAAAAATCATTTTTTCCTTAGTTTAGGCCGATCTCTATTTTTCTACATATTTTTGGTAAATAAAAAACAAACAAAAAAAACAAAACAAAAAAAAAACACCAATTTTTTCCTTAGTTTAGGCCGATCTGTATTCTTCTACATATTTTTGGTAAAAAACAAAACAAATTTTTTTCTTAGTTTAGGCCGATCTGTATTCTTCTACATATTTTTGGTAAAAAACAAAACAAAACAAATTTTTTTCTTAGTTTAGGCCGATCTGTATTCTTCTACATATTTTTGGTAAAAAATATAAAACAAAAAATTTTTTTTTTTCCTTACTTTAGGCCGATCTGTATTCTTCTACATATTTTTGTAAAAAAAAAAAAAACAAAAACAAAAAAAATGTTTTCCTTAGTTTAGGCCGACCTGTATTCTTCTATATATTTTTGGTAAAAAACAAAACCAAAAACAAATTTTTTACCTGAGTTTAGGCCAATCTGTATTCTACATATTTTTGGTAAAAAACAAAAAAAAATCATTTTTTCCTTAGTTTAGGCCGATCTCTATTTTTCTACATATTTTTGGTAAATAAAAAACAAACAAAAAAAAAAACACCAATTTTTTCCTTAGTTTAGGCCGATCTGTATTCTTCTACATATTTTTGGTAAAAAACAAAACAAAACAATATTTTTTCTTAGTTTAGGCCGATCTGTATTCTTCTACATATTTTTGGTAAAAAACAACAAAAAAACAAAACAAAAAAAACAAAAACACATTTTTTCCTTAGTTTAGGCCGATCTGTATTCTTCTACATATTTTTGGTAAAAAACAAAACAAAAATTTTTTTTCCTTAGTTTAGGCCGATCTGTATTCTTCTACATATTTTTGGTAAAAAACAAAACAAAAATTTTTTTTCCTTAGTTTAGGCCGATCTGTATTCTTCTACATATTTTTGGTAAAAAAATAATAATAATCGCAATAAGCATATATTGATTGGTTTGCGCAAAATTTATAGCATCTGCAAAATGGGGGGGGGGATAGATTTATGGCATTTATATTATTATTATTTATTTTTTTACTGGTAATGGCGGTGATCTGCGATTTTTATCAGGACTGTGATATTGCGGCGGACACATCGGACAGTTCGGACACATTTTTGGAACCAGTGGCAATTATACAGCAATCAGTGCTGATAAAAATGTACTGATAACAGTATAAATGCCACTGGCAGGGAAGGAGTTAACACTAGGGCCGATCAAGGGGTTAAATGTGTTCCCTAGGTATGTTCTAACTGTAGGGGGGAGGGGACTGACTAGGAGGAGAGAGAGAGAGAGATCGGTGTTCACACTTAGTATGAACACACGATCTGTCTCCACTCCCCTGAGAGAACCACGATCTGTGTGTGTTTAGCCCAGCGGAGCCAGCCTGCTGCTGTTCAACTGCAGCGGCTGGTCGGGAAGGGGTTAAAGGGAGTGCTCCTAATCTCAGCTTGTTACCTGTATAAAAGACACCCGTCCACAGAAGCAATCGATCAGATTCCAATCTCTCCACCGTGGCCAAGACCAAAGAGCTGTCCAAGGAGGTCGGGGACAAGATTGTAGATCTACACAAGGCTGGAATGGGCTACAAGACCATTGCCAGCCAGCTTGGGAAGACGGTGACAACGGTTGGTGCGATTATTCGCAAATGGAAGAAACATAAAATAACCGTCAATCCCTCAGTCTGGGGCTCCATGGAAGATCTCACCTCGTGGAGTTTGAATGATGATGAGAATGGTGAGGAACGAGCCCAGAACTACACAGGAGAATCTTCTCAATGATCTCAAGGCAGCTGGGACCATAGACACCAAGAAAACAATTGGTAACACACTACACCATGAAGGACTCAAATCCTGCAGTGCCTACAAGGTCCTCCTGCTCAGGAAAGCCCATGTACAGACCCGTCTGAAGTTTGCTAATGAACATCTGAATGATTGAGAGGAGAACTGGGGGAAAGTGTTGTGGTCGGAGGAGACCACATCGAGCTCTTTGGCATCAACTCAACTCGACGTGTTTGGAGGAGGAGGAGGAGGAGGAGGAATGCTGCCTACGACCCCAAGAACACCATCCCCCACCATCATACATGGAGGTGGAAACATTATGCTTTGGGGGTGTTTTTCTACTAAGGGGACAGGACAAATTCACCGCATCAAAGAGATGGTGGATGGTGCCATGTCCTGTCAAATCTTGGGTGAGAACCTCCTTCCCTCAGCCAAGGCATTGGAAATGAGTTGTGGATAGGTACTCCAGCATGACGATGACCCAAAACACACGGCCACAGCAACAAAGGAGTGGCTCAAGAAGAAGCACATTAAGGTCCTGGAGTCACCTGGCCAGTCTCCAGACCTTAATCCCATAGAAAATACGTGGAGGGAGCTGAAGGTTCGAGTTACCAAACATCAGCCTGGAAACCTTCATGACTTGGAGAGGATCTGCAAAGAGGACAAAATCCCTCCTGAGATGTGCGAACCTGGAGGCCAACTCCACCAAACGTCTGACCTCTGTGATCACCAACAAGGGATTTGCCACCAACTACTAAGTCATGTTTTGCGAAGGGGTCAAATACTTATTTCACTCATTAAAATGCAAATCAATTTATAACTTTTTTGAAATGCGTTTTTCTGGATATTTTTGTTGTTATTCTCTCACTGTTATAATAAACCGACCAT
Organism: Lithobates pipiens; assembly: GCF_037356315.1. NCBI lineage: Eukaryota > Metazoa > Chordata > Amphibia > Anura > Ranidae > Lithobates > Lithobates pipiens. The sequence goes on along the minus strand of NW_027507785.1, from coordinate 326,249,183 downwards.
TAAAATTATAGACTGATCGTTTCTTTTGTCAGTGGCCAAACGTAAAAAAAAAAAAATCAGCAGGGGATCAAATACAATTTCTTCTCACTGTACATCACGACTACTTTGTGCATCCAGGTGGATTATACAGCGTTTTTTTCTTGACAAATTTGGGCTTTCATTTGGTGGTAAATGGTTATGAATATCTCCTGATTATTTGTTTATTATTAAAAGGAAAACTGGCCCAAAGAAGTAAAAAAATTAAAATGAAAATTAAGAAAAAAATCCATAAAAAAAATGCAAAAATATAAAAAAAATGATTTAAAAAAATCCATAAATATAAAAAAATATCTAATAAGAGCATTTAAAAAAAAAGCATAAATAAAACAAAAAATGGATTTAAAAAATCCATAAATAAAAAAATGTTTTTAAAAAATCCATACATTTCACAGGTTTCTTCCCAGTAAGAGCTGTGGAAATGTGGAATAGACTCCCTGCAGAGGTGGTTCTGGCCGGCTCAGTAGATTGCTTTAAGAAAGGTCTGGATTATTTCCTAAGTGTACAGAATATAACTGGATACTGACATTTATAGGTAAAGTTGATCCGGGGAAAATTGGATCGCCTTTCGGGGGATCAGGAAGGAGTTTTTTCCCCTGCTTTAGCAAATTGGATCATGCTCTGCATGGGTTTTTGCCTTCCTCTGGATCAACTGTGGGTATAGAATTGGGTATATGGGATTGTATGATATTATTATTATTATTTTGTGGTTGAACTAGATGGACTTGTGTCTTTTTTCAAACTATGTAACTATAAATAAAAAAATGGTTTTAAAAAAAATCCATAAATATAATTAATGAATGAAAAATTAAATAAAAAATACATTAATATATAAAATAGATTTAGAAAATGCATACATATAAAAAATAATAATTGATAAAAAAATTATATAATATATAAAAAAATAATAGTATATTTTATATATATATATATATATATATATATATATATATATATATATATATATATATATATATATATATATATACACTACCGTTCAAAAGTTTGGGGTCACATTGAAATGTCCTTATTTTTGAAGGAAAAGCACTGTACTTTTCAATGAAGCTAACTTTAAACTAGTCCTAACTTTAAACAAATATACTCTATACATTGCTAATGTGGTAAATGACTATTCTAACTGCAAATGTCTAGTTTTTGGTGCAATATCTACATAGGTGTATAGAGGCCCGTTTCCAGCAACTATCACTCCAGTGTTCTAATGGTACAATGTGTTTGCTCATTGGCTCAGAAGGCTAATTGATGATTAGCAAACCCTTGTGCAATCATGTTCACACATCTAAAAACAGTCTAGCTCCTTCCAGAAGCTACAAAACTGACCTTCCTGTGAGCAGATTGAGTTTCTGGAGCATCACATTTGTGGGGTCAATTAAACGCTCAAAATGGCCAGAAAAAGAGAACTTTCATCTGAAACTCGTCAGTCTATTCTTGTTCTTAGAAATGAAGGCTATTCCATGCGAGAAATTGCAAAGAAATTGAAGATTTCCTACAACGGTGTGTACTACTCCCTTCAGAGGACAGCACAAACAGGCTCTAACCAGAGTAGAAAAAGAAGTGGGAGGCCGCGTTGCACAACTAAGCAAGAAGATAAGCACATTAGAGTCTCTAGTTTGAGAAACAGACGCCTCACAGGTCCCCAACTGGCATCTTCATTAAATAAATGAATAAGGAAGGCTATCACTCCATTTTGCAACGCCATGCCATACCCAGTGGACAGCGCTTGATTGGAGCCAATTTCATCCTACAACAGGACAATGACCCTAAACACACCTCCAAATTGTGCAAGAAATATTTACAGCAGAAGCAGGCAGCTGGTATTCTATCGGTAATGGAGTGGCCAGCACAGTCACCAGATCTGAACCCCATTGAGCTGTTGTGGGAGCAGCTTGACCGTATGGTACGCCAGAAGTGCCCATCCAACCAATCCAACTTGTGGGAGCTGCTTCTGGAAGCGTGGGGTGCAATTTCTCCAGCTTACCTCAATAAATTAACAGCTAGAATGCCAAAGGTGTGCAATGCTGTAATTGCTGCAAAAGGAGGATTCTTTGACGAAAGCAAAGTTTGATGTAAAAACAATGTTATTTCAAATACAAATCATTATTTCTAACCTTGTCAATGTCTTGACTCTATTTTCTATTCATTTCACAACGTATGGTGGTGAATAAGTGTGACTTTTCATGGAAAACACAAAATTGTTTGGGTGACCCCAAACTTTTGAACGGTAGTGTATATATATATATATATATATATATATATATATATATATATATATATATATATATATATATATATATATGTGTATGTGTGTGTGTGTGTAAACTGGGCACTGTTAGATTTTTTGGCCAGGGAATTTAGACTTCAATGTCCTCTGGGTATTAAAGAATTATAATAGATCAAAAAGAAAAATAAATACTGCGCTAAACTAAAAAAAAAGTTTTCACTGGACTATTTTTAATTTATTGGACTTTTTTTATCACTTCACTTGGCATTTTTTCGAATTTCATTATTAACACTTGTTATTTATAATTCTTTTTATAAATGATGGTATGTTGGATTTATTAGAGGGGTAGATTAACTTTTTGTTCACTACTATTGCAATCAATTAATCACTCATAGGCGTTTACATTTAATTTTATTTACAGTATTTATGCATGTGCGCGGCTTTTTTTCTTTTCTTATGCTGGCCACAGTTGGATCGAAATTTCGGCCGGTTAAGCTGGAATTGGCCTGGATTTCAATCCATGGGTTGTCGCTCCCACTTTACAGAAATGTTCGAAACTTTTTTTTTCTTTAACCACTAGGGATCCGCGCTATAGCCAAATGACGGCTACAGCGCGGACCTCCTTTGCCGGGACTATGTCTATTGACGTCGTCCCGTGCACGAGCGGCCTGCGCGCCCCCTGAGGGGCACGCCCCGCGCGCTCTGTAATCAGCGAGTCTATGAGACTCGCCTGATCACGGATCGGAGCAAGGGGTCAATCCCGACCCCTTACCACGTGATCAGCTGTCAGCCAATGACAGCTGATCATGTGATAGAACGGAGCCGGTAATCGGCTATTATTCCTCCTCGCGCTGACAGCGCGAGGAGAAAAAAAAAAAGCCGATCACCGGCGGCCGTGATCGGGACATCAGTCCCGATCACGGCCAGCTTACCAGTGCTCACATGCCCCCTGCCAGTGCCACCTCAGAAATAAAAAAAGTGCCCCCCATCAGTGCCCACAGTGCCACCCATCAGTGCCCACAATCTGCCTCAACAACGGTGCTGCACCCCAGTGCCACATATCCGTGCCCATCAGTGTCATCTACCAGTGCCCATCAGTGACGCCCATCAGTGCCCAGCAGTGCCACCTATCAGTGCCCATCAGTCCCATCTATCAGTGGTATCCATCAGTGCCCCTTAGTGCCACCCATCCGTGCCACCCATCAGTGCCCATCAGTGCCGCCTTATCTGTACCCATCAGTACTGCCTTATCTGTGCCTATCGGTGCCACCTTATCTGTGCCTATTAGTGCCGCCTTAACTATGCCTATCAGTGCCCACCAGTGCAGCCTATCAGTGCCCACCAGTGCAGTCTATCAGTGCCCACCAGTGCAGTCTATCAGTGCCCACCAGTGCAGTCTATCAGTGCCCACCAGTGCAGTCTATCAGTGCCCACCAGTGCAGTCTATCAGTGCCCATCAGTGCAGCCTATCAGTGCCCATCAGTGCAGCCTATCAGTGCCCACCAGTGCAGCCTATCAGTGCCCACCAGTGCAGCCTATCAGTGCCCACCAGTGCAGCCTATCAGTGCCCACCAGTGCAGCCTATCAGTGCCCACCAGTGCCGCCTCATCAGCGCACTTCAATGAAGGAGAAAAATGACCTGTTTGCAAAATTTTATAACAAACTATTAAACATGATTTATTTTTATTTTTTTATTTTGCATCTTTTTTTGTTTGTTTAGCAAAAAATAAAACTCTCAACTGTAATTAAATACCACCAAAAGAAAGCTCTATTTGTGGGAAAAAAATGATAAAAATTTCATTTGGGTACAGTGTTGTATGCCCGCGCAATTGTCATTCAAAGTACATCAGCGCTGAAAGCTGAAAATTGGTCTGGGCAGGAGGGGGGTTTAAGTGCCCAGTAAGCAAGTGGTTAATCAGCAGCTGCAGATCAGTATATTCTGACCGTGGAGAGTCCCTGCTATCAGAATACACTGGGGGGTTATTTACGAAAGGCAAATCCACTTTGCACTGCAAGTGCACTTGGAAGTGCAGTCGCTCTAAATCTAAGGGGTAGACCTGAAATGAGGGGAAGCTCTGCTGATTTTATCATCCAATCATGTGCAAGCTAAAATGCTGTTTTTTTTATTTTCCTCGCATGTCCCCCTCGGATCTACGACGACTTTACTTCCAAGTGTACTTTCAGTGCAAAGTGGATTTTCCTTTATTAAATAACCCCCAATGTTTCAACAGGGAGGATACCTTTGTCCATCTCGACGTGCGGATGGAGGAATTCATTTGTTTTTTTGTTTTTTTTTTCGTTCAACCCACTGGCTGAATGAAAGAAAAAAAAAAAAAAAAGAGAAAGACAATCCATCTATGGCCAGTCTAAGCCCTTGTACACACGGTCGGACATTCCGATGGAAAATGTCCGATCGGACCGTGTTATCGGATAATCAGACTGTGTGTGGGCTCCATCGGACTGTTTTAGAGCTGGGCTATAAAATTTTTCGACAACATGATCCGATCGGACTTTGTCCGATCATGTGTAGAGAATTCCGATCGGACAAAGTGCCACGCATGCTCAGATCAAATTCCTAGACCAAAGCTATTGGCTACTAGCGTGAATGTAGTCCCGTCCTAAGGAAATAACGTCATCACGTTACGTACGATCGGATCTTCCGACAACTTTGTCCGACCGTGTGTATGCAACACCAGTTTTGGACAAAATCCATCAGACAAAATCCGATGGAATGTCCAACCCGTGTGTACAAGGGCTTAGAGCTAAAGAGCATAGCTAATATGTCTGAAAGGAGACTCAATGACAAACATGACTCCAGTGGAGCCCCAGGGTGATCAATATGCAAACACCAAGTTCTGTCTAAGGAAGTGTGTGCCTGCGTGTCCCCTCCATTATTACAGATGTTCAGGCCGTTGCACTGGGGGGGGACGTGTGGGGAGGATGGCAGGACTACGACTTCAGAGCCGAAGGGCTGCCATTTCCAAAAGGCTCCTGGTGTGCTCGGAAGGATGAAAGACATATTGTTCTTCTGAGTAGTGAGCTCAGCTGCCTCTCTTTGATCTATAGACAGGCTCACTTTATGAGATGCAGAGCACAGGCAAGCAATATCTGTTAGGATCAGTATATATATTTTAAATACGTTTTACAGATATACACATAGATAGGGTCAAACACAAAATAAACAGGCAGTATGTGACCTGAAACCAAAGCACTGCCCCCCTCCTCTTCATCATGCTATTGGCTCGTCACTGTGGGGTTGAGCGACTAAAACTGGACAGCGCAAAATCTGGTGCCGTTCTGCACAAAAACCAATCAGCTTCCAGGTTAATTTTTTATTATTTTTTTGTTTGTCAAATCTTAACTGCTTCATCACTTAAAGCGGAGGTCCACCCTAAAGTGGACCTTCCGCTAATTGGAACCCTCCCCCCCTCCGGTGCCACAACTGGCACCTTTCAGGGGGGAGGGGGTGCAGGTACCTGTACAGAACAGGTATCTGCACCCACTTCCGGCGTAGATTCTGCAGAAGGTACGCCCCTTTCCGCAGAATCTACGCCCCTTTCCGAAAGTCCCCCGCTGCCTGCTGGGAAACACACGGATCCCAGAGACAGCGGGGACCATCCTTATTGCGCAGCGCGACTCGCGCATGCGCAGTAGGGAACCGGGAAATGAAGCCGCAAGGCTCCACTTCCTGATTCCCATACCCAAGATGGCGGCGGCAGCACCCGAGAGACGATCAAGAGATCGGCTTCGGGTGCCGACATCGCGGGCGCGCTGGGCGGGTAAGTGTCATTATTTTAAAAGTCAGCAGATGCAGTATTTGTAGCTGCTGGCTTTGAAAAAAAAAAAAACGGCGGTCTCCCGCTTTAAGCCCCGGACTTGCAGCCAAAGGACCAGGCCCCTTTTTGCGATTCGGAAATACGTCGCTTTAACTGACAATTGCGCGGGCGTGCGACGTGGCTCCCAAACAAAATTGGCGTCCTTTTTTTTCCCCGCAAATAGAGCTTTCTTTTGGTGGTATTTGATCACCTCTGCGGTTTTTATTTTTTGCGCTATAAACAAAAGTAGAGCGACAATTTTGAAAAAAATTTAATATTTTTTTTACTTTTTGCTAGAATACATATCCCCAAAAAATATATAAAAAAAATGTTTTTCCTCAGTTTAGACCGATACGTATACTTCTACATATTTTTGGTAAAAAAAAAATTGCAATTAGCGAAAATTGATTGGTTTGCACAAAAAATATAGTGTTTACAAAATAGGGGATAGTTTTATAGCATTTTTATTAATTTTTTTTTACTAGTAATGGCGGCGATCAGCGATTTTTATTGTGACTGCTACATTACGGCGGACACATGGGACATTTTTGACACATTTTTGGGACCATTGTTATTTATACAGCAATCAGTGCTATTTAAATGCACTGATTCCTGTGTAAATGGCACTAGCAGTGAAGGAGTTAACCACTAGGGGGCAAGGAGGGGTTGTGTGTAACGTTATGTGTTTTTTTTTATTGTAGGGGGTGTGGCCTGGCATGTGATGTCACTGATCGTCTTTCCCTATAACAAGGAAGAGACGATCGGTGACAGCCACACTAGGAAGCACGGGGGGAAGTTTGTTTACACAGACCTCTCCTCGTTCTTCAGCTCTGTGAACCGATCGCGGGACACCAGTGGCGATCGGGTCCGCTGGTCCTGCGGCCACGGTCACGGAGTTCAGGACCGGGTCGGGAGCGTGCCGCCGGTGGCGCGCTCCCGACCCACGGCTGGGCACTTAAGGAGCAACGTACCGGTACGTGCTTGTGCCCAGCCGTGCCATTCTGCCGAACGTAAATGTGCAGGAGGCGGTCCTTAAGCAGTTAAGGCAGTTTTACTGCTACAGGGTGGCATCCTCTGCACCGGTTTATACGTGATCCGGCTCCTCCGGGTAGTGGGTGCTAATGCACGCTGCTGGCGGCTCACTCCCGCTGTGATTATACACAGAGGAATCTGATCAGCTGACACAGCGGACTCGACTTCCACCAGCACCAGCCAATTGTTCGGTACGGATGCAGAAAGGTGGTCTGCCTATGTAAACAACAACAAGGCAGATCGCAGTCCTGTCAGGAGGGAAGGCATGGATCCTGGGTCTCTGCAAAGCAGGAACATGGATTAATGTCTTCCCCTAGTGAAAGCACCTTCTATAGTGTAGTAAAACCCTGGCTAGGCACACAGTTAACCCTTTGCTCGCCCCTGATGTTAAACCCCTTCCCTGCCAGTGTCATTATTACAGTGACAGTGCATATTTCTTAGCACCGATCATTGTATTGGTGTCACTGGTCCCCAAAAATTGAAAGTTAGCATCAGAATATCCGCCACAATATTGTAGTCCCGATATTAGTCACTGATTGGCGCCATCACTAGTAAAAAAAAAAAAAAAAAAATCCCATAGTTAGCAGACGCTATACATTTTGGGCGAACCAATCAATATATGCTCTTTGGGATTTTTAATTTTTTTTGGCAGCATATAAAGTATGCTTAAAATGTATTTATTTATTCATATTTATTTTTTCGATTTGTAAAGAAAAAATTATTGGAGATGTTTTATAGCAGTTTTTTTTTTTTTTCAAAATTGTCGGCCATTTCTTGTTTAAAGCGCAAAACAACCCCCCCCCGCAGAGGTGATCGAATACCACCAAAAGAAAGCTCTATTTGTGGGGAAGAAAGGACAACAATTTTATTTTGGTACAATTACGCACGGCCATGCAATTGTCAAAGTAACACAGTGCAGAATCGCAAAAAAAAAAGGGCAAATAATGAGGGGTGGGGGTTGGGGGGGGGGGGGGTGTAGCTGAGCTGATTGGCTACCATGCACAGCTGCACCAGATTTTCCAGTTTTAGTAAATCAACCCCAATGTTACTTTTCAGTGACAAGGTCGATACTGAGATTTGTCCTCCCCAACTCCTTGTTACATTGTATCACTACCAGTGGTCTAATGATTATCAGACATGGCTATCTATGTACCGTATTTGCCGGCGTATAAGACGACCTTTTACATGTAAAAAAAATTGGCCAAAAAGCTGGGGGTCGTCTTATACGCCGGATCAGCCCCTCGGATGGCTGCTTGGTGTTCGGTAATACTGTATGTAGCTTCGGCTACATACAGTATATACCGTTGAGCCAATCCCGGTGAGCGATGTATTCAAATGAATACAAAGCCTGCTCGGATTGGAGTAACGACCTCTGCCAATCCGAGCAGGCTACTCTGTAGGCTGCTCGGATTGGCTTGGAGAGTCAGAGAGGCGCGGGCTGATGTTGTTACAGCCTCTGCCAATCCAAGCAGGCTTTGTATTCATTAATAGAATACATCGCTCGCCGTGATTGGCTCCAGCAAATGCAGGAAGAAGGAAGAAATATGAAGCCTCGGAAGCCTCGTCGTCTTATACGGTAAGTACAGTTTTAAAAGCGTTTTCGTCCTGTAAGATTAGAGGGTCGCCTTATACACCGGCAAATACGGTAACAAAGTATTAAAGGCTGTTAATAAAAAAAAATAAAAAAAGATAAAAAAAGATAAAAACTTCCTTAACCACTTCCCGACCAGCGCACGCCGATGTACGTCGACAGAATGGCACGGGCAGGCATATTGGCGTACAGGTACGTCCAATATTCAATGCCGCCCTGCCACCGGGAGCGCGCCGCCGGTGGTGGTGCGCTCCCGCGCTGGTCGGGACCCCCGTGAGTCCGGTCGCGGGACCCGCGGACTCGATCGCCGCGGGCATCCCCGCGATCGTCTCACGGAGCGGCCGAATGGAGGAAATGCCGAGTAAACAGCTTTTCTCCATTCTGCCTAGCAACTAGTGACGCTGATCTCTGCTCCATGTGATTGGAGCAGAGATCAGTGTTCACTAAATGAAAGCCCAACCCCCCCCCCACAGTTAGTAACACACCCCTAGGAACACTTAACCCCTACACTGCCACCCACTGGTTAACCCCTTCACTGCCAGTGTCATTTACACAGGAATCAGTGCATTTATATAGCACTGATTACTGTATAAATGACAATGGTCCCAAAAATGTGTCAAAAATGTCCGATCAGTCCCCCACAATGTCGCAGTCACAATAAAAATCGCTGATCGCCGCCATTACTAGTAAAAAAAAAAATAATAAAAAATTATTAATAAAAATGCTATAAAACTATCCCTATTTTGTAAACGCTATAACTTTTGCGCAAACCAATCAATAATCGCTTATTGCGATTTTTTTTACCAAAAATATGTAGAAGAATACGTATCGGCCTAAACTGAGGGAAAAAAATGTTTTTTTTATATATTTTTGGGGGATATTTATTATAGCAAAAAGTAAAAAATAATGCGTTTTTTTCAAAATTGTCGCTCTATTTTTGTTTATAGCGCAAAAAATAAAAACCGCAGGGGTGATCAAATACCACCAAAAGAAAGCTCTATTTGTGGGAAAAAAAGGACGTCAATTTTGTTTGGGAGCCACGTCGCACGACCGCGCAATTGTCAGTTAAAGCGACGCAGTGCCGAATCGCAAAAAGTGGTCTGGTCTTTGACCAGCAAAATGGTCCGGTCTGTAAGTGGTTAAACAACATGCAATCCCTTAGCAATGTGCTAAGATTCTTTCATATTTTTTCCTATGTATATTCCTACAAACATCGAACCTGTTCCAGATGGACACCAGGCCGTACTCATTCTGCTCTCCACTGGCGCTCTTCTTGCCGTTGCTCCCAAGCACCGAGGGCCGAACCATCCTCAGCGGCTTCATGTGATAGGTGTTGGCGTGATCGGCGATGTAGTTGTACAGCTGATGAGCGGCGATGATCTCGGTAGGAACGGACAGCGTGTCCTGGTGCACGTGGTTGCGTCCATACTTGGGGATGTCGGGGTGCTGGGAAATGAAGAGCTGCAGAAAGCTGGCGAGATCGTAGCCTTGGCGCAGAGACATGTTGGAACCCAGCAGATACTGGTGCACCACCCGCAGGTGGAAGTCGTAGCTGAAGGAATGGACATGCATTAGGTCCCGCACCTTGTCGCACTCTTCAGTGAAGAGCATGGAGAGCTGTAGAGGGAAATAGAAGGGAGATCATTCATTTTCTTAAGTCAATAACGAGATTGGATTCAAACTGGAAAATGAATTGCCTGTTTAGTGGGGGGGGGGGGGACATTAGTGTCTACAAGAGTAAGATTTCGGAAATATCTTAGAAACTGGCAAGGGAGGCCAGTTCTTCCGCTCTTCAAGAAAAGTGATCTTTACCTTAATGTCCGGAGGCCCCTTCGTTATTGATCCAATCCAAAGGCAGGTAAGTCAAGAATCCTGCTGCTTGATAAGCAGCTGGTGAAACACCTGCCCTCAGGACAATGCAAGAGGCATGAAACAGTCAACAAGCGTCTTCTGAGCGACTCTACTGGTTGAGCTTTGGCCACTCCCCTGGTACCAGCAATGAGGGTAACCTTAGTGTTTATGGCCGTCCAATGAAGCTGCATAGCAATAGGTGGTGGTTCTCCAAGCCTTAGATGCCTTTCTCTTCAGCAAGGGCATGGGCTTAGTTTTTAGTGGGTTGTTTGACAACCAGTCTTCAATGCATGTGATACAAAATGTCCTATTTCTGCCCAGTCCTAAAAGCAAACCTGTCCTGGCCCTCAAATCATTTCAAGGGTCTTATAAGGGCAGGGACCTCATGGTGATTGTAAGTAGATGTGAGTCTACAAATGGTCACCACTTAAATCCTGGACACAGGCTGTGTATGGGGGCCTCAGCTTCTGCCCAGGTAAAAGTATAAAGTAGATATAAACCCAACTCCTAAAGTCTGGTAAATTCCTTTCTGAATATGATTCGACCCCCTCCATCCCAGGACTGCAAGGGTTAAATGCTTGTTTACTCTAGGGAAGGTGTAATATGTAGAAAAGTTTTAATTATTTGATGTCTTCACATACAACACCGAACTTCTGGCCCTGAACTGTACATGATGATGTCAGAGAGGCCGCAACTGGTCTAGGGGAGCAGCTTTATGGGACCAATTGTATGGTAGGGAGGAATCCTTCAGGAACAAAGAACAAGGTCATCATTTCAGCTCATTCCTTACTCCATAGACCCCAGGGTGCCCAACCTGCAGGGGCCACATTTGGCCCTCTGGCACTTTTTGTGTGGCCCTTGGGGCCCCTGCACACACTAATTTGTGTTTCCATATTGCCCTGTTGCTAATTTCTGGCTGCTTCATGTAATAGGTTTCCAGTCTACGACAGTCTCCTGAAGCATGTCCCCTGTCTCCAACAACCCCTTTTGCAGGCTCACAGTCTCTGACCATCTCCTGTGTCATGTCTGAAGTCTCCGATCATCTCCTGTGTTAACTCTGCACTCTCTGACCATCTCCTGTGTCATGTGCGCAGTCTCTAACCATCTCCTGTATCATGTCTGCAGTCTCTGACCATCTCCTGTATCATGTCTGCAGTCTCTGACCATCTCCTGTATCATGTCTGCAGTCTCTGACCATCTCCTGTATCATGTCTGCAGTCTCTGACCATATCCTGTATCATGTCTGCAGTCTCTGATCATCTCCTGTATCATGTCTGCAGTCTCTGACCATCTCCTGTATCATGTCTGCAGTCTCTGACCATTTCCTGTATCATGTCTGCAGTATCTGACCATCTCCTGTATCATGTCTGTAGTCTCTGACCATCTCCTGTATCATGTCTGCAGTCTCACACCACCCACTTTACTATGTCTGCAGTCTCTGACCATCTCTGGTATTATGGCCACAGTCTCTGGCCATCTCCTGTACTATGTCTGCAGTCTCTGGCCATCTCCTGTATTATGTTCGCAGTCTCTGACCATCCGCTTTATTACATCCGCAGGCTCTGACTATCTCTTGCACCATACCCACAGTCTTTGACTAAATATCCTCCTCTGTGTGTGCTGAATAAGTGCTGAATTTTATGTGCATCCCATTGGTGATGTCAGGGGCCACACTTGAAGCCCCCCACCACCACCACCACTGCCCTAGAGCAAGGGGCTTCAAACTTTCTAAACAAAGTGCCGGTTAACTGTCCTTCAGACATTAGGGGGGGGCGGACACTTGCCATTAGGTGTATAAATTGTCCTGGAGTCAGTGGGAGTAAAGAGTACATCTTTAGCATTAAGGGGGAGGAATAGTGGCGCATCATTGGTGTCAGTGGGATGAATAGTGCCCCATCATTTGTGTCAGTGGGTAGAATAGTGGCCCATCATTGTTGTCAGTAGGAGAAATAGTGCCCCATCATTGGTGTCAGTGGGAGGAATAGTACCCCATCATTGGTATCAGTGGGAGGAATAGTGCTCCATCATTGGTGTCAGTAGGAGAAATAGTGCCCCATCATTGGTGTCAGTGGGAGGAATAGTGCCCCATCATTGGTATCAGTGGGAGGAATAGTGCTCCATCATTGGTGTCAGTGGAAGGAATAGTGCCCCATCATTGGAAGTAATAATGCCCCATCATTGGTGTCAGTGGGAGGAATAGCGCCTCATCATTGTTGTCAGTGGGAGGAATAGTGCCCCATCATTTGTGTCAGTGGGAGGAATAGTGCCCCATCATTGGTGTCAGTGGGAGGAATAGTGTCCCATCATTGGTATCAGTAGGAGGAACAGTGCCCCATCATAGGTGTCAGTGGGAGAATGAGTGTCCCAAGGGCTGGGTAAAGGCAAGAAAGGGCTGTGGTTTGGAGGCCACTAACCTAGAATAGTACTTAACCCTTGCTATATGTGGGCGGTGCTGTGTTCGATGCACAAAGACCAGAATGCAATTGGGTAGCAAAGGCGCTGGTATTTAGAGGTTGAATGAGGGGGTGGGGCCTAATGTGAACAGGGGGTGGGGCTTTAAGCTGAAGTCCAGGTTTCCTATCACTTTACATTGTTTGTTTAGGTTATTTGGCAGATATGAGTGGTGTATCATACTGTAGTATCGGCAGAGGTGGAGACCGTGACATCATCCATCCGCCACTCCACCTCCGCCAATCAGAGTAAGCCTTATTATGACAAAAATAAGAAACACTCAGCTCCCCTTGATTATATCCTGGCCACAGAGGGGAAGTCTTCCATATTGCTACTTAACATTGCTGTTGCATACTGTATGTAGCTAATGCCACTACAGTATGATACATCGCTTATATCATCAGAATTGCTATTCGGGCCAGCTTGGTGTGAACAAACCAGGAAACCTGGACTTCAGTCTTTAATCTAAATCTGAAGTCAAAGTTCCATGTACAGACCTGTCCTAGGATTTGGGGGCTCCATAGGGACGCAGTGTTTGATTTGAGGACTAACGCAGCTACTGGAGAAACACACAAAAGTCCCTGTACACTTCAGCATTGTTATACCTTAGGCACTTTTTAAAGGCACACGTGGCAAACACAAGGCCCACAGGCCGAATCCAACCCACCAGGCCATTTCATGTGGTCTTTGCACCTCTCCTGCAGCTGCAGAACCCCCCCCCCCCCCCCTTAATTCCACCCCCCATCTTGTCTCAGCAGGCAGGAGCAGAGAGGAGGACAGAACTCCTCTGCCAGATCCTACACCTCTTTGTGCAGCTACAGCACCTCATTTCTACCTTCCCTGGTCTCAGTATTCAGCGGACCCCAGGCAGCTCACTCCAGTCCTCCTCTGGTCCTCCTCCAGACACTGCACTTTCTGCTTTCCAGCTTTGCCCCCAGCTTCTTCCCAGCAGCAGTACAAGGTAAGGAAGGGGTGCACTGTAATGTTAGGGAAGGCGGAGGACTCTTGGCTTTTGAAGGTGGGGAGAACTCTTGACGTCTGATGTACGGGGGGGGGGAGGGGGTTGCTCTGGAAATCTAGTCTTAGCCCTTGTACACACGGTCGGACATTCCGACGGAAAATGTCCGATCGGACCGTGTTGTCGGATAATCCGACCGTGTGTGGGCTCCAATGGACTGTTTCCGTCGGAGAATCCGACGGACCAAGTTTTCCAGCTTGGCTATAAAATTTTCCGACAACATGATCCGATCGGACCTTGTCCGATCATGTGTAGAGAATTCCGATCGGACAAAGTGCCACGCATGCTCAGATCAAATTCCTAGACCAAAGCTATTGGCTACTAGTCTGAATGTAGTCCCGTCGTAACGAAATAACGTCACCACGTTCTGAACGTTCGGATTTTCCGACAACTTTGTCCGACCGTATGTATGCAACAGTTTCGGACAAAATCCGTCGGATTTGGTTGTCGGAATGTCCGACCGTGTGTACAAGGGCTTAGAGTTCCAACCCGGGCCTCTGAAGGGAAACGATAATGCTGATGTGGTCCGCAATGGAACGGAGTTGGATACCCCAACTTTAAGGCCAGGTTGGGTTTCCCAAGGCTGAACAGAAAGGGACAATTTGTAACACATACATGGAAAGACCAGATTTTGCAAAGCTCTCAGCGTTCCCCGCAGACAAACTGCTCTATTTTTTATTTTATTTTTTTTAATGCCACATGTTCAGGATAAATTACTTTTTCTGCATTTTTTAGTTCCAAGTACCTGCACAATTAAAAGGATTATTTCAATGATTCACCCAATTTCCATTACTGCTTCAACAGCCTAGGGCTCTGAAATGACAGAAATTCCCCAGCACGCCATAAGATTTTCTTTTTAAACTGATTGTTAATTAACTGTACATTCAAAGGATTACAAGAGATACTTGAATCTTTGTAGTAGCAGACTTGAAACTGTCACCGAATTACAATAAAATTCTCCAACCTTGCTGCGACAGACTTAAAACTGTCAGACTAAATAACCCGTACCTGTCTCAATTGGCCATTACAATAAACTACCGTAGACCGGGCCGCCCTCAGCATGGCTGGAACAAAAACATCAGAACGGCCAATCAAGTGGCTGTCAACATTGATGGACCTGTGACTGGGTTAAGTTGCTCCCCTTCATGTTTGACATACCAGGCGTACTTTCTTATGAATGCAAGTCCTGTTTCCAGCCGCCCAGCATACATCTTGTCCAAGGCAGTGTTGATATGCTCTGGGTGCTACGTACCCTTGTACCAGGAGCTGGCCTCTACTGTGAGGTTTAGACTGGGAGGCGGAAACTGATTGCAGTTCACTGATGGCCAGCCATATGCAAACTAGGGCTGCAACTAACGATTATTTTCATAATCGATTAGTTGACCGATTACTGTTTTGATTAATCGGTTAATAACCTTAAAAAAAAAGTGTGGGGTCTAATTTAGTTAATATGTAAAGTTTAAAAAAAGGCAATTTATTCTTAAATATCTCTATATGCAGTGGTAAATATAAATAACCAACTATATGGTTAGGGAGTAAAATATCTAATCTACTCTGAGAATAACAGACAGAAGAGATATACTGTATATATTAGAGGATATATATACTGTATATACTATTAGAGGATATATACTGTATATACTATTGAAGATGTACTGTATATACTATTATAGGCTATATACTGTATATACTATTAGGAGAGATATACTGTATATACTATTAGAGAGATATACTGTACTATTAGAAGAGATGTACTGTATATACTATTATAGGCTATATACTGTATATACTATTAAAGGAGAGATATACTGTATATACTAGAGGAGATATACTGTATATACTATTAGAGAGATATACTGTACTATTAGAAGAGATATACTGTATATACTATTAGAGAGATATACTGTACTATAAGAGATATACTGTATATACTATTATAGGCTATATACTGTATATACTATTAGAGAAATATACTGTACTATTAGAAGAGATATACTGTATATACTATTATAGGCTATATACTGTATATACTATTAGGAGAGATATACTGTATATACTATTAGAGAGATATACTGTACTATAAGAGATGTACTGTATATACTATTATAGGCTATATACTGTATATACTATCAGAGAGATATACTGTATATACTAGAGGAGATATACTGTATATACTATTAGGAGAGATATACTGTATATACTATTAGGATATACTGTATATACTATTATAGGCTATATACTGTATATACTATTAAAGGAGAGATATACTGTATATACTATTAGAGGGTCAATCTGGTAAATATGATCAGACTCATTAACTTTAACCCCATTTTGTTACTGGCCGATTAATCGATTATGAAAATAGTAATCGATTAGTTGTCGATCGATTAGTTGTTTCAGCCCTGATGCAAACCCTGCTTCCCTACTTCAAATAGGTACACACATACAATCAAAGAAAAGACCCAATCACCGCACACCAGCAAGACCCAAGTGTAATGTACGGTGGGGAAAATTATGATTTCATCTCCTGCAGATTTTGTAAGTTTGCCCACTTACAAAGACATGAAGGGTTTATATTTTTTATCATAAGTGTATTTTTTATGATAGACACAGAATATCAACCAAAAATCCAGAAAAAAAACACAATACAAGTGTTATAAATTGAGCTGCAGTTCAGTGAGTAAAATAAGTATTTGATCCCCAAGCAAAACAGGACTTGGTACTTGGTGGAGAAACCCTTGTTGGCAAGCACAGAAGTAAGACATTTCTTGTAGTTGGTGACCAGGTTTGCACACATCTCAGGAGGGATTTTTGGTCCACTCTACTTTACAGATCTTCTCTAAATCCTTAAGGTTTCTTGGCAGCTACTTGGTAACTCCAAGTTTTACCCCCCTCCAAATATTTTTTTATAGGATTAAGGTCTGGAGACTGGCTAGGCCACTCCATGACCTTAAGGTGCTTCTTCTTGAGCCACTCCTTTGTTCCCTTGGCGGTATGTTTTGGGTCATTGTCATGCTAGAAGACCCATCCACTGGCTGAGGGATTAAGGTTCTCATCCAAGATATTACAATACATGACCCCGCACATTGGCCCCTCAATGCAGCAAAATCGGCCAGTACCTTTAGCAGAGAAACATCCCCAAAGCATAATGTTTGCATCTCCGCGCTTGACTGTAGGGATGGTGTTCTTAGGGTCATAGTCAGCCTTTTTCTTCTTCCAAACACAGAGAGTCAAGTTAATGCCAAAGAGCCGAATTTTGGTCTCATCTGAACACATCACTTTCTCCCAATACTTCTCAGAATTATTTAGATGTTCATTGGCAAACTTCAGAATGGCCTGTACATGTGTCTTCTTGAGGAGGGGGACCTGTACATGTGTCTTCTTGAGGAGGGGGACCTGTACATGTGTCTTCTTGAGGAGGGGGACCTGTACATGTGTCTTCCTGAGGAGAGGGACCTGTACATGCGTCTTCCTGAGGAGGGGGACCTGTACATGCGTCTTCCTGAGGAGGGGGACCTGTACATGCGTCTTCCTGAGGAGGGGGACCTGTACATGCGTCTTCCTGAGGAGGGGGACCTGTACATGCGTCTTCCTGAGGAGGGGGACCTGTACATGCGTCTTCCTGAGGAGGGGGACCTGTACATGCGTCTTCCTGAGGAGGGGGACCTGTACATGCGTCTTCCTGAGGAGGGGGACCTGTACATGTGTCTTCCTGAGGAGGGGGACCTGTACATGTGTCTTCCTGAGGAGGGGGACCTGTACATGTGTCTTCCTGAGAAGGGGGACCTGTACATGCGTCTTCCTGAGGAGAGGGACCTGTACATGTGTCTTCCTGAGGAGAGGGACCTGTACATGCGTCTTCCTGAGGAGGGGGATCTGTACATGCGTCTTCCTGAGGAGAGGGACCTGTACATGTGTCTTCCTGAGGAGGGGGACCTGTACATGTGTCTTCCTGAGGAGGGGGACATGTACATGCGTCTTCCTGAGGAGAGGGACCTGTACATGTGTCTTCCTGAGGAGGGGGACCTGTACATGCGTCTTCCTGAGGAGAGGGACCTGTACATGTGTCTTCCTGAGGAGGGGGACCTGTACATGTGTCTTCCTGAGGAGGGGGACCTGTACATGTGTCTTCCTGAGGAGGGGGACATGTACATGTGTCTTCCTGTACATGTGTCTTCCTGAGGAGGGGGACCTTGCGGGCGCTGCAGAATTTCAATCCATGGCGGCGTATTGTGTTACCAATGGTTTATTTGGTGACTGGGGTTCCAACTACCTTGAGATCCTTCACAAGCTCCTCCCGTGTAGTTCTGGGCTAATCCCTCAGTTTCCTCATGATCATCCTCACCCCATGAGGAGAAATCTTCCATGGAGCTCCAGACCGAGGGCGATTGATGGTTATTTTGTATTTCTTCCATTTGCGAAAAAACGCTCCAACAGTCGTCTCCTTCTCACCAAGCTTCTTGCTGATGGTCTTGTAGCCCATTCCAGCCTTGTGCAGGTCTACAGTCTTGTCCCTGACGTCCTTTGACAGCTATTTGGTCTTGGCCGTGATGGTGAGGGTTTGAATGAAAGAAAGATTCTGTGGACAGGTCTCTTTTATACACATAACGAGTTGTCGTTAGGAGGACCTTCTTACATTGACAGGACTAATCTGTGTACCACATGAGCACCTACTGTAGCCAGTCTGTGAGAGCCAGAATTATGGTTGGTTGGTAGGGTATCAAATACTTATCTTACTCACTGAACTGCAACTCAATTTATAACATTTGTATCATGTGCTTTTTCTGGATTTTTGGTTGATATTCAATTTAAAATACCCATATGATAAAGATCATAGACTCTTCATTTCTTTGTAAGTGGGCAAACTTACAAAATCTGAAGGGGATCAAATAATTATTTTCCCCACTGTAGATGAAAGCGGCTTCAGCCAGGCTCTATCCAGGCCACGGCCCTTCCCTGGCCCATGACTAAGCCCAAGTGGCTGAGCGAAACGCCTCAGTGGGTGGTGGGCCTGGATGGAGTGGGCTAAAGCCTCTCATCTACAGTGCCTTGAAAAAGTATTCAAACCACTTGAAATTTTCCACATTTTGTCATGTTACAACCAAAAACGTAAATGTATTTTATTGGGATTTTATGCGATAGACCAACACAAAGTGGCACAGAATTGTGGAGTGAAAGGAGAACGATAAACGTTTTTTTAAATCTTTTACAGATAAATATGTGAAAAGTGTGGGGGGGGGGGCATTTGTATGGCGCCCCCCTGAATCAACACTTTGTAGAACAACCTTTCACTGCAATTACAGCTGTTATGCCGCGTACACACGACAGGACTTTTCGACATCAAAAGGTCCGACGGAACGATTCCGGCGGACCATTCGATCGTGTGGGGCTGCAGCGAACTTTTGATTTGCAAAAATCCGACAGACTTTAGAAATGGAACATGTTTCAAATTTTTCCGCCGGACCCAGTTCCTACCGAGAAATCCGCTCGTCTGTATGCTGGTCCGACGGACAAAAACCGACCCTAGGGCAGCTATTGGCTACTGGCTATGAACTTCCTTATTCTAGTCCGGTCGTACGTCATCACGTCCGAATCCGTCGGACTTTGGTGTGATTGTGTGTGGCCAAGTCCGTTCATTCGGAAAGTCCGTCAGAACTCCGCCGAAAGTCCGTCGGACCTAGCCCCTCGAAAAGTCCGGTCGTGTGTACGCGGCATAAGTCTTTTTTAGGATCTCTCTACCAGGTTTGCACATCTAGAGAGGGACATTTTTGCCCATTCTTCTTTTCTTTTTTTTTTAAGTAAAACAACAAACATGTTATACTTATCTGCTCTGTAATGGTTTTGCATAGAGCAGCCCCTATCCTCCTTTTCTCGGGTCCCCTGCCGGCACTCCGGGCCCCTCCTCTTATTTGATTGACAGCAGCAGGAGCCAATGGCTGGCGCTGGTATGTGAAACCTCGTGAGATGCTATGTTAATCTAATTAAAGCTGCCAGCACTAAAAAACACTTCCTAGACATGTGAATTAACAAACTAGAATTAGAATAAGTGCAGCGCTAAATACAAAGTATCCCCTAATGCAGGGATATGCCAATTAGTGGACCTCCAGCTGTTGCAGAACTACAAGTCCCATGAGGCATAGCAAGACTCTGACAGCCACAAGCAGGACACCCAGAGGCAGAGGCATGATGGGACTTGTAGTTCTGGAACAGCTGGAGGTCCGCTAATTGCATATCCCTGCCCTAAGTGATATATAGTGCATTCAATAAACATTATAAATAAAGTACAATATGCACATTTTAACGATGTCTTTTTGTATAAATCAAACATAATGATAAATATTAAAGTGCAATGTGCAGATATTGTCCATATAGTGTCCTTATGAAAATCAAATCAATGGTGAAAAAATTGTGCCAATCCATTATATGCATAGTGAATAAACAATCTCTCCACAATAATCCACCTGTATAGGGTGTTTCTTAAACTCCTAGTACTTCCTCCACCAGTTGTGCCCTCACCTTAAAGGCTTTTTAAATGTGCCGTTAGAAATTATTAATCCTTTAAAATGCTTCTCATAGCATTCCTTCTCCTTATACGGGGACATCTCCCAGAGGATGTCACGAGGAGTGACGAAACTAGTAGGAGGGACCTGAGAGGCTGACGAAAATGGAAACCAGGAAGTACCATTCTGAGTGTAACAGACACAAGGAGCGCTGGCGGCCGGGGCTGCAGAGATGGTTGAGAGGTGACAAATCCATCTTAGCACTGGTGCTTCCTGCAGACTTAAAGCGGGAGTCCGCCGGGACTCCACGTTTTTTTTTTTTTTTTTTTAAAAGCCAGCAGCTACAAATACTGCAGCTGCTGACTTTTAAAATAGTGACACTTACCTGTCCAGCGCGCCCGCGATGTCGGCACCCGAAGCCGATCTCTAGATCGTCTCTCGGGTGCTGCCGCCGCCATCTTGCGTATGGGAATCAGGAAATGGAGCCTTTCGGCTTCATTTCCCGGTTCCCTACTGCGCATGCGCGAGTCGCGCTGCGCAATAAGGACGGTCCCCGCTGCCTCTGGGATCTGTGTGTTTCCCAGCAGGCAGCGGGGCACTTGCGGAAAGGGGCGGGCACTTGCGGAAAGGGGCATAATCTATGCCCCTTTCCGCAGAGAGCTATCCCGGAAGTGGGTGCAGATACCTGTACTGTACAGGTATCTGCACCCCCCTCACCCCTGAAAGGTGCCAATTGTGGCGCCGGAGGGGGGGAGGGTTCCGATGAGCGGAAGGTCCACTTTAGGGTGGACCTCCGCTTTAACTTATCACTGTCCAGGGTCGGGGCATTGTTGGTGCTGCTAATAACATAGATGGGCAAATATTGGTCTATCTATATAGGTCTGTCTTTGAGTTTATTGTTATGTTTGATTGGGATTGAGGGAGGGAGGGGGGGGGGGGGACTTGTATAATGTACGATCATCAGTCAGTGTTAGAATTGCTTATAAGTGTAATATACACACAGGCTTGTTTTAAGTTTGAAAATCTGAGTGCACATTTGTTATAACCTTTTTTGAATAACATTTTTTTTTTTTTTAATGGTCAAGCACTAGTGCCAGCTCTGATTGCTTTGCACGTAGTCGATGTGATTGGAGTTCATTAGCAGCAGCAAGGAGGTTTAACCCTTTGATTGACTGATTTGTAAGGGCAGCTTATAAAGAGAAGGAATACTATGAGAAGCATTTCAAAAGGATTAATCCTTTCTAAAGGCACATTTAAAAAGCCTATAAAGGTGAGGGCACAACTGGTGGAGGAAGCACTAGAGGTTTGAGAAACACATATACGGGTGGATAATTGTGGAGATATCATGTATTCACTATGCATATAATGGATTGGCACGATTTTTTTCACCATCAATTATGGCAGCACAGTGGTGTAGTGGTTAGCACTCTCACCTAGCAGTAAGAAGGGTCGCTGGTTCAAATGCCAACCACGACACTACCTGCCTGGAGTTTGCATGTTCTCCCTGCGCCTGTTCTCCCTGTGCCTGCAAAGGCATGCAGGTAGGTTAATTGGCTTCTGTCTAAAAAATTGGCCCTAGTATATGAATGGGGACCTTGGATTGTGGGCTCCTTGAGGGTAGGGACTGATGTGAGTGTGCAGTGTACAGGAATGGGAACAGTTGTAGACACTCACTCAGGTTGAACTGGATGGACTGGTGTCTTTATTCAACCTTACTAACTATGAAACTATGAATTGCAGTATCTGCTCACTGCACTTTAGTATTTGTCATATTGTTTGATTTATACAAGAACACATTGTGAAAATTTGTATAATTTACTGTATTTATAATATCGTTTATTGAATGCACTATATATCCCTTAGAGCAGTGACGGCGAACCATGGCACCCCAGATGTTTTGGAACTACATTTCCCATGATGCTCCTGCACTCTGCAGTGTAGTTGAGCATCATGGGAAATATAGTTTCAAAACATCTGGGGTGCCTAGGTCCGCCATCACTGCCTTAGGAGATACTTTGTATTTAGCGCTGCACTTATTCTGATTCTACAATGGCTGCCGCTGCTATGAATCCACCCAGCGAGGAAGGAGACAGTAGCAAGAGCCGCTGCTCTCGTGCATGCCGCTGGATCGGATCAGGCTCAAGTAAGAATAAGGGGGGGCTCCTGCAGCACAGAAGGTTTTTTTTTTTTTTACCTTAATGCATAGAATGCATTAAGGTACAAAAAAAAAAAAAAAAAAAACCCCTGAGGCTTTAGAACCACTTTAATTTTGGTGTTGGGGCCAAATTGTGGCATTGGTGCACATTTTACAATTTCTGCCAGGGGTTGTGTGTAAACTTCTGAGCGCATCTGTGCAACGTAAACATAATAATCAGGCACAATATAATACAATTTAAGAAAGGAGAACTTACACTTACCAAGTCAGTGACATTCTACCCAAACAGTGGAGGGTGACAAAATCTTACATGTGCAGCAGAAACCACCATCACCAATACACAACAGCGTTTGGGAAGGGGAGGGGGGGGAAGGTTTGGGATATTTTCGCAAAAACTGAACCATGTGCAAAGCTGTCACCAGATCACATGCCAAAGACAACGACAATTCTATTCTCCTGACCCTTTTCACCAAGCGGGGGGGGGGGGGGGGGGGAACAACTCTCGTTCTGAATCATCTCACCGCTGGTCATCTGTGACAATGTCAGAGATTTTTTTCCCGTCACCAACACCTGAACAGAATGCGCTAAAGCCCAACACCAACACAAGAAGCTTGTACCCCCAAATGAGGCCTATCGGTTAAGCTCAGCCTTGGTATTACCACCCCGATGGTCACCTCCAGAGAAGGGGGGGGGGGGGAGTATATTCATTGCAGTGCTGATGCAGAGAATCTGGTTTTTGTTTTCTGAAAACCATCTGAACATTCCCCACTGAGCCATAAACAGAATGGGTAATGTGACATTGCAGGAAAGGATCACAGACAGCGACAGGGCTGACGCGCTCATGAAAAGAGACAGGAGAACAGAAGTGACGGCGCGCCATCAGACGCGCCGCGCGGGATTATGAGAGCCGCTGACACATATTTAGAAAATTACAAAAAAAAGTGAGAGAGAAGAGGAAAGGGATGACAATTGTTCAGCATCAACACAAGAGGCACCAAACACAGGTTATTGTTCCATCACAAACAAGGACAGGAAGCGGGACACCAGGAGTGCGGATAGCGCCAAGTGCAAGAGGGCCCGAGAGCAAGGGGGGGGGGGGGGAGGAGGGGAGGAGGGGAGGGGGAGGGGAATAGACGGGACATACCGCAGACTCAGAGGCACTTTCAGGGGTATTCCTGCAATGGGTTCGCATGGAGAGGGCACCCTGATAAGAGAGGACATGACACTTGTACACAACAGGAAGAAAACGCACAGACAAGATGGCTGCTTAACCCACACGGACAGATCCCATACACAGCTCAGGCAGACACTGGACTCTCAGCGGTAAGGAACGATGGAGCAGCGGTCTTGTAAAAACATCACACAAAAGTTGGTTATTACAAATTATTTGTTTTCATCTCTATGGTGGAAGCTTTACCCACTATGGTGACATATACAGGCTTTCTCAATAGGGCAAAAGGCAATATGCAAGGAACCTATAATAATCTTTTAATTAGCTGACTGCTATACACTAAAATTTTGTGTCACCAAAATATTGGTGATTGCGATTTACTTTTTGTCATTGTACTTTGATTTTTACTTTACTGAATAATACAGAAAGACCACCTAGCATTACAAGAGCGGGGGAAGGAAATCAGGAATGAACATAAATATTCAATTATGTCTGTAAGCAAGGAGAATACAACCTATCCATTCACTGGAGACCGATGACATCACTGAGAATACAGCCTATCCATTCACTAGAGACCGGTGACATCACTGAGAATACAACCTATCCATTCACTGGAGACTGATGACATCACTGAGAATGCAGCCTATCCATTCACTAGAGAACGGTGACATCACTGAGAATACAGCCTATCCATTCATCGGAGACCGGTGACATCACTGAGAATGCAGCCTATCCATTCACTATAGACCGGTGACATCACTGAGAATGCAGCCTATCCATTCACTAGAGACCGGTGACATCACTGAGAATGCAGCCTATCCATTCACTAGAGACCGGTGACATCACTGAGAATGCAGCCTATCTTTTGACTAGAGACCGATGACATCACTGAGAATGCAGCCTATCCATTCACTAGAGAGCGGTGACATCACTGAGAATACAGCCTATCCATTCACTGGAGACCGGTGGCATCACTGAGAATGCAGCCTATACATTCACTAGAGACCGGTGACATCACTAAGAATGTAGCCTATCCATTCACTAGGGACTGGTGACATCACTGAGAATACAGCCTATCCATTCACTGGAGACCGGTGACATCACTGAGAATGTAGCCTATCCATTCACTAGAGACCGGTGACATCACTGATAATGTAGTCTATCCATTCACTAGAGACCAGTGACATCACTGAGAATGCAGCCTATACATTCACTAGAGACCGGTGACATCACTGAGAATGTAGCCTATCCATTCACTAGAGACCGGTGACATCACTGATAATGTAGTCTATCCATTCACTAGAGACCGGTGACATCACTGAGAATGGAGCCTATCCATTCACTAGAGACCGGTGACATCACTGAGAATGCAGCCTATCCATTCACTAGAGACCAGTGACATCACTGCGAATACAGCCTATCCATTTACTAGAGACCAGTGATAATACTAATGATGTAGATGATTGACTAGGAACCAGTGACATGACTTATAAATTTGGTGCAGGGAGATTAAGTCACACATATGGAGATTATATGCATTACAGACATGTGGAAGGTAGGTACCTGTGAGTTAACAGACTGGCCCATTGGTATGCGAGAACATTCCAGAGCATACTGCTTCACACAGAAATAGCATCCCTGTGGAAGAAATATACAGATCAGAATCCTGAAGACCAAAAGTCCACTCATCTCTCACCTTTACCTGTCCATTCCTCCTACCAACCTGAAAGGAGAGCTCCATCAGTACAATGCCTCCAGGCAGCGCCCTCTGCAGGTGATATGTAATAACTGAATGAGTTGCACTCTGCAAGACAAACACATTACAGGTTTTATATTATTTAATGTCTCTAAACGTTTGAAAGTAAACGTTCTGCCCAAGATCAGGCATCACAGGGCCAAGCAACCTGGCATTTTCCTGCTCTTCAGTGGTAGTCTACAGATCTTGTCAGTGCAGGTTTCCTTCAACAAAGTCGTTTTACAGTTCTGCACCGGCTAAAATAATCATCATATTTCTTTATGAGGTCCCAGCAGTGGAGACTCACCTTAGGACTGCCCTCGCTCTTTGGTTTGGACGCTCTGTTCTCTGGAGCCAGCGAGGGCACCGCTCTGATCCGCGCTATGCTGTGGACACAAAAATTGCAATTTAATTCCCGATTTAGCTTGTTTTCTATGGCTATAAACATCATTAAGGAGTCTCTGTCACAACTGCTTGAAATTATTGAAGTGGATTGATTTAAAAAGGAACTCTAGCTTTTTTTTTTTTTCATAGAAAAGTTAAAGAAGAATTCCAGGCATGGTATATTTTACCATAGCTACATTGGTCCAGTTTATGCCAATGAAACTTTGAATATACAATGCCTGGCTGATGCCCTTGGAAGCAGTAATCCACCGTAGTAGGCACAGCTATTTCCGTCACCTCCATTTGCTTCCAGCGGGCCTGGTGCATTGTGAACACAGGAGGTTAGCCATTCAGCATGGGCGCCATTCAGAGAATGCTTTCCTGAATGAATGCAAAGTGTTCTCTCATTGGACAGGGTGGGGGGGGGGGGTGATGTCACTCTTCCCACCTCATCCAATCGCAGAATGCCTTGCATTCATTCAGAAAATGCAAAGCATCATCTGATGGTGTCCCTTGCTGAATGGCCAACCTCCGGTGTCCCTTGCTGAATGGCCAACCTCCGGTGTCCCTTGCTGAATGGCCAACCTCCGGTGTCCCTTGCTGAATGGCCAACCTCCGGTGTCCCTTGCTGAATGGCCAACCTCCGGTGTCCCTTGCTGAATGGCCAACCTCCGGTGTCCCTTGCTGAATGGCCAACCTCCGGTGTCCCTTGCTGAATGGCCAACCTCCGGTGTCCCTTGCTGAATGGCCAACCTCCGGTGTCCCTTGCTGAATGGCCAACCTCCGGTGTCCCTTGCTGAATGGCCAACCTCCGGTGTCCCTTGCTGAATGGCCAACCTCCGGTGTCCCTTGCTGAATGGCCAACCTCCGGTGTCCCTTGCTGAATGGCCAACCTCCGGTGTCCCTTGCTGAATGGCCAACCTCCGGTGTCCATGCTGAATGGCCAACCTCCGGTGTCCATGCTGAATGGCCAACCTCCGGTGTCCATGCTGAATGGCCAACCTCCGGTGTCCAAGCTGAATGGCCAACCTCCGGTGTCCATGCTGAATGGCCAACCTCCGGTGTCCACGCTGAATGGCCAACCTCCGGTGTCCACGCTGAATGGCCAACCTCCGGAGTCCACGCTGAATGGCCAACCTCCGGAGTCCACGCTGAATTGCCAACCTCCGGTGTCCATGCTGAATGGCCAACCTCCTGTTTAAGGAATGCATTGGGCCAGCCGCTAAGCACGGGACTCAAAATCAATCAAGTGGAGTGGAGATCACTGTAGTAGTAGTAGTGATGCACGAATAATCATTAAGAATCGAGATTGCGATTCTTCCCCCCTCATGATCTTAACAAAGCATTTTCCTGATTCAATGCAGAGTTCTCTGCTAAAAGCCCACCGCTTGGCAGACAGGCAGTCTGCCAAGTTTCACAACATTCCTCAGCCGCTGAGCTAACTATAAACATTGTAACCTTTTTATCTTTAGGTCAAAGGAATGAACTTCTGTCTGTAAATGAGGGAAGTTTAACCAGTTAAAGACTAAGCCTTTTTTTGTCATGTGTTGGTTTCAAGTTAAAATCATTATTTTTTGCTAGAAAATTACTTAGAACCCCCCCAAACATTATATATATATATATATATATATATATTTGTTTTTTGTTTTTTAGCAGAGATCCTAGAGAATAAAATGGTGGTTGTTGCAATATTTTATTTCAGCAATTTTTTGGGGAAAAAATACACTTTAATGAATAAAAAATAAACAGTAAAGTTAGCCCAATTTTTTTGGTATAATGTGAAAGATGATGTTACTCTGTGACAATCGTGTTCTTTATTATAAGCAAAAAACTTGCGATTTTCATTTTTCCTAGAATCATGCAGCTTTACGTCTACTACACTGATTTCCAGCTTCCAGGTATAGTATATACATTAGCGTTGCGCCGTTACTAAGCATTTGCACGAGTACCTGCATTCTTGCACATGCTCCGACACTAAAATCCAAATGTGATCCCATTGCGACTTGCATTGGCTTCTGTTAAATGAAGTCACAAGCTGCAATGAAATTGGAGGTCCAAATCGCACCGATCTGCTGCTTTGAAATGGTGCTTTAGTAGCATGACTTCAAAGCTGCACTGGAGTGAACCGGAGCTTAAAGTTCTTCTGCAGATGTGAAATTTCAAAGCCGCACTGGTATTCATTTTATCACGAGTGGACAAGAAATGGGGGGGGGGGGGGGGGAGATTTACTAAAACCGGTACACACAAAATCTGGTGTAGCTGTGCATAGTAACCTATTAGCTTCTAATTTCAGTTTGTTCAATTAAAGAGGAACTGCAGTCCGCTCACATAATTTGTAATAAAAACATCTTTGGCATTCTGAAGCTTCTCCTCCAACCACTTTGCATATTATTTTATATATACTGCGATTCTGTACTTGCCAAATATGCTGTAAAAATCACCCTGCACTGAGTACAGATAAAACGAAAAAAAACAAAACAGTGATCACCATATATAAAAAAAGGCAATATGGAGAGCAGAGAAACCAGGCACTACGCGTTTCGTCCAAAATGCTGGGGCATAATTTTTTTCGTTTTATCTGTATGTGGTTTTTATGGAAATAAATGGCCATTTTTTTTTGACCTACACCATTGGAAGCTTTTTTCCTTTTGTTTTACATATTACCTGCTCCACAAGCTAGTTTGGGAATCTCCTTTTGGGGATTCATTGTCTGGTGGCCTTTCTTCCATTCTCCTGATTCCATCGAGAGAGGACTGGATTTCCTGAGGACACCGTGGATTGTTCCATACAGATTGAGGGACTCCTGGTGGCCTGCTGCATCGTTCCTGCATGATCGTGGTTCCATCCTTTTATGCTCGTTTCACCTGGTGTCGCTGACACGTAGGTCCATTGGCTCTGGTAAGAGTACCCATCTTTTCTACATCATTGAAAGTGGTTTGTAAACCCTTACAAACCACTTTGACCTACAGGTAAGCCTAGATTAAGGCTTACCTGTAGGTCCAAGAAATATCTCCTAAACCTATATGGTTTAGGAGATATTTACCTGAAGACAGCCACCACTGTCTACGGCGCATGCCGCGAGTGTCGGCTCCCGTGCGCATGCGCGGGAGTGACGTCATCGCTGTTCTGGCGAATCACAGCGCCGGAGCAGCGAGACCCACCAAGAAGATGGACGCTCGGAACTACAGGGGACAGCAGTGACTTCGCTGGCTCCTGTGTCAGGTAAGTGACACATAATGGACTACTATGCGATGCGATGCGATGCGATGCATAGTAGTCCATTATGCTTTACCTTTGCAGGGAATGAAAGAGGAAGTAAACTCATCAGGGTTTACTTCCTCTTGAAGTAATTTCTTCAGAGATCCATTAATCATTCCGGGTTTATTATGAACCACAGTGTTTGTGGCAGACCTATTGATTATTGGGACTGACTCCTCTTTTGGCTTCATTTTTAGTTTCATATTTCCTTTCACGGAATCATCTTTTAGTAGTTTGGTTGTTTTATGTTGATCTTTATTTATCAGAATTTTTTATCTCAACATTTGTTATGAGCACATAACATTTATGCACTTTATTATATACTAATATTATTCAGTCACCAGCGCTACATTTTTATCTCTTCGCATGATGTCATAAGGCTAATGACCAGACAAGAAACAGGAAGTGGGCTGTATAAGGGATTTTTCTGGCAGAAAAAAAAAAAAGTTTTACTATCCAAAAAGATAAAACAACATTTAATAGATGGAAAGATGAAAAAAAAAAAAAAAAAAAAACCTAAGTTCCACTTTTTAGCTTTGCCAATAAAACCCGGAAGCTGATTGGTTGCTATGCAGAGCTACATCAGATTCTGTGTGCACCAGTTTTAGTAAATCTGCCCCCCGGGCGTTTTTTTTTCGATTTTATTCCATTTCATATCTTTATTTTTAATCTCAGAATTTGGGATTTTTTTTTTCTGATTGTTGCAGTTCGTTTGTAGGTTTCTTTATTGGGAGACATTGAGTACACTAGATGTAAAAAGTTTATTTTTCAATTAAGGTGGCAGCAATACCCCCATTTTAACGTTTGTGGCAGTTCCTGCGGCGCGGGGTGAAAACGTTTGAGTTTATTTACGCAGTCATTTCTTTTGGTTGGAGAGTCAAGACTTCCCTTTTCCCTCAGTGAATGAGAAAAAAGGGTTTTTTTTTGTGTACATTCGCTTTAACTATAATGCAAGGGCCGGTGACAGGGTCTCTTTAAACCTTAAAATATGGTGTTTTCATTATTACTAATCAAATGACAAGAGCCCCCCTTCCCCCCAGGACTGGCACCTACCTGCGGGCAGGAGAAGCAGGCCGTAGCTGGACAAGGATGAAGCCGGTACTCTGTAGATACTGGATGTATTGCTGCATGAACGCTGTGCACAGTTCCTGGAGCCAGGGCTCATCCCTCGCTCTACTGGGAGGCATATCCGCAGAATCGCAACTGTGACTGCGGTCTCTGCCCGACGCCCCCGAGTCATTGGATCGGTGCCGTTTCTGCGGAAATGCATTGTCATACATTTTAAAATGTATCCTTCTAGTTCAAGATTGGTTCCAAAAGTGAATAACACCCCCCCCCCCCCCCCCCCCCCAGGAATGCAACACAATCTAAGGTCCAGGTTTCAGCCTAAGGGCCCAGGTGTCAGCCTAAGGGCCCAGGTGTCAGCCTAAGGGCCCAGGTGTCAGCCTAAGGGCCCCGGTGCCTAAGGGTCCAGGTGTCAGCCTAAGGGCCCCGGTGTCAGCCGGCTTAAGTTTCCGTGAGAAATACTTCTCTCCTCAAATGTTGATGTGATTGCAAAAGCAGCTCAAAAGAGGTCAACTACAGGTCAGAATGAGGTCAACTGCAGGTCAAAAGGAACCTGTCAATGTATTCTGAATGACCTCACAAGCATCGTACACTCATTTCAAAAGCACTCAGTGAAGCCCCATCAACACTGGCCCTAAAGCAGATGCAAGTCTGCAGCTTTCTTTACAATAACCCCCTTGTGATCCTGCCATGAAGGTCCTTGTTCAGGCATTTCCTGTTATAGAATGATAATTGTGTTGTCACCCTGTCACATGCACCCCTGGTGGAGACTATGAGCAGCGTTGTACTGGTGCAGGCACGGTCTACCACTGTCCCCATCAAGAAGCTGGAATATAAAACAGGCTGGAAGAGGCTAAAGGGGGCTTCAAAAGATCATCAGAAATGTATACAGTGTATTGTTTTTCTAAACCACTGGGAGTAGAAGAGGTCCTGATATCAGTGGGAAAAAATAATTCCCCGTCTATGGTGTCAGTGGGAAGAATTGTTGATGTCATTGGGAGAAATTGTGCCCCATCATTGGTATCAATCGGCCCTATTACTGGTGTCATTAGGAGAACTTGTGCCCCATCATTAGTATGAGTGGGAGAAATTGTGTCCCATCATTGGTGTCAGTAGGAGAAATTGTGTCTCCGTCATTGGTGTCAGTGGGCCTCATTTGTTGGTGTCCTTGGGAGAAATTGTGCCCTATCATTGGGCAGAATTGTGTCCCATCATTGGTGTCATTGGGAGGAATGGTGTCCCATCATTGGGCCCCATTGTTGGTGTCATTGGGAGAAATTGTGTCCCATCATTGATGTCAGTAGAAGGAATTGTGTCCCATCATTGGTGTCAATGGGCTCTATTGCTGGTGTCATTAGGAGAACTTGTGCCCCATCATTAGTGTTATTGGGAGGAATTGTGTCCCCATCATTAGTGTCAGTGGGAGGAATTGTGTCCTATCATCGGTGTCCGTGGGCTCCATTGTTGGTGTCATTGGGAGGAATTGTGTCCCTTCAGTGGGTCCCATTGTTGGTATCACTTGGAGGAATTGTGCCCCATCATTGGAGTCAATAGGAGGAATTGTGTCCCCATCATTGGTGTCAATGGGCCCCATTATTGGTGTCATTAGGAGAACTTGTGCTCCATCATCAGTGTCATTGGGAGGAATTGTGTCCCCATCATTGGTGTCAGTGGGCTCCATTGTTGGTGTCAATGGGAGGACCTGTGCCCCTTCACTAGTGTCAGTGGGGGGGGGGGGGGTGAATTATGCCCCATTATTGGTATCAGTGGATATATTAGTGTCCTAAGGGCTGTATAAAAGCAAGCAGAGGGTCGCATCTGGCCCCCCCCCCGTGCCCCAGTTTGGAGCACATTTCAACTTGTTTTATCCCTTTAAGAACGCTGCGAGTACAGATAAATTACCTGCCGATCCTGCCAGAACTCCAGTGAGACCCCAACTTCCTGTTTAAGCTGTCAACTCTGCCCCAGCTACACTGTAATCCCATGTAGTGCTGTCAGTCCTGCTTGGTTCTTCCCTGCTGGACTACAAATCAGTTAAGGAGGTTTTATGCAATCCAACACTTTGTGGCAGGATCACCAGGATTTTTTTTATTGCTTGCAGCATATAAAAAGGAGACAAATTACAGGAAAATGTGCTTATGTAGAAGGCCTGTACTTTAATTTCCCCAGACATACACTTTAATGTGAATCTGTTTCAGGGTCGCTGGATAGGTGGAAATGTTACTAGAGGTATATAATAAATGCTACTTTTCTATACAGACTGCAATGCGTAGGAATGACTCTCTGGCAACCTATCTGTTGTAGATCTATGAAATCCCAGCATTCCCTGCTAGCCCATGTTGGGGACCCCTCATGTGACTGGCATACCTTCCCTTCGCTCCGGCTCTGGTCGTTCTGAACCTGCACTTGAAACGACGGATCGAACAGCAGCGGGGTGGCACAATAATGAACCATCCTGGCAGATTGCTTCAATGTGTCCAAATCTGCCGCCTGCAGAAGAGAAAAAACAACCGGAGAATAAAGTAAAGGGCCAAAAAAAAAGAAAAAAAAATGAACGATTGTCCCTGCTGATGAAAAGGGGACTTACACTGATCGGCATATTGGACTGGGCTGACCTCTGCTGCCACGTCACAAAGAGGTTCTCAATCTTCAGCTGCTTCTCCACCTCTGCAATACAAATGTCCATGTTAAAGAAGAACTCCAGGCATGGAAAATTTTCACATTTTACCTATACATATACTATTCCTGTAGGATCCCTCTACAGCAGGGGTCTCCAAACTTTCTGAACAAAGGGCCACTTTACTGTCCTTCAGACTTTAGGGGACCGACCTGTGGCCAGTGAGAGTAGAAAATGTCCTGGCGTCAGTGGGAGTAAACTATGCATCTTAGGCATTAGGGGAAAGAATGGTGCCCCATCGTTGGTATTAGGAGGAGGAATAGTGCCCCATCATTGGTGTCAGTGTTAGGAATAGTGCCCCATCATTGGGGTCAGTGGGAGGAATAATGCCCCATCATTGGTGTCAGTGGCAGCAATAGTGCCCAATCATTGATGTCAGTTGAGGGAATAGTGCCTCATATATTTGGGGTCAATGGCAGGAATAGTGTCCCATCATTGGTGTTAGTGGGAGGAATATGCCCCATCACTGGTGCCAGTGGGAGGAATAGTGTCCAATCATTGGTGTCAGTGGGAGAAATAGTGCCCTATCATTGGTGTCAGTGGCAGGAATAGTACCCCATCATTGGTGTCAGTGGCGGGAATAGTGCCCCACCATTGGTGTCAGTGGGATGAATAGTGCCCTATCATTGGTGTCTGTGGCAGGAATAGTGCTCCATCATTGGTGTCAGTGGCAGGAATAGTGCTCCATCATTGGTGTCAGTGGGAGGAATGGTGCCCTATCATTGGTATCAGTGGCAGGAATAGTGCTCCATCATTGGTGTCAGTGGCGGGAATAGTGCCCCATCATTGGTGTCAGTGGAAGGAATAGTGCCCCACCATTGGTGTCAGTGGAAGGAATAGTGCCCGGTCATTTGAGTCAGTAGCATGAAGTGTCCCAATGTTGGTATTAGTGGGAAGCAGTTTGGCCTTTCATTGGTGTCAGTGCAAGGAATAGTGCCCCATCCTTGGTGCCAATGGAAGGAAGAGTACCCCATCAATTGTGTCAGTGGAAGACATAGTGCCCCATCATTGGTGTCAGTGACATGAATAGTGCCCCATCATTGGTGTCAGTGACATGAATAGTGCCCCATCATTGGTATTAGTGTGAGTATGGTGTTTCATTGGTGCCAACAAAAGGAATAGGCCCCACTGTTCAACTGTGAAAAGAATAGTGCCCCCTCATTGGTGTCAATAGGAGAAAATAATGATTGAATAAATGAGAGGAATAGTGCCCCAAGGGCTACATAAAGGCAGGTAAATGGCCACATCCTACCCTTGAGCCACAGTTTGGAAATCACTGTAATAGACACTGCTACTCACACGCTGCCCTGCCACATTCTGAACACAGGGGGTTGGCTGCTCGGCATGAGAGACATTCACAGAATGCTTTGCATTTTCTCATTGAATGCAAAGTCTTCTCTGATTGGATAAAGGTGGAGAGTGTGATGTCACTGCTACTTTTATGAGCTTCCCCTAATGCCACCCCATGTAAATTAGGTGGTTGTGTTAAGGCAGCCCATAGCAGGTTGAAGAAAAAAAAATGACTCAATTCCCCCATTCACACATTCGATGTGGATGGGGAAATCCTTCCCGCTGAGCCTTTGTATTTTGACAGTGGTGAGACTTCCCCGCCATCACAATACACTGATCAGCACTGATCGATTGGGTTCAATCCAACATGGCGGTTGAACAGAACTCAAATGGTACCCACCCCATCCATTCGACCCATGTATGGCCCGGGCCTAAGTTGTGGATCCTGCTGTTGAACTTTCATATCTCCTCACCTCTTTTCTCTGTGCTCTTAATCTCCAAGAACTGGGCTCCATGGCGGGACACGGTGTCCACCTCGGAGGAAAGATGCATGGGTTTCACCGGCATGACGTCCCGAAGAACCTCATCGAACGGCACAATGTCTGGAGGGTAGTGCAAGGACGGGAGGCCGCGGCCTGATGTGCTCAAACGAGTCTGTTCCTTGTTTGGAGGAGGCGTGGGGCTCCGGATAAGGGCATCTACCTCCAGGGTGGAATTGAGGAATGGGTTGGGATCCTGATTAAAAATACAAAAAAAAAGAGCATTTGTGTATATAGACAATGTCAAAAAACTCACCGAGCCTCTTACTAAATACCTTGGATTGTCTACTTTCTAAAAAGGGGTCATTTGGGGGGGTATATAATTCCTTAAAAAGGGGGCATTTGGGGGGGTATCTACTTTCTAAAAGGGGGGTCATTCAGGGGGTATTTGTACTGTCGTGGCATTTTAATTCTTCAAGAAATGAGATCGGCGGTCAGTACATCAGGATTGATCGATTTTCAGATATATATCCCACAGTTTGTGGACTCTATAACTTTCCCAGGGACTGAATAATAAACACTGATTTGGGTTATTTTCACCAAAGAAATGGAGCGGATTATATTTTGGCCGAAATTTACGAAGAAAGTTTATTTATTTGCAATTTTTTATAATAGGAATTAAGAAAAACTTTTTTTTTTTTTTCAAAAATGTCTGTATTTTTCATTTATATAGCAAAAAAATAAAAATAAAAAATGCCACCAGTGATTCAATACCAAGAAATGAAAGCTCTATCTCTCTCATTTTTTTTTTTATAAAATTCATATGGGTACAGTGTTGCACGATGGTTAGTAATTAGTCATTCAAAGCACGACAGCGTTGAAAGTTGAAAGTTTGGCCTGGGCAGATAGTGCCCGGCATTAAAGTGGTTAAATATGTTTTCAAAAAAATATCATTCAAACCAAATATCAAATCAAATATCAGTGACTTCTAGAGGGACAATCTGACACTGACACTTTGTGGGAACCAGTGACACGAATACAGTGATCAGTGCTAAAAATATGCACTGTCACTGTACTAATAACACTGGCGGGGAAGGGGTTAAATATCTAGGGCAATCAAAGCGCTGTGTGCCCAGCCAGTGTTTTTC